>NC_057826.1:36970000-37595000 GCF_910594005.1 Cervus elaphus
TGTGAGACCCTGAGCCAGGGGACCCAGCTCAGCCTCTTCTGGATTCCTGACTCACAGAAACTACGATATAATAAAAGTGTGTTTTTATTTTTTTGAACCACTAAATATTGGGGTAATTTGTCACACAGCAATAGAACATTAATGCGGGCACACTTGCTCACCTTCATTGAAGAACAGTTGTTGGGAGGCTTTAATGGAGTGGAATGTTCCATTTTTCCTCCCCATGTTGGTGTTTTTAGAATTATAAGCTATTGCCTAGTGCAAGGATATTCCTTGCCACAGGTGTGAATTAATCTTTAGACAGCGTTACTGTTTTACATTTAGTGTTCATGAGATTCTGATAGTCGGCAACCTTCAGAGCATCAGTCATGGCCTTGTGTTGCCTGAGTTCTGAGGTGATAGAATGTTTACAGATAAGCATCTGAAGCACATCGAGAATAAGAATTTTTTTTTTTTTTAAACCACAGCTTCCAATGTTAACAGGTTACTTTGACCATCACTTGGCCTACTTATTTTGCAGCTCACAGGTAAGACTTGGAGATCGTATAAGTTCTATGTGAAATCTCATGAATTTCCATATGATACTGGGCATTTTAGGACACTTGCCATCTCCAGTTATTTGGAATCTATTCATTTAGACATTCAGAAGAAATCAGCCCCAGACTCTGTCTTTGACTCAGTCATATGAAATGTAGGTTTAGACAGGGATGATGCCCTGGGATGCTCAGGCTTGGTGACTGGGGTTACAAAGAGTAATGTCCAAGTACAGGGATTGTTTCTGGAGTTAAAGTTCTGAGGAAATACGCAAACGGCAACCAGAACTTGTTCATTGCTTGAAAGGGTTGGGAACTACATAACAAAAGATGCATCAAAGGTTTTGCCTTTTTTGAGTCTGTCTGCTAAACAAAGATAAGACATCATGGGAGAGGGTAATAGAAGTAGCAAAGATTTGGGAGTTAAGTGGATCTGAGTTCAACTGTTGGCATCACCACTTAATAGCTTATAACATGGCACATGTCACTAACAACTTGAAGGATTGTTATAATTTGTGTAGTAAGGTAAAAAACATAAAATGTCTAGCCTATGTGTAGTACTTGAAACAAAGTCTTTAAAATTCTTTGAAAAAATTTTATTGAAGTATTGTTGATTTACAATGTTGTGTTAATTTCTCCTGTACAACAGTGACTCAGTTATTCTTATTCTTTTCTATTGTGGTTTGTCAAAGAATATTGAATATAGTTCCCTGTGCACCTGTGGTTTATCCATCCTACATATAATAGTTTGCCTCTAATCCAAAGCTCCCAATCCTTCCTTCCCTCAACCTGCCTTCCTCTTGGCAATCACAAGTCTCTTCTCTATATATAGGTGGGTTTATTTTTGTTTCATAGATATGTTGATTTGTGTCGTATTTTAGGTTCCACGTATAAGTGATATCATATGGTATTTGTCTTTCCCTTTCTGATTTACCTAAGTATGATAATCTTTAGGTCTATCCATGTTGCAGCAAATGGCATTATTTCATTCTTTTTGATGACTGATATTCCATTGTTTACAGAAATATATATATTTACCACATCTTTATCCATTCATCTGTTGATGGACATTTAGGTTGTGTCCATGTCTTGGCTATTGTAAACAGTGCCGCTATGAACATAGGAGTGCATGCACCTTTTCAAATTCTAGTTTTGTCTGGGTATATGCTCGGAGTGGGATTACTGGATCAAATGGCAACTCTATTTTTAGTTTTTTGAGGAACTTCTATACTGTTTTCCATAGCAACTGCACCAATTTGCATTCCTACCAAGTGTAAGAGGGTTCCCTTTTCTCCACACCCTCTCCAGCATTTGTTATTTGTAAACTTTTAAATGATGGCCATTCCAACTGGTGTGAGGTGGTACCTTATTATAGTTTTGATTTGCATTTCTCTTATAATTAGCAATGCTGGGCATCTTTTCATGTGTTTGTTGCTCATCTGTGTGTCTTCTTTGAAGGAATGTCTATTTACGTCTTCTGCCCATTTTTTTATTGAGTTTTTTTTTTTCTTGTAATTTTTGAGTTGTGTAAGTTGTTTGTAAATTTTGGAAATTGAGCACTTATTTGTTGCATCATTTACAAACATTTTCTCCCAGTCTGTAACTTGTCTTTTCATTTTGTTTATGATACCCCTTGCTGTGCAAAAAATTTTTTAAAAATTTTTTTTGCTATGCAAAATTTATATGTTTGATTAGGTCCCATTTGTTTATTTTTGTTTTCATTTCTATTGCCCTTGGTAGACTGACCTAAGAAAATATTGGTCTCAGAATGAGAATATTTTACCTGTGTTCTATTCTAGGAGTTTTATGATGTCTTGTCTTATATTTAGATCTGTAAGCCCTTTTGAGTTTATTTTTGTGTGTGGTGTGAGGGTGTGTTCTAATTTCATCGATTTACATGCAGTTGTCCAACTTTCCTAATACTACTTGGTAAAGAGACTGTCTTTTCCCCATTGTATATTCTTGCCTCCTTTGTTGAAGTTAACCATAGGTATGTGGGTTTATTTCTTGGCTCTTTATTCTGCTCCATTGATCCATATGTTTGTTTTTTGTGTCAATACCATGCTGTTTTGATTACTGTAGCTTTGTAGTATTATCTGAACTCTAGAAGGGTTATGCCTCCTGCTTTGTTCTAAAAAACAGTAACTCTTAATATTACCTGTCAAGGTCTTGCTGTAAGTCTCCTAAAGTCTAACAGGATTCCTAACAAAGACAGATATCACAGAACTCTGGTTCTCCAGGTGCTAGTAGGCCAAAGGAGGAATAAACAAAATCACCGTGACCCTTGGGTGCTTGCTCTGGATGAAGATGTATTTTTATGTTGTTTTCCTTGCATTTATAGGAGTTGGGTGTGGGGATGTGGGAGGGGACCCCATCCATCAACATTCTGATTCCAAATCTGGTTTGGGGTGTGGTTCCAGCTCCCCCAGGTCATTCATATGCACAACTGGGAGACAATCACTGCGTAAGGGACAGAAACACTGAATTAGGAAGCTCCAAGGTAGTTCTGGTTATGGGGAAAAGAACTGAATCATTCTGCTTCAAGAAAAATAACTGATAATGGATTTTAATTTTACTTGGTTAGCTGTGATACAATTTAATGCCCCTCTAATTACCTCCAGTTTTGCAGGAGAACTCTTTTACATACAACTGCTTTATATTTGAGCTGAAGATAGCTTGATGACAGTAAGGAAAAGGGATTTATTCAGCATTTGGGGAACATTGTAGGTTATTTTTTAACAAGTGAATGATGCGATCATGTTTATGTTTCACTGGTACCCTGGAGATAGTATAAAAAATAGATTGGAAGAGGTAAAGATGAAGATAGATCAGTTAGGATGATATTATAAGGCTGCACATTAGAGATGCAACATATAAACTGGAATTTAAGAAGGAGGGAGATCTTAAGTTTCAACTGCCAGTTATGTTCAATTTATCTCTGTGTGTTTGTGTTTATGTGTGTGTATTTGTGAGTGTGAGTATCTTAGTGGGTGTTTGTATGTGTATATGTGTGCACATGCCTGAAGGGCCACTGCTTCTCAGGAAAGTGCTTCACCAGCAAAAATCTCAGTGTTGCTGTGGGTGGGAATGCTCAGATGCTGTGAATAGGGTTACACCGAGGTTAGAGAGCTCTTCCTCAGGGATCCTCTTCCTTTTCAATAGTGTGGCAGTGCACCTTGACTTCTTTTTCCGATTAGCGCTGAAAAGTTATCTTCACTGCCGTTTAATACCTTTTTGTTTTGAAATAATTTCAGGCATAAAGAAAAGCTGCAATATACAAAGCAGAAAATTGCACAAAGAACTGTGTATATGCTTCACCCAGATTCACCAGTTGTTAGCATTTTGCCACATTGGCTTTCTCTCTCTTTCAGTCTACCCACCTGTATAAAATGATTATTTTTTCCTGATCCACTAGATAGTGAACTGCAAATGATGCTCCTTTACGTCTGAGTGATACAGCATGGATTTCCTGAGGACAAGGATATTCTTTTACATAACCACAGCACAGCAACCACATTCAGAAAATTTAACCCTGCAGTAATATATAATCCAATATACTGCATCTCATATTCAACTTTTCATAACTGTTCGATAATGTCTTTTATAGCTATTGTTTTCTCTGGTCTAGGATTTAACACAGGATCACACCTTGGATTTAGCTGTCATGTCTCTTTAGTTCTTTAATCTGGGACAGTCCCTCAGCCTTTGTCCTTTAAAGCACTGACATTTTTTAAGAGAACAGGCCTGTTATTTTGTAGAATGTCCCTGTTTGGATTTATTTGATGTTTCTTCATAATTAGACTGTTATGCATTTTTGGCAGGAATTTAATAAGAGTGCATCACATCAGGAGGCACTTGGTGTCAGATTGTCTTATCAATGATAATAATGTTGATCACTTGGTTAAGGTGGCATCTCTCAGGTTTTTCCATTAAGTTACTATTTTCTTCTTTGTAATTAGTGAGCAATTTCAGACGCTTTCCTGACATTTTATAAGCATTTACTAAGTATTAGGTATTACACTTTATAATACTGTGTTGTGTTTAATCCTCATTACAAACTGTGAAGCTTGTTTTTGTATTCTTTAATTACCTGTCCTCTCTCATTTTACGGATAAGAAAACATAGGCTTGTGTAAAGTTGTACAACATGGTACAACAAAGTCTATATTTGTTCACTCATGTAGCATCTCCAAGGAAGAGTCCAGCATCCCGAATTCTTGGTGCCTAGACAAAGCTCGTCAACCATTCCACCTGTGTCTTTAGCAGGAGCTAAAGGACTGTGCCATGAGGGACCGCCTTGTTTCATAAAGTAAGATGGAGAAGGGTTGAAGGAACACAAAATCTTGCTCTAGTCACTCAGATGAGGATAGACTACATTGGTTAACATACTCAGATCTGTCTTTGTGTATTTATCATGTGGCGCATGCTGTGGTTTACAAACTGAAGCTGACTCTTTGTGTTATACTAGGTGTGTGCGTGTGTACACGCACATGTGCCAGTGCAAGTCCTGGTCCCTGTTCATGATTAGGGGACTCAGCATGTCACTACTCAAGTGACAATGACAAGAGTAGGTCTTGCTTCTCAGGCCATGATACTTTTTTTTAAAAAGAGTAGATCCATGACAGACCAGACTCAAAGAGTGAAGAAAGTTACCACGGGTAAAGAGGGACATTACATAATGATAAAGGGGTCAATTCCCCAAGAAGACATAACAATCCTTAAAGTATATGAACTGAACTAACAAGAGAATTAAAATATGTGAGGCAGAACCTGATAGAACTGCAAGGAGAAATGGATGAATCCACTGTTAAAGCTGGAGACTTCAGTAGTCCTCTATCAGAAATGGACAGATCCAGGAGGCAGAAGTCAGCAAGGAGATAGCTGACTGCAACAGTACCATCAATCAACAAAAATACTTGACATCTGAGAATACTTCAACCAATAACAACAGAATACAAATTTCTCTCATGCTGGAACATTCAACAAAGTAGACCACGTTCTGGACCATAAAACACACCTTAACAAATTTAGAAGAGTAGAAATCATACAGTGTCTGCTTATGTCTGCTTTCAGACACAATGGCAGTAAACTAAAAATCAATAGCAAGAAGATAGTTGGAAAATCCTTAAATACTTGAAGCTTAGACAGCAAATGCTCTTCTAAATAATACATAGGTCAAAGAAGAAATCTCAAGAGTAATTAAAAAATATTTTGAATTAAATAAAAATACAACTTATCAAATTTGTGGGATGCTATGAAAGAAGTCGGAGAAGGCAATAGCAACCCACTCCAGTGCTCTTGCCTGGGAAATCCCATGGATGGAGGAGCCTGGTAGGCTATAGTCCATGGGGTCGCGAAGAGTTGGACATGACTGAGCAACTTCACTTTCACTTTTCACTTTCACGCATTGGAGAAGGAAATGGCAACCCACTCCAGTGTTCTTGCCTGGAGAATCCCAGGGATAGGGGAGCCTGGTGGGCTGCTGTCTATGGGGCTGCACAGAGTCAGACATGACTGATGTGACTTAGCAGCAGCAGCATGAAAGCAGTATTTAGAAGGAAATACATAGCACCGAATGCATACATTAGAAAATAAGACAGATCTAAAACCAATCATCTAAGTTAACATCTTAGGAAACTATAAAAAGAATAATAAATTAAATCCAAAGTAAGAAGAAGAAAAGAGATAATAAAGAATTAGAACAGAAATCATTGAAATTGAAAATAGGAAATCAATTGAAAAAGAAAATCAATAAAGTAAAAAATAACTGGTTCCTTGATAAGATCAATAAAATCAATGAACATCTAATTAAGCTAACCACAAAGAAAGGAGGTCAGAAATTATTAATATCAGAAATAAAGATGGGCATCACTATATCCCATGGAAATTAAGAGGATAATAAGGGAATATTATGAGCAACTTTATGCCTACGAACTTGATGGCCTAGACAAAATGGTGAAAATTGTGTCCTTGAAAGACACAATCTGCCAAAAGCACACAACAAAAAATAATCTGAATAGGTCTGTATCTTTTATATAAATTGAATAAATTATAAATAACCTTCCCAAACAGAAAGTATTTGGCCTAGGTGGTTTCACTGGTGAATTCTACCAAACACGGAAGGAAGAAATTATACCAATTTTCTACAATCTTTTTTAAAAGACAAAAGTAGAGAAATATTAATACTTCCCACGTTATTCTGAGGCCAGCATTACTCTGATACTAAAACCAGATGAAAGAAAACTGTTGACTAATACAAAGTGTCCCTTGGTACCAATTATATTCATTTTTAGGTTTTGAATATAGAGGATATTATCTAAGTCTGTTTGACTGTTGTTTTTTCCGCCCCCCCCCCCCCCCCCCTGAGTTTTGGATAGTGTGTAGCTGGAGTTCTAAAAGCTTAAATCCAAATTTCTTGAACAATGAGATACCTGTAGTGTGAAATAACTTTCAATTATACTTCTGCCTAATGTGCTGAACTGGGACTAACTCATACTGCAAGTAAGGAAAAGAGTTTAGAACAATCAGAGTGATTGAACAAACCTTTAGCGCACCTTAAAACAATAGAAGCTTTAATTAATATGCAGACTGGATAGAAAATATGGTTTAACTAAGCCCTGTTGTGTCTTTAAAAATTAATTTATGTGAGTAATCCATAAATACATGTTTGTTGTGGAAATTTAAAACATACAGAAATATATGGAATAAAGAGTTAAGATTTTCCTTCATTTTACCCTCCCAGAGGTTACCAGTGTTTATGTTTAATAATATATATCCTTTCATGCTTTTTTCTGTGTACTTAGCTAAGTGTGAGTATGTAAAGTGAAAGTGAAAGTGAAGTCGCTCAGTTATGTCTGACTCCTCACAACCCCATGGACTGCAGCCTACCAGGCTCCTCCGTCCATGGGATTTCCCAGGCAAGAGTACTGGAGTGGGTTGCCGTTGATTTGCTTTATACATAAATGGGAATATACTGAAATAAGTAGTGCCTATTTTTAAAGATAGGTTAAATTTGTGAATGATTATTTCAAAGATATTGAATAAATGAGGACAAAAGCTAAAAAAAAAAAAAAGAAAAGAAAACTGCTCACCAGTATCTCTCATGAATGTAGTTGCAAAAGTCCTCAACAAATTGTTAACAAATCAAACAATGTGTAAAAAAGAATTATTTACCACAACCAAGTAGGGTTTATTTCAGGTATGAAGACCTGGTTCAACATTCAAAAATCAATTCATATGATCCATCAGATCAACAGGCTAAAAGAAAAAAAATCATGTGATAATATTAATAGGTACAGAAAAGCACTTGAATAAAATGTGACATAAAAAGTGATCTAGTCATAGTAAAAACTCTCAGTAAACAATGAATAGAGGAGAATTTTTTCAACTTGATAGAGAATATCTACAAAACAATTCATACTTAATCATTGAAAACTCAAAGCTTTCCCTCTAAACCAGGAAGAAGGCAGCGTGTCCCCACTCACTGTTCCTTTTTCAACATTGTATTCGAAGTCCTAGCTTAATGCAATAAGACAAAGAAAGAAAATAAAATATATACTGATTGAGACAAAGGAAATGAACCTGTCTTTGTTCACAGATGATGTGATTGTCCATATAGAAAGAATTGAAAGAAGTCTGAAATAATTGACCAAAAACACATGGAATTAAAAAGTGATTCTAGTCAGGTTGTAGGAAATAAGATTAACATACAAAATTCAGTTGCTTTCCTATATACTAGCAATGACAAGTGGAAACTGAAATTAGAAACTCAATACCATTGGAAAAATGTCTATTCAGGTCTTCTGACCATTTTTTGATTGATTTGTTTTTGATATTGTGTTGTATAAGCTACTTATATATTTTCAATATTAACCAATTGTTGGTCATATATTTGCAAATAGTTTCTTCTATTCAGTAAGTTGTCTTTTAATTTTGTTGGTGGTTTCCTTTACTGTGCTAAAAGGTTTTAAGTTTAATTAGATTCCACCTGTTTGTTTTTGCTTTTATTTCTTTTGCCTTAGGAGACAGACCCAAAAATATATTACCGTTTATGTTTATGTCAAAGAGTATTCTTTTCTAGGAGTTTTATGGTTTCAGGTTTTACCTTTGGGTCCATTAGTCTTTATATTTGTATATGGTGTGAAGACATGTTAAAATCTCGTTCTTTCACATGTAGCTGTCCAATTTTCCTGGCACCCTTATTAAAGAGACTGTCTAATCTGCATTGTGTATTCCTGTCTCTTTTGTCATAGATTAACTTACGATAGGTGTGTGGGTTTACTTATGGGCTCTCTATGCTGTTCTGTTGGTCTAGTGTCAGCATTTGTGCCCATACCATGCTGCTGTTTTGATTACTGTAGCTTTGTTTTATAGTGTGAAGTCTGGGAGCGTGTTCTTTCTTCTCAAGATTGCTTTGGCAATTTAGGGTCTTTTGTGGTTTTGTATGATTTTAGGATTATTTGCTCTAGTTCTGTGAAAACTGTCATGGGTATTTTGGAAGGGATTGCATTAAAACCTATAGATTGCTTTGGGTAATATGACCATATTAACAATATTAACTCTTCCAATCCAAGAGCACTGGATTTCTTCCTATATCTTTGTATCTTCAATTTCCTTCATTTTATAGCTTTCAGGGTATAGGTCTGTCTCCTTCTTGGTTAGATTAATTCCTAGGTATTTTACTGTTTTTGATGTGATCTTAAACAGGATTGCTTTTATCCCTTCTCTTTCTCATAGTTCATTGAAAGTGAAAGTGTTAGTTGCTCAGTCATGTCCAACTCTCTGTGACCCCATGGACTTTAGCCCACCAGACTCCTCTGTCCATGGAATTCTCCAGGCAAGAATACTGGAGTGGACTGCCATTTCCTTCTCCAGGGGATCTTCCTGACCCAGGGGTCAAACCCGGGTCTCCTGCACTGCAGGCAGATTCTTTACCATCTGAGCCACCAAGGAAGCCCTTGATAGTTCATTATTAGTGTATAAAAAAGTAGCAGTTTACTATATATTAATATTGTACACCACAACTTTGCTGAATTTATTTATTAATTCTAATAGTTTTTTGGTGGACTTTAGGATTTTCTATATATTAAGTATCATTTCATTTGCAAATAGTGATAGTTTTACCTCTTCCTTTCCAGTTTGGATTCCTTTTATTTCTTTTCCTTGTTTGATTTCTATGGCTAAGACTTCCAATGTTATGTTGAAAAGAAATGGTGAGAGCAGACATCCTTGTCTTGTTCCTGAATTTAGAGGAAAGGCTTTCAGCTTTTCATTTGATATTAGCTGTGAGTTTGGCATAAAAGAATGATATTCCTTATATGTAGAATCTGAAAAAATAATACAAATGTATGTAGCAAAACAGAGACTCAGATACAGAAAGCAATTAAGGGGTTACCAGCGGAGAGAGGGAAAGAAGAAGGGGCAAGTTAGGGGTATAGGACTAAGAGATACCAACTACTATGTATAAAATAGATAAGGATATTTTGTATCCTTTGCAATAAGGATATATTGTATAAATGGGGAACTATAAGCCATTACTTGTAATAACTTTTAATGGAGTATAATCTGTAAAAATACTCACTTTGCTGTATACCTAAAACTAACGTAATAATGTAATTTAACTATATTCCTATAAAAGATAAGAAAGGTAAGAAATAAAAACACAAACCAAATCAAAACAAAAAACCCGCAATGGAATTCTCCAGGCCAGAATACTGAAGTGGGTAGCCTGTCCCTTCTCCCACAGATCTTCCCAACCCAGGAATCGAACCGGGGTCTCCTGCATTGTAGGCAGATTCTGTACCAACTGAGCTATGAGGGAAGACCAAAAATGGAATACTTACGTACAAATCTAGCAAAATGTGTGTAAGATCTATATGAGGAAAACTACAAAACTCTGATGAAAGATATCAAAGAATAATGAAATAAATGGAGGAATATTTCATGTTCATGGATAAGAGGACTAAATATTGTCAAGATACCTGTTCTTTCTATTTGAACTAGGAAGCAAGGGCAGGGGCAAGGGGTATATGGAAATCTCTGTACCTTTCACTCAATTTTGCTGTGAACCTAACATTGCTTAAAAAATGCGGTCTGTTCAAAGAATGTATTTTGATTGAGTTTAATGTTTTTATTTTCCTCAGTGACCACAATTAATTATCTTCAGATGTTTCGCCAATTAATTAATGAAGGTGTATACACTTCAGTTTGATTACAATCAGTGATTATTTCTACTTATTTAATATTTTTTTGGCTTCTCCATGGTGCATGCAGGATCTTAGTTCCCTGACCAGGAATTGAACACATGACCCCTGTAGTGGAAGCAGAGTCTTAACCACTGGACCACCAAGGAAGTCCCAAGTTAGTGACTGTTGGGACTATTTCTAAAGGAAGGCGAGACATGAGAAGGAAAAGAAAGAGAGGAAACTGAGGAGGAAAAATTACAAAGAGACACAGAGCTCATGGGTCTGGACTATGCAAGCATGCGTGTGTGTGTGTGTGTGTGTGAATCAGGAAAAAGGCACATACAAAAACCAAATATCCTTTCAGTGGCCTTTTCTGATAACAGCATTTTGCATTTTCAACTGCAAGCATAAAAGCCAGTGAATCACTTTGGTTCTTACCCCAAGGACAGTCTGGGCTGACTGGGGATGCGTTGCCCTTGGGAGGAAAATGTTCTTTCTGACCCTATAAACTTCCTGCCAAGGCACAAGCCTGCCCCCAGGCCTGCTCCTTGCAACAGTTTTCATGACGATGATGCCTGACTTTACCTGCAGCCAACTTCCTGCTGGAGCTGGGTTCAGGCCAGCTACAGCCAGTGATTGCTGGGTCAGGGCTGGAAGAGAGCCGACTCTCAGCCACCCATGTGATGGCCATATGGAAACGATGGGTGAGGATGTTGAGGAAAGCTTCCCGCTTTTCAAAGACACACTGTTTAGTCATAAGAGAGGGATGGAAGGAGAGAGAAATGTGGGCTGGGCCTTGAGGTCTCTGCAGGCATGCGTCAGGGGCTTCACCTCCCAGGAGGTGGAAGGATACAGCCATATGATGGCCAGCTGAGCTGAGCTGATGGAGCCCCTAGAGGGGATAGCGCATGTGGACTTTGGTGGACAAGAGGCTGTGACATGGTGGGAGAAAGCCGTTGTCTTCGCTGATCTGCTGGGCACTGTGGACCGGTGGAGCCCAAGGAGTCAGTCTTGGAGGACAGATGTGTGTACTTTAGACCCGACAATGTGGTAGAAGGTAGCTATGCTGAAGGACTGCTATGAAACCCCTGTCAAGTTGTGGAAGAGTATTTTGTGTGTCCCTGCCCTTAGGTAATGTCTCTTGACCAAAGCTGGATGAAAAAGAACCCTTCTCACATGGCTGAGTAGTTATTATATTCTGGGAAGGGGTGCCCTGAGAGCATGTGGAAGTGCAACAACTGTTGCGTTATTCTGAACACCATTATCCCCACTTCCTTTAGTCACCTGAAAAAAGTGATGGTTAGGTGTCTTTTAGTAACTTACTCTTCCTGAAGACGGAATTGGGAAGATCTAGCCAAAACAAAGCAGAGTTCCTGATACCAGAGGGAGTAGAAAGTATTGCCAGTTTCTAAGGAAATGGATCAAGTATTTATTCACAGGCCATTAACTATGGAAGGCTTTATCTCCTCCCCAAAGACTGTCTACCAATATGCACTTAAGTGAATTTTTCTTTTTATGTAATTACTAGACTTTGCTTCTATGTCATTATGTGACAACCTGAGTTGTCCTTTTCAGTTGCTGTTTCCATCGACTTGAGCGGTCTTTTATCTTTCCTGAACACACTTAAGTTTGTTCTTGCGGACCCACTTTGTTCCAAGCAGAGGGCTGACTTTCTCCTAAGGTTAAAGGCAGCTTTGGGAGGTGATGGGTGTGTTTATGGCTTTCATGGTTGTGATTTCATGTGTGTATACTTAACCCCAAACACACTGAGTTGTATATATTAAATAAGTACAGCTTTTTACAGGTTGAAAAAGGTATGTGAGGAAATGGGAAGATTTTCTCTAGACACCAAATAGGATATTATAGTTAGCCTGGAGACCAGTTATCATCATGGAAGAAAGAGGAGCTCACATAATAGGTGCTTCAGGGAAATTTTTGTGTTGTTTAGTCTGAAGCTTCTCAGGATGCTTGAGAAGGCTGAGAGATAGGATTGCCTCAGGAGATGGCTGACATGGCACCTTCAGCAGATCGCTTAATAATGGGGTCAGCTGAGGAATTGAACTAGATACTCTTTTAATGTGAGTCACTCAGAAAAGATGAAAGAGAAGAGAAAGAAAGCTTGAATCAGAGAAAAGCAGGGAATGGAAGAAGAGGAAAAGGAAAACTGAGAGCCTAGTGCCCAGATAGAAGGTGTTTTGATTTCACAGTTGGTCTCCTTAAAGTTCTTCACCAGGATGTTTTAAATCAAAGGACAGAATCAGGCAGTAGCCTACTTAAGAGATCATTATGCTTTGATAGAGATATATCTCTATGGATAAATATGTGGTTAAAGAAAGAGGTAGCAGGAATACCTGAGAATGGTGTTGGTAAGGTTGGGTTTGTGCCTTACTAACATATTCATTTATCAAAGTAGCCGTCACCTGGGAGAAATTTTCAGAGATGGTGCAAAGTCCAGTAGCCAGGTATCTCCCTGACACTAACCAGGTTGTCTGTGTTTACGTATGCACTCCTCATCTCCACCTGTCTTAATCTGTTCAGGCTGCTGTAACAGAATACCACAGACTAAGTGGCTTATAAACAACAAAAATTTGGGG
Source organism: Cervus elaphus (assembly GCF_910594005.1). Classification (NCBI taxonomy): domain Eukaryota; kingdom Metazoa; phylum Chordata; class Mammalia; order Artiodactyla; family Cervidae; genus Cervus; species Cervus elaphus. The sequence goes on from NC_057826.1 coordinate 36,983,311, forward strand.
GGATAACATATATACACTATTATATATGAAATGGGCTTCCCAGGTGGAGCCAGGTAATGATCTTGAGGTAATCATGTTGGTTCTGTCTTCCATCCTTAGCTCTGCTCTTTAGGCCCAGCTCAGCTTTTTGTGTTACAGTTGGGTCTCTGAATTTTTGCATGTTGGAGTCCTTTTGAGGAAATTGTGAGAAAAGATCTGTGGGAATTGACCCCATGTCTGTTCAACCAGAATTCTGGGGATGGGAGCCCAATATTGGTTTTTATTAAAAACTCCTCAGGAGGGTTCCGATGAACTGAGGTGAAGAACCTCTGATGCAAGCTGTCTTGAAGACAATCGAGTAACATCTGAGGGAGCCACAAGGCTGCTTTTCCTGGTCAGGGCTCTATTCCCTCTGCCATAGTGACTGGCCCCAGCTAGCATCCCCACCCCTGTTCTCTACACCCTGATCATCTGTAGATGCCAGCAGTCTGATAGAGAGCCAGGCAATACCAAATGGCAGACCCTGGTGGCAGGAAACCCAAGAGAGGCGTTAAACCAATAAGGGGCTTCATGTGGCCAAGAACTGGCTGTGTTGGCTAGACAGAGGAGGGAGGATCCTCCCAGGGAGGATTCAGAGCTGTTGGGGGAAGCAGAGCTACAGAGTGAGGTTGGCAAACTGGAGGATGCGGAAGAGCAGTATTAAGTGGGTGAATGGGAATATGGCAGTGAGGAGGGATGGAGAGGTGGTGCGGGGCTTGGGCCCGGCAGCCGTGTCCTGAGGGTTAAGATGCAGTGGCCAAAGCTGTGCCACACCAGAGTCAGCCTTGTAGGACTCAAGGTCAGTCCATCAGGTCAGTGCTGGAACCCAGCTCCAGGGCAGAAGAGCTGCAGCACTGGGATCTCGGAAGGAAAATGCAAACACAGGAATACGTGGTCTGGGAAAGCTGTCCGCCTGGACGACTCTCCCACCAGTCTGGGCTGCGCATGGAGGTGACTCTGCTTGCCCAACTCGCCTGCTCCCAGCCATGTAATTTGTGAAGTCTAGTGCAGAATGAAAATGTGGGACTCCTTATTCAAAAAGCAGGAAAAAGTGATGTTAATGGTGCTAAAATAGAAAGCATTTTCCTCTTTCCCTAGTCTCTCTCACAACTGGTCATGGTGATTTTTATTTGCTATATAATGTCTTTCTAAACAAAGACAAATTGAAATTTTAGATTATCAGCAAAAATTTGACAAGTACAACTTTATGTTGTGCAATGCCAGTTTTAAATGCAAACATGAGAGCATTCAACTCATATGTAGAATCACCAGAATTCCACAAGTTATATTTCTTTCCGAATACATGCATTGTATTTTGTCCTGACTAGAACAGTGGAAATACCACACAAAAGCAACTCAGGTGTTTTTATCTCACTTCCTGATATGTGCACATTCTACCAGCTCTCTCTACCTCTGCCTCGCTGAGAACTGAGAAAGGTCTGGAAGGAAGGAACTAAGGCTGGTTCTCTTTTCCTTTTCTTTTACATCATTTTCACTGGAAGTAGGTAGAACCAACTGACAGGGGTGAAAGTAACACCAGGAAGAAAGGATGCCATAGGGTTCCTTGGGTGTTTATCTTTCTTCAAATACCATTGCCTTCTTTCCGTGTTTGAAGCAAGTACTGATTTGAACACAAGGTGTGGCCTGTTCAGTCTTTGAGTTCCCATGCATACTCAGTGTAGATGTCACCTGTACCTTAGAGTCACTTTGAGTCTTGCTGGTGCATTGTGGGTTCACTGAAATCCTAAGTGCAGGGGACATCGGGGATGCTCTGTGCTAACCGCTTTCCATGGTAGTGGGAACCGCAACGAACATGTGTGTTGAGCACATTTCCCCTGCTCACGTCCATGTTGCATTCATTGTCCCGCTGGGTTTCTTGGACAGAAGACAAGTTTGAAGATAAAATTAAGAATTTCTAGGTAGAAGGAATTCCCTGGTGGTCTGGTGGTTAGGACTTTGTGCTCTCACTGCTGTGGGCCTGGGTTCAGTCCCTGGTGGTGAAACTAAGATCCCACAAGGTTCATAATGCAGCCAAAAGAAAAAGAAAAAGAAAAAAAAAATAATATATATATATATATATATATATATATATATATAATTTTTTTGAAGTAGGAGCAGCAGAGCATTAAAGTGAGCACAGGACGCCTCTCAGGGCCCTGTGGGACTGCTCATGGGTTTATGTGCCCTGAAGCCTCCCCGCGGGGAAGGACATGTCCTGCTGATGGAAGTGCTCATGAGAGTCGGGAATTGGGATTGTGGTTTGTAACCAAAAATGATTTCCTTCTGGATTTATTTTAGTTTAGGCTTTTAAAATGGAGGAGCTTATTTTTATTTAGAAATGTTATCACTTCTGTAATTAACCTCACATTACAAGCCAAATCAGCTCCTGCCTAGATTAATTGAAGCAGGGGAATACAAAGCTGGGTGAGGAGCAGGATTAGCAGCTGGGGAAGTCAGAAATCCCTGAAAAGCTGTCAATCAGGCTTGTTGGATAGAGTGGAGGGAAAAGCTACATGCCTAGTTATCAGAACTGAGATGCCATTATGAGAATGGGCCATCCCTGGAGAAGGAAAGGGGCCAAAAACAGACCCTGGTGGGTTACAGCAAAGGCAGTTGGTTGATGTCCTGGCTGAGAGCCTTGGGAGCCACTGGAAGGTCATGGCAGGCATCTGGTTGGGCTGCATCACAGTCTGACCTCGTTAATGGCAGTCGGTTTAAAGGTTAGGACACTAGTTTCTGGGGGAACAAGTATTGAAGGTAAAGCAAGGCTGTTTTCAGCTCCCAGAGGAACTAGAGGAGGTGAAGGCAAACTCTGAGGATGGCATGAACACTGATAGATAAGGCAGGTTTTTGTTCTAAGAAAGAAGGCAAGGAGTCCCAGCATGAGGTATGGGATCCACCGTGGAGGGCAGGAGCACTCCCAGACTCAGTGGATGTGAGTGGTGAGCTCCAGTGTTGGTTATCTTCTTTGACCTCAGGATATGCCCCAGGGCCTGAGGAAGTACAGGAGAGTGGCCCCATTTGGGGGTTTGAAAAGACAGAGGCATGGGAAACCAGGGGATCTTGTTATCTTATGTGCACCATTTCTGCTGGAATGCATTGGTTGGATCCCTGATTTATGTTTTATGTATTGGAAAAAAACAACATATTGGTCCTCCTTTCTCCAAGGAGATTGTGCTTGTAAATGATCCCCAAACATAAGTCCATGTTAGCTTGTTAAGCAATGCTAAGGGCTTAGAATTCACCGAATTCTGTGCTGGTGCTCTTTCCTCTGGAGTCCTAGCGCTTCAAGCATTCTACACATGAAACACAATCACAGAGACAAAAATTCCCTAGGCAAATTGTTTAAAACTGACAAACAGTAAATCAGTCAATCATTCCGTGGATTGAAATCAACAAATGTTGAAACACTGTAGTAATTTCCAGCTATAGCCTGGGGCCAGTGCTTGGTGAGCTCAGTCAAACGGCTTACCTCTTCCCTGGTTGACACAGGCAGTGTGACCTGTCCCGCCTCCAGCAGCTCAGACAGAGGCCGAGGTGTAGTGATTTCTCAGCACCTGGGGCTGGGGTCACTTCAGGATTCTTGGTCATGCCGGAATGCTCCAAGCTGCAGATAACTGCCCTTGCTCTGAACCGGGAATCCAAAGGTATCTTGCCATGGGGTACCAGGCTGACGTGTGTGGGTTTATAGGGCTTTGTGATGAGGGAGCCTGTATTTCCAAAAATGGTTTCTTCTTTTCCTGACTTTCATTAGTAACTACGGTGCCTCTTAATTACTAACACATTACCCCTTGGCTTCCAAATCACGATTCTCACATCTGTTTCCTGCCTCTTTCCTTTCATAATCCACAAGGTTTGGCACATCTCTGGGACACCCTTCTCCAGGGTGGGAAAAGGCAAGGACAGGCGTTCTCCATTCTTTGGCATTTGCCTGAAGTGGTCGGTAGATCTGATCTAGTGACTTGGTTCTGCACGCGCAATTAATTGGGAGCGTGTTCACAGCTCCAACTAAGCAGCCTGATTTACATTGTGAAATTGACAGATGCGAGCTGCTCTGTCAGCCAATCAGAATTCCTGAGGACAGACAACAAAAGGTCACGAATGAGGATTGTGTCTTGACAAGCCTCGAAGGGAGGTGAAAATAACCAGGCTCTGATTTGCACCTATGGTCACTGCAGGCTCTGAAGGTTGTCATTTTTAGATATTTCTTGTGTTTTCCTTTACAGTCACAGTACGTCAGGCTCGGCTAAATGAAGAACTAAATTAAAACTGTCATTCCAGCTCATAAATAACAGATGTCTAATGCATTTAATTATTTATAGTCTTGAATCTTTCAAAAATGAAAATGACTATACACATTTTTAATGCAGTTCTTGGTAATTTGCCGCCTGACTGATAAGATTTGCTGATAATCCTGGCTTGCAAACATGAAAAATAAAACGGAGACTGACTCGTTTATTTCATGAGACTGCTGCTTTGGTCCCTTGTGGCTTTAACAGAATTTAAATTAAAGTGAAATCTAATCACAACAAAATGATGTTCATATACTCATATTAATAATTGAGTTTTCTGAGATCATGCGGTAGGTACCTGGATGCCAGAGAATTTTGCACTGCCTAAAAAAATTAATACTCTTTCTTTAAACTGTCTCCTGCTCAGGAGGTTGTGACTGGACCCATCAGGGTTGAACACAGAGCCCCTGAGCATACCTCCCAGCTCATGTTTGCAAGTTTGGTGAGGACTTACTCTTGGTTTGCAAACTAGTCCCCCTTCAGGGAGGATGACAAGACACTGGGGAATGAGGCAGATCACTCCAGATTGGTAGGTTGCATGTTTAGTAAGCAAGGGAGCTCATATATGGGGCTTGTCTTGAGATGCTGAAAGATGAGTAGAACTCTGCACCCACCCACCAAATCTTAAAAGTTATGTTGAGTCCTTTACTGGTTCAGTCACATGTACTGTCCAGATGGTCTCAATAGCATGTGGTTCTCTCAAGGCTCAGTCCTTGAAGACAGCTCTCACTCTGGGTGTGGTGGGTGCTGTGCTTAGTCGCTCAGTCGTGTCTGACTCTTTGTGACCCTGTGGACAGCAGCCTTCTAGGCTCCTCTGTCCTTGGGATTCTCTGGGCAAGAATACTGGAGTGGGTTGCCATGCCCTCCTCCAGGAGATCTTCCCAACCCAGGGATAAAACCCAGGTCTTCCGCATTTACTGTCTGAGCCGACAGGGAAGGGGATTCTGCTTGGCTAAATTCTGAAAATCATCAGGATAGCGAACTCCTTTCTGTGTCTGTTCCATTTTCTTCCTTCTGGAATAGGAATGTCTATAACTATTATCATACAATAATATGGTTTTAGTGGAGCATTTATTACGAAGAGAGGGGAAGGGTAGAGAAGCCTCCAATTGCCTGGGTCCAGCTCCTGGGTTAACCAGTGGCCACGTCCTCTGGATGACCTCCTCTAACACTTCCATGTGGTTAAAAGAGGCTATTGTGACTTCAGCAACAATGAGGAAGTACCCCTTTTCCCTAGAATGTTTATCTCTTGTTGTGTGGGTGAAAAATCTTTCAGGTCTCCATTTAACACGCTTAATGACTTAAACTCACATTGAGGTATAACTTAGCTTATGTCAGATCCTGAGAGTAATTTTTATTAAAAGGAGAGAGGAGATGTGTTGTCTCAATTATTTGAGTAATTACTTTCTTGGTGAGCAAAGATAAACATTTGCTTTTGGCCTAGTGGTATAATGAAAAATGAATTAATTTTGGAGTCATAAAGACCTAAATTTGAATCTTGGTTGTAACAGTGATAAGCTAGTGTCCTTGAGTAAGTTACTTGAAATCTGTACAGCTCAGTTTCTTTATTTCTAAAATCGATATAATAATACCTGTCTCCCAGGGATGTTGTAAAGAGTAAAAGAGGCAATATGTGTACAATACCCGTACTTAGTAGGTATTCTATAACTACTAGGGATATTTGTCTCTGACTGGGAGAAAGGCAGCATATTGCTCATTAGTGAAAACAATTATATTGTTGTTGTTGTTCAGTTGCTAAGTCGTGTCCAGTCCTTTGGGACCCTATGGACTGCAGCACGCCAGGTCTCCCTGTCCTTTACCGTCTCCTGAGTTCGCCGGAGTTCATGTCCATGGAGTCGGTGGTGCCATCCAACCATCACATCCTCTGCCACCCTCTTCTCCTTTTGCCTTCAATCTTTCCCAGCATCAGGGTCTTTTCCAATGAGTCGGCTATTTGCATCAAGTGGCCAAAGTGTTAAAGCTTCAGCATTAGTCCTTCCAGTGAGTATTCAGGGTTGATTTCCCTTAGGATTGACTGGTTTGATCTCCCTGCTGTCCAAAGGACTCTCAATTATATTAGTTGGTCCTTAAGGATCTTGTCATGAAGAGTACCTGCGTCCACTATTCTCCAATTCTTGTTATTTTACTTCTGCAAAAATCCTCACTGACTTCTTAGTTCTGCTCAGCACTTCCCTTTGGGATTTCTCTAAATGATTTTACTAGTTATTACTGCTCACATATATGTTTTGGAACAAGGCTATCAGACCCTCTGCAGAAAAATACCCTTTCCCTAAGGTGCCCATAGTCATGTGTAGCCCTAATGTGTCCTGGTACAATCTCAGAATCCATACACCAGAGGTCCTGGGTGGCCAAAGCACGTGTCTCACTTCCAAATGCTGGCAGGATCATGCGGACCTCCAAGATAGCATGGGGACTGCGGTGAAATGGACGAGTCATGTCTGTCTAAATGGTCCCGTGGCTTATTCCCAGCCCTAGATGATCACTGCCATGCATGAACGTGGGCCCAATGCTGCCAGGTCTTTAGATTTTTCAAGAGAATACAGATACTGAGATATTATGTGAAAAGTTCCAAGTTTTAATGGTGGCAAGCTCTTCATATTAAACCAAAGAAAATAAATCAGTGAGGACTGATACTGTGCTGTGTTAATGAACCAGGCCTATGGCTTTCTGGTTCTGATCTATGGACTTAGGAATTTTATTGGCCAGATTTCTGGGTGCTGTTTCTCTCTCGGGGGCCTTAGACCTCCTGGGAGCAGCTGCAATGTCTCCTTTAGTAGCTATAAAGATTTCCTTCTTTCTCTCGTGGGGTTCATGACATTTTGATTTAGCCATTTGGTTGCTGTAATGATATTCATATCTAATTTGTGGCCGTAAAATCATAACTATTGAACTTTAAAAAAAATCAAGTTATGTTTTTAAGCCTCACTCTATCTCTGACTTTCAAGCCCTTATCATCCTTGTGTCCCTGTATCTCACTCTATCCCAAGACCACCCCCCACCCCGCCGCAGAGTTGAGAGGAGTTTAGAGATAATGTCTATAGTACAAAAATCTTAAGAATAGAAATGTTTGTATTTTAATGTTTTAAATTTTAGGCTTTGTGAAATGACTCCATGTTAAAATATCCTGCTTCAGATCTTGAAGAAATGAATGTTCTTAGTCCTACTTCCTCCTGGTAGGGGTTGCTCCCCAAAGACTGGAATATTATAGGCTCATAATCCCTTTCACCCACACTTGGTGCAGACAGATTTCAGAATTGTTTGTATTTTGGAAATGTAACATATATATTATGGAACACTTCCCATATAGTCTGGGACAGAACCTAATGACCAAATATACCAATATATATATAGCAAAATATGAATATTTCTACTGAGTCGGATAAATGAAGACTAAAGCTAGCTACATATCAGTTCATTCAGGTCAGGTATTTTTTTTTTTTTTTTTTTGGTGGGGAGGGGTCAGATTTTGATGCCAAATGAATTACAGAAAAGATTCTGGTTTTGGGTGTCAGAATTATGGATGAGGGTCTAGAAACCTGTACACAAATCATAGTCCTGTTGCTGTCCATTGGCAGTCTCCTTATCTTGGCTTCCATGGAAGATCTCATCTCCATCTTCTTTATACTAACCCATGCTTCCTTATCTTATTGAATCATAAGAGTTACATGGTGAGTTCATGTGCTCAGTCATGTCGGACTCTTTGCGACCCCATGGACTGTAGCCTGCCAGGTTGCTCTGTCCGTGGAATTTCTCCAGACAATATACTGGAGTGGGTTGCCATTTCCTTCTCCAGAGGATCTTCCAGACCCAGGGATCAAACCCATGTTTAATGTGTCTCCTGCATTGCAGGCAGATTCTTTACCTGCTGAGCTATTGGGGAAACCCAAGAGTTATGTAAGTCCACTTTAACTTTCTGTACCTTCTAAATGCCTTTAGTGTATACATATTTATAATTTAAAATATATTAAACGTTTCACTTGAAGTTTTACAAAGCTGGGACAGTAGGATATCCATACCTAGCATGTGTGTGTGACCTGCTGAAAACTTAACTTTGATTTTGCTTTTCGCTGCTATAGCATGAAGTTGTCTCATCTGTGAGCACCTCAGGTAGAGGTAGAAGAAATTCTCTCCTTGCCCACTGACCTCTTCTTTCTCTTTCCACCCCTTGACCCTCACAAGGGTAAACAGGCCTTGGTGTTTTATTTATTTATACAATCTTATTAAACTAATGTCAGGACCCTTTGGTTTCGGGGGTAAAACGGCACCCCTGGGAGAGGAGGAGAAGTTGCAAGTTCTATCAGGATGGATGGATGGGCGGATGCTGTACTCAGGCTGACATCATGCCTCTAAGGCAACAGGATCTCAGAGAAGGACCTCTTGAGGCCCTTAACTGGTTGGTAACTAATGGAGGTGGCATTTCAAGCCCAGGCTGCTCATCGTGGAGGGAGTGGAGTGAGAACTGCTTAAGCAAGGCCATGTGGACCAGCAGTGACTTGAGAAGGCCTGACAGCACCATGTGAGGCCGAGAAAGGCAGGGGCAGGGAAGTCGGTTGAAACAGACCCCAAGGCACCTCCTTCCCAGAGCTCAGTTTATTTCTAAAATCAACATAATAATACCTTCCTGCCTCCCAGAGAGGAGGCTGAAGGGGCTTACTTTCCAGACTCTGTAAGTTCTTGAGAGCCTTGAACCATCCAAGGGAGAATGGGGTCCTCCTAAAAGGTAATGTTGGACTTGGACCAAACTTGAGAAAAACAAATGCGACATTCCTTGCACCTGAAGCCTGAGACATTGTCTATAATTATCACAACTGAAAAAACGGATTATAATATAGAAAACAATTGCATCCAGGTTTTAAGAATTTGAATGCCTCTCATATTTTATCTAATATTATCTGACCTATGCAATAATGTTATCAAAAGGGGGAAAGACTAAAATGATCAAAGTTCTGATATGGTAGGGAGACATTAAAGGATTGAAGGGGAGATGACAGGAAGGGAAAAAATCTTAGAAATGGGGGATTACAAGGAACCCACTCTACAGATTTACCAGGGGGTCAACCAGCTTCTATATAAAAATCATAGTTAATCAGGGGTTCTCAGTCTAGGATCGTGGCCCCTGGAGTCAGTGAGATAGTGCTGGGATGCTCTGAACAATTTTCGGAATCTCTAAAAGTCAGAGAGAAATCATGCTTTTTCCTCTGAAATGGCTATGGTGGGCTAGCAAGAACACATGTCTCTCTTTGCTTTGGGGATTCTATTGCTTGAGTGTGGGAATAGTGATTATCCAGTGCTAATCAGAAGCCGTGTATAGTTCCAAGATATATCAGTGATTAATAGAAAAATGGGAGCAGCAGTGACCCAACAAACATAGTTTGTGTGATAGTCAAAAATACTGCCAAAATATGGTATTGGATAGGGGCATTTATTAATACAAAAGAAGTTCCTAGAAAGTGGCTGGGAACCCCTATGGACATGATTCTGTCTCCCACATTCTCCGAAGCCAGGTAGCCAGTCTTTCCATGTGTCTCGCTGCCCAGCTCAATGGGGTTGTCCCTGAGGGCTGTGCAGATGGGTGGCGGCCAAATGTGTCCTGATGGAGCTGTTCCTTAAATCATTAAATCGAAATAGACTTGTTTTCAAAAGAGTAGAAGATTTAAATCTTCCTTTTTGGTGAACAAGGAAGTGGTTAATCATTCTCAGTAAGTGGCCTTGGACCAGTCTGCCTGTAGCTTTGTAGACATAGGACTCTCTGGATCTCTATTGTTTTTCATCATATTCATTTACCGTCTGCTTCTTTCTCCTGCCTATCTGTGGGTCCTCTGCTTTTCTCCTCTACATGAGTTTCCACAGCTCCTGCTCCTACCCCTCCATATCCCAGCCTTCCCTTCCAGTTCTGGTTCACTAGTATTTGTCCTTTACAGTGGTTCTGTTACTCCAGAGCTCCTGCTATGTTCTAGGTTCTTTGCTGGCTCATGTGCCAAGTTTCTGGCAAAGACTAGTTATTAAATAAATGTTTACCTCTTTCTACCTTGCACACTGACTTCCATGTAGAAAAATTATCCTATTTCATCCTTTCTGTGTGAAGTTATGTTGTTGGGGCCCAGAAAAATCTCATAGGTACATGTAGCCTTCTGCTGTGGTAGGAGTTAGGTGGGGGACAGTATGCACACACATCTTTGCAAACCTGTCCTAAGCATTCTTAAAAGTGTCTGTCCACAGGGGAGTGGGTAGCAGGGTACAAAGGACCTTTGGGATTCTGCTGGCAGTCTAACTCTATTATGGGGGTTGTGGAATTTCCCCTGGACCACTTGGTCTGATGCACTTAGAGAAGGACTCCAGCATGCTTGCGATCCAGAAGTTGGAAGGTAGAAAGGGAAATCCTTCTGCTAAGTCTGGGCTGCTATTAAACCTTTAGCATGTTTAGATTACTGCTGTGGCTGTTTAACTGTGAGCCTCTGTGGCTGAAAGAGTAAGCCTTCTTCAGTGGTGCCTGATCCCTTGTAGGAAAGTTAGGGCTTGTTAGTGGCTGCCCCCATTCCACACTGTGAGGCTAGGGGCAGTTTGGCTCAAGATGCTCCACTCCTCCCAAATTGGAGTGAAACTTAAAGTTCTAGTCCCTTAGATACACAGTGGCTGTACTAATTTTTTTTTTTTTTTGCTTCCATACAAATGACCACAAACTAGGTGGCTTAAAACATCGAAGTGATTCTCTCATAGTTGAGGAAGCCAGATGTTGAAAATTAAGGTGTTGGCAGGGTCAATTTCTTCTGGGGGCTCTGAGGGAGAAACCATCCCAGGCTTCTTTCCTTGTGTCTGGTGCTGACCTATAGTCCTTGGCATTCTTTGGCTTGTGGATACACCACTTGAATCTCTGCTTCCATCTTTGCATCACCTTTGTCCCGGTGTGTCCTGTGTATTATTAGGACACTCCTACTGGATTTAGGACTCTGGAATCCAGTGTGATCTCATCTCCATCCTTACCTTCATTACATCTTGAAAGAGCCTATTTCCAAACAAAGTCACATTCTGAGGTCTTGAGTGGACTCGATGTTGGGGGACACTATTCAATCCACCATAGAGGTCTGCCTAGCATGACCCTCCTTTCCTCTGAAAGTCATTCCCTCATCCACTCAACAGTATCATCAGGTCTTATGAAATACCTGACTCTTTACAAGTGCTTTTACATCTGATATTTAATTTGAGCCCCTCCCTGTTCCAGATGTTCAAGCCAGTTTTAGAAAAGGCAGAGGAACCAGAGATTAAATTGCCAACATCCACTGGATCACTGAAAAAGCAAGAGAGTTCCAGAAAAATATCTATTTCTGCTTTATTGACTATGCCAAAGCCTTTGACTGTGTGGATCACAATAAACTGTGGAAAATTCTGAAAGAGATGGGCATACCAGATCACCTAACCTGCTTCTTGAGAAACCTGTATACGGGTTAGGAAGCAACAGTTAGAACTGGACATGGAACAACAGACTGGTTCCAAATAGGAAAAGGAGTACATCAAGGCTGTATATTGTCACCCTGCTTATTTAGCTTATATGCAGAGTACATCATGAGAAACACTGGGCTGGAAGAAGCACAAGCTGGAATCAAGATTGCTGGGAGAAATATCAATAACCTCAGATATGTAGGTGACACCACCCTTATGGCAGAAAGTGAAGAGGAACTAAAAAGCCTCTTGAGTGCAAAAGTTGGGTTAAAGCTCAACATTCAAGAAACTAAGATCATGGCATCTGGTTCCATCACTTCATGGGAAATAGATGGGGAAACAGTGGAAACAGTGTCAGACTTTATTTTTTGGGGCTCCCAAATCACTGCAGATGGTGATTGCAGCCATGAAGTTAAAAAACACTTACTCCTTGGAAGGAAAGTTTTGACCAACCTAGATAGCATATTTAAAAGCAGAGACATTACTTTGCCAACAAAGGTCCGTCTAGTCAAGGCTATGGTTTTTCCAGTGGTCATGTATGGATGTGAGAGTTGGACTATAAAGAAAGCTGAGTGCCGAAGAATTGATGCTTTTGAACTGTGGTGTTGGAGAAGACTCTTGAGAGTCCTTTGGACTTCCAGGAGATCCAACCAGTCCATCCTAAAGGAGATCAGTCCTGTGTGTTCATTGGAAGGACTGATGCTGAAGCTGAGACTCCAATACTTTGGTCACCCCATGCAAAGAGTTGACTCATTGGAAAAGACCCTGATGCTGGGAGGGATTGGGGGTAGGAGGAGAAGGGGATGACAGAGGATGAGATGGCTGGATGGCATCACCGACTTGATGGGCATGAGTTTGAGTAAACTCAGGGAGTTGGTGATGGACAGGGAGGCCTGGCATGCTTGCGATTCATGGGGTCGCAGAGTCGGACACAACTGAGCAACTGAACTGAACTGCACTGAACTGTGAGACAACTAGGGTGGACATTGCCTTTTCTAAATGATTCGATTAAGGTGAGTCACCGGGGCAAGACTAGATCCCACATCTTCCTGATTCTCAGAAAGAATGCACTGTAAGGAGAAGATTCAGAAAACAGTATTCTTGCCCACTGCTCTTCGCTGTCAGGATGTGTGTTGAGGGAGGAGAAGTACTGCATTTCTTTTTCTGTTATGACCAACAGTCTCATTCAGTTATTACGTGATGAGCTCACTGAAGCTTTCACAGAAAAAGCAGCTGTAGAACTCTGGTGGTGAAGCTGGGTTCACACCCGCCATGCATACTCCTATGAAGAAGAGCTGCTGTTTGGAGACCCAGGTTTGGCCCAGATCCTGGAGGTCCTGGAGCTGCTACATGCCCCAGCCTTTCCCCTCCCCTTGAGAGTCTGGGCTCTGTAAACTCCCCTTGGAATGGCAGCAGGCTTACCATTCCTGACATGTTGTCCCTCATGGAGAATTTTGTTAATGGGTTAACTGAGGCTGAGTCCTCCCTACTTATGAAAATGAGGACTTTCCCAGCACATTAGGTGTATCTATTTAACGTGTATATAAACCACTTAAACCAACCAACATATATGAGCCATTTAACATATATAGACCATTTAAAAAAGACAAAAAGATATTACAAAAGCAGCCCTGTGCCTGAGGAATGTTTGCCTTAAATGTGATATTCAGCTGTAGAGAGCAGACTTGGAAATGGGAAACATGTGCTGAAGTTTACCTGCAGTTTGTTCCTTGACTTGGGACTCAGTTTCCTCATCAGTAAAATAAGCATTACAGTGTCTCTTTTTCTACTCTTTCTGAGATAACATTTTCCTAGGATTCTTTGCATAAATTAAATTCCCTCCAAATAAAAGTGTAATAGTCCATAACCTGTGTGGTTCAGTCTCAGAGCAGCATCAGGGTGAATAAAAACAGTCCAGAGAACTAAGAGGTGTAGGTCCTTTGCTAGGATTTCTTGAAAATCGTGAAGAGGATATCAACTGTCATCTATAATTTCCTTGCTCTCACCCCACCCAACCCTACTTTTTCCTCATGACTCAGGCAGAAGAGCTTGATGAGAATAAACTGGAGGCTTCTTTAGAGGAACAGGGCAGTGGAAGGGTAGGGACATACAAATACACTAAAAATAATAGTCTCTTATGTGATGGGGTAAATGTTATTAGGGTGGAGACTAGAAAACTGCTTTTGGCCAAAAGACTGGGTTTAGTAGACATAGATGGTCATAGCTTTGGCCTCAGGCCACATCTACCTGGCCAAGTGGTAGAGAACAGAAAACTTCTGCCTCTCCAGGTATCAGAGAGCTGCACAGTTCAGTTCTCGTGCAGTTTGCTGGAGCTCCTGGGGCTCCTGTCTACTTTAGTGCCAAGAGGAGAAAACACTTCCAGGAAAGCAATCATTTCCAGTTTTACCTGTAGATCAGTGGTTTACTGGGGCTGTGGAGAGGTTGTCCTCTCACTGCAGCCCGACTTCCAGGCATACTTGGTATGTCCAGAGACATTTTTGGCTCTCACCATTGAAAGGGGGTTGGTGTGCCACTGGTACACTGTAAGAAGAGGCCAGAGATGCTGCTAAACATCCTCTAATGCACAGGATAGCCCCATAGCAAAGAACCGTCTGGTCCCAGATGGTGGCGCTAATGGTAGAGAACTTGCCTGACAATGCAGGAGACATAGAGATGTGTGTTTGATCCCTGGGTTGGGAAGATCCCCTGGAGGAGGGAATGACAACCCACTCCAGTATTCTTGTCTAGAGAATCCCATGGATAGAAGAACCTGGCAGGTTACAGTCCATAGGGTCTCATAGAGTCGGGCATGACTGAAGTGACTTAGCACGCATGCGGTTATCACTTGTGCTGAGACTGAGACTCTACTGTAGACCTTACTGGTCATCTCTTGCCATCACAAGGTCTTACCCGCTTACTCCATCTCAGCTGTGTTCTGAACGTAACCAATCCCAGTTTCCAGGGAACAATTTCAAGGGAAAGAAATAGTCTGTTTCTGGGAGAGTAGATGGGAGCTTGAAATGAAGAAATTCTCATTGAGGGCTGGCAGGAAAAGGGAGGTCAGAGTTGACTGATGTCCCTGCCATTAAAAATGGGAAGTAGCGTTTAAAGAATGAAGAGGGGCAAAGGGCACGCCTATGCGAAGAGGAGCATCACGAGCAAATAAAATGCAGTTTGAGTCCAAGAGCAAGGGATTGAAACAGGCTGTAAACAAACAACGTTCATTTTCAGATGAAAAGAGGACAGTGGTTCCTCTCAGCCCCGAGAAGCACGTGGTCTGGGCAAATGGATTTCACGTTGACATTTCTCAGGAATGACAAAGGCAGTGAAATACCAAAAGTGATCTGATTCTAGTGTCGGGGGCACCTCTCTAATGGTGTTTGTGCACCAGTGCTGATTTTCACAAGGCAGCGTTGGTGAGACGCTGCCCTTTCCAGACTTCCATGGAAATATTTTCCATCATTTTGACATTTCATTTAAAATGAAATATAGGAGATATTAAAAATTCATGTTCATGACAGGTATTATTTGTTTGACTTTGAAATATACAGTGAACACTCTGTTAATGAACAGTGAGGGAAGTGTCAGGATTGTGTGCCTGTGCATATTCATGGGCTGCTCCCTGACTTCAGAGGAAAACAATTGCCAAATCAGAGAGGGCTGACCTTTTGTGGTTCTAAAATCTGTGAGTGTGTGGCTATGAATAATTAAATATGGAATAATAAAAATGACCCTTTTTTGTGTGTGCGGGGGGGTAGTTCAGGTAGAAGCAAAATGCCATGACTTTATCCTAGAAACATGAGCCTCAATTATTTCTGAATTTGCATGAATTATATGAATATCTCACTCGAAACATTACAGGGATGCAATCACATTAATTCATCCAAGTGCCAGCATGCCATCTGTGTTTCTCTGTAGTCTTTCCTCCATCCTGAGGACAGTGCGGTCCTGGGGCTTGGAGGGGGAGCCTTCCTCTCTTTGAATCCTCTATTCTCCTCCCATTTAGACTGTAGGGGGAAATTGCTTTTTCCTAAGCTGGGAGACGCTTTTTCCTATGCTGGGAGACACTTTTTCTGCACTGCTGAGGGTGAAGCAAAGGAAAGGGACTGTTTTGTCTTCATTACCATTGGCACAAGAAAAGGGCTGCGTATGGGAATGGGAAAAAAGAGGGATGAGAACCCAGTTCCTTATGTAGTAAGACCAAAGAGGGGTAGCCTTCTATTTTCTCTTATTCAAAAACATAATTTGTTATTGTTATTAGATGACATAGAAAAAAGAAAAACCTTTATTCCTTTGTCAGGCAAAGGGGGCCATAGTGGACTAATGTCCTCAAAACTGTGTGTCCCCATAATTTATTATTATTACTTTGAAAAATTAAGGTGTAGAGTTGTTGCATTCTTGAGAGTTTTCCACTGTGCAAAATTCTATGAACACCTCTCAGCTTTCTTGCTGATTTCCTTTATAAATTAAATAACAGTTTCATTTATTCACAAATCCTTTCAGCATATCTGCCATCTGCTGCATGCAGGAGAGAGGCAGGTTCTGGTCTCACAAGCTTTATAGTCTAGTGGGGGGATGGGCAATGCCAGGGGAGAGTGCATTACTGCAGGTGCACATAACAGGGGAAACCAACCTGGCCTGGAAGTTCCAAGAAACCTCCCTGGTGAACTTTGAAGGAGGAGGGAGAGATGGCCTGGTAGAGAAAATATCAGGTGTGAGGCCTCCTGAAGGGGAAGTGCTATTCTCAGATAATCCCCCAGCCACTACAAAGGTAATAACCACACTGGAAACATCAGGAGAAATTGACTCTCCAGGTAAAGCATGAGGCCTGGATTCTAACATTGGTTCTGACTTTTATTAAGGAACAGAGAGGTTGTGATATTTGTTCAAGGTCACACAGTCTATTTTCTCATTGTGATTTCTGTGTGTGGGGAATGGTGGGAGCATGAGGTTCGGGGCTGGATTTAGTTATTTGAAATTTTGAATACTCAATGGTCTTACATTTACGTACATATGTAAAGAATACTATAAATCAATATTAGTGTTTTTATTATCCCTCTTTAAGATTTTCTATAAGGTTATAATATTCCATGGGCTATGGCACAAGCATTTCTTTAAAGTCTAAAAAAAAAAAATCTTGCCGTTTTTCTTTACCACGGCTTAGGAGAATTCCTGGCATATTGTTGTTAGTTGCTCAGTCACGTCCAACTCTTTGAGACCCCATGGGCTGCATCACGGCAGGCTTCCCTGTGCTTTTCCATCTCTTAGAGTTTGTCAAACTCATGTCCATTTAGTCAGTGATACCATCCAACCATCTCATCCTCTGTTGTCCCATTCTCTTTCTGCCTTCAATCTTTCCCAGCATCAGGATATTTTCTAATGAGTCGGCTCTTTGCATCAGGTGGCCAAAGTATTGGAGCTTCAGCTTCAGCATCAATCCTTCCAATGAGTATTCAGGGTTGATTTTTAGGACTGACTGACCAGTTTGATCTTCTTGCTGTCCAAGGAACTCTCAAGAGTCTTCTCCTAACCTACCCTTGACCCTAACCCTAACCCTAACCCTAACAGTTCGAAAGCATCAGTTGTTTGGTGCTCAAACTTCTTTATGGTCCAACTCTCACATCCATACATGACTACTGGAAAAACTGTAGCTTTGACTAAGAACCTTTGTTGGCAAAATATTGTTTCTGCTTTTTAATATGCTCTCTAGGTTTGTCATAGCTTTTCTCCCAAGGAGCAAATGTCTTTTAATTTCATGGCTGCAGTCACGATCTGCAGTGACTTTGGAGCCCAAGAAAGTGATGTCTGTCATTGTTTCCATTTTCCCCATCTATTTGCCATGAAGTAGATGCTTGCTCCTTGGAAGAAAAGCCAGACCAACCTAGACAGCATATTAAAAAGCAGAGACATTACTTTGTTGACAAAGGTCCCTCTAGTCAAAGCTATGGTTTTTCCAGTAGTCATGTATGGATGTGAGAGTTGGGCTATAAAGAAAGCTGAGTGCTGAAGAATTGATGCTTTTGATGCTTTTGAATTGGTGCTGCGGTGCTGGAGAAGACTCTTGAGAGTCTCTTGGACTGCAGGGAGATCCAACAAGTCAACCCTAAAGGAAATCAGTCCTGAATATTCATTGGAAGGACTGATGCTGAAGCTGAAACTTCAGTACTTTGGCCACCTGATGTGAAGAACTGACTCATTGGAAAAGACCCCGATGCTGGGAAGGATTGAAGGCGGGAGGAGAAGGGGACGAGAGAGGATGAGATGGTTGGATGGCATCACCCACTCCATGGACATGAGTTTGAGCAAACTCCAGGAGTTGGTGATGGACAGGGAAGCCTGCTGTGCTGTAGTCCATGGGTTCACAAAGAGCTGGACATGACTGAGTGACTGAACTGAACTGAACTGAACTGATGGGACTGGATGCCATGGTTGCCGGGGTCCAGCCTCGGCAGGATCCAGGGGGTACCCTCAGGATGAACAGCGTCGGCGAGAGAAGACACGTGAGACCAGCCTTGATAGGGCCAAGTCTGCGAGGGAGAGAGAGAGAGAGACCAGACGGGGGGTGCAGCAGAGTCTGGCAAATCTTTATTTTTTACCGTAGCTTTTATATTCTAAGTTAGTACATTTCTAAGGGGAAGATAGTTTAATATTACATGAGCTTGTCCTACATGAAACCAGGGTGTTTTCTGCATACTTCTTTGTGGGAGTCTTGTACATTATCTTCTGGCCATGGGGCCTATTGACATTTTTTGACCTAGGTGAATGCAAAGCTGTTTTCGGTAATCTATTCTTTAATGAACACAAGGTCAGCCCTTTTGCAGAAGTTATCAGTTAAATTTATCTAAAAGGTTTACCACACAAAGACTCTGCAGCTCCGGTGAGGCAGCCCCTGTTTAGCATTCCTGGTTAAAATGAACAATTCTAAACTCTTATTTTTCTAAATCTTTAACTATAACCACTTTTAGAATAAATTTTTATGTTCTCTAGTGGGGCTTCCTCACCCCCACGAAGGGCTCTGTGCCCATTAGGGCCTTTTGTGTGATCAGGTTCTTTATGCTGTTCATGATTAAGGTGTTGTGAGCAGTCATGTGCATTAGTACGCATTTGCCAAGCAGGCTAGAATGCCAGCAAAGGGGTCTAAATTGAAACACTCCTTTCATCCTGGATAATCTTATAGGATACCACCGTCTGGGGTATTGAAGAAAGTTCTAAGTTGATTCTGTTTGGAGAGAGATTGGGGAAGGCCTTCTACCTGTGTCTCAGAAATTAGGGAGTAGTCTAATATAGCAAGCATCAGAAAGACAGATGTCATCTTTAAGGTGGGCGCTGGGGCAACTTTTCAAAATCCCTGAAATCCTGATCTGCCTTGCCTGTCAGGTCTTCTCCTCATGACCTTGTCATGGGTGGGATCTTGTGTGCTGGCTCCCAGCAATGGTTTTAGTTTTTTGAATATTGAGTTTTAAGTCAGCTTTTCCACTCTCACATAGTGGGTGTCTAAGAAATAAGGCTGAATGAATAAGTAAATTTTATTAAAAATTAACAACTTACCTGTTAACTTAACATGAAAAGCTAGTGGGGCATAATTTTAGCATCCAGGTCCCTTGTCTGGCGAGAACAAGAGGAAGTATGGGGCATAGGATTAACAAATGTTGATCTGAATGAAGTTTTTAACTTTTTAGCCACTTTCTTTTTTTTTTTTTTATTTTTTATTTTTGTCATACATTGATATGAATCAGCCATAGATTTACACGTATTCCCCATCCCGATCCCCCCTCCCACCTCCCTCTCCACCCGATTCCTCTGGGTCTTCCCAGTGCACCAGGCCCGAGCACTTGTCTCATGCATCCCACCTGGGCTGGTGATCTGTTTCACCATAGATAGTATACATGCTGTTCTTTTGAAATATCCCACCCTCACATTCTCCCACAGAGTTCAAAAGTCTGTTCTGTATTTCTGTGTCTCTTTTTCCGTTTTGCATATAGGGTTATCGTTACCATCTTTCTAAATTCCATATATATGTGTTAGTATGCTGTAATGTTCTTTATCTTTCTGGCTTACTTCACTCTGTATAAGGGGCTCCAGTTTCATCCATCTCATTAGGACTGATTCAAATGAATTCTTTTTAACGGCTGAGTAATATTCCATGGTGTATATGTACCACAACTTCCTTATCCATTCATCTGCTGATGGGCATCTAGGTTGCTTCCATGTCCTGGCTATTATAAACAGTGCTGGGATGAACATTGGGGTGCATGTGTCTCTTTCAGATCTGGTTTCCTCAGTGTGTATGCCCAGAAGTGGGATTGCTGGGTCATATGGTAGTTCTATTTCCAGTTTTTTAAGAAATCTCCACACTGTTTTCCATAGCGGTTTAGCCAGTTTCTTAAGCATCAAGTATAGTCCTTTTTTATGTCAGCAAGTTTAACATACCCTGTTGTCAACAAAGCAAAGGGTTTCCCTGGTGGTCCAGTGGTTAAGAAGCTGCTCTGCAATGCAGGGGACACCAGTATGATGCCTGGTCCAGGAAGACCCCACATGCTTCAAGGCATCTAAGCCTGTGATGTGCCACAACTACCGAGCTGAGGGATGCACCTACTGAAGCCTGTGTGCTCTGGAGCCTGTGCCCTGCAACAGTAGAAGCCACTGCAATGAGAAGCCTCTTACCGCAAATAGAGAATAGCCCCCTGCTCTCTGCCACTAGAGAAAGCCCACACACAATAACAAAGACCAGTGCAGGCAAAAATTAATAAATAATTTATTTAAAAACACCCAAGCTATTTAAAACAAACAAACAAAAAGCAAAGCAAAGACTTCCCTGAGTGGATTCCAAGTAGGAGATAGTGATGAAAAGGGTCAGAAAACAGAAGGTGGGTAGGACATCTGGTTCACTATCAAAACTAATCCTAGAGAAGCCAGTAGTTCAAAGAAAAGTCTGATTTCTGTTGCTTCTAGTCCCTCCCTGTTTCTTTTCATATGGAATTCCTATGTGTAGTCAGATACTTCCTCCTACTTTGTATTTCCAGCATATAATTCCTTTCTGTTCTGCAAACCAAATAAAGCTTTAAGATATCAACCTGACATAATAATATCTTTACATCTTGTACCATATAAACCTTTCAAACATGCTGGTATTAGGATCTTAAAAAAATCTGCCCACCCTTCATAAAAGAGGAGGCATTTTCCATTTTCTTGATCAAGAAGATGACACATGGTGAGAGGTCTTCTCTAGGGTCACAGAGGGAATCACTCCTAGACCCTCAAAGCCAGCTACTTCAAGGAAGGTTTAATGAAGAGACTGTTTAAAGAGGTTTGCATGTATTATAGGGAAAAATATTAAGAGGCAGTGTGGACTTGGCAACCCGCTGTAGTATTCTTGCCTGGAAAATCCCATGGACAGAGGCGCCTGGCGGGCTACAGCCCATAGGTCTCAAAGAGTTGGACACGACTGAAGAGAAGCACAGCAGTGTGGAATCCTAGAGCTGTAAGTACCGGGGGCTGTTACTATTTGTAAGTCTGAAGGCATGAAGGGATGAACAGAACCCAGTGATGGGGAAGGATGTGCAGAGGGGGGCCGTCTGAAAGGAGCTAAGACACAGCAGCCCATTTGTGACACCACAGGGGGAAATCCAGGAGGACAAATGCCTCTGCTTCCATCTCCTCTATCTTGGCGATTTGTTGCTGGTGCTTCCCGATGGCTTAGTGGTAAAGAATTGGCCTACCAGTGCAGGAGATGGATCCCTGGATTGGGAAGATCCCCTGGAGGAGGAGACAGCAACCCACTCCAGTATTCTTGCCCGGAGAAGCCTGTGGACAGAGGAGCCTGGGGGGCTACAGTCCATGGATTGGAAAGAGTCGGACACAACTGAGTGACTGAGCATGGATGCTCCCTAGGCAACAAACCCAGCTGGAAGCCAGAGGCAAGGAAGTCCATACTTGTCAGTCTCCTGGTACCCAGAAGGTTGAGCAAGGGTGGAGAGTGATCTAGAAGCACAGGAAGATGTTTGTCCCACACATCACTCTGAGGTGGGGTTGGGACTAGAGGTCACAGCTCCAGATTCCCCTCTTACTACTTGTCCACATACCATTCTTCCCTCCAGGTGAGAGGATCTGAGTTCACAGGACCTAGCCCCAAACCACCTGTGAACTCTTTGATCCCTGAATCTTGAGCATTTCTGGTTGGAAAGCAAAACTTTGGGTGTATATATTATTTATCCACTTGTCATCCCAGCACGTCCTTAACATGGATTATTGTGAAGTATATATAATACTGATTCTCCTGACCATTTAATATGAGAATTTGTTTCTTGACCACAACTGCAAGGTGATTTTTGATACAGAACAACTGATTATGTACTGTGACTGCACATATTGTATGAAATCTTGTAAGGAATTATAGTCAATGCCAGTCATTGTGCAAGTGAAGGTCAGACTTTACATCTTCTATTGGTGTCATCAGCATTTTTGGGATAAATCTTTGAAGCACACAAATTAATATTGGGATGCATATCATCACTGAAGGCATCTGTGAGAAATTAAATGCTTGTGGACTACGTAAGAGAGTGCAACAGAGAGGAAAAAAATACCAGAGTCCCCATGCACAAAATCATTGGTTTAAACTACAAGGACTCTGATCAGTCAGCTTTTTAAAAATGCTGTATATAGCTCAGATATTTGAGTTAGAAACACTGCTTCCCAATTTTAAAGGTTTAGTCAGTGAGCAGCTGTGGAGAAAGACCCGCGTGCACACGTGCTGTTTAAAATTATAGTTGGGAGTGCATTTGTACAGGATATATATATAGTATGGTAATTAAAAGCAATTCTTGTGGATTAAGAATATCTAGATTCGAATCCTGGCTCCACTACTTACCAGCTATGTGATTTTTCTGAGCCTCAGTTTCCTCCTGTGTAAAATAGGAATAATAATAGTACTATTTGTAGCAGTTAGCTTTCACTATAATAATTTACATAAAAATGCAGCTTAGAACCTCATAATCACAAAACCTCAGTGACATAGAACTCCAGGGGCATTGAACATTTATTGCTTGTGTGTTTGGAATTGTGTGGATGTTGGTGAGGCAGCTCTGCTGATCTTGACTGAACTTGATCACTTGTCTTGGTATTGATTGGCTATTGACTAAATGGCCTCATCCAGGATGACCTGGGTGACTGGTTGTGCTCCATGTGCCTTTCATCCTCTAGGAGGCTAGCTTGGGCATAGTCTCGTGGTGATGGCAGGGGGCAGAATCAGTAAGGAGAAGCACAGATGCTCTTTTCAAGCCTTTGATTGCTTTGTGATTGCTAGTATTCTATTAGCCAAAGCAACATGGTTTAGTCCTAAATCAGAGAAAGATGAGCACCAAAGAATTGATGTTTTTGAACTGTGGTGTTGGAGAAGACTCTTGAGAGTCCCTTGGACTGCAAGGAGATCCAACCAGTCAATCCTATAGGAAATCAGTCCTGAATATTCATTGGAAGGACTGATGCTGAAGCTGAGACTACAATACTTTGGCCACCTGATGCGGAGAGCTGACTCATTTGAAAAGACCCTGATGCTGGAAAAGATTGAGGGCAGGAGGAGAAGGGGACGACAGAGGGTGAGATGGTTGGATGGCATCATCGACACAATGGACATGGGTTTGGGTAGACTCCGGGAGTTGGTGATAGCAGGGAGGCCTGGCGTGCTTCGGTTCATGGGGTCACAAAGAGTCGGACATAGCGACTAAACTGAACTGAACTGAACAAGGAATAGAGCCGTTATTTGTAATAATTTTAAATGGAGTATAAATATAAAGATATTGAATCACTATGTTGTACACCTGAAAATAGAATCATACTGTAAATCAACTACACTTTAATTAAAAAAAATAAGAAGACTAGTACCAGCCCCCAGGAGCCTTCCTCTTATGGCCCCTCAGTCGTTAACCTTGCCTACTCCATATCCAGATGTCTCACACCATACTTTAGATTTGCCTGTTTTTGAATTTTATGTGAATGATTCATAGTGTGTGTATTCTTTTGTTTTTTTTTTCAATCAGTATTCTGTTTATGAGATTCAATCATATTGTTTACCAGAGATGTTTCACTCATTTTCATTATTGTATTTTATTTCTTGCTTTTTCAAGTATAGTTAATTTACAATATTGTGTTAGTTTCAGGTGTATAACAAAGTGATTCAGTTATATATATATATTTTTTCATAGTATTTTCCATTATAGATTATTACAAGATATTGAATATAGTTCCCTGTGCTATACAGTAAATCCTTGTTGCTTATCTATTTTATGTATAGTAGTTTAATTCCCTACTCTTCTCCATAGTCTTGCCTCCTTTGTCACAGGTTAATTGACCCTAATTTGGCTTTATTTCTGGGCTCTGTTTTCTTTTCCATTGATTTTATATATCTGTTTTTGTGCCAAAACCATGCTCTTTTGATGACAAGCTTTGTAGTATAGTCTGAATTCTGGAAAGGTAATGCCTCCAGCTTTGTTCTTTTTATTCAGGATGGTTTTGGCAATTCCAGGGCTTTTGTGGTTCCATAGAAATTTTAGGATTATTTGTTCTAGCTCTGTGAAGAATGTCATAGATAATTTGATAGGGATGGCATTAAATCTGTAGACTGCTTTGGATAGTAGGACCATTTTAACAATATTAATTCAAATCCAAGAGCATGGGATATCTTTCCATTTCTTTAAATCATCTTCAGTTTCTATTATCAGTGCGTTATAGTTTTCAACATATAGGCCTTTCACCTTTTTAAGTTTGTTATTAGGTATTTTGTTATTTTTTATTTGGTTTTTTTTTTTTTTATTTGGTTTTAAGAGAACTTTTTAAACTTTTTCTTCCTGATAATTCACTATTAGTGTAAATAAATGCAACAGATTTTTTTTGTATGATAATTTTGTATTCTGCTACTTTGCTGAGTTTGTTATTAGTTCTAATAGTTTTCAGTTCAGTTCAGTCACTCAGTCGTGTCTGACTCTTTGAGACTCCATGAACCGCAGCACGCCAGGCCTCCCTGTCCATCACCAACTCCCGGAGTCCACCCAAACCCATGCCCATTGTGTCAGTGATGCCATCCAACCATCTCATCCTCTGTCGTCCCCTTCTCCTCCTGCCCCCAATCCCTCCCAGCATCAGGGCCTTTTCAAATGAGTCAGCTCTCCGCATCAGGTGGCCAAAGTATTGGAGTTTCAGCTTCAACATCAGTCCTTCCAATGAACACCCAGGACTGATCTCTTTTAGGATGGACTGGTTGGATCTCCTTGCAGTCCAAGGGACTCTCAAGAGTCTTCTCCAACAACACAGTTCAAAAGCATCAATTTTTCGGCGCTCAGCTTTCTTCACAGTCCAACTCTCACATCCATACATGACCACTGGAAAAACCATAGCCTTGACTAGATGGACCTTTGTTGGCAAAGTAATGTCTCTGCTTTTTAATATGCTGTCGAGGTTGGTCATAACTTTCCTTCCAAGGAGCAAGCGTCTTTTAATTTCATGGCTGCAATTATCATCCATAGTGATTTTGGAGCCCAGAAAAATAGTCTGCCACTGTTTCCACTGTTTCCTCATCTATTTGTCATGAAGTGATGGGACTGGATGTCATAATCTTAGTTTTCTGAATGTTGAGCTTTAAGCCAACTTTTTCACTCTCCTCTTTAACTTTCATCAAGAGGCTCTTTAGTTCTTCTTCACTTTCTGCCATAAGGGTGGTGTCACCTGCATATCTGAGGTTATTGATATTTCTCCCGGCAATCTTGATTCCAGCTTGTGCTTCCTCCAACCCAGCGTTTCTCATGGTATACTCTGCATATAAGTTAAATAAGCAGGGTGACAATATACAGCCTTGACGTACTCCTTTTCCTATTTGGAACCAGTCTGTTGTTCCATGTCCAGTTCTAACTGTTGCTTCCTGACTTGTATACAGGTTTCTCAAGAGGCAGGTTAGATGGTCTGGTATGTCCATCTCTTTCAGAATTTTCCACAGTTTGTTGTGATTCACACAGTCAAAGGCTTTGGCATAGTATATTTCTGGCAATGCAGAAATAGATGTTTTTCTGGAACTCTCTTGCTTTTTCGATGATCCAGCGGTTGTTGGCAATTTGATCTCTGCTTCCTCTGCGTTTTCTAAAACCAGCTTGAACATCTGGAAGTTCACGGTTCATGTATTGATGAAGCCTGGCTTGGAGAATTTTGAGCATTACTTTACTAGTGTGTGAGATGAGTGCAATTGTGCAGTAGTTTGAGCATTCTTTGGCATTGCCTTTCTCTGGGATTGGAATGAAAACTGACCTTTTCCAGTGCTGTGGCCACTGCTGAGTTTTCCAAATTTGCTAATAGTTTTAGCATTCTCTATATAGAGTATCATGTCGTCTGCATTAGTGACAGTTTTATCTCTTCCTTTCCAATTTGGGTAGTTGTTAATTCTTTTTCCTGTCTGATTGATGTAACTGGGACTTACAATGCTGTATTGCATAGAAGTGGTGAGGTGGGCATTCTTGTCTTGTTCCAGAACTTAGTGGAAATGTTTTTACCTTTTCACTATTGAGTATTATGTTGGGGGTGAGTTTGTTGTAAATACTGTTATTACTTTGAGATATATTCCCTTTGTACTCACTTTTATGAGAGTTTCTATCATGAATGAATGTTAAATTTTGTCAGATTCTTTTTCTGCCTCTATTGAAATGATCATGTAGTTTTTGTCTTTCCTGTTGATACTGTGGGGGTGTCACATTGATTGATTTGAAGATGATGAACCATCTTTATGACCCTGAAATGAATACAACTTGAGCATGGTGTATGATCCTTTTTACATATTGTTGGATTTGACTTGCTAACATTTTGTTGAAGATATCTACAACTATATTCATCAAATATATGGGTTGTAATATTCTTTTTCTTTAGTGTCTTTTTCTGACTTTGGTATCATGGTGATGGTGATTTTATGAAATGAATTTGGGAGTGTTCCCTGCTCTTCAGATTTTTGCAATAGTTTGAGAAAGAAAGTTATATATTCTTTTTGGTATGTTTAGTGGAATTCCTCAGTGAAACTGTCCAGTCCTGAATTTTTGTTTGAGAGGAAATTTTTTTATAACAGATTCTATTTCACTCCCATTGATCAGTCTGTTGAACTTATCTGTTTATTCTTGACTCAATTTTGGTAGATTTTATTTCTAGAAACTTGCACATTTTCTCTAGATTGTCCAATTTGTTGACTTGTAACTTTTTATAGTATATTCTAATTTTTTTTTTATTTCTGTAGTATTGGTTGTTATTTCTCCTCTTTCATTTCTTATTTTGTTTGAGTCCTCTCTTTCCTCCTGATGAGCAACAGGTTTGTTAATGTTCAGTTCAGTTCAGTTGCTCAGTTGTGTCTGACTCTTTGCGACCCCATGAATCACAGCACACCAGGCCTCCCTGTCCATCACCAACTCCTGGAGTTTACTCAAACTCATGCCCATCGAGTCAGTGATGCCATCCAGCCATCTTATCCTCTGTCATCCCCTTCTCCTCCTGTCCCCAGTGCCTCCCAGCATCAGTGGTACCTCTCTCTCCAATGTCCCCCTCCCCTGAAAACCACCCTTCTGACCCAGAAAAGGCAGATGAGGTCATGCTACTCTGGTACAAAGCATTCAACAGATACTTTCTTCTTTACACAACACTAGATTCATTGACAACTAGGTTCATTACACAACACTAGGTTCATTGACAACACTTCCGTTTTGGGAGGCCAAAGGCATTTTTAGGCACAAACGTTTCTTCATTAGTATATAATGAAATGCCGCTGGTGTCCAACTTTTTTTTTATTATGATGATGCCTTAGCAGAAGGCACCCCTGCTTTGAGTGAGGAGGGAACACAGCTCAAGGCCTTACCTACGGCAGCAGCAGTCTTTGATGTCGGCAGGTTGGTACAGTCCCCGATCCCAAACACATTTGGGTACCGCTTGTGCTGCAGAGTGTCTCTGTCCACGTCCACCCAGCCGGCAGCATCAGCCACAGGACTCGTCTTGAGAACATCTGGTGGGCTCATGGGTGGTGTAACGTGAAGCATTTCATACTGAAAAAAGGAGAGCATCCAAATGTGTGTTTGTTCCATTATTCCCATAGCCCCACAGGCTCTGGCCCCAACTCCCTGACACACATGGACTATGGCTGTACGGAGCACTGTACAGTTAGTGCTCGTACTGATCCACACGCTTGCCAAGATCATCCATGCTCCCATGCAAGGCAGTGATAAAATAACTGACGTGGTCTCCCCGTACAGAGTTCACGGGATCCCTCTGGCAGCTGGCATGGGGGAATCTGAAAAACTGGAGTGAACGTCACTAACATTTTGAAAGAACTCATTGATGCTTCTACTTATTATTGAAACGAAGCGGGTGATGTATCTCAGTTGCTATCTTCCTGACCCTCATCTGATGACTTGTAAAGTCTGGTTACATCAGGTTTACTCTGCAAAGAGGTTCTCAGAGTGCCTAAAACTTGTAAAAACCCATGTTAGGAGCTATAAGTGAGCACCATTCTCAAATATGAGTCAACTCTCAAAACACAAAAAGGCAACCATCAAAACACCAATTTAAGGTGAAATAATGGGAGTTGGTGATGGACAGGGAGACCTGGTGTGCTGCGATTCATGGGGTTGCAAAGAGTCGGACACAACTGAGTGACTGAACTGAACTGAACCAAACTGAAAGGCAGCAAGAATATTGGCTAGCACTTTGAAGAAGGAGGGGTCTAATTCAGTCTTGGGTTTACTGAACTGTGTAGGAAGCAGGATGGATTTGTTTTCCCCATAAACCTTTATCAAGGCTACCCTTGGCAATTAGGCACTGACCCAACATAATCAGTTTTGATGGCTCATGTAACTCTTTTGTTTATGTTATATGCTTTTTTGTTTGTTTTTATAATATTTTGTAGTTTTTCTATTTACTTCTAACCAACTCCATCTAGCAATTTCAAATTAACTAAGTGTTCACAAAACAATTCATTACAGTGAAAACTTTAGCATCTTCAGTTCAGTTCAGTCGCTCAGTCGTTTCCGACTTTGCGACCCCATGAATTCACAGTATGCCAGGCCTCCCTGTCCATAACCAACTCCCGGAGTTTACTCAAACTCATGTCCATCGAGTCGGTGATGCCATCCAGCCATCTTATCCTTTGTCGTCCCCTTCTCCTCCTGCCCCCAATCCCTCCCAGCATCAGGGTCTTTTCCAATGAGTCAGCTCTTTGCATCAGGTGGCCAAAGTATTGGAGTTTCAGCTTCAGCATCAGTCCTTCCAATGAACACCCAGGACTGATCTCTTTTAGGATGGACTGGTTGGATCTCCTTGCAGTCCATGGGACCCTCAAGAGTCTTCTCCAACACCATAGTTCAAAAGCATCAATTTTTCGGCGCTCAGCTTTCTTCACAGTCCAACTCTCACGTCCATACATGACCACTGGAAAAACCATAGCCTTGACCAGACGGACCTTTGTTGGCAAAGTAATGTCTCTGCTTTTTAATATGCTATCTAGGTTGGTCATAACTTTCCTTCCAAGGAGTAAGTGTCTTTTAATTTCATGGCTGCAATCACTTTATCTTTAAAAGAAAAAGCAGGTCTTGATTTTGTTTATGTTTTCTATTTTCCAATCTCTATTTTATTTATTTCCTCTTTGATCCATATTATTTTCTTCCTTGTACTGAATTTTGTTTTTTCTCCTTTTCCAATTCTTTTAGATGAGGAAGATTGCTTGGAATTTTCTTTTTTCTTGAGGAAATCTGTGTTGCTATGAACAGAACTGTTCATAGCTCTCTTTTTGCTGAATCCCATGGATTTTCTTAGGTTATATTTTCATTTTCATTTGTCTCTAGGTATTTTCTGTTTTATTCTTTGATTTCACTTTTGACCTATTGGTTTTTTAGCAGCATGCTGTTTAGTCTCCATGTGTTTGTTCTTTTTCCATTTTTCTTTCTGTGATTGATTTCTAGTTTCATATCATTGTGGTCAGAAAAGATGCTTGAAATAATTTCTAAATTTTTAAATTGTTGTGGCTTGTTTTTTAACCTGGTATGTGGTCTAGCCTAGAGAATGTTCCATGCATGCTTTGAAAGACTGTGCATTGTTTTTTCTTTCTTTTTTGGATGTAGTGTCCTGTAGATATAAACTAAGTTTAAATGGTCTGTTGTGTCATTTAGGACCTCTGTTGTGCTGTGCTTAATCGCTCAGTCATGTCCAACTCTTTGTGACCACATGGACTGTGGCCTGCCAAACTCCTCTGTCCATGGGATTCTCCAGGCAAGAATATTAGAGTGGGTTGCTAAGCCCTCCTCTAGGGGATTGTCCCAACCCAGGGCTCAAACCCAGGTCTCCTGCGTTGCAGGCAGGCTCTTTACCGTCTGAGCCACCAGGGAAGCCCACTCAGTTAGCTTATTGGTTTTCAGTCTGGGTGATCTGTCCTTTGATGTCAGTGGGGTGTTAAAATCTCCTCTGTTACTGTATTTCTGTCAGTTTCTACCTTTGTTGAATATTATTGCATTGTATAAGTATGTACTTCATTTTACTGTTTTTGGATAATATGAGTCATTGCCATTTGGACTCCCAAGAATAATGTTGCTATTATCATAAGTGTATGTACTCTCTCGGTTTATGTGTGCACATTTCTGTTGGATATATACCTAGGAGTACATATGTGTATATCCAGTATATAGATAGATAGATAGATAGATATATACATACATACATATGTGTGTGTGTGTTCACCTTTAGCAGGTAGTGCCACACTTTTCAGAGATGGGTGTTCTAATTGGCATCCTAACCTGTAGTACATAAAAATTTCTCTTTACATTCACTTTAAAACTTGGCCTTAAACATTAGCTATTCTGGCAGGTGCTTTGGTACTTCATTATGGTTTTACTTTATATTTCTCCAATAACAATGACATTGAATTTGAACAGCATTTCATATGTTTATCTGAGCCATCTGTATATTCTCTCTATAGATGTACTGGTTCAAATATCTTGCCCATTTTTCTTCTGGTTATCTGACTTTAAAATTGATTTGTGGGAGTTTCTTTTGTATTCTAGATTAAGCTCTGTTGAAAAATGTGTTGTAAGTGTATGTTCTTACACTGTAGTTTTTTTAAAATACTCTTCTGTAGTGTCTCTTCATGAACATAAGTTCTTATTTCAAGGATAGTCAAATATATCATTGCCATGTTCCTTCCCTTTTACTATTTGATGTTTGGATGTGTGTTGTATTTAAGAGAACTTGGATAACAGCAATCTCTTATTATTGTCTTTAATTTTCTGTTGCTGTTTGTTTTGTCTTTCACATTTGGATTTACAAAGACCTAGATTTGAGTTTTGCATAGATTGAGGTAGGAATCACATTCTGTTGTTTCTTATATGGACATTCCATTGTCCCAGCACCTGTTAGTACCAATATTGTCCTCTTCCCTTTGTTCTTCAGTGCTACCTTTGCTATAAATCAATGTCCATATACCTGCGTATCTATTTCTGGGCTTTGTATTCTATTCCATTGATCTGTCTGTAAACTTCAGTCTAGAGGGTATTAATTTTTTAAAAAGGATTTTGCTATGTAATGAAAAACTATTTTTATTTGGATCTTTTAAAAAAGGTAATAGATAGTCCTTGGAACTACTTTCCTCACAAAAAGTCAGACTGTTTCTGAAAAGTTGCCCAGGTGTCCCAGTTGTAAGTGAAATTACAGAAGCAAAGTCAGTGACTAACAATTCATATTCACTTTTTTTTTTTTTCGTCAATGTAGTTACTTCATTGCTTTCTTCATTGCTTGTGCTTTCAAATTTCTCTCTCATGTCTGGGAATCTACCATCTATCTATCCTATTTTTACATTCCTCTCATTACTCCTTCTCACCTGGATATCAGAAAGCTTTTCAAATAGAAGCAAAAAAAAAAAAATGATTATAATGCAACCCTTTCCAGGGGCATTTGTGTTTTACAGTGTTTTCCTTAGAATAAAATGCCTCCAAAACCAAAAGGAATGTATGTCTCATGGTACAGTGTTAGGATTATAAGGGGGGTCACAGATGGTTGATTTTGTCATCTGTAATATGGCAATGGACTGGGTGACCTCTAGTTCTGCAGTCCGGAGAGGTGACATGATTTGC
The DNA here is from genome assembly GCF_910594005.1 of Cervus elaphus. Taxonomy (NCBI): domain Eukaryota; kingdom Metazoa; phylum Chordata; class Mammalia; order Artiodactyla; family Cervidae; genus Cervus; species Cervus elaphus. The sequence goes on from NC_057826.1 coordinate 37,015,205, forward strand.
TCAAAGTAAGCTATTCAATATGTGCAAAACAGGAACAATGATCAGTATTAGAAGATATATTTTTGTGAATTTTTTTTCTTAGTGACTTTAACTTTTAACCAAATGAATAGTAGTTTATTCAGCTTCCTCCAAAGATGAGGAATTGCAAGATCAGACTACAGTCCTTTATTTAAAACTGTTTTAAACAAAAGAGAAAAGACAGAAAGGCCTTAAAGTGAACCTTCCTTTAGTAAAATACTACTTGTCCCCATCTGGTTCTTTTAATGACATGTTCATGCCTCCTCCCTTGTTAGTTGTGGCCCTGAGGCAGTGCTTCAACTGCTTAGGTCAGTTTCTAAGAATGAATTTGTGCCATTTGCAAAGACATGGATAAACCTAGAGTCTGTCATACAGAGTGAAGTAAGTCAGAAAGAGAAAAACAAATACTGTATATTAATGTATATTTGTGGAATCTAGGAAAATGGTACTGATGAACTTATTTGCAGGGCAGAAATAGAGACATAGATGTAGAGAACAAACATATGGACACCAAGAGAGGAAAGGGGGTGGGATGAACTGGGAGCTTGGGATTGACATATATACACTACTATGTATAAAATACATCACTAATGAGAACCTACTGTATAGCACAGGGAACTCTGCTCCGTGCTCTGTAGTGACCTAAATGGGAAGAGAATCCGAAAAAGAGGGGATATATGTATATGTATAGCTGATTCACTTAGCTGTACAACAGAAAATACCATTGTAGGAAAACTATACTTCAAAAAAATTAAAAAAAAAATTTCTTGTGAAGATCACATCCCATTTCTTCATTTTGGGCACCTCTTATTAGAGGTGTCAGCTAACTGTAAGATGTGAAAGACCCCCTTACCTCTTTCCTCCCTCCAGATTCAATGCAGCTAGATCAGATTAGGTAAGATTCAGTTCCACTTGACTCAATTGTCTCCAAATATTTTTTCATTTCAGTTCAGTTGCTCAGTTGTTTCTGACTCTTTGCGACCCCACGGACTGCAGCACCGCAGGCCTCCCTGTCAATCACCACCTCCTGGAGTTTACTCAAACTCATGTCCATTGAGTCAGTGATGGCATCCAACCATCTCATCCTCTGTCGTCCCCTTCTCCTCCCACCTTCAATCTTTCCCAGCATCAGGGTCTTTTCCAATGAGTCAGTTCTTTGCATCAGGTGGCCAAAGTATAGGAGTTTTAGCTTCAGCATCAGTCCTTCCAATGAATATTCAGGACTGATTTCCTTTAGGATTTTCTGGTTGGATCTCCTTGTAGTCCAAGGGACTCTCGAGAGTCTTCCCTAACACCACAGTTCAAAAACATCAATTCTTTGGCGCTCAGCCTTCTTTATAGACCAATTCTCACACCCATACATAACTATTGGAAAAACCATAGCTTTGACTCTATGGACCTTTGTTGGCAAAGCAATGGCTCTGCTTTTTAATATGCTGTCTAGGTTGGTCATAACTTTTCTTCCAAAGAGTAAGTGTCTTTTAACTTCACGGCTTCAGTCAGTTCTGCTTCTGTAGAATAAAAAACAAAGCCTGTCCTGGAATTCCCTGGCAGTCTAGTGGTTAGGCTTTCACTGCTGAGGGCCTGGGTTTCATCCCTGTTCACAGCCAATGGCTCAGTGGGTAAAGAACCCACCTGCAATGCAGGAGACACAGGAGACTCGGATTCAATCCCTGGATCTGGAAGATCCTCTGGAGGAGGAAATGGAAACCCCTCCAGTATTCTTGCCTGAAAAATCTTATGGACAGAGGAGCCAGGTGGGCTACAGTCAATGAGGTCACGAAGAGTCAGATTGAAACAGTAGCTGACTTTTTTGGGGGGCTCCAAAATCATTGCAGATGGTGACTGCAGCCATGAAATTAAAAGACACTTGCTCCTTGGTAAAAAAGTATGACCAACCTAGATAGAATATTAAAAAGCAGAGACATTACTTTGCCAACAAAGGTCCATCTAGTCAAGGCTATGGTTTTTCCAGTAGTCATGTATGGATGTGTGGAGGGGATAGTTAGGGAGTTTGGATGGACATGCACACACTGCTATATTTAAAGTGGATAACCAACAAGGACCCTCTGTATAGCACATGGCACTCTGCTTAATGTTATGTGGCAGACTGGATGGGAGGGGAGTTTGGGGGAAAATGGATACATGTGTATGTATGGCTGCATTCCTTCACTGTTTACCTGAAATTATCACAATATTGTTAATCACTGTACCCCAATAGAAAATAAAAAGTTTAAATTAAAAAAGTTAAAAAAATTAAAAGTTGGATTAATTTCTTAGAAAGAAAGAACAAAGGATTGGGATAAAGTGAATTGGGGTAAGGCTACTCTGGATTCTGGATTGACTAAGGAAGTTTTTCCTTTCCTCTGCTTAGATGATTAAAGAAGGTAATGCTTTTCTTTCTTTAGAACTGGGAAAGCTGTGAAAGCAGCTGCATTGGTTTCACAATTTGTACCTTTTCTGGTGCCAGGGTGAATGAGTAAGAATAACCTAGGAAGCTGGTTAAACAAAGATATTCAGAAGGTCTACCCTCTAAAGTTTGGATGGGGACTCAGACAGCTGTACTTTAAAAAAAAGTTTTGTGCTGTAATTCTAATGCACAGCCAGGCTTGGAAACCTCTGTGTTCCTAAGTTTTCTTCCCAGATCTTGCAGGATTATTGAGTGCTATTTCAATGAGTAATATTAATTCGCATCATTTGTTTAGAAATGAGCTTGTGAGATTGAGAGCAGTTGGCTATTTTAATTATATTTATAACCTAAATAACATCCAGAAGGTATTAATATTATCAATAAATTAAACCAGAAACATTGTGCACATTCGTGTAGCTCATATGAAAGCACTGGTTTGTTAGATTTTGCACTGATGGGCATTTTCTGCTTGTTTGCTTTTACTTTTGTGATAGGACTTCTTTCTCTTGCTTTTTCCTTTGGCCATTTCCTTTGCTATTCCATGTTGTATTTCTTTCTTTCCAGGAGAAACTTACCTTGGATGGTTATCTTAGCCAAGGAATATTAGAAAACTCATGTCTCTGGACTTTCAGTCCTAAGTCTTTTTCACTAAGCAGCAATTCCACCTCTCTTCCATCCTGTGAGTAAGAGAAGGCTTTCTTTTGTCTCTTCAAAAACACAGCCCTTCTACAATGCCCTCACTTCCCATGGAGATGGTCCATTTGAGCCCTCTGAGGTCCTGCATCGCATTGGCTGCAGCTGCAGAGATAAAAGCAACGAAACAAATGCTATCAAGGCTTTCTCTAAGCTCCTAGTAAAGGGCTTTACATGTAGCAGCTATGGAACAAACTGAAACAGTAACTGACCCTGCCAAGCACCTCTGATCATTCAAGGTGCAGTGATCTCAAGGGGCCTCATTCATCTCTTTGCTGGAGTCTTAGCTGACTGCAGAATAATTACAGAGAATTCAAGTTAAGACTTAGAAAGATTTGTCACTGGCTGGTGGATACCACTGGCTTAGTAAAACTCAACACACTGATAATTAGCATAAGCCAGCTACAAGTAACCTCTTGTTAAAATGCAAATTATTAAAACATCTATTACCAAACAAAAAAAGTTTTAAATATTAGAGATTCCAAGCACAGGGATGTGTGGTGAACTTGAAAAGCTTGATGCCAATTATGTGCTTCACTGAATTAATATGAATTGGTGTTATTAATAAAGACTCAAATGATCTACCCTGCAAGCCCAACCTTTTACCACCTCGCATTTCATTAGAAATGAACTTTTCAATTAAGATCTGTCTTCCCACAGTTACCAAATTGAGTTTTCCAGGCTTGTGATTCAGTCACAGAAGCTTAAGAAACATGGTAGGGGCTAGGGGTGGGAGTAGGGGTGGTGGGTCATGCCCAATTTGCCATGACAGCTTGCCAGTCTCTAATATAATATTTCAACTTCTTTCAGAGTAATGTGGTCTCTTGTTTAGTCCCTGACACTGAATAATTTATTCAATAAAGTAGTGCAATTTAAAGGAAAATGAATGAAAATGTTTACACTTGGTAGTAGCTCTCTAAAATAATATTTGCTGCTGAAAATTGAGATAACCCTTTCTTTAACTATTTTAGTAAGAAGAGAAGGAACAGATAGGAATAAAAGTGTTTAAAGACATTATCATTCTCTACTTAGTTTATGCCATGAAGAGCTTTTCCATGCAAATGAGAAAATATTCAATTTGAAATATTCTTTGAAACTAGATTGGCTTGCAGATGTTTGACTAATTATTTCTTAAGTAAACAGAGGTATGATTTAAGGCATAAGTCAGCATTTCTAAAAAAAAAAAAAGAATTGTTAATATATTTATTGTGCTTTAGAGGTCTCTTTAACATGACGTCATTATTTTGGAGGCTCTTTTCCACCTTTATCTCCTCCTTTCTTTAACTTTGCTTCTCTGATCTTCCCAGATGACTCAGAGCTGTACAGAAATACAATGGCAGAGCTGGTCATTCTCAACAGTTTACGTAACTACTCTGCTGTCCCTGACCAGTATCAACTGGATAAAACTTGGGGGATTTTTTAGGGATGGGGCAGATTTGGACCTCTCCCCTTTGTACTATGGGTGCTTTTCATCTCACTACCAGTTTTTCAAGAAGATCTCTGTGTGTACTCAATGGTAGTCAGTGTGGTGCCTGGTGAGTCCCTCAGGGGCTAGGCCTTGTTCGCCTCGGTGAGCCCTGTGCTGTAAGCCGTGCCCGGCACATAGTGGCTGTATAATAATCTCCCGTCACCTCAGCTGGTTGGTCTTCTTACCTGCACACTCCTGGATTTTGCTCCCCTGCACCTGCTTCCCTCCTCCTCCCTGTCTGACCAAATCCTACCCAGTCAACTACACTTGAGATCCATGTCCTCCATGATAGTGTCCACTGCTCCACAGACTCCTGGTTTCCGTAATCTCTATCTTGCCATCATGTGCTGTCCTCAGGTTTTTCTTAGTTCTTTCAGGGTTTAGTGAGAGATGGTGCTTGTCCTCATGGAGTTTGGGCCTCAGGCTTCCCCAGTGTCTCAGTGGTAAAGAATCTCCCTGCAATGAAGGAGACACAGGAGATGTGGATTCGATCCCTGGGTTAAGAAGATCCCCTGGAGGAGGATATGGCAACCCACTCCAGTATTCTTGCCTGAAAAATCCCATGGACAGAGGAGCCTGGCGGGCTACAGTCCTTGGCGTTGCAAAGAGTCAGACATGACTGAGCACGCAGAGCTACATACAAGCAGCGTCACACTTGTACAGGTGTATCTTCCTTCAAGGACTGGGCACAGCCCTGGGACTTCATTGGGTGTCCAGCAGATGCTTACCACTGATTGATGGTACTCTTTCCTCACCACTGTAGTGAGTGATGCCTGCTTCGCCTTAAATGCTACATCTGTTTGGTCATGACTTCAGTTCAAGTCAAAACATGGGTGACACTCCCTCCCTCATATTTCCTAAGCTGCCGCTCATCTCTCTGGCTAGTTCAGCAGCCTCTGTAGAGAGGTTGTATTTTTAACATTTGCTATTTTCCCCATGTCTTGTGTCCTGGCCTCTTGCTGTTGCTCCTTTCTGCCTCCTGTTGCTTTTACCGGTCCCCCTCTCTTCCACCATAATATATCATCAGTTTTTTTAAAGGTACATTTTTATTTTGGTCTATAAACTTCCTAAATATGAGAATACTTATTCTCTGTTTGAAAAAACTGCAAGTGTGAAAGTGTCTCAGTCGCGGCTGACTCTTTGTGACCCCTTGGACTATACAGCCCATGGGATTCTCCAGGCCAGAATACTGGAGTGGGTAGACTTTCCCTTCTCCAGGGGAATCTTCCCAATCCAGGGATCTAACCCAGTTCTCCTGCATTACAGACATATTCTTCACCAGTTGAGCCACAAAGGAAGCCCAAGAGTACTGGAGTGGGTATCCTTTCCCTTCTCCAGAGGATCTTCCCAACCCAGGCATGGGTGTCTTCTGCATTGTAGGCAGATTTTTACCAACTGAGCTATCAGGGAAACCCTAAACACGAGTGTTGGTCCTTTAACAGACCGGAACCCAGTGGTCGGAGTCGACGACGATAAGAAAGTAAGAGAGAGAAAGAGGCTGCTATCCTCTGGTTTACGCAGAAAGCCAATAGAGCCCTGTTCTTAGGGCTTGTGCTGCTGCACGTGGGCACCAGGCGCCCTGTCGAGTGGGTGAAGGCACAGTGCGCCTTCTCGAGAGGGTCTTAGAAGCCCGGGCAAGAAAGTGAGCTCAGCGGGCCTCTGCGCTCCAAGGAGTTAGCCAGAAATAGAGAGAGAGAGAGAGAGAGAGAAAGAAAGACATGGGGACCCAAGCTCTGATGGAGCAAAGGTGTTTTAATCAACATGGCATGGGCATATATACTGTCTTACGAGGTGGTTATTCTCAGCAAAGATAAAGATTAAAATTCCAGACTTACAAAACATAAGACGATCCCTATTAAAGAGAGAGTTGCAAACTATCACCTTTTCATAAGAAGGAAGAGGGTACTTATCACTGTAATGAGAAATGCCTGGATTCCTCAGCCCCAGGAAAGGCGTGCCTCTCCTCTTAATTCCTGAATATTCAGGAATTAATAAGGGCCAGAGGGTTCCTGACAGATCCAAAACAGCACACAGGAAGCCTCTTGTTAAATGCTTCCTGACAACGAGAATACTCACTCTCTATTTTTAGAAAAAGAATTCATAATTTGTACTTTTCACTATCAGACTGATCTTTCCTACACTTAGTTCAGATTACTGAGCTATGTATTATATTGAGCTATGCCTTTATCCTTAAATTTCAAAAATGCCCTTTTCTGTCAAATCTTATTCAGGAGTGTTAACTGAGGAAGATGACTGCAAGTAGAATGTTGACACTCAACGGGCTCCTTGAAACAGGTGACCCTGGATATGGGCATTGAGATAATTAGCAAAAGAGGATTGGCAGAAACCAACTGCTTCCAAGATAGCGTAGGAGCACCATTGAAAGAAGGGCAGCGGAAATTGAACAGATAAGCTGATCAAAGACAAAAGCTTACTAAGGAACTAGGATTTTTAAAGAAAATCATTGAGGTACCTGTTATTCATGCATTAGTAATTCCAATGCATGGATTGCACAACTACTATATTATCTGCAATGTTCTGCTGCTGCTACTGCTATTAAGTCGCTTCAGTCATGTCTGATTCTGCAACCCCATGGACTATAGCCCACCAGACTTCTCTGTTCATGGGATTATCCTAGCAGGAATGTTGGCGTGGGTTGCCATGCCTTTTTCCAGGGAATCTTCCTGACCCAGGGATTGAACACGTCTCTTATGTTTCCTGCATTGGCAGGTGGTTCTTTACCCCTAACATCACCTGGGAAGCCCCTTTACTGTTCTACTCACTGGTAATGTAGAGAAATGAGACAGTCAGTGACCTGCTTATAAGCTAGTGGGAGCAGGGGTCAAGGCAGGGACAATAATAGAACACATAAAATGCACTGTTTTGGGTAAAAAAGTTGGTAAATTTAGCTTGGATTCTTTGTGCTTGAGGTACCTTTATAAGAGGGACTGCGGGATGGGGCAATTGCCCCATTCCAGAGATGCTCACGTACAGAACAGCTATCGGTGATCTTACAGAAAGAATGACTCTTTGGACTACATGAGCTCACAGAGCATATGAATGGTACCACGTTTTTGGTTCTTTTTTCCCCCACAATTCCTCTGTGTGATACCTTTTCTTTAATAATGCTCATGGAAAGGATGGAGGATTCTGTGAGCATCTGAACCCTTGGCCATAACACCCTCCTCTCAGCAGCAGAAATCACAAAGGAGATGTCTTGGTTTTATAATCAAGGTTATAAAGGCAATTTAAAATGTTCCGTGGCTTATTTCCTGCCTTTCTCGACTGCTTTGTAGATTGACATCTGAAATGGCCTCCAACCTGGCAGCCCTGTTCTAATTATCTAAAATGAAAGAAGGGGAAATATTTGTATTTCTTGGGAAAAGAATACACATCACTCCTTAAAAAAAGTGAAGCTGTGAAGGAAAAGAGATTCTCCACCTCAGTAAATTTAAAGCAATAACTTTTTCCTTGTTACAAAATACAAAGTCATCACAAAAGTTCAGACAATACAGATAAGAAAAGTAATGTTGTAAAAACCCACCACCCTGAAATTACCATTGCTAACAAGTTCTTGGCCTTATGATCTTTTTTCCTTTAAAAATATTGATGTGTGTTTCATAATAGTGGGCTCATATGAAGCATGAAAGTGAAAAAGTGAAAGTGTTAATCACTCAGTTGTGTCCAGCTCTTTGCGACCTCACAGATTATAGCCCACCAGGCTTCTCCGTCCTTGACTTTCTCCAGGCAATACTGGAGTTGATGGTCATTCCTTTCTCCAGGGGATCTTCCTGACCCAGGGATCAAACCTGGGTGTCCTGTGTTGGAGGCAGATTCTTTACCATCTGAGACATCAGGGAAGCTCCCATATGAAGCATGCTATTCTATATAATCTGATTTTTTCATTTAGTAATTGTTGTCAGTATGCTTAATTTCACCAGTTTGGAGGTACAGAATGAATTCACACTACTTCTAATATTCAAGACAGATAAACCTGTGGCTCCAATATGCAAAAATATCTCTCATGCCTCCCTCTCTCTCCCTCCCCCTAACCATTGTTATCTCAGTTTTAGCTCAAGTTTTAAAAACCCAAGGATATTTTACTTAACCATAAAAAAGAGTGAAATAATGCCATCTGCAGCAACATGGATAAGCTACTTCACTTAGATTAGCATACCAAGTGAAGTAAATAAAAAAGAGAAAGACAAATACAGTATGATATCATTTATATGTGGAATCTAAAATATGACACAAATGAACTTATTTGTGAAACAGAAACAGACTCACAGAAAACAGACCTATGCTTACCAAGTGGAACGGAGGTGAGGGAGGGATAAATTAGGGGTTTGGGATTAGCAGATATAAACTACTGTATATAAAATACATAAATGACAAGGTCTGACTGTATATCACAGAGAACTATATTCAGTATCCTATAGTAAACCAAAATGGAAAGAATATGTATTTATATGTATAGCTGAATCCCTTTGCTGTACTCCAGAAACCAGCACAATATTGTAAATCAACTATATGCCAAAAAAAAAAAAATCCGAGGATATTTATATAACTCTAGGACTCAGGCTTTGTCATAATCCTGCCATGGAGAAAGGACTGGAAAACCAGTGTAGTCAACTAAAACAGTCCCGTTCTTGTGACTGCCATTCTTGCAGCCTCATAATGCTGCCCCAGTGTTGTACTTAACCTTTCCCAAAAGGTCTGTGGTGATGTGCACACTTGACATTGGCCATGGTCCCGCAGTCGGAGACAGTCACTGACCACTGAAGAAAGTACTTGTTGGAATGATGCACATGCTAGCTCTAGAACAATTTCTCTAGATACTCTTGGAGAGAAAAGATAAAGGTATTTTTCCTACATCATTGCATTCATTTGGGGCTGTAACATTGCTCCCCCACCCCCACCCACATACATACACACACGGTTGCAGGTTGGGTTCTTTAGAAGTGGACTCTGAGGTACAGTTTGGGATGTTAGATATTTATTGGGGATCAACACCTGGCAAAGGAAAGGGGAAGAAGCAGGACTGGCAGGGGAAGAACTTGAGCTGTGGTGCCTGCTTGACAAAGCCTCAGCCAGTGAGTATTGCCCATCAGGGCTGTCCTGTGTTGTGCGGATATGGCTGAGACTTTATAACCCTGTCTCAGTCCCTGGATGTGGGCTGCCCCTCAGGAAAGGACATGACTTTGGGCAAGACAGCTCTCTGTAACTGAGGCATACCCCTGAAGGTGGGCAGCAAATCCTTCCCCAGGGAAGGCTCTGCTTGGTGCATCTCTGGTCTTTCACAGTCCATCATCTCCTGAGCTCCATATATATTTGGGGAGCAGCTTGTCTAGGATATTAGTGAGACCGTTTTTTTGACAGGGCTTCCCTGGTGGCTCAGAGATTAAAGTGCCTGCTTGCAACGCGGGAGACCTGGGTTCGATCCCTGGGTCGGGAAGATTCCCTGGAGAAAGAAATGGCAACCCACTCCAGTATTCTTGCCCGGAGAATCCCATGGACGGAGGAGCCTGGTGGGCTACAGTCCATGGGGTTGCAAAGAGTCCCATGGACACGTGGGACATGTGTCCAGTCCTGTGGACACGACTGAGCCACTTCACTTTCTTTTTCACTTTTTTTTTTGGTAGAAAACTTAGAAGAGGGAGGTTATAGGACATCCTGTAGTCCTCCTGCTATTTGTCTTGGGCTGAAATTAATATTCATCATCTTCCTCCTTTCCTGTCCATTCTAGATTCCTCTCACCTTCAGTGAAAAGATCTGCAAGCCTGGGTGGCTTAAGTAGTGGCTTAAACCAGACCCCGAGGGTTCTGAGAGCTTGGTAACCATGAGCTTCTCAAGCAGGGGTGGTTGTATCTGTTCATCTGTCATCATAACTGGGCAATGAAGGACCAAGAGGCTCTGAAATGAATTACCTGAGGCTGCTCATATTCGTCCTTGCCCTCATTGTACAGCGATAGTCCTACATTATTCTCATGATCAGGATTAATTCCTTTACTAAGATGGTCACTCTTCTTTCTGCCAGATGATCTTTGAACACAAGGAACCTGAAGCGACCAGGCAACAGCTTACAGTTCAGTGGGGATTTTGCTAGTCCCCAGGTTTGAAGTTACTTCTCTCAGGACAAGATCTCTATCCCTATAGAGCTTAAAGTTGTGGGGACGGAAAATATTAATGCAAATCTGCTAATTGTGTCACTGGGAGTGATGTTAAGTGGGGTTATTCCTCTTCAACTCCCTGGTTCCCAGACCCATTAGCTAATGCTCTATCAGACCTGCAGCTCTGGGTGTTGTGGAATAGGATATGACCAATGGATTTTGTGCTTATGGATATGCTGCTAATCCTGGTACAGAAGAAATATCTTACCATGAATCACCTCATGATCATTCATCTGCATCTGCCCATTATGTGTTGGATCCTATTAGACCTAGCAAAGTATATGGCCAGGTGGGCCAAGCTATCCATTGTAACATGGATGTGTCTCTGGGAATGAGCATGGGCAGGACCAAGCATCATTCTGGCTTTTCCAGGACCCTGTAGCATGCCAGAAGGTGTTTTTTAAACAGGGCAGATAGCATGGCTTTAATCTAGAATATCAGGCCATGACACCCACCATGGTAACAGCACCTCTTCCTGGTTCATATCCCAACTCTAACCTTACCCCTAACCTCCAGTACAGATGGCATCACATTGCTCTACATTGTGGTTCTCTCACTGGGCTGTGTCACAAACTCCAACAAGAATCTTTGTTCCCCATTGATACCTCCATTATCATGGATCTGCTGGTGGCTCTTTGGTCACCAAGTATATGTGTTGGGACAATAGTCCTTATTTCTAAGTGTATAATGCTGTCTAATAGAACTTTCTATACCTGTAGAAATATTCTATCCCTGTGTTATCATTATGGTAGCCTCTAGCTGCATGTGATGATTGAGTGCTTGATATGTGGCTAATGCAGCCAAGGAACTAAAATTTTAGTTTAGTTTATGCTGAAGTAGACTTGTGTGGCTAATGGCTACTATAATGGACATTGCAGGAATGGAATATATCACCTCTAGAGTCCAAAAAAGGCTCAGCATGTATTGTCCTTCTATTTTTTTGTGGTAGGAAGTACAAAAGGCAATACTTTAATTTTATATAAATTATTGGAGGGAATATCTAGCATGCTCTTGGCCTCTGGACCCTAAAATTTTTATTAAGTGAGTGACTCCACTTTATGAATCTATTGCTTATTACCAATGTGATGAATCAGTATAATACTGGATGTCTAGATGGTCCAGATCTTTTTAGATTATAGTATAACAAAGTGCAGAGAGTTGACATAGGCATGGGGGATAACTGTAAATAAATATGTCCATCTCACTCAAATGCGAATTGTTTCTGATTCATTTACCAAGTCAATAACCGCCTGCCATGTACCTGATTCTTTGTTAGTTTGTTCTCACAGATGCCATATCTGACACAGTGGCTCCAGATGGGCTAATGTTTGTAGAGTTTATGAAAGTCTACATCATGGTTTAGCACATTGTACCCCGTGGGCCAATTTCAGCCTGCTGCCTATTTTTGTAAATAAAGTTTTATTGGAACACAGAGGCATGCCCATTCACTTACATATTTTCTGTGGCTACTTTCACATCACATTGGGAGAGCTGAATTGTTATGACAGAAGCTACATGGTCCACAAAGCCTAAAATATCTACTATCTGGCCCTTTATAGAAAGTTTTCTGACCTCTGGTTTACACTAATGTTCCAGGACCCATCTAGTTTCTACTAGGGATCAGAGCAGTGAATTAAATGGAGATATTTTGGGGCAACTGCCCCTTGATCTTTTAGCTCGTTAGAAATAACACTGATCTCTACCTTCCCTGCTCAACCCTGCCCCTCCGCCCCGCTTCTGTATTGGGGTATGCCAATTGCTAGCTTTAAATTTACCACAGGGTGAAATGTCTACCAGGCTAGTATGTGGCCCCAGTGGACGCACTGTAAGCCAGACCTTGGCTTGTGTCCTGTGTTCCATATACCCCTACTCTCACAGGGGCTCATGACAACACTTCAGGTATCAGGTCTTGTCCTCAAACCCTATCTCACATAGTCCTGGCCATTCTCCTTTCCTTAATGTACGTTTATTCCAATAAGTGGTCATATGTCCCTTTGAGGAGGAACATCAGAGAAATTATATATAATGTACGCCTGCTGTGGTTTTTCAGGGTCCTTCCTTCTGGGCAGGGATTCCCAGATGGCACAGTGGTAAAGAACCTGCCTGCGAATGTAGGAGACATAAGAGGCATGGGTTCGATCCCTGGGTTGGAAAGATTCCCTGGAGTAGGAAATGACAGCCCACTCCAGTATTCTATTTTTTTTTAGTATTTTCATTTTATTGGCGTGTAGTTGATTTACAATGTTGTGTTAGTTTCAGGTACACAGCACAGTGATCCCCACTCCAGTATGCTTGCCTGGAGAACCCCATGGACAGAGGAGCCAGGCAGGCTACAGTCCATCAGGTTGCAAAGAGCTGGACATGACCGAGGTTTACAGCTGTCCTCCTGGGGACTAGGCAGCCTGTTTAAGCAATGGGTTCTGACTCTGAAAACTGGTTTAGGTTTAAAAACTCTGCAGAGGATCATGCCTGCTTTTGAGATGACTGTCCTCATTCTACCATCCATGATTTCTGCTGGTTTAAACTTGAATATGTGTGTGCCAAGTTGCTTCAGACGTGTCTGACTTTTTGAGACCCTATGGACTGTAGCCCACCAGGCTCCTCAGTCCATGGGGTCCTCCAGGCAAGAAACTGGAGTAGGTTGCCATTACCTTCTCCAGGGAATCTCCCCAACCCAGGGATTGAACCTGAGTCTCATATTTCTGGCACTGGCAGGCAGAAGTCCTACTCCGCTATTTTGGGAGCCACTGGGGAAGTCCTACTCCGCTATTTTGGCCATTAGGTATTTAGAGTCCTGTTAGCCACCTGTATAACTCTCTACAGCTCAGGCCCTTTGGCTTTCATTGCTAACCTTGCCATTAACTTCCATAACTGCAGTCCTCTGACTTTAAGCTGTTAATCTCTACTATGTGCCCTCTGTTGTTTTGGGACCTCATCACTCCCATTGCTATTGTTCTTAGTCTCTCAATCGTGTCTGATTCTTTGTTACCCCATGGATTGTAGCCCACCAGGCTCGTCTGTCCATGGGGATTCTCCAGGCCAGAATACTGGAGTGGGTAGCCTTTCCCTTCTCCAGGGGGTCTTCCCAAGCCAGGGATCAAACCCAGGTCTCCTGCATTGCAGGCAGATTCTTTACCAGCTGAGCCACAAGGGAAGCCCAAGAATACTGGAGTGGGTAGCCTATCCCTTCTCCAGAAGATCTTTCCAACCTAGGAATTGAATTGGGTCTCCTGTATTGCAGGTGGATTCTTTACTAACTGAGCTATTAGAGAAGCCCCAAATTTCTCTTAGCATCTAGTTTATTTCTGAGAAGCATCAATGCATCTTGACAATAACTACCCAGTCTCATGGTCCTTATAGTTATTCTTGTTTTCTGTTTATTTCAAATGCCTGATATAGTGCACTGAGATGGCAAGAGGTGATATGTATATTGCTTTTCTTTTTATTAAGAAACATTTCATACTAATATTACAATTAGTTTTGTATGTTGGTCTCCCCTGGTTCTTGATTCCTTCAAGGGCATGGCCATAGTATGTTCAGTTTTATATAAATGTTATTGAATAAATATATGAGATATTTTGAGGGCAGATGAGTTTTGGAGGTCTCAAATTTTATCACAGATTATTATCCCTATTTCTAATGAGTAGGTGTAGCTTGGGGCCTTCCAGGTGGCTCAGCGGTAAAGAGTCTGCCTGCAATGCAGGAGTGAAGTGAAAGTTGCTCAGCTGTGTCCAACTCTTTGACCCCATGGGCTATACAGTCCACGGAATTCTCCAGGCCAGAATACTGGAGTGGGTAGTCTTTCCCTTCTCCAGGGGATCTTCCCAACCCAGGTATCAAACCCAGGTCTCCTGCATTGCAGGCAGATTCTTTACCAGCTGAGCCACAAGGGAAGCCCTCATGCAATGCAGGAGACCTGGGTTCAGTTCCTGAACTGGGAAGATCCCCTAGAGGAGGGTATGGCAACCCACTCCAGTATTCTTGCCTGGAGAACCCCATGGACAGAGGAACCTGGTGGGCTATAGTCCATGGGGTCGCAAAGAATTGGACACGACTGAAGCATGCAAGAAGTAGCTTAACATTTATTTTAAAAGTCTTACAAAACCTTATTTATAAAAATTGTCCTTCACTGTTCTCAAATCAAATTATATGTGGATCTACAATATTATCATTTACTGTGTTCTTTAAGATAATGAAAGTGAGAAAGCTCAGTCGTGTCCGACTTTGCGACGCCGTGGACTGTAGCCTACCAGGCTCCTCTGTCCATGGAATTTTCCAGGCAATAGTACTGGAGTGGGTTGCCATTTTCTTCTCCAGGGGACCTTCCTGACCCAGGGATTGAACTTGGGTCTCCTGCATTGCAGGCAGATGCTTTACCATCTGAGTCACCAAGTGGCTGTTTAAGATAATGAAAGCCAATCTCAACTGTTTGAAAATTGATGTCTTTTAAAATATTCTAAAGCATACAAAAGATAATGTCTTTTAATATTAAGATGATAAAGACTAAAAATAGATTTTGAAAAACTGATGGTTTTTGATTTCTCTGGAGTATGACTTTTGAAAAATAATAGTCATAGCTAATTTTCAAAAAGTGCTTACTGTGTTCCATGTACTTTAAATGCATTTACTTTTTTAGTCCACATAACAGTACTATGAGGAAGTTATATTACTCTTCTCATTTTTTAGATGAGGAATCTGAGACACAGAGAGGCTATAATTTCCCCAAGGTCACTCCACTCCTCTCAAATGGACTTTCAACTCAGTTGTTTTGGCTCCAGAGCTATAACACATTTAGGCTATATATATTTAAAAAAAAATTACTCAAGATTTAAAAAGTATATCTTCTTTTAAAAACCCTAGAGCCTACTAAGAGATATTTATCAACTCACATAATTTTCAAAAACTCTATATTGTTTGTAGAATATTTTGTTAGTGGTATAAAATCCAGATTGAAAACAAATCTCACACCATGTAGAAAAGGCACCTGTGAAGTTTTGTGTTCTGTATGATTATAGGCTTATTTAAACATCCTTTCAGTTGAAGGCACATCCCTGGTGTCACTGCTTTCTTGACTTAAAGACTGAAAGTGATGTGCAGCCCCCAGGAGGGCTGACAGCCACATCCCTGCCCTTTCATTAAAGTCTAAACCTGCCCTCATTGCCTCAGACTTTCTCTGCGCCAGCTCTTCAGTATAATCACAGTGTCACTTGATTGTCAAGCTGATCAGGTCCTGCTAACAGGCATTTGGGAATGGTAATTAGGACTTAGTGTGTGGCCTTTATTCAAAGAAGACTGACCCAGCTATAACATACCATAAATATAGCCCTGACAAAAGCCTGAAAATTGGTTCTGGTTGATTGTCTCTGCACGATGCTGTGACTCACTGCTTAATTTCTTTCTGATGCTTTTGCCATAAAATTTCTGTAACCTATAATTTTTGTAAAAATATCTAATTCATGGTGTTAAAAATGGTTTCAGGTAACTAATCATGTTTATAGGATATCTCAATCCTAGGACAACATTTATATTTACTATTCATTAAAAAAAATGTAAAGGCTTAGCTTATTTGCTGTTTCTATAGATATCAAATGTATCAGACACCTATTATATGAGAGGTATGTAAATTTAATTCTGTTTGCTACCCACAACCCCCAAGATAGCATGTACTCATGTGTAAGAGTCTTTGTTAGAAGATGGGCTTCCTGTTTATCATACTGTGGCCAGTTATAACACTGCTGGTAGTGCTGAAAACGTTTCCAATCCTTATGGGTTTTGTGCAAGGCAGAGTCACAGCACAGGCTCAAGCCCACTGCTCCCAGCTCTTATCTGAGTCTGTGGAAGTCTCTGTGAGGTTTCTGAACACCATAAACACTGAGAACTTGCCTCAGATGACATTGTAGACAGCCATGCTCCTTCCCGTCACAGTTCCACACTCCAACCCAAAGTTTCACTACCTTAATGAGAGTAAGCTCCTTGAAGACTAAGTTCTCTACCAGTATGTCCCCAGGACCCAGAATAGTGCCTGTCATATGACAGAGGGTCAATAACTGCTTGTTGATTCAAATATGGTGCATACATGAAATCATGTTATTTACTCCCCCCACCCCCGCCCCATAAAGGTCTTGCTTCTTAACATTGTTTGTAGGTTTATTAGTTGAGATATCTTTTTAGTTAACTCTGTTTTTTTCATGATTACAAAAGTGACACATACTTATAACTATTTTGGAAAAAATTTAATAAGTAAATAAAACAAGGTCACATATTAACACTGCTTTTTTTTTTTGTTTTTTAATTTGGTATCATAATTTCTGGATGGTCTGGATCCTGTTTTCCACTTGTCACTATATTGGGAATCTTTCCCCTTACCACTATATATGCTTCTAGAATAATTTTAAATGCACACCTGCATGAGAGTTCATCATATGGTATGTATTGTCTTCCGTTTGCTTTCCCACATCCACTATCTACCCTTCTCCACCTTATTTTCTGATTGTGGGGGCTAATCTCATGAACCTTATAAAGGGTCCCCTGGCTTCCCGGTGGTCCATGGAAAGCCCTGGCAGGAGGTGGGAGAGAAGGGAGAGAGAGAGGTAGTCTATTCCTCTCATAGTCCCTGGCCAGTCATCTCAGGTTGGCTGTGTCCTCCCACCAGAGGCTAAGTCTATAGAGTTCTCTCCTTCAGAGACCCAGTAATTGTTCTCTCCCTCACCTTTTTAGGTGAAGGGGTTTTGGCCAGGGTCACTACGTATCTGTTGTAGCTTCCTGACATACAACCTTTGTAAATAGTCACTTGAATGTCCTATTTTTGAGTGTGTCAACTTTTCCTTTTGGGACCCTGCCTGATATATACCACAGTTTAATAATTTCCTGGGATTATGTTATTATAAATAGTATTTCAATTGAACATTCTTATACTTAGGTCTTGGTGCTAATTTCTGATTTTTTTTAAAGGATAATTTCTACAGTTAGAATTACTTTGTCAAAAATAAAAGGAAAATAATGTGAGATGATTTATATCTATCCAAATTGCCTTCCAGTGTGAAATATCTATTGCAAGTAGCCATTTGCTATTTGTTTCTGAAAGCCCAGCATGTGAACCTCATTCCTGTTGTGGAGATCCCTAAAAGTATGAATCTTGGTGATAAGTAAGGCCCTACTTCTCCCTTTTGGTGGCTTCCCTGGTGGCTCAGATGGTAAAGTGTCTGCCTACAATGCGGGAGACCCGGGTTCGATCCTTGGGTCAGGAAGATCCCTGGAGAAGGAAATGGCAGCCCACTCCAGTACTATTGCCTGGAAAATCCCATGGATGGAGGAGCCTGGTAGGCTACAGTCCATGGGGTCGCAAAGAGTCAGACACTACTGAGCGACTTCACTTTCTTTCTCCCTTTAGAAATGAAGGAGCCAGGTATTTCTTCATTACTTCCTGACAAGAAACATGGGTACATGTTTTGGGTACATGAAGCAGCTTTTGCCATTAGATATTCTTGTCCTGGACTTGAATCTAAGAGGAATATGGATCAGAAGACATGAGTGACACTTAAGAGATTGTACACAGTGGGATGGGATGGCAGAATTGCAAGGGCAGTGGCCGTGGTTACCATGGGAGAAGAGACAGTGGCACTGGTGAGTGTCCCATGAAGGAGGTCCCAGCTGTTGCCTTGGCTAACATGTCCTTGCTCTCTGCTACCAAGTGTCTCTTGGTTCGTGCCTATATTCTAAGCCTGACTCTTCAGGCTCTCTCTCACTTGTTTATGAAATGATCCCTTTATCATTATGAAATATCCCTCTTTATTTCTTGAACTGTTCTTTGCTCTGAATACTACTTTGTCTTCTATTGAGGTAGTCACTCTAGCTTTTTTTGAGGGAATATGATGGAAATAATCGTCTTTATAGTGATGATGGGTAGATGTATATGCTGAAAATTTCCATGTCTTAAACTATGTACAACTCAATTTACTTCAACTATGCTGCAATAAAATTACAAAAATGGTATGAGTTGGCCTTTTCAAACATTTTTGAACATACAAAGAGAAGTACTGTCAGAATTGCTATAGAGTAATACAAATAATACTGTAATAAAAAAACTCCAAAATTGTAGGTATAGGACTTTCTTTGTGTAGAATGGCTTCTTTGATTTACAAGTACCCTTCGTGGACCTGTGTATTCATGGGCATGCAGACATTGCAGAAGTGCTCTGTAGGCATGAGGCCTGTGTAATTACAGAGGACTCTGAGCTTGGTTTAATGCTCTGTTGTCACCATTTTAAAGTTCTTCTTTTTTTCTTTTTTAGGGGGGAAGAGGGGGCAAAAAGCAGAAATTTATTGTCTCCTAGTTCTGGGTGTCCAAGATCAAGGTGTCCTTAGGTTCTTCTGAGGTCCATCTTCTTTGCTTATAGATAGCCACCTCCTTGCTGTGTCCTCATATGAGCACTCTAGCTTTTTATGCTTAGTGTTTGCAAGGCATATTTTTCCCATGCTCTTGTTTTAAACGATCTGTGTCTTTATATTTAAAGTGGATTTTCTGTTACTCTTGGCTCGAAGCAGAAGTTGCCTCTCTTACTTTTCTGAACTGTTTTGTTCTTTCCTGTGAGTTTCTGTTTAATCAACTAGAGTACTACGATTTGCAATCAAGAAACTTGATGGCACAATATTGGTATGGTGAGCAGATTGTAAGCAATAGATCCTTAAGGAAAATGGAGGAATCCAGACTTGCTAGCTGGGGCAAAAGGCAGTGAAAATCCTTTTGTATTAGGGGTTGGTCTTCTGGCAGCTCAAGGCATGCAATGGTTAAAAAAAAAATTCCTTATTATCACCTTATTATCCTTATTATCACTTCATTATTCTTTATTATCACCTCATTGAATATAAAGTTTAGAAAAAGAAAATGGTTCTTGGCATTGAAAAGTGTGGAGGGAATGAAAATTTAAAATGCTGCGAGATGGTCTCATAGAGCTGGACCTAATGGGAAGAGAGAAAAGTGGTGAATATCAGAGCTTTTCTTGCCTGCCTCTTCCTTACTCTGACTGTCTTGTTAAGGCTCCTTATTTTTCTGATTTTGTTATATTTTGAGCAATTTTGGATTGTATCGCGCATGCTATGAATGTCATGTTGTAGAGAATGAATTCTGTTAATTTCCTCTGTGAGTCATGTTTTCATGACTTGGTTGGATATGAACTCCAAACTCTTTTTTTTCTTTTAAGTTTCAAAGTCAGTTTGGTTCAGATCTTCCACCTTTGGGTGAGGGGCTTTGAGCCTGCTTCATGCATGTGCAGTCAGGAGTCAGCCAAACCTGTGGGCAGGCAGAATCTGGGTATTTCCTTTCTGACTTTCCCTTTTGAAATTTCCCCTTTCTCCAGTGACTGTAGTTAACTGGGACTCTTGATTCCCTAGGCCAAAGAAGTCATGATTTTTCCATCATGCTTGGTACTTTGTGTATGCTGCTGAGCCTCTTCAGGCTTGAAGAGAAGTGGGGAACTGGAGTGCTTACTCTGTGTATCTCCCTCTCGCAGGTGCAGACTGCTCACTGGAGTTGACTTCTCTTCACCCTCTTGTGCCTCTGTATAGCTGCTTCGTGTATATGTCCAGATTTCAGAGTAGCTACCTATGGAGGGTTTATTCTCTGTGGATTATGTAGAGAGTTTATCCTATGTGGGCCAGGATGTTTACTGGCTATTACTAGAAGCTCCTGCGTGCGGGCTTAGTCGGTTGCTCAATCATGTCCAGCTCTTTTCGACCCTTTGGACTGTAGCCTACCAGGCTTGTTTGTCCATGGGATTCTCCGGGCAAGGCTGGAGTGGGTTGTTATTTCCTTCCCCAGGGCATCTTCCTGACTCAGGGATTGAACCCACATCTCCTGTGTCTCCTGCATGGCAGGCAAATTCTTTACCTGCTGAGACATCAGGGAAGCCCCACTAGAAGCTCAATCCTTGTTTAAAACACATCTTTGCTTTTTTCTCTTCATGTTTCTGGAAAGTCCTTCTCCTCACTCTTGTGAATATGATATGTCCTTCAGAATATCTTCAGGCTTGGTGTGAGATCTGGGTCCCTGAATGTTATATACTGAAGGGGCTTAAAGATTATTCCACTGACCCTCTTCATTGCAGACAGGAGAAAGCTGAGGCCTCAAGGGAGCAAGTCATTTACTTACAATAATGGGTGGTGCTGCTGGGGAAGGTGGGTGAGAGTCGTCTGAGAGACCTGAGTGTGTGGAGGAGAGACACATCTTCTGAAGAGTGAAATGTAATTTGTGAAACTTGTTGGGAAGAAACTTTTCCTTTGATGTCTCTGTGGCAATGATAAGGGTATTATGGATTTAGAGGTTTGAAATGAGTAAGAGAAGGGATTTCTTTGGAAATCTGGTCTGAAACTGCCATAAATTTTAGAAACATCCAGTTGGAAAACACATCAAACATGTCTTTTCTCTAGCAAGTTGTCACATTTCATCACCACGGCTGGTTTTCTATTTCAGGCTCTGTCTCCTGAAGCAGGCTGTGCTTGTGCTAAAGAGAGAGAGACTCAGTGCTGGAGTCAGAGGGTGACAGGCGTCGCCTCGAGCAAGAAGCCTTTACCACGAGGTTTAAAGGTCCTCTCAGTCTTTGTTTGCTTGTCTGTTTAAATAAGAATATACAGAATTCTCCCCAGTGTCCTCCTTCTTCCCCCACTCCCTTCTTTCCTACTCCATCAAAATTGACAACATATCAAAAAGATGGCCTCAGTCTCATCTTTTACCAGTAGTCACTCTACGCCAAAGCTGAATTTGGACATCTTCTTTGATTAGATGGTTGTTGTTTTTCA
Organism: Cervus elaphus; assembly: GCF_910594005.1. Lineage (NCBI taxonomy): Eukaryota > Metazoa > Chordata > Mammalia > Artiodactyla > Cervidae > Cervus > Cervus elaphus. The sequence goes on from NC_057826.1 coordinate 37,036,757, forward strand.
GTCACTAAGTCATGTCTGACCCTTTGTGAAGCCATTGACTGCAGCATGCCAGTGTCCCTCACTCTCTTCCAGAGTTTGCTCAGTTTCCTGTCTATTGAGTCGCTGATGCTATCAAACCATCTCATCCTCTGCTGAGGATGAAAACTGACCTTTTCTAGTCCTGTGGCCACTGATGAGTTTTGCACATTTGCTGACATATTGAGTGCAACACTTTAACAGCATCATCTTTTAGGATTTTAAATTTCTCAGCTGGAATTCCATCACCTCCACTAGTTTTGTTGGTAGTAATTCTTCCTAAGGCCCACTTGACCACACACTCTGGGATGTCAGATGGTTAAAACATTTTAAATTTATGCTTTCTGGGGTTTTGTTGTCCAGAATCATAATAGTAAGTGAAGGGAGTCAGAGAATAAAAGAAGTCAAGTCAAGCAAGAAACTTGGGGAGTGGGGGGATGTTTGAACACAATATTAAACACAGTGGTTTGAAGTAGAAGTATATTAAGGTATAAAATAGTCAGTACTTAAATTATATAAGTTTGATGTAATTTGTGGGAGACGGGGCCTTGAAATAGAAATGTGGGTTTTTAAAAAGTGACTTCATTTAGTTGGGCAACTTCATATTTGGAGTTATTCCCCCAATGGCATGCATTAACCTGTGAGGGTGAGATGCTGTCCTGCCGGTGTTCCTGGGACTTGAGAGTCATTCATTCATTCCAAGGACCACAAATTTAAACAAAAGCAATCAAACAAAGCCACTCAACTCTTCATCAAATGAGTAAAGAGGTGGTTGATTTATAGACCTGGATGGTTATATTTCCTCCCGCATAATCACCACCACTATGAAAGAAACTATGAAATCTTTTCCTGTTCAGAAGATGAAGTCTTCTTCATAAGTGGGTTGAAGTTTTCAGGCTCAGCATTTTAGCCGAATGTGGTGTGTTTAGAAGAAATTTTTTGCAGGGGCTAGCCTCAGGAGGGTGCACCCGTGCATTTGTAGGATGGATGAGCAGTTGAGTGAATATATAAACTATTTTCAGCCTGTAATATAATAGTATCTAGTGACTGCTCTCCTGGGTTGGGGTTCACGCCATTGACCCCATAGGTACAAGTCTTTTCTTTGGAGTTCAGGAGGTCAGGATGTAGCAATTGGACACAGAATGGTTTTCTCTGAAATCAGTTATTAAAAATAAGCTGTTGCCATCACTAACTTTCTCACTTTAAACGAAACTGACACAGTGACCAAATAATTGGTGGTAATTGCAGGTCTGGTGTCAGGTTTAATAAACTACTCACACTGCAAATCCTCTAAAGATGTAGTTAGGTCTTCTGTTATCACAAGATAGGACTTTCATATCCTTTAGCACCTGATTGCTGTTGCTTGTATTTTTCTTCAATATATTATTTCCTATTTTTTAATAAAAGAGCTATCATTTCTAATAAAAAATGAAAAAAGAGTCACCCAGGGAAATAACACAATTGATGGGTATCATAGGCTGAAATATACCGAGTAAGTAAGTGCACATCTTCAAAAACTTTACAATAGAATCTTGACTCTAAGGTGGACTTTGTGCTGGGACTGTAACTCACCATGTGAAATGAGAGGATTCCTTATTTCTAAGGGTTCCTCAGCCTCATCCCCTTGTTTCCGGGAGGCCTCCCACTTGAAATGAGTAGTAAGCTTGTTTGGTCTTGGCTGGGTAGAAGTTGAACACCATTTCTACTTTTGGGTGAATGGACACACATCCCTTCTTTTTGGCCTATGTGATAGAGTGAATTCACAATATGTTACACCCTCCCTCATTAGAATTATATACAGCTACACCCTTTGTCATGTGACTTTGCAGCCTCTCCCATTAAGTGAGAAGAGTGCGTTTCCCTACTCTGTTGATGTTGGGATTGGTCAATATGACTTTCTGTGGCCAATGGGATAGAGGTGGAGGTGGCAGTATGCTAGTTTGAAGCCAATCCTCAGGAAGCATCATGTGTTTCAGCTATACTCTTGCACTAAGGATGTTATACATGAGAAAAACATGCCCCTTGTAGTCAGCAAGGAGGATAGGAGCTGTGACTGCATTAGAGTCAGGCAGCATGGCAAGGAGGGCCTGGGGTGGCAAAACTCTGTGGAGCTGTGGTCAGTGACTGGAGTCAGCAGTGCTGCTGGTGGGTCCTGAGTGGATTGTTCTTATGGCAGGGTCTTCACTACATCTTCCTGCCCTTGTTGTCCACCTAAGTCTTTTTGGCCAGGTCTTCCATGGTTCTGAGTCATTTGATATCCTTTGGGTAAACTCCCTTGCACTTAGATTGACCAGAGCTATGTTGTCACTTTGCAACCAAAAACACTGGCCAATACATCATGAATTGGAAACGAACCTGATTTTCTTATGATTATATCCCCTAGGTATGGCTTTGTGTACTGTATGTAACACAGTCCTAGATTGTCTTTGGAATTCTCCTAACCTCTATGAACAGTACAGCAGAGGGGTTCAGAGTGCTCCCTTCACACACAGGGTTTATTATCTATGTCTGCAACTGATATCCTCTTGGGTGAGCCATTAAACCCCTCTGTGCCTGAATTCCCTTGTGTGAAACTCAGGATAAAAAGAATACTACAGTTTGTGTATTGCTGAAAGGCACAATAATGTATGTTCCATAATAAATTCTCAGTATTAGTGTAAGTCATAGTGAGTGTAAGTAATAGTGTAAATAGCGGTTAGTGTAAGTGGTAGTATAGAGATGGTAATGATGACATGCTGCTTTTGCTAATATTAGTATCACCCTGTGAGGTAATAGTTACTTGTGGACCTTGTCTCAACTCACACAGTGCAAATGGTAGACATGGAATCTTCCTTGCTCTCCTGAGTTCCAAAGCCTTTTGTGAGTTAAGATAATGCAGTGGTTCTGAACCTTTTATCCTACATGGATCGTGTGTCTACAGCACCCTAATGTCCATGCCCTGATTTTGAAAATGCTCTTTTTGTGCTGGGGTGACAGTATTCAAACCCATGTCCATCTTGGTAATCATTAGAAGTTCATGAAAGTGAAAGTGTCAGTCACTCAATTGTGTCTGACTCTCTGTGACTTTATGGACTGTGGCCTGCCAGACTCCTCTATGAGATTCCCCAGGCAAGAATACCCGAGTGGGTTGCCATGCCCTCCTCCAGAGCATCTTCCAGACCCAGGGATCAAACTTGCATGTCTTATGTCTCCTGCATTGACAGGTAGGCTCTTTACCACTAGCACCATCTGGGAAGCCCAAGAGTTCACGCCTCACCTCTATTTCTATCATTCTATTTAGATATCTGCATTTGGATCCCTGGGGCTTCCCAGGTGGCACTAGTGGTAAAGATCTGCCTTCCAGTGCAGGAGACATAAGAGACACAAGTTCGATCCTGGAGTTGGGAAGATGCCCTGGAGTAAGAAATGGCAACCCACTCCAGTATTCATGCCTGAAAAATTCCATGGACAGAGGAGCCTGGCAGGCTGTAATCCACGGGGCCGTAGAGAGTCAGACATGACTGAGCAACTAAGCATGCATGCTATCTAGATCCCTACTTCTATATCCTTATTTGAGAATTTCTGAGGGTCACCTGTTGTTTCTGAGGGAAGTTGTGCTTTGGGTGTTATAGCTCTTAGGGGTTGGGTGAAGAGAAGACTGATGAAGTTATTAGATGATCTAGTTAGTATGCTGGGGTGGTGTGTTGATGGTGGTGGTGAAAGGGGTGTCTTGAGCAAGCATCCAGGAAGATGCAGCCCTGGAGCCCCAGGAGGCAGAGGAAAGGCCTGGAGGGACACTAACATTTTAAGATGGAAGAGTCTAGAGAAATTTTTACTTCTTTTACCTAAGGCTCTCTCTGGTTCAAGAATGTTGCTTGTACTGAAATGTATGGTCATGGCCGTAGCTGTTCTCTTGCTCTCTGTACACCCCAAGCCTGACCAGTGCCTGTTTCATCTATACCCTGCTCGCATGACTGACCTTTGTACATGCTTGCTTCAGGTCCCAGCTTGTGATTGTTCTTATCAAAGAGGTGTGGGAGGTATGCCTTTCTACTGATTTCCCTGGTAACTGACCAGCCCATCTGACATCAATTCCTCTATAACTGGTCTCCCTTTCTCCCTGGGAGTGAAGACTGCCACCATGTCCTGCCTGCTCTTGTCTGTACATGGTGGGGTGTTGCGCCAGGATTCTGCTTCAGACATGTAAGCTCCTCCATCCATTAAACTATTAATGTCTCTGTTACTGACTTCAGGCTCTTTCCTTGGTCTTCAAGCTGGGAAAGTGCAGGGCTTATTGGCCTGTAGGGTGCAGCCCAACATAAAACAAATATAGCAGGTTTAACGCTCAGTCCCAAACTCAGCTGTGTGAAATATCACTTTATATCCTATAATTCAGAGTCACTTTCCCTCTGATAGAAAATTAATACTCAGCCATTCTGAGGATTCCCCCTTTTACACCCACCCCCACTTCCAGCCTCTGATGCCTCATGGACTTGGGTCCATGATCCAGGTATTATTCAGTGCCAAGTTTGGGACATGGTGAGAATTGGGGAGAATCTCAGTGATTGGTCATCATCTCAAAGTTGAGACATCTAATGTGTCTGTCCTCATGATCCTTTTGGGTGTTGGGACACTCTTACTTCCTGGATATGCCAGGGCCCTGAAAATATTTGCAGAGTCCAGGATGTGAACCTAGCGCAGCACTTCCTCTTAGGCTCTGACCTCCTCTTTGGTTTCAATGCCAGGAAGTGGGGGGTCTGGATGCCTGATGGTTTGGCCACAGCCCTCTCTTCCCAAATCTCAGAGAGTCCTTTTCTGGTCTTCTCCTTCCATGTTTCTCCATGCTCTTCAGTCTCTGCTGCACTTTTCCAACACCCCATCTCTGCTCTTCCACTTTTCTTCCTACTTCTTCTAGAAACTCTTGGAATTGTCCAGGGCTAATTTTATGTTTTGAACCGCATACCTTCCCTGAGGTGCTGAACAGAGAGCTACGCTATTAGCTTGAATAACGAGAAAAGGAACTATGGGGAATTCTCTACACTTACTGATTAATATGTCCAAAGATTTTCTAGCCACATGAGGGAAATTGAACACGATACTCTGCAGATTATTGGGAACTGGCTCTATTACTGCTTGTCAGTTCCTGGGCAGCTCAATTTGCAGTTCTGTGCCTCAGTTTCCTCATTTGCAAATACGTTTTTGCCAACTCTCTAAGCCCCAGGCACTGTTATGAAGATGAAGGGATGAAGAAGTATTAAAGTATTTTGAGAAAAGAAAAAAAATATTATATATAAAAATACTGTAGATGTCTGGAATTAGTAAATGAACTGCCCCCTCAGGACTCAGAGAACTGCTTGAAAATCTCGTATTGGCTGTACTATTTTGATATTGAATTTGTAGAAAAATATAATCACTGAGGAGAGGATGAGAGATGGGAAGAATGAAAACAAAACCTCATACAAAAAGATAATAATGATGTTTCTCATCTCAAAACCATCTCCAAATTGCCTGTTTTCCTCCCATCAAACAATTGATGGGCAATGAGATTGTGCTTATTTGCAGTTAAAGCTATTGCAATGCTGACAATTAAATGTATATGCGGAACAGAATAATGGAGCAGTCCCATTTTTATCACCAGAGTTAGCCATTTTCTCCACAGGGCACAAGGAATACGTGAGAGAGCTCTTCATTCGACACGATTTGCATGTAAAATTCGTCCTCTTTGCAGGCTTGGAAGTGCCTTGGTGGGGCCAGAAGTTTGCACTGGGTCACAGTGGGTCTGCTGATCACTGCAGAGTCACTGTTGGCTGCTCTGATCTTGGCTCCATTCCTCTCCTCCTCATTCCTTTGATTCACTGAAGAAATTGCTGACCTGCAAGAGTCCTTCATGGCTGCTATCAGCCTCAGGCTGAGGGTGTTTTCCACCTTAGAGGTTTCTCCACCCATGACCTTGAGACTATAGCCCTTTACATTGGAGACTAATAATGGTCACAAAAGCAGCAACAATGGGGAAGAGAGAGTAGAGAAGATACTGTTGATGAACCTGGGTTCATCAGCTCCTGTGACAAACAGTTGCTTCCTACCACTGAGCTCCTATTTCTTTTTTGTTCTACCTGAAAACTTGCTTAGGTGCTGCTCAGATTTGCTTCACCGCTGTAGATCAGCCTGGAAATATGTCTGTGGAAGTTACATACTTGAACAGTGGAGCATCTCAGTCGCTGGGGAACAAGTCAGTGTCTCCATGGCCCAGCCTCCCATCTTTCAGTGCAGTGGTCCTCAGAGTGTGGCCTTTGGACCAGCAACCTCAGTGTCACCTGGGAACTTGTTAGGGATGCAGACTCTTGGGCCCCACCCTAGACCTTCTCAGTGGGAAATGGAATGGAGCCTGATCATTGGTGTTAACAAGCCCTCCAAGAGATGGTACTGTGTCCTCACATTTAACTGCTGCCTTAGTGGGATGACTCTGAGCTGGCTTCCACACATTTTCTCAGATTGTCTAGATGGGTTTGAGCCCCAGTTTCTCACAGTGGTTAGCTGGCCAGTACCATACCCTTCACTGACTCTTGTTCCTTCCCCGTCACACATTCCCTACCTCCTCATTTGTACTTCTGAGGATCACCTCCCCAATAAACTGCTGTCTCCAAAGCCTCTTCTCAGGGTCTGCTTTCAGGACGTAACAAACTCAAGACAAAAACCATCTGCTGGAGGCCTACCATGTGTAGGGTGCTTTGTATATATAATCTCACTTAATTGTCACAGACGAGGAAACTAAGACTCAGCAAAATCAGTTAGGCTGTCTGGAGTCACCCTGGATGAGTGGTAGAGTCAGCTTTTAAATCTCTTCCTGTCTGATCCCAGAGCCCACACGCACTGACCACTGCAAAGCCAAACAACTCATTATGCTGGTTAACAGCATGAATTCTGGGGTCAAATATTTGTGTGTTTGGAAACCAACCCTACCGCTTCCTGATTGTGTCAACTTGGAGAATTTTCTTCATTTCTCTGAACCTTAGTTTCTTCTATGCAAGGACAAGTTTGGCCACCTCCCAGTATACAAACAACAGTATTCATAATACTGTGTACACAGAACACCATGGCGGATAAATATTTCATTTGATCTTTACAATATCTTGAGATAAATGTCCTCTTCATTTTAAAGAGAAGGTAGCTTGCATTTCTTTTCCCAATTCTCTGCTGGTGGGTCCCTGAAAACCTTCAAACAGTTCTTGCTTAATACAAATATGAGTGTGTTACAGTTCATCAGGAATATTCTGGTGAGAGGAACACCAGGAGGAAAGTCAGTACTTAGGAGCATCATGTGAGTTTAGCAGGTAGCTGTCAGGAGCACCATTCGCAGGGGACTGAGCACTGCTGTTTATTACAATAGAAGCATGAGCCCAGGAAGGAGGGATAGGAGTTGGAACTGAAAGTGACCTTCAACATAACCTAGTGTTGTTATTGTTCAGTCGCTAAGTTGTGTCCAACTCGATGTGATCCCATGGACTGCAGCACACCAGGCTTCTCTGTCCTTTGCTGTCTCTGGGAGTTTGCTCAAACTCATGTTCATTGTGTTGATAATACACTAACCATTGACCTAGTGTAACTGCCTGAATTTATGAGTGAGGAAGAAGATACAGAGAATGTAAGCAGTTTGTCCAAGGTGATATTTAGAGCAAGCCTCGGTGGGACTGTGGGAAAGATATACCAGGAGGGCATCCTGGCTCTTTTTCTTGGATTATATCTAGGCCACAAGACCTACTTCTACTGGGTTGGTAATAACAGTTATCAAAAATTCCAACATGTCAAAGAGCAGATATTGATGGCTACAAATCTACTTTTACTGCCCTTGTTCCCACCTCTAAAATCATTCTAAAAAATAACTCCTGGCCCAAAAACCCCACTCACATGAGCCTCAGTGCTTCTTGGTATAAACTAGACACCATGATATCAATTCCTTTTCAGGGTGTCCAGAAGTTCCTTTTTCCCTGAAAGAGAGTCTAGTGGCTTCTTTCTGCTTTCCCCCAGCCATTCAGAGACTTGGTAAATTCTCCAGAATTTCCCCCAAGTTGAAGAGAAGTAGGTGACCTGAAGTTCAGCAGAGTCCTGTCTCATTGCTATGCTCAGAGGTTCTGAGCCGATATCCAACGCCCAGCTCTGTCTGATGAGGGCCTGATTCCCAGAAGGGCCACATTTGTTGGTCACACTGATGGGTGAGCCCTGGAGAGGGGCCAGCAGCAGGCATGCTGGTTCCCTGCAAACACTGACCAGGCGTCTCCCCTCTTTCAGGCAGGCAGGATCATAGGATAGAGAGGTACCAGATGCTCCAGAAAACAACAGGACCCTATCTTCCCACGGCCCAGGCAAAGTGCTGCTCAAACTCAATCCATCCCAGTTACCTTCCTCACTCCCTTTTGGGCCTTGAGCAATAACAAAGTTTCCAAAATATTCCCAGGGCCAGGTTTACTTCAGCTGGGTTGTCAAAGCCTAATGAATTTGTTCTAAATCAGGATATAAGTTGGAACTGCAGCACTGAAATTATTAATTTAGTTATGTGCTGCATAGAACTATAAAATACACTGAAAATGTAAAGATGGTTAAAGCATCTTATCCATATTAAACAAAGTCACTGAAATTTGAAATATACTTCTACTAACAAAGAATAAAAAATATAATATTTCTAGACATAAGCATATATTATGTTATATATATCATCAGAAATCTCACTGGAGAGAGGGGTAAGGAGCTGTAAGGGTGTACTTTAGCTGGTATGGGGATGGAGTTGGTCACGATATGAAATATTATTAGATGCAAACAAAGTAAGAGCCATTATGGCTTCACTATTTATAAATGTGACCAGCCCTTCTTGAATCCATTTCTATTTCCTGCCTGCACCTTCTCCAGGGGGTAATGAATTCCACAAATTTATTACCTGCTGTGTGAAGTAATACTCCCGTCAACACACCGGGAAACCAGCTCTTCCAACCAGGCAAGGTGAGTGAACTCCCTGCCAGTGATTTCTGCTTATTAAGTATGGCAGGGCCATTTGTGAGGCGGAGGAATTTTCTGACAAATTGTGTCATTGTGAAGCATCATTCTCCTAAATTATGTGACTATGCAGATTTAGGAAGCTTGAGCAATTGGTATAATTTTATCTTACGGCCACTGAATTGTATTTCCATCTTTGGAATGACTGCCAGAGAGCATAGAGAAAATTTATGGCACCTGTAGCTTGTGGGTAGGGTTTCATAGTCTGCATTTTCTTATGAGTCTCATTTCTGACCCTACTTTGTGTTTTTCCTTTCCTTTTTCCCCGACACTACTTTGAATCTGTGTTATCTTACTGTATTGTATGCATATTTGTGAAGCACAGTAAACCCTTTTTGAATGTGAGATGAGGAATTGACAAAGCAGAAACAGATGCAGACAGACATGCACAGGCTGAGGGAGAGAGGGACATGGAGAAGAGTTTAGGAAAAAGAGAGGGGGACATGGATGGGGATGGAGAGGAATCCAGGAGGGGAGACTCGAATAGTATGGACTTCCATGTGAGATTTATGGAATTTCTGTGACTATTCACCTCATAAACATGGTCAACAGAGCATTCTCTGTTGATAGCTCCAAAGTTTCATGTTTCAGTTAATTGACCTCTGAATATTAGCCAGCAAGCAATATAATACATTAATTACTCAACCAAACAACAAAAGTCATCAATGGTCCTGTAGAAGCATAAGACAGGCATCATATTTCAGTTTTTTTTAAAGTTGTCAGATTTATTTAGGTTTTAGCTTAAAAAAAAAGCTAAGCTGCAGCAAATGGCATGTCATCTGAGGCTTTGAAACTGCAAATCTCACAAGAGCAGTTCCAGGAAGAAAAGGTGCAGTGTATAGATCAGATTCAAAGAAGGAGATGGGAGTCTAAACAGTGAGGCTATTTAGATTTAAGCTTTTTTTGATAAAGTAGTTCTTTATCATTTCAGTTTCCTTTGCCTTTCCTCTGTTTGCTTATTGGGATTTCTTTTTTGTTTTTTGGCTGCACTGTGTCTTTGTTGCTGCACTTAGACTCTCTAGTCGTAGTGCATGGGCTTAGCTGCCCTGTGGCATGTGAGATCTTAGTTCCCTGACCAGGGACCGAACCCATGTACCCTGCACTGGAAGGTGGATTCTTAACTACTGGACCACCAGGGACGTCCCACTCATTGGGATTTTCTTTCCTGATCCTTTTCTTCCATAGTGTCCTCAGCCCTACTAATCAGACTTTTCTCTTTCCTTCAAGATTATGTGCCAGGCCACCCCCTTTTGATGTCCCAAGAAACTCTGTTCTGTCTACTTTATTGTGAAGGGCAGTTTGGCTCCCTGCAGCCTACTAGACTATAGGCCTTCCTTTCCTTATTCAGAGATTTGTCAATGTGCAACAAAACTCATCTTACTGGTCATGACTCTTGTTTGTAAACAACAGAAAATTACTCTGGCTAATCTAAGCAGGAAAGGAATTGGTTGGAAGGCCATAGTAGCCCTCAGAACCAAAGGAAAAGGTATAGAACCAGGATCAGAAAATGGGCAGGATCCAAAGAAAGCTTAGCAAGCAAGAATGCTGCCAAGGTCATACACAAGAGTGGTCTGGTTGGGATGCTCCTGTGGGTACCACTAAAGACGCACAGCTTGCTGTCAGTGGTGCCGCTGCCCCCATATGCAGTGTGACAGCTGCTGCATCCTTGTTTCCATTATTGCAAATGTGTGCTTAGTCGCTCAGTCATATCCGACTCTTTGTGAACCCATGGACTATAGCCTGCCAGGCTCCTCTGTCCATGGGGATTCTCTAGGCAAGGATACTGGTATGGGTTGCCATGCCCTCTTCCCCAGGGGATCTTCCCAACCCAGGGATCAAACCCAGATCTCACACATTACAGGTAGATTCTTTACCATCTGAGCCACGAGGAAAGCTCATTATCGCAAACGATTTCTATCTTTAAATCTTGAGGGCATGATACCAAAACACTGACTGGACTGGCCTAGCTTGGGTCATGTGATTGCTCTGATGATTAGAGAGTGGGGACAGGAAACAGGCCCTCCTCCACTGCTGTAGGCCCTGCCTCCTACTAAGTATCATACCATGGGGGGATTTACCCCAACACGCAAGGCAATACTGAAAACAAGGAACTAAAAAAAGGGAAATGTCCCCTGAAGTCTTCAGTGCTGGTTCTCATCATTTAGCGTCACATGGGGCCCTGAAGGATTTATCCATTACTCTGAATGAGATCAGAATTTGTTTGTAGGTTTCAATGAGATGGGGGACATCACCTACCTTGTATTTAATAGAATTATTTGGATTCTATGTTGAGAATAGATTTCAGGGACACAGAAGCAAAAGGAAGGGAGACCAGTTGGGTCTTTCTTTACACTTTCTGAGAGAAGGGCATCCTGTTATTCTGTTGGGATTTCTAACAGTGTGATATGCCTCTTTCGAATTCTGGTGCTGCAGAAGACTCTTGAGAGTCCCTTGGACAGCAAGGAGATCAGACCAGGCAATCCTAAAAGAAATCAACCCTGAATAGTCTTTGGAAGGACTGATGCTGAAGCTGAAGCTCCCGTACTTTGGCTACCTGATGAGAAGAGCCAACTCATTGGAAAAGACCTTGATGCTGGGAAAGAGTGAAGGCAGGAGGAGAAGAGGATGACAGAGGATGAGATGGTTAGATGGCATCACTGATTAAATGTACATGAACTTGAGCAAGCTCTGGGAGATGGTGAGGAACAGGGAGGCCTGGCATGCTGCAGTCCATGGGGTCGCCAAGAGTCGGATGTGCCTTGGTGTCTGAACAACAATAACATGTGCCTCTACCCTACTACTCTCCTCTCTAACCAGGCTTTTTTATTGACCCTCAAATATGATGTGCCCCATTTTAAAATAGCCATTTTGCATCTGCTTTCATTTATCTTTGATGATTTCCATGCACTTTTGGCCAGTTTCCAGTCTGGCTGTAGGAATAAGTGTCTTAGGCAGTCAGGCCTGCCATCTTGGTATACGGACTAAATGGGTGAAAAGGATCCTTCAGCATCAACTCAGCCAGCGAAGAAGCCGATATTCCTCTACACATAGATGTGAAGGATGACTGTTTCGGAGACATACAGTCTCTTTGCTGCTTGCCTCATGGCTCCCCTTATTATATGTTTATAAATTTAGTGTATAGAAGTCTTAGCTCAGCTATGATTTGAGAACCTTCCAGTCCAGGCACTTTAAAACAGCCAAGTACCTGTGAATTATTGTTTGCATAATATTTAACTCAAAGTATACATTTTAACCTTGAGTCCCTTGGCTGGCTTCCCACCTGCTAGTCTTCATCTGTGCACTGACTGAGCAAATGAAAATTGACTTGACTTCTCACAAGTTCTGTCCTTTCTCCCAGTGCTGGCTCTGCTTATTCTCTTCATTGTGTCATTCCTTTATTTGCTGAATTGGCCTAGTCTCTGGATGGTAAGAAATGTGACCTTCATAAGAATGTCATCAGCTCTCACATTAACTTACTGTTCCCCAAGTTTATATACTCAACAAATATTTATTCCCTTGAATTTTTATCTTCATAACTATCCTGAGAGAAGTAGACAGAGAGCCAGTTAATACTTATTTTGTTTGCTTTTTTATTATTTAGAAGAGTTATTCAAGTAATTTTGATGACTTAAGAAACTGGTTGCAGGGACATGAATCAGGAAGAAAAGGAGATGTCTAGGCATCTATCCTGGGATAAAGTCATTTCCACCAAGCCCAGAGCTATTCCTCATGCAGCCTTGCAGTAAATCATTGCTTTGTGTTGTGGACAGCAGTGATGGTTTGTCTTCTGTGGAAAACTATGTTTACAAATAGAGGCCTTGCTTCCTTTCAGGTTATAGTGGGGCACTTACTTCACCTTCTTTCAGCCTTTAACGCCTCAGTCGGTTCTGCCCTGTTGCAGAGACCGCTGCATTTTCTTTGCAGATAACACTCTATATCATTTATTTATTCTGTCTCCACTGTCACCACCATTCCTATCCTAGAAAACCACAGTAGCCTCCTAAATATCTCCTGTATCTACTCTTGCTTACCTTTAAGCTCGTTAGTCATGGTTATCTTCAAATATGTAGATAAGATAATGTTATTCACCAATGGCTTTCCATGTAACAGAGGATAAAATGGGAATTTTCTACTGCAGTCCATCAGACACTACACAGTGGCACCTTCCCTCTCTCTTCCCACATGGTTCTGCTGCCTGGCTCACTCTGCTCACCTCACTGGCCCTTTTTTAGTGTCAGGATTCACCAAATTCCAGGACTTCCCCAGTGGCTCAGTGGTAGAGAATCCATCTGCAATGAAGGAGACACAGGAGACATGGGTTTGCTCCTTGGGTCAGGAAGATCCCCTGGAGGAGGAAATGGCAACCCACTTCAGTGTTCTTTCCTGGAAAATCTCAGGGATGGAGGTGCCTGGTGGGCTGCAGTCCAAGGGGTCACAAAGAGTTGGACACAAATGAGACGCATGCACATTTCACCAAGTTCCTCTCCATCTTAGCGATTCTGCACTGCTATTTCTTCTGTGCCAGGAGTTTTCTTCTTCTGGTTATTTGTGTGGCTGGCTCCTTCTCAGCCTTCGGGTCTCAGCTTAAGTTACCTCTTTGGAGAGTTTTCTCTGGTCCTCTCATGTCTCCTGTTATTCTCTGTTATGCTTTCCTATTTATTTCCTTGTTAGTGCTTATTATAAGCAGTAATTATTTGGCTTATTGGCCTGTTTATTTTATTGCCTATCTCCCACTAGACTGAAATGATAGCTGGTAAGTTTTATAGAGTACTTGCTGTGTGCCAGGCAGTGGTGTTTAACATGAATTAATTTGTTCATTATAATGATCCTATGAGGTAAGTACTATATGATCACCGGTTTACAGATGGAGAAACTGAGGTACAGAGAGGTGAAGCATCTTGCTCTGTGTCACACAGGCTGGAAAGTGGCAGAGCCAGGATGTGAACCCAGGTGGCCCAGCTCCAGCGTTCCCGCTTCTCACCTCAACGCCCTGTTGGCTCCACGGTGGCATGTTGCTTTTTGACCGTTTGCGCCCAGTGCCAGAATGGTGCCTGCTGTGTGCTGTGATGAGGACAGTTGTCCCTGTTGGGTAGGTGAGAATCAACCATCTCTGGTAGACCGCTGAGTCAGGGCAGAGGGAGAGATGAACTTCCTCTGTAAGGAGCTGTAATGGTTGGGAAGGAAAAATGACTGAGCCAGCTCAGTGTCCATCACTCAGATTTCTCTCAGATCTCAACCTCTACTGTTCCTACCTGGGGCCCCATGTGTGCAAATTAGTGGTAAAAAGATGGTTGACCCACAGGTGTGTCATAAAATGGTGGCACAAGATATATTGCCTTGGGAGCACCTTTAACAGAGGATATCAGCTTTCTCTGGTCTCCTCCTCTCCTCCTTTGCTACAGACCACCATCACGAAGACTTGGGGCATCAGTGGAGCTGCCAGAAAGTGGCAGCAGTGATTGATGGAGGTTCTGGTGAGGTCATGTGAAACAGAGAGCTCCTGCAGGCTGAATGAGTCATCTGTCAGCACTTCCCTGCACACATTTCACTGTGTGTGTTTGTGTGTGTGTGTATCTGTGTTTATATATATTTGTAGAGTCTATGAGATCTTGCATTAAAAGTCAGGACTGGATTCATTCATTGGCCTTGAATTAATATTATTAATATGACTTCAGTGATGCCACTTCTGGTGAAAGTGAGAAGTGTTAGTTGCTCAGTTGTGTCTGACTCTTTGCCACCCCATAGACTGTAGCGCACCAGGCTCATCTGTCCTTGGGATTCTCCGGGCAAGAACACTGGAGTGGAAGACATTCCCTTCTCCAGAGGATCTTCCCCACTTAGATCCCACTTGGGATCTTCTTTAATCCCCCTTAGGGATTGAACCCGGGGCTCTTGCATTGCAGGCAGATTCTTTACCATCTGAGCTACCTTCTTTAACTCCATAAACATCTATTCAGTAGACACTGCCAATTCAGTAGATATTGTTTCAGGCACTGTGATAAGTACTGTTGATACTGAATATCAATGATCCTTGGCTTTGGGGAGCTTACAGTGGAGCTTAAAATGTAGAATATATGAACGTGTAAATAATTAATTACAAAAATGTGATGTTATAAGGTAGAGGGAAGTACAGAGTGCTTTGGGATTCCTAAGAAAGCAGCACTTAATTCAGACTGAGGACGTGAGGCAAAGGGCAGAGAAAATATCCCAGAGGAGATGACAGTTGATCTGAGTCTGAAAATGTGAGCAAACTTGGACAGACAGGGAAGAGGGTGAGGGAAGAGGAAGCGAGTCTGAGCAGATGCACCAGTGTGTACAGAGTCACTGGGAAATGAGAGAGGGTGGGAAACCAGAGGCATGGACAGACGTGGGAGAGTGATATTGAGATGTGACAACTTACAGGTAGGTGGGAGTCAGATCATTGGCACTTTAATGGGTTTAGATTTTATCCTGAGGCAGTGAGATCCACTGAATTGTTTTAGACAGAGAAATGCTATTATTAGGTTATATTGTAGAAAGGCCAGTGTGGAGAATGGCTTGACGGGAACTGAGACTAAAATTCGAGGCCAGTTAAGAGACTGTTGCAGCAACTCTGATGAGAAAGAATGTAGTGTGAACTGAGGCAAGGTCAGTGGTCTGGAGAGGAAGGGAGTGATTCTAGACAATTAAGTAGGTAGAATCCACAGGACTTGGTGACTATTTGGATGTGGGATTTAGTGGAAAGCAAGTTTCTCACTTGGCTGACTTGGTGGTTGGCTGGTGTCATTTACTTAAATAGGAACTAGAGAAGGGGGAATAATGTGTGTGCATGTGTGCATGCGTGTGTTTAGAGAGATAATTTCAGTTTTGGACATGCTCAGTTTAGATGCCTGTGGATCATTCCAGTGGAGATACCTAGTAGGGAGGGCTATAGAACTGGCATATAGCAGAAACTCTTTATGTATTTATCATATGAGTGAAAATGGTAAAGCTCTGGGGTGCAAGGATAGATGTGTTAGTCATCACAACACCTTATTACCTTTATGATCATATAGATGGTAGTTGCTTTCATGGGAGTTGCTAGAGTCATCTAGCAAGAGTATACAGTAAAGAGATGAGCTCTCAAGTGGTCATAATTTAAGGCATCAGGGAACAGTAGCCTGAAAAGGAGACATAAGGAGCTTTCAGAGGTAGGAGAAACTCCAGGAGAGAGAAAGGACCAAGGAGTCATTGGGGCAGATGCCAGAGAAGGAGCCATAGCTGATGGAGAAAAGTCATGAACTGGAAGGGAAGAACTGGAAAACTCCCATTTAGTTTACCAGTTAGCAGAGACATTGGCCGGAGAAGTTTAATACTGAACTTTCACCATGTGCCAGGCATGTGTGATATACCATGCATACAACGGCACAAATATACTTCAGTTGGGTTTCAGTGAAGGGATGGCAGCTGAATCCAGATTGTGTTGAATTGATGAAAGGATAGTTGGTGAGAAAGTGGAGAGACAAGTATAGAGGACACCCCTCCGGGAGGTGTCTGTGGGGGGAGGAAAGAGACTGATGAGAATCAGAGGGATGTTGTCTCCAAAGAATTTCCCCTTCTCTTCCCTTCCTTTTACATTACATTTCATTTCTTCTTTTCATTTTCTCCCTCTTTTCCTCCCTCCCTCCTTGACAGGGTAAGTTCCTTGAGGAAGTGGGAAAGGTTGGGATGGATAGAAAGATTAATCCTGGACAAGAGGAAAAACCCATGATGGAAACAGAGGTGTGGTTAAGAGTGGAGATGAATCTTGTTGTTTATCTATTTTATATATCGTAGTGTGTCTCTGTTAACCCGAAACTCCTAATTTATCCTACTTTATAACACAGGGAACTATCTTCAATATCTTCCATGATGGAAAAGAGTCTGTGAAAGGTATATGTATCTAAATCACTTTGCTCTACACCTGAAACTAACACAACATTGTAAATCAACTATACGTCAATTAAAAAAGTTAAAAGAGAAAGTCATGCAAAAGACACACAAAAAAAAGTGGAGGCAAAAAGGTGGAGATCAGGTAGAGAATGAACGGAGATTTTTCCTGATGTCCTTGTTTCTGTCTCTGCCCAGGAGTCAGGGCGATGGCGAGACAGGGGACTTAAAAAGGGAGAGAAAACTTAGAAATTGTTGAAGTGAGGAATGGGAATGGGACTCACTGAAGGATTGCAAAGCAGCACAGAAAGCGGAGACCTTTGACTTTATGCCTCCTCGCTCTCCCAGTGTATGTGTATATGTGTGGTTCTCCCTCTAATGGTCCTGATGTGGGATGGAGAGCGGGTGAGGGGCCCTGAGCCAACCTGCGGATTCACTCAACATGTCTGACAGACTCTTCAAAGTCTAATCCTTAGGTAAGACTCTCAAAGATGAGTTGAAAAGAATTGCAAGCATACTGCCAATTTGTAGGACTAAAACTTTGCTGAAATAATAGTGTACCTCACTCTGTTCAAAATCCAAAAAACCCAGCTACTGGGTCATTGCTTTAAGACAGCCAGATGGTAGAACTCAACACAGATGTCTGGAAAACCCAGAAAATAAATGGGTAGAAGTGAGTGGTGAGGTGACTCCACTGAGTAGGAAGAATGAACTAGAAAGCAATGAAATGTGGGGAATCTGGCATTCTTATAATTACTTACGATATACATTAACTTACTTTGTGGAGGCACCGAGATATTCCCCCTCACCCCAACCCTGAGTTTTCAGTTCTATAATTAAGAGGATCTGATGAGAGAAGTAACACAGCCAGGGAGATGTCATAGACTCAAGGGCACAGCCATTGAAGATGAAACTCCTCTAGCTTTTTTAGGAATTCATCAAATAGGAAGAAAGACTGGGGGCCTCTGTTTTTTTTTCCCCCTAGCTTTATTGGGATATAATTGACAAATAAAATCATAATATACTTAAAGTGACAACATGATGATTTGACATATGCAAATATTGTGAAAAGAGTCCCGTGATCTACTGTCTTAGCAAATTTCAATGTACAGTAAGTAGTATTACGTGTAATCACCATGCTGTGACAGCGGCCTCAGAATTTAATCAACTGTAATTGAAGCTTTGTACCCTTCGACCAACTTCTTTCCATTTCCTTCGCTTCCTCAGCTCCTGGCAACCACATTCTATTCCCACTTTCTGTGAGTTTGACTTTGTAAAAAAAACAAAAAGTGTCCACATATAGGCTTCCCAGGAGGCGCTAGTGGTAAAGAATTTGCCTGCCAATGCAGGAGACGCAAGAGATGCAAGAGATGCAGGTTTGATCCCTGGGTCAGCATGTCCACATATAAGTAATGCCATGCAATATTTGTCTTTTTCCATCTGATGTTTCACTTAGCATATTGTCCTTCAGGTTCATCCATTCTGTCACAAATGGCAGGATTTCTTTCTTTTTTGAGGATGAATAATATTCCATTGTGTGTATGTACATTTTAAAATCTATTCATCTCACAGAGGAAACCAGAATTGAAAGAGACACGTGTACCCCAATATTCATCACAGCACTGTTTACAACAGCCAGGACATGGAAGCAACCTAGATGTCTATCGGCAGACTAATGGATAAGAAAGCTGTGGTACATATACACAATGGAATATTATTCAGATATTCAAAAGAATGCATTTGAATCAGTTCTAATGAGGTGGATGAAACTGGAGCCTATTATACAGAGCGAAGTAAGTCAGAAAAACACCAATACAGTATACTAACGCATATATATGGAATTTAGAAAGATGGTAACTATGACCCTATATGTGAGACAGCAAAAGAGACACAGCTGTAAAGAACAGACTTTTGGACTCTGTGAGAGAAGATGAGGTGGGATGATATGAGAGAATAGCACTGAAACATGTATGTTATCATATGTGAAACAGATCACCAGTCCAGGTTCGATGAATGAGACAGGGTGCTCAGGGCTGGTGCACTGGGATGACCCTGAGGGATGGGATGGGGAGGGAGGTGGGAGGGGGGTTCAGGATGGGGAACACATGTACACCCATGGCTGATTCATATGAATGTATGGCAAAAACCACCAAAATATTGTAAAGTAATTAGCTTCCAATTAAAATAAATTAAAAAAACAGACATGCATTAAGCACAAGTAAAAAAAAATCCATTCATCTGCCAAGAGATGCTTAGTTTTTTCCATCTTTTGGCTATTTTGAGTAGTGATGCAGTGAATATGAGGTGCAGATATCTCTTTGAGGTGGTGATTTCAGTTTCTCTGGATATATACCCAGAAATGGGATTTCTGGATCACATGGTAGTTCTAGTTTCAATTTTTTGAGGAAACTCCATACTGTTTTCCATAGTGGCTGCACCAATTTACATTCCCACCAACCACGTGCAAGGGTTCCCTTTTCTGTCCATTCATGCCAGCATTTGTTACCTCTTATCTTTTCGATAATAGACATCCTAACAGGTGTGAGATGATATCTCATTGTGGCTTTGATTTGCATTTCAGGGAACCCTGGTTTCGATGCTGCTCTGAGCTTTGTTTCATCACATAGTTTAATGAGTGTGTAAGTTGCCATAGAATTTTAGAGCTGGAAGGGGTAAGTGTGCATTTGCATGCCAATCACGGTTTTAGTCATAGCCCAAAGACAGCTGTATTTCCTTTTCATCTTACAGGGGACTGACTTCTGGTTTCTTGTGAACTTTCTGTAATGAGTTGTTGTTCAGTCACTCCGTTGTATCTGACTTTTTGTGACCCCCATGGACTATTGCATGCCAGGTTTCCCTGTCCTTCACCATCCCCCGGAGCTTGGTCAAACTTGTGTCCATTGAGTGGTGATGCCATCCAACCATCTTGTCCTCTGTCATCCCCTTCTTCTGCCTTCAATCTTTCCCAGCATCAGGGTCTTTTCTAATAGTTGGCTCTTCACATTAGGTGGCCAAAGTATTGGAGCTTCTGTTTCAGCATCAGTTCTTCCAATGAGTAGTTGTGATTCTGCCTGATCCACCAAGTTCCACTATTTGCTTGCTTTCTAGGCTTAAGCCTGTTCTGCCCTGCTTGAATAATGTATAAAAGTCTACTTTTTGCAAAATATAGGATCACCATAGGTGTAGTTGCAATGGCTCCTCCTGTATCCTTCAACTGAATATGAGTTTCTATCTCAGATAAAGGATGAAAGTAGGACTTGGGTATTTTCTCCAGGGATGCAGGTAAGGGTGTTGGGAAGTAGTGATTCCTGTGTGTGTGTTAGTCGCTCAGTCATGTCTGGCTCTTTGTGACCCCAGGGACTGTAGCGCAGCAGGCTCCTTTGTCCATGAAATTCTCCAGGCAAGAATACTGGAGTGGGTTGCCATTTCCTTCTCCAGTGATTACTGTTGAGAGCCAAAAAGCTTATAGCTGTATTTACTGGTTTTATATCCTTCTGCTCACTTCAGCAGAGAACTGGGCTGATGATGTCATTTCTCATATAAACTCCAAGAAATTGACACTGTATCTGACTGCCTAGTAAAATGACTTCCATCAATCATTATCCCTGTCTAATAGCATTACAATGTTAAAAACGAATGTTCTCGCCAAAGACTTGGGATTTTTAATATAGTTAAGCGTTGGTCTGTGGCTGTAGGTTCCCTTCCCTTCAACCCCCAGCTGAAATCTTGTTCTCGGAAGCTCCTCTGATCTGAACCGACCAAGTGGAAGGCCCTTGGGGGAAGGGCACAGTGAACTGTTGAGTAACATTGCAGTAGGTGGCGCTCTTTCCCCTGAATCCAAGCCAGTTTCCAGTGCTGCTGCTGGCTAAAGGCTTGTCACATTCCGGGGAAGCGTGAACTGAAATGAGTACCCAATATTAACGCATATATATGGAATCTAGAAAAATGGTACTGATGAACCTGTTTTCAGGACAGCAGTGGAGACTCAGACACAGAGAACAGACTTGTGGACGCGGGATGGAGGGATGGGGGAGGAGAGGGTGGGGCAAACTGAGAGTGACGCTGAAACACATACATTACCATTCATAAAATAGATAGCCAGCGGGAATTCGCTGTGTGGCTCTGGGAGCTCAAACCTGGTACCCTGAGACAACCTAGAGGGGTGGGAGGGGGTGGGAGGTGGGAGGGAGTTTCAAGAGGGAGGGGACCTATGTCCAGCTGTGGCTGATTCATGTTGTACGGCAGAAACGAACACAATACTGTAAAACAATTATCTTTCAATTAAAAATAATAATAAAAAAGAACTGAAAGGAGGACCTGCCTGAAATCTATCAAAAGCCAGATTTCCCCCCAAGCCTCACAGTACGGATGGTTGAATTGCAAGCAGTGATTAACTATGTAGGTAGATTAATAAACAAATCTAGAGAGCATTTATACAGATAGCTTCAAAATTCAATTTCAGCCAAGGTAAAGCCTTAGCTCCCTATTTCTTAGAGCATTCTAGATAGAGATGCAATTTCATTCATCTAAAAATACAAAATTTATTCTGACATATATGAAACCTAAGATGCAACTTGTCTTAATACACAATTTAGGTTTCATAAGATTTCTTGTTGCCTTTCACAGACCTGGATGCCAGCTTCACAACCTGGCCATGCCCTATTTGAGATATTACATTTTACTGAGTTTCAGCAAGGCTATGTATAAACCTGTCTATAATAAATTCACTATTTGCAAACCATTGTTCAATTCCTGTTTTGAATTCTCCCTCTTTTTCTTTTTTTCCCCTTTCTTTTTTTCCAGTTTCATCATTGGTTTGTGTTTCTAACTCTGGTATCAGGCAGGAAGTCTGGGTCAGGGATGATGTCAGTCTAGTGGGGAATGAATTGATTAAGAATCCAGATTTTATGTATACAGTTAGCATTATTAAAAGATGGATCTTTTCCATCATGGTCCCTGGTGGTTCAGATGGTAAGGAGTATACCTGCAATGTGGGAGGCCCAGGTTCGATACCTGGGTCAGGAAGACCCACTGGAGAAGAGGATGGTTACCCAGTCCGGTATTCTTGCCTGGAAAATTCCACGGACAGAACAGCCTGGTAGGCTACAGTCCATGGGGTCGCAAAGAGTTGGACATGACTGAGCAACTAATACGTGCATGTGCACGCGCGTGCGCGCGCGCACACACACACACACACACACACACACACACACACTCACTCACTCACTCCATGTTCATTGTAGAAGGGTTAGAAAATATAGTTAGGAAAAAGAAAAACCCAAATCACCAAAATGGTAGCATTTTGGTATATTTACTTTTAGACTCCTTGTGTGTTTTTTTTCTCTGCTTAGATAAATCACAGCTCCCCACCTCTCCACCCCCAATTAGGCTATCAAAATTCTGGTAGGAAACAGTAGCACCCTGCCTAGGGCCTATTTTCAAAGGTGGGGCAGGTTCAGGAAAACTGATAAGGTCCCCTGGGCTATGGTGGGGAGCTGTTACTACTCCTTGACCTGACAGTTCTAAACTGGGGAGGTTAATGGGTGGGAAGGATGCAATCCATCCTTGCCCTTCAGCTTCTATAGAGTTCTATCAAGGAAGGACCACAGCAGAAGCGCCAAGGGCTGAGGTAAGTGAGGTCAAGGTGTTTACTGGTAGGTAGCCTTGGTGCTAATTGCACAGAAGCAATTCTGGGTCCACCATAATAACATGATACAGTTCTTACTCTGAGTTCTGGTAATCTCTCCCTCCCCCGACCCCTTCAGACTCCTTACTCTTACTAGGCCGTCTATGATCCTCTGTGTGTGCATGGTTAGTTGCTCAGATCAGTTGTTTTCAAATCTTGATGACCCCATGGATTACAAGCTGCTCAGGCTCCTCTGCCCATGGGATTTTTCCAGGCAAAAATACTGGAGTGGGTTGTCATTTCCTCCTCCAGGGGATCTTCCTAACCTAGGGATTGAACCCACGTCTCCTGCATCGGCAGGCAGATTGTTTACCACTGAACCACCAGGGACTGGCAGACTATAGTCCTTGGGGTTGCAAAAGAGTCAGACATGACTTAGGGACTAAAAAAGCAAAAAAAAAAAAAAGTTTCTGTGTCCCCTGTTAACTTCCCTGAACCCATCTCTCATCTTTGTAAATAAAAAGTCCCTTTATTAATCTTTTCTCTGGTACCAAGTTTGAGAATGCCATCTGTTGTCTGCCTAGATCCTGACCAGTACCCACAGTGTTCACCAGTTTTCACAATTTGTTAGTCATTATATATATATTGCATTCAAAAATTTTTCTTTTCAGTAATAAACCACTGACACATTTATTAAGCATTCAAGAACAGAAGTTACAAATTCCATTGTATCTTCAAAATAGGTTGCAAGACTACAAAAGATTCAGCCCCAATTTTGTGCACCTTGGAAAACAAATTCAAATGTCTACTGTGGTCTGTGACCACAGTGGCTTTCAAAGCTACTGAAAAAATAAAAAAAAAAACCAAACAAATACATATGTTTTTTTGAGCAAAAATGATCTTTGGGTAAAGTAGTATTAATCCTTAAAGATAAATACCTTATTTGGGACTTATGTCATTGTAGAACATGAGTTTAAATTTAATGATTTTAACTATCAGTCATATTTTGATTATTGCTTCTACCTCATTCTCTAATTTCTCCCCTTCTGGAATTCCAGTGAGATGTATTTTTAATCTTCGTACCTCTCCTATCCTCTTTCTTATCATTTCCATCTCTTTATCTCTCATTGCTACATTTGAGATGATTTCTTTACATCTATGTTCTCCTCAGCCATCTTTAATCCCTTTTATTTGCTGAATTTTACGTTTTCATATCTAGAAGTTCTGTTTGGTTATTTTCAGATCTGTCAGTTCTTTCTACACAGTTCATTAGGGTTCTTTCCTTAAGGTTTTAAGTCTTTCTATCATTTGAAACATAATTATTTCATAGTCTCTTTCAGGTTATTCTATTATTGACAAGAAAAATACATTTTTTGTATTTTTTGCAAAAATCATTTTTGCAATGGTTGTATTTTGTAATTTTTTATCGTGAGCTCATTTCAGCCAGAATATGTTTGCTTGTGTGTTTGTATGCCTTTAGAATGTTTCTGTGTTTGGTGGTTTAGAAGGCTTGCTTTCAAACAGTTTTGTGTTTGCTTTTGCTGGGCTTGAAACCCCAAGGGTTTCACTTGTTTGGGTCTTAGTTTTTACATTAATTTCTTGTGTGAAGATTCCCACACCATCGAGTTGTATGAATTTAGACTCACATATATGTGTGGAACAGGCCTGGACCTGCTGTTTCTGGTGGGAGTTCTCCTTGAGCTGATGAGTGGAGCTCTTCTCCAGCCCCACTGCACTGAGACAGCCATTCAGGAGTCCTGGCTTTATACAGCGGTGGATAGGGGAGGGTTTCCGTTCCTACTCTCTGCATGGTACATTCCAAGACTAAGCTGCTTGCTCCTTTGTGGATGTTAAGCCCCAATCCTTGCTCATAAGCTTATCACTTTGGCTTTATGCTCCTCCTTCATGTCTGGCTATTGGAGATTTTCCTTTCTTTTCAGCTCTGCTAGGTGTTCATTTCTTTTGGTTCTTTATTCAGTATTTCTGTGAGTTTTTACTGAAGTGAGGCTCTGTGTTCTGATGCTTTAGTATCCCGATGTATAGGTCATAACTTGGTTTTCTGCCTAATCATTCTGATTTGGAAAGATGCCTATTCTGTATAGTTATCATCTCTAATGACTACTTGACAGAAAGGGTCTATTGCTGTTCAGTCGCTAAGTCATGTCTGACTCTTTGTGACCCCATGGACTGCAGCATTCCAGTCTTCTCTGTCCTTCACGAACTCCTAAAGTTTGATCAAATTCATGTCTATTGAGTCGGTGATGCTATCCAACCATTTCATCCTCTGTTGCCCCTTTCCCCTCTTGCCCTCAGTCTTTCCCAGCATTAGGGTCTTTTCTAATGAGTCGGCTCTTTGCATCAGGTGGCCAAAGTATTGGAACTTCAGCTTCAGCAACAGTCTTTCCAGTGAATATTTAGGGTTGATTTCCTTTAGAATTGACTGGCTTGATCTCCTTACTGTCCAAGGGACTCTCAAGAGTCTCCTCTAGGACTAGAGTTTGAAAGCATCAATTCTTTGGCACTCAGCCTTCTTTATAGTCCAACTCTTACATCTGTACATGACTGCTGGAAAAGAAGAGTCTGAAATAGGTTGTAAAGGACTGTCTTTAGACTTGCATTTGTTGGGTTAACATACTTGTCCAGAACTTATGTTCTGGAACTTGAGCAAGTTACTTGACTTCTTCATGCTTCTATTTCCTTACCTGAAAGTGTAGATAAAAATACATGTCCTTGGCCACTTTTCTAGTGATGCTGTAACAAGTTACTACAAATTTGGTGGTTTTCAAGCAACAGAAACGTATTCCCTCATACTTCTAGAGGTTGTAAGTATGAAATTAAGGTGTTGGTAGAACCAGACTCCCTCTGGAGGTTCTAGGAGAGAACCTGTTCTTTGTCTCTTCCAGCTCGTGGTGGCTGCAGGCATTTTTTTCTCTCTTTTAAAACTTTTAATTTTGTATTGGCATATAGCTGATTAACAGTGTTATGATAGTTTTAGGTGAACAGAGAAGGGACTCAGCCATACAGATACATGTATGCATTTCCCCCAAGCCCCCTCCCATCCAGGCTGCTGCATAACATTGAGCAGAGTTCCATGTTCTGTAAAGTAGTTCCTTCTCGGTTATTGCAGGCATTTCTTGACCTGTGGCTGCATTGCTCCAATCTCTGCTTCAGCCTTCACATTGCCTTCTCTTCTGTGGGTCCCTTTGCCTGTCTCTCATTGTGTCTTGATTCCCACGTAAATCATGACTGATGTTAGGCTCAGGGGAACAGCTCTTTCCCTGTGACCATTGCTTTGTGTGTATCAAGCAGGCACTGGTCCTAGGCTCCCAACAACATCAATATATTTCCTCATTTGTTCAATCCTGTAATTCATTTAAAATAGTTAGAGAATTGCTGTGCCAATACCTATATAAGAAACAAATGTATTAGAAGAGTTTGGGATTCATTTGCTGCTCTAGTCATCGCTCAGCCTTACCCAAGGCAGCAGCGGTCCAGTCCAACACTGTGCTCACAAGTTACTTGGATTAATCTTCATTTTGTTTTTATCTTCTTCACTACAGATATAGAATACTTGAAATACAATCAGTTCATTTGTTTTAGGCTTTTCTTTCCTGTTCCCATAATTGTTGATTTCATTTTGTTTTCTGAATATGCAGTATATTAATCCATTATTGACTGGCAGAAACTAATGCCTGTGGCCAGCGATTTGTTCTGTAAGCGAATATTGAAAACACTGGTCAATAACGTTCTAGTAACAAAAGACCTATTAATATGTCTCTGGTCAATAAATTGTTAACATGCTTCTGTAAGTCAGAAACATACCAGAGGGTATGCTTAGAGAGATGTCACTCCCTTTTTCATCCCTTCTCTCTACCCCTTTCTCTCCCCTTACACCTTATAAGTAACCAAATTTGTTATTTTTGGCTTCATTGGTCCTGTTTCTTTTCATAAATACCAAATACCCTTTCTTATTTCATTTTCTTTCTTACACAAAATATGCTCTTTTGCTCTTTGGGAAGCAACTTTCTTAATGGCAGAGGCAAGAAAGGATGAGATACCACTACTCACTATTTTCAGAATTCTTTTTAAGTTTGCCTTTATGCCTCTCCCAGCACATATTAAGAGTGAGGGCTCATCATCTGAGCTGGCTGTGAATTATAAGGTGCATATGAATCACTTGGGATCTTATGGAAAGGCCGGTGTAGTAGTTCTTGTTTGTGGCTAAGATTCTGTGTTTGGAATAAGCTCCCAGGTGATACTGAGGCTGCTGGTCCTGGGTCACACGTTCGAAGCCAGACCCCAGACAACACGTGGTTGTGACTGCATCACAGGTGGTCTCCTTTGGCTCTCAGAGAACTTCAGACCACAGTTTAGAACTCAAAACACATACTTGTCTAAACTGTGTCTTGGTCCCCACGTAAATCATAACTGATGTTAGGCTCAGGAAAACAGCTCTTAGTTCCTTGCGTAGTTCAGGGAAGTTTATCTTTGTATAACCAGTGCTGCTTCTTGAGGGTGGAGGTGATAGTATGCCGGAGGAGATGCACATGGACTGCATTTTCACGTATTGGTGACGTTTATCTTTCTTGCTTATTTCTGTTCTGGTTCCCTTCCGGCTTCTCTGTCCAATGGCTTCATAAACTGCTTTTTTTTTTTTTTTTTAAAGAGAGTCAAGTTGTTTGAGCATGGATGTTAATTATTAAGCAACACACCAACTTTGTTCTAAAAGGAAAAAGATAGGGTATGACCTATGTTATGGTGTTCTATGACAAGGGGAATGCCATTTAAACCCAGATACTTAGGATCATCTGTGTCTTATTTCCTGTATTTGGGGACAAATACGGTAGTTTTGGGGCTTCCCTCAGTTGGTAAAGAATCTGCCTACAATGTAGGAGACCTGGGTTTGAATCCTGGGTTGGAAAGACCCCCTGGAGAAGGAAATGGCAATCCACTCCACTACTCTTGCCTGGAGAATCCCATGGACAAAGGAGCCTGGCAGACTACAGTCCCTGAGGTCTCAAAGAGTCAGACACTACTGAGCGACTAAACCACCACCACCACGGTAGTCTTAAAACATCTCCATTTTCCCATTATTACACTTCTGCCTTCTTATACAGCCACTTAGCTCCTCCTCCAGCCCAGAACTTTTCTGGGAGTCCTTGGGGCCCATTTCGATTGTGCTCATACTCATTTGTTTCATTTCCTTGGGGGCTGACACCTGCGTCTCTTTCCTGGACCTCCTCACACAGATCCCACTTACACAAACACAATAAAACAGATAATCATACTTATCAATAAATAAATATTTGGAGGTCGTCAGCTGCCCACCAGTCCTGCAAATAAACTCCAAATGCCAGTTTGGGCTAATTTTACTTTAACTTACTCTTATGACATTGAAAGAGTATTTCATTTATTTTTAGCTTTATTTTATTTTATTATTGTTATTTTTTGGTTGTGCCACTTGGCTTGTGGGATCTTAGTTCCCTAACCAGGGATCACACTCAGACCCCCTGCAGTGGAAGCACAGAGTTCTATTCACTGGACTGTCCAGGAGCTCCGTATTTCTAGCTTTAAACTGAGGTAGAGTTGTGTCCAGAAATGTATTGAGCGTGGTGTGTTTCATTCTAGGAAAAAGCTGCAGTGGTTATTCTGGGCCTATGGTTTCTAATTAGTGAAACCACTTTGGCACTTACCACCTCCCCCAACAAAAAAAAATCGAATTTATAATAAGAAGAGCCAGTGCCTTTTTTACCCTGGAATGAACCTTAAAGAAGATAACAAGACTGAGCCCCCTCTTACTGAATGGGGCTCTTCAGTCCTTTCTGGACAATAGTCATAATCTAAAATGCATCACATGTAATTTCGGCATCATTTAGCACAGCTGTCCGTCTGCAAGAGCAGAGCCTGCAACTGAGCTTCCATGGAGACCAGAGCGTCCTCCTTTTAAACATGTCATGTGCAGTCAGCTGGAGGTCACTTGGAAGGGAGCACAGGGGAGCTTGGTTTGTGTCCCTTTGTTCTTGGCTACTTACCTTCTCATAAAAATATATATTCAATTTACAAACGCACCGGCATAAGCTTCTCCAGCAAGTGCAAATATTTACCTGGGAGAAGAAAGGAAAATAATGTCTAAACCAGAGCTTTCATTTTCTGTTCGACTTTGATGTTACTTTTTTTTATTTGAAGTCCGAGAATAACAAATTGAATTCCTTTTGTAAAAGTGAGACATGGCAAAGGTTGAATAAAAATTCAACTCAGTGTGAAATTTAGTCAAGGAGATAAATGCTGCCTTTCACTAATAGAAGGCATATGGTCTATACAGTTTCCTTAGCATCATTTTTACAAAAATTAAAAACAATTTTAATTGAAGTATAGTTGACTTACAGTGTTGTGTTAATTTCTGCTGTACAGAAAGTGACTCAGTTTTATATATATAGGTATACATTCTTTATAATATTCTTTTCCATATGGTTTATCGCAGGATGGTGAATATAGTTTCCTGTGCCTTAGCATCATCTTTAAGAATTTTTTTTTGAGCAGGGCATGGGGGAAAGAGATTTATGTATGTATGACTGAGTTGCTGATTGACAGAATTCATGAATGGGTCTTTTGAAGTGAGAACAATCTAATCCTGGAGCTACAGAACCACCCACAAATGTCACACTAGATTTCGGCTGTCAATATGCCTTCTTATTTTATTGCCATTTTCTTTTGCTCTTAGCTTTCATCAGCCATTGTTCTTCAAATAGTTGGACCAAACTAGCATGTTGTGAATACATTTTTTTTTTTTTTTCTATAGGCAGAATTAAAGATTGATGTTTCATGTCTGTTAAACTCACTTTTAGGGAACTTTGTCATTTACGAATATATCCAGTGAAACTTTTTGTGCAGGAACGTTACTCATACCACATGGATCTTGGAAGGCAGATCACTTGGAGGTTAGGTACCTTTGTCAACCCCAAAACTATTTCTCTTTGAAGTGATGTGAGAGAATGCCAGGATAAAGAGCTCTTTAGGATATCTGCTGAGATTTCATTTCATAGCAATAGGAAACAAAACAAAACAAAACATGAAACCCTTGGGAAGTTTTGGTGCCAAATTCTTTGCATCCTTGTGACGCTAAGCCTCAATGTGCATAATCACCGGCATATATTAATAGAAGACTTCTAACTGCTGCCGTGACGGGTAAGGTCTGGCCTGTGCCAAGGCTGTGGGCCCCTGGCGTTCAGCCTGCCTGTGTGTCCTGTGCACTGCTGGGATGGGCTTCGAGCTGCTGGCCGTTTTGAGTTTATTTGGCAAGAGGGTGTATCTTTTTGGCTGCAAGAGGAAGGAGGCCATTTTGTGTGAACTGTGTTGGTGGTGGTGGTGAAAGTGGGAAGACAGAGGACCAGGGAGAAAGAAGGATCACATGTTGGACTGGAGCTGAGGCAGAGGGAACGGTCCTCAGTGCTCGAGCCCTGGGTCTGAGACAGCACGGCTTTTACTCTCCCAGCTCTGTGACCTGGGGCCAAAGAAGCATCTTCACATTTCTTTTTTCGTACACTTTTTATTTTGTATTGGGGTATGGCTGATTAGAGCTTCCTGGGGGGTGGGGTGGGGGGTGCTAGTGGTAAAGACCTTGCCTGCCAATGCAGGAGACGTAAGAGAGGCAGGTTTGATCCCTGGGTCAGGAATATCCCCTGGAGGAGGGCACGGCAACCCACTCCAGCATTCCTGCCTAGAGAATCCCGTGAACAGAGGAGCCTGGTGGGGGGCAGTCCACTGGGTCGCACAGAGTTGGACACGACTGAAGCGGCTTAGCACCCGCACCCAGCTGGTTAACGATGCGGTGATGGTTTCAGGTGGACAGCAGAGGCACTCCGCCATACGTATGCGTGTATCTGTTCTCCCCCAGACTCCCCTCCCATTTCTGTATGAGCTACAACACGGCTCTGGAGAGTGGGAACACAGAAAATGGGAAGAAATGTGTCATGAGGAGGGGATGGTGACCTAGAAGCAGGGAAGGTTCCACCCTCATGAGGTCTCACGGTGGGCACGGGCAGCAGCGGTGGTGGGGGTGCTGCTTGTGGAAGGAGCTACAGAGGGGGTCTGGAGAAAGAGAGGAAAAATAGGGCTGCTGTCACGTGGGGGCCACAGCGGACAGGTTGTTTTCTAAGTGTGTGTGAGGTATCCTCAGGAGGCTCAGGGATAGAGCTGGCAGAAGCCTGTAGGGACTTGATCATTGGATCTGGGAGCTAGGTTAGAAGCTAGAAGGCTGGTTAGAAGCTAGAGGGCTTCTCAGGTGGCTCAGCAGTAAAGAGCCTGCCTGCAGTTCAGGAGACGCAGGAGACACGGGTTCCATCCTGGGTCAGGAAGATCCCCTGGAGGAGGAAATGGCAACCCACTCCAGTATTTTGCCTGAAAAATCCCACGGACAGAGAAGCCTGGTGGGCTACTGTCCATGGGATAGCAAAGAGTTGGGCACGACTGAGCACACACACACAGAGGTTTAGAGACATTAAAATTTGGGTATTTGTCATGACTCTGTGCTCACAGCCTGGTGAAGCTTGGGAATATTCCCCTTATATTACCCAAAACTTTCTTTTTGCTAGCAATGTATCAATGACTAATGTTAGGATTAGTGAAATTTATTCTCTAAGTGAGTAGAAATCACAAAGAGCCTATGGAAATTATTATAAGAGTATGTGCCCCTAGTCTCGTATCCTCTTGGCTCACTTTGCTATTCTAGTTGTTGCTGTGACAACCAGCTGTGCTCAGGTGTAACCTGGTCACACCTCACTTCAGTTGCATCATTTACCAGTTGCTCTCTGTCCTGGGGTATCTCTGCTCACATCACCTGGGACACCTACAGAAATCTTCTCAGTCATTCTGATGCAGCCACATACTCAAAAGTGTGATGGTAGGACCCTGTAGATATGTCTGACTCTTTGCAACCCCATGGACTGTAGCCCACCAGGCTATTCTGTCCATGGAATTCTTCAGGCAAGAATACTGGAGTGGGTTGCCATTTCCTTCTCCAGGCAATCTTCCTGACTCAGGGATTGAACCAGGGTCTCCTGCATTGCAGGCAGATTCTTTACCATCTGAGTCGCCAGGGAAGCCTATAGATAACCCATGACCAATGGGTAATGGAAGCATATGAATAAATTCTCTCATCTTTTTTCCCTTGTGGGGATAATTCTGAAGCAGTTCCTATGTGGCTCTTCTGAGTGTCCCCAGGAGGAGAGGACCCCAGTTGCCCAAGAGAGGACTAGAGGACTAGCTTAGTAACACACCTTATTTTTACTTTTCCTCCTTCCATGTTTCACTCTTCCCAGCCTCTCCACCCACACTTCTGTTCCCAGAAGTCCTTGTCTCAGGCTCTACTTTTGCAGGGAACCTAGTCTAGGACAAGGTGAAAGAGCTCTACATGCGTTGGAGTTTTTCTTACTTTCTTACCAATGCCATCCCTGGATAGAGGTGAGAGTTGATGGGGAAATGGGCATGTCCAATTTCTAATGGATAGCATAAATCTGTTATTGTCAAACTCAGTGAGGACTAGAGGACTAACTTGGTATGATCTAGGGACTATTTTTATTTAGAAATCACTGAGACAGAGCCTTGACATTAACAAGTTCACAAATCCTTTGGGGGAGGCAAACGTGTTCATAACTTACAGAGTAGAGAGTGCTGAAGGGAGGACTGGCATGTGTTAAGTGTGTAGGGACTTTTCCCTGGTGGTTCAATGGTTAAGACTGTGTCTTCACTGTAGGGGCTAGGTTCAATCTCTGGTTGGGGAACTAAGATCCCATGTGCCATGTGGCATGATCCTAAATAAATAAAATAACAATAAGAATAATAAAGTATTTTTTAAAAGCGAAATGCTAGAAAAAAAAGAATGAAGAGAAGGGAACAGTTAATTTTTATTGGAAGTGAGAAGGGTTGGGGTCAGGGAGGCCTCCCGGAGAAGAGAAGATATTTCATCTGGACCTTGAGAGATGAAAAGACTATTGAAGATAGTGAATTGAAGAGCTGGAGAAGCTTGAAAAGGATCTTCCTTAAATAGAATTGGGGTGAGCTTTATGGTCCTCCCAGCTTAAGGTACAGAGGCCTGCAGCCCCCCTTGGCCCTAATTTCTCTCCCTTTTTTCTTCTAAATAGGGTTTTGATTGCTCTTTCACAATCTGCTTTCTCAGAGGTATTCTGCCTTACCTTTTCTCTTTATCTCTTTATTGGGTATGCTTTATCATTCTCTTTTCTATAGGGAAGGGTCAGGGCTGTAGTTTTTTTTACCTTGCCTGCGTTCACTGTGGAGGCCTTATCTCTGGATGCTGGATACCGGAAGGGGCTTAATAGTTCTGAGGGGTCTCTCTTCTACCAAGAAGTGGGACCACCTTAGTCAATATGGGGGTTTTCATAGGTATGATAGATTCACAAGATCACTGGTTGAGAAACTCAAGGTCAAGTACCTTGAAGACAGAGAGGTCACATTTGCAGGCTTAGTTCTCTCCTGATTCTGTCTGCATTGCTTATCATGAAGTGTGGATTCTTATATCACTGAAGCAGTCAGTGCTGAACAAGGAGGTAGTAGTATTTTCTTTTTTCTTTTTTGAATAGGACCAGAGGTGCATTTATTTCTTCCAATGTAGAGACCTAAGAAGAACTGTACAGTTTGGCTGCAGGAAGGGTGGGCTTGGTGGGAAAGGCAGGTGACTAGGAGGGCAGGGCATTGTCCTCAGTCAGACTCTCTGCGGATAACCTGACTCAGCCATCATTTGCATGTCTGTCCCTCTTCATTTCATTGGCATCCGGATGACACATTTTTGAGTTTTAATCTTCCAGTAAGGGAAACAAAGTTGTCCAGGACATCTTGTCTCACCAGATCAAATGAGCAAGTGTTAGTGTTTGAACCTACCTCTGTTCAATTGCTCGACACTACTGTGCAGAGGAAAGTCTGCATTGTGGGTGGGCTTTTGAAGGTAGTTGAGAAGTGGGCATGGCGGTATCTGTATTGCTGCCTCAGTCCATCTCCTCTCTAGCTGCCAGCCCACACTATTCTCCCTAGCTGCCCTGACTAGCATGTTCCATCACATGCATATCTGTGGATGCTCACGTTACTTCCAACATAGAGGCAACCCAAGGGTACCAAAGGGGAATGGGTGATCATTTTAAAATAATAGAGCTTGACGAGGTTCATTTATAAAAAGACTATTTCTAAAACTGTGGGTGAGAAGAGCCACCAAGAATAGGACACCAGAGCTTGTGTCACTGGAGCTGTTAGCAGCTTTTGTCCCAAAAGTTTGGGAAGATGGGATGATTTCTGGAACCTAAAAGAAGAGAGAGTCATGGGCAATGAGAGATCAGTGATTTCTAACCCAGGGCCATAGCCAGACAAGTGACTCCACAGAGAGAGAGAGAGATCCAGGGAAATAATGACCTTTCTCTCACTTTTCCTCACTCATATCGCCTACTGGGGCTCTCCACTGGCCAAACCAGCTGAAGTCAGAGGGCACCCAGCCCTGTTTACATACTGCATATAGGTTAGCCTCCAGGCAGAGAGCTGGGTAGAGAAGGTTGGAGAATGGATGGGAGGGAATATTGGCACAGACACACAGTGACTGTATCAAAAGATGTCTCGGGATCAGTGTAAGAGTGTTCATCAGTCTCTCTGCCTACAATCTACCATTGCTGTCCCTCCCCCCTGGTTCCACTGTGATCTTACCTAGTATTGTTACTCACCATTCTTCCATCTATGGATTAAAACGGAGGGTAACAAATGCTCTTTGAAGATATGGCTGATCAATCATAGCTCTTTTTTTCACTCAACTTGGGTTTAGTGTCAACATCCTTCTTAATATAGTGG
This sequence comes from Cervus elaphus, assembly GCF_910594005.1. Lineage (NCBI taxonomy): Eukaryota > Metazoa > Chordata > Mammalia > Artiodactyla > Cervidae > Cervus > Cervus elaphus. The sequence continues at coordinate 37,071,150 of NC_057826.1, forward strand.
CCAATGCAGCCATCCCCAATCAATTGGTATTGATTTGACATGGAAGAAATTTGCCATCCCTCGCTTATTCAGTAAATCTGTCACTTACCTACTTCATACACAATAATGGAGAAAAAACAAAGTATGATTGAGACAATTAGAATAAAATAATAAATCTCATTTTTAAAAAATGAAAAAAAAGAGAAATAAAGTATTTTTCAGTTTGTGCATTCTCTAGTGAAAAAAAATCTGAAATACAGATGGTGGCCACAATCCTTGTTTCTAGAATTAGTGATGCAGCCTCGGCTGGCATTGAAGACTCCCCATGTTGCTGTTGAACTTTTATTATTAAACATCTACAGTGTCCTAGACACTGTGTTAAGTACTTTACACAATCATCTTACTTATTACTTATAGCAGTCCTCATAGGAAGTTACTTATTTTTCTCCATTTTACAATTGAGGAAACCTTGGCTTAGTAAGATTAAATTACTTGCTCAAAGTGTCAAACTCAAATCTTTCTGAGCCCAAAGCCTGTGCTCTTTTTTTCTTTTCTTTCTTTATTTTTTATTGAAGTATAGTTGATTTACAATGTTGTGTTAATTTCTGCTATATAGCAAAGTGACTCAGTTATATACATATATACATTCTTTTAAGTATTCTTTTCCATTATGCTTTATTACAGGATATTGAAAACAGTTCCCTGTGCCATACAGTGGGACCTTGTTGCTTATCCATCCTGTATGTGATAGTTTGGGTCTGCTAACCTGAAACTCCCAGTCCATCCCTCCCAACGCCCCACCACCCCCACACTTGGCAACCACAAGTCTGTTCTCTGTGTCTGTGAGTCTGTTTCATAGATAGATTCATTTGTGGCATATTTTAGATTCCATTTAGATTCCACATTCCACTTAGTGGTGTTGACTAATTGAACAGAGGTGATAAGTGATATCATATGAAATTTGTCTTTCTGACTTAGTGTGTTAAACTCTAGGCCCATCCAAGTTGCTGCAGATGAAAACCCATGCTCTGGCCTTTAGGTAATAAAGACTTAGCCTTCTGTGTTCTCTTTGGCAAACAATTCTGCCGGCTGGAGAACCAGTGAGGTCACCCTCTTTAGTCCCTCACCCTCCTACAACTTAAGCAGTTATCTTCCTGATTCTCTAGTAAGAAGAAATACTACTGTATTTATGCCTATAACCCTTGTATCTTAGATGCACATGTGTGACGGGCTTGGGGAATCACACACTATATCACACTTCAACCAGACCCAGGCCCCACCAGAAACTTGAGGAACTTTCTACAGTGGGTGGTCAGAAAGTAGGCTGTTATCACGCCACTGAATAGGAAGGAGGTTGGTGACGGTATAGACATTAACAGATAAAGTATTATGTAACGTAAAGGAAGCCAAGACTTTCTCTGGTTAGGTTTTGTTTAATGGCTATCCAGCTAGGTAGCCAGTGAATTTTGATGTGTCAAACACTGTGCTTGGTGGTGGTATTGTTAAGAATCAAGGTGATTAAAGACATTAGAATAGTCCCGAGTTCTGCAGTGCACATTTCCTCTCTTGGGGCAAGGTTAAGTTCACTCGGGAACCCATCACACGTTCATCAACCTTGGAATGAAGTGACCAGCTTTGGCATTGTCCTCATCAGCAGCTTTGGGCTGGGATCCTTTTGGAAGGGTGGCTGCTCCAGCCACTTCCATATCAGAGTGCTTGGCTGGGTCCTGCTTGTGTGGAGCATGTCCTCCTTGACGGCCACTCCTAGCCTGGTGGAGTCTTCAACATCTCTCCCAAGCACTCACTATACTAAACAGGTTATAGGACTGAGGAATCAAGTGTCCTGAGTTTGGGCCCCAGTTCTGCTCTTTACTTTCTGTTTTATTCTAGACAAGTCACTTTTCCTCTCTGGGCTTTACACTTTTAGATGGCAGTAACTTCTACAACCTATGGTTTTACAGTTGTTATAGATACTCATAGATTCTTCTGGAACCAGGCTATGTCATATGTTTTAGCACCCACTGTTTTCCTTGACAGAAGGAGTCTTTCCTCCCCACCCCCGATTTTAAAAACATGTTTTATATTGTTTACAAAACAAAAAACTATAATAAATTTTTTTATTGGAGTAGGATTGCTTTATAATATTGTGTTGGTTTCTGCTGAACAACCAAGTGAATCAGCTATACATGTACATTTATCTCCTCCCTCTTGAGCCACCCTCTCCATCCCACCCCTTCAGGTCACACAGAACACTGAGCTGAGCTCCCTGTGCTATATAGCAGCTTTTTGTAGTGGCTGTGGCTATTTACAGCTTTATTGCCTCCAGATGGACCAGGTAATGCAGAGTTCATTTAGCTCTTTGCTACGCCAAGTGTGGTCTGTAGACCAGTAGCACTGATATCACCTGGGGGCTTATTTACAACGTGGAGTCTCAGATCCTAGCCAGACCTGTTAAATTAGAATCTTCATTTTTAAGAGACCTCCAGGTGATTGGTACTAACATTAAAGTTCAAGAGGCATGAAGCCCAATGCGCAGGAAAATCTTATGGATTTCTCCAGCTGTTAAATCAGAATCACAGTGTTGAATTCTGGGTACTCACTGCTCAGGTGAATTTTAGCATGCAGCTAGACTTGAGAATCTCCGAAGAACCTCACACAGAGCGGAGGTCTGTGCCTTTGTGTAGAATAGCGGACAGAAGATGGGCCTGTAATTCAGCTGGAGGAGAATCAGGCCAGAGAAAGCCTTCTGGAGGTAATGTTTTGAAGCACTTGGAGAGCATGTGAGGTCAGCGAGGCAGAGAGAAGCTGAAGGGCTCTCCTGATGCAGGCGGTGTGTGGGGAGCATGTGGCTGGGGGCTCTTCCGGAGATGAGGCAGGGGCCGCCTCTGCCATATCTGGGAGTTTGTACTTCATCTCAGGGGCAGTGGGAGTGGGAGTGGGGTGGGTGATGGCTGAAAATGTTTTCAGAGGAGAGTGATGTAATTAGATTTGCATTTTAGGAAGCACTGGCTTCCGGCACAACAGCAGATCCTTTGAAGGTGGAGGAGAATGAAAGCAGAGAGAACAGTCTGGGAACAATTTCAAGGAAGAAACAAACTAAAGTGACTGTCAGGAAGGGTGGAAAGGAAGAGAGGAATTGAGACTTGCTTTGTTGGTAACTAATTTTATGGAAGAAGATAATAAGGGAGGAGTTTGGAATGATCCCAAGGTTTCTGGTGTGTGGTCTAGGGAATGGTGGACAGTTCACCATGACAACATATAATACAGAGGAGAAAGAACAGGCTTGGGATGAGAGAAAGGAATAAGGAAAGGAGGAGAAGATGAGCAAGGCTTTTTACATGTTTAAGTTGCCTGTGTGATGAATGACTATAGATGTAGTTGGAAGTAGTTGGATATCAAAGCTCAGAAGAATGGTCTGGCCTAGAAATGTTGATTTGAGAGTTATTAATAAATAAAAAAGTAATCAATTACATGTATTTGAATTTATAGGAATCCTCCCAAGAAGAGGGTAAAACGTCAGAAGAGTAGAGAGCCTCATGCGGGGTATCAAGCATTTGAAGATCAGATGAAGAGAGAGGTTGATACTTGCAGAAATAGCCAGAAAGGTAAGTGGAAAACTGAAGGGGAGGGTGTCACAGATGCCAAAGAGAAAGGAGAAGCAAGGGAGGGTACCCAGACAAGAAGGATGTGGGACACAAATATTTCCTGGAGCTGATAATCATGTCATTCTTAGGACAATGAGACTTGGTGATTATGGGTGCTGTTAGAGCAGCTACATGAGTCTGTCAGATGTAGATTCTCACTCGATACTTAATGACTTGCATTCAAGCAAATAAGTTTTCATTTCAACAAATATTTTTTGAATGCCTGGTTTGTGTGAGGTACCAGGGCTCTAGAGATGAACAAACATAGGACCCTGGCCCCTAGGATCCTATTCCTGTATCTCAGTGAGCTTTTCCAGTGGAGGATGGAGCCCTCTGTCTCTGAAACTGTCCTCAGGTTGCCTGAAGACAGATCCACAGATGCAGCCACTTACTTGTTGAGCCCCTGTGGTATGCTGGGAACTGGGCCAACCCTTCAGGATGCAAATACATATGTTTATTGTGTAAACTGATTCTCTAACCTTCTAGCGTTCTCTTTCTGGTGGGTGATATAGATGGATAACTAGTTAAACTATAAATTTTTTTTACTACTAAATTTTAAGTACTCTAATAGAAGTTTCAAGAAGATATCATAGGGAGAACATTCATTGAGTTTCTAATAGATGCTGAGGCAAACTAATAGAGTGACTTCTGCTTGGAAAATCAGCTCTGATTTGTGAATGAACATAGCCTGTGGAGTTGCAGGATAGAATCACATGGGAGTAGGCTGGTTCCACGTGGCTATTGTCTAGTGAGGGGTTGGGGATACATTCCTTTAGTACTATTTCAACAGTTTCACAAAGAGACATTTTACAGAGTAAGATGGAAGGCGGGTAGTTATCAGGAACGGGTGGCTAAGCTTTTCTTTGTCTCACCACTGCATTTCAAGGTCAGCTGTCTTTTTGGAGAAATAGACCCTCCTTTGCTCAAAGTGAAATTGGAGGAGATAGACTTTGCGGGACCTCACTGGTGGTTGAGTGTGTAGCCTCCAGGCTCTAGGGAGCTTGTACTGGTATGAAAGCAGCAGGGGAGGTGCAGACTCTCATTGAATAGGTTGGCTGTTGAGTTTCAATCAGAGGTGTGTTTCTCTTTGAGTGTGTCTGGGGGAGAATCCTGCTGGATGAAAATTCCTCTGAATATTTCATACTGAAGTCTTTGAGTGGTTTTGGAAGCCGGACCTGCATTTTGGGGAGTTTGGAGGTTGTTGCTAGGTTCTTCTCAGTGGGATGGGATGACTAACTGGGGGAACCCATGGTCATCTTCTCTGCCATGAACAAAAAGCACCAAGTCTGAGGGTGGAGGTAGCAGCAGCATATGAGTATCTTTAAATGTAATCATATGATTTCCTTGAGGGAGAGGACGAGCTTTGGTGTTATGTCAAAGCACACAATTGGAAGGCAATTCAATCAGCCACATAGAATGTTGACAAAAGTCCTGTTCAATCATCTGGAGATCAAAGGTGAATATGATACTCTCCTTGCAAGATAAACAACCTGGCCATGGAGATGACATAAAAAACAAGCAAGTAGAGTCCAGTGAATGCATAAGGTACTCTGGAAGCCTGAGAGAGCAGCTGATTCTCTGTGAGCTGTGTTTGGGGAGGAGGCAGTCATTGAAAACTCAAAGTGGAGGTGGCACTGGTGCTGGCCTTGAAGGAGAGCAGAGCCTCAGCAAATGGCAGCCCTGACAGGAGAGGCAGTAACAGAGGGGCTGAAAATTGGTTTTACTTGAATCCTGTTTTGTTGTCCAAACAGGACTCAAGTAGGCAGCTTTGTTTAGAGAATTTAATCTTAAGAAATACACTCAAATATCCTATGATATCACTTATAAATAGAACCTACAAAGAAATGATGCAAATGAACTTACAAAACAAAAGCAAACTCAGAGACTTAGAGAATGAACTAATGGATACCAGGGGGAAGGGACAGTTAGGGAGTTTGGGATTGACATGTACACATTGCTCTATTTAAAATGGATAACCAACAAGGACCTTCTGAATAGCACAGGGAACTCTGCTTAATGTCATGTAACAACCTAAATGGGAAAAGAATTTGGAAAAGAATGGGTATGGGTGTATATATATATACACACAACTGAATCACTTTGCTGTATACATCAAACTATCACCACATGGTTAATCAACTATGCTCCAATATAAAATAAAAAGTTAACAAAAAACCCCTCAGTATTCAGAGGCCTGAGCTTAGACTGTTGGACTAGCACAGACCTTACTGGGGTCATGCATGCCAGCCTCTGAGTGAACAGCAAGGAAACTAATTGAGGATTTGAGAGGTGGGGTTACAAATTCATCATGAGGTCTTGGGTCTGTACTGAGATTAGAAGCCCTTCTTCATTTCCAATGCTTTCCCCAGTGTACTCACACACTAGCCTCTCTCCCACATCTTCCACCCTTGTCATGACTCATGCAGGAAGGGAGGAAAGATGTAAAATAAATTCTAATGTTCATGGACCAGCAATGAAGTGAAGTCACTCAGTCGTGTCCGACTCTTTGCGACCCCATGGACTGTAGCCTACCAGATCCTCAGTCCATGGGATTTTCCAGGCAAGAATACTGGAGTGGGCTGCCATTTCCTTCTCCAGGGGATCTTCCTGACCCAGGGATCGAACCTGGGTCTCCAGCATTGTAGGCAGACGCTTTACCCTCTGAGCTACTAGGGAAGCCTTGTTGGCAAAGAAGGGCTAGACAAAATTACTTGCCCTCTTAAGCCAAGGACACAGTACACAGAATCCAGGACTGATCTCAACTCACTGGGTTACTATCTGGATGATTCTGCTCAGTGAAATCCAATTCAAGACATGCTTATTGAACCCATACTGTGGGCAAGGCTCAGAGGAAATCAGACCCTCTGTTTCAGGACCAGCATGGAGGCTGCTGTGACTTCATGTCCATTTCAGGGCAGCCTGGACCAAACTGAGAGTGCCTTGTACCCCTGTTCAACCTAGAAGGATGCTTATTTCGGTATGCTTTGGTTGTAGATGCTTATGATCAACATATCTTTGCATCTGTAAAGCAAGTGTGGATTAAATGATGACAGACCTTTCTGAGTGCCTGGCTGATCGTGGAGGGGTTCTGTCCACACTGTCTGCTGTGCCAGATGCTGTGAGTGGCACAGACACTTTCAGACAGATCTGGTGGTGGGTCTCTTTTCCACCTCTGGGAGGCTGTCAAGCAGTGACCCTTGGATTTTATATCAAAGTTAGCTCTTGACCCTGTGCCACCTTGCTGGACATGCCAAAATTAGTAGCATTTGGTCTTTTAAAGATCCGAATTGTCCTCTATTTGTTTCTAACATGTTTACTTACCATTCTAGGAGCTAAGCTATCTGTTCTCTGAACAGATCCTATTTTTCTTAAGGATGTTGCTTAGAATGCTAATAATTTAGTGTTGAAGGAGGGACACACTTGGAATAAACACAGACTGTTAGGTTTATTGAAGCTGCTGCAGTAAAGGATAATACCTTGGAGAGGAACCATGGACCTTCTTTCAGGATTCAGGTTTATGTTGGTTGATTCCACGGAGGGATTAGGAGAGCAGGGGCCAGTTCTGGATCAGATGATGTCAAGGAGCAGGAGGAATTCAGTGACTGGGTATCTTCATAAACTTTATCAAGGAGGCTGGTGGGTTAAAGGTGGGCTAGGAGGAGTTATTAGAAGAGAAACAGCATTCTCTTGTGTTAGAAGAGGGGAGGTCTTGTTATTGTTGAGGTTGTGGAGTGGCCGTGTCTCTGTCTTGTTCCAAACACAACAACAGCATGGCCTCATCCGAGCACCGTTTATGTGCGTTGTTTTTGTTCATTTGGTAACAGCACTTTCTGGCTGCTGACAGGGCCATTTTTCATGTTCTCAGTAGACTGCTCATTTGTAAAATGAGAGGATTGCATAAGATGAATGGTTTTCTAACTGCACTCCCAAGAAGAGAGTTCTGTGGGGAAGCCTTGGGATTATTGTAGGTGCCTTGGAGAGGCAGAATGGACGGGGCTCCTTGTACCCTGACCTCCTCTTAACAGAGAAGCTGCGCTCTTCCGGTTTTACATTGAGCGTTAGGCATTTAACCACATTTTAAACAAAAGAATGTTCTTTTGCTAAAGAAAAGCTTGAAAACTGCTGGACTGGATAAGCCCCAAGGTCTCTCTATAGCTTCAAGTCACAAAGAAGTAAAACAGTTTGTCCTAAATTTATACAGCTGATTGGATTCAGTAGCCTCGGTTTGAATGTCTCCTCTGCCACTGACTTCAGAAGTTTGTTTATTTTATTTAGTTTTTCCCACTGTGTCAGGATTTCAGCATTCCATGTCTAAAGAGCAGGGGGACCGAGACACAGGAAATTTATTTTTATTGAGTCAAACCTCATGAAAAGGATTGCATTTAAAATCTGAAACTTATGTACATCTGGCTCAACAATGTGGGAGGACGAGGAGGAGAGAAAATTAGTAATGAAACCCATTTTTATCATCCTATAGGTGAGGTCTGGGGAATCATGGGCTTCATATTATTTCACAAGTGATCAACTGTGTAGTATGACACATTTAGCACAGATTAAACTAGGTCCTAATTTATTATACAATTCTTTGGTGGATAACTATGCTTCCATTAATTTTATGAGATCCATCATTGTGTATTTGTATTATTGTTGTTCAGTCATTAAGTTGTGTCTGGCTCTTTGCGACTCCATGGAGTGCAGGACGCCAGGCTTTCCTGTCCTTCACTATCCCCCGGACTTAGCTAATAATAATTTATATCATTAGCTACTTGCTTATTAGATGTTTATTTTCTACTCTACTTTGGCAATGTGGCTGTTGGAATTTTCCCTTTAATTCTATATGTATAGTCTTGGCACATTTTAACTCTGGGTGTACTTTGGATGCCTAAGATCCTAAAGTTTTATGGTTATAATTTATGTCTTTTTAATCATCACTGATCAGCTATTGATAGCAATTGATTCAGCTCATAACTTGTCCTAACTTGGACTTCCTTTGAGTTGACAATGACATACTAGAATATACAGGAGTGGCGCTGGCTGATTCTGCTTTGTCTGGGGATTTAATAGCTGCTGTTAACCCCTCTGTGTTACACCATTTGCTTCCTCAAATGTGAAATCTGGAGCTTGGATGGTTGTATAAACTTGGCAACAAGGGTAAACTCATAATACTTGTTCCCCGAATCCATTCTTTGGTTGTCTGATGGAGCTAGTTCACCAGAAGGAAGGACCACATGCAAACTGATTAGATTCTAGCTCAGGAGAAGTTTGCTCAGTGAACAGGGCAAGAAGAGTTGGACATTGTTAAACTGTGTTTCTCAGTGAGGCGTTTTGAGAATCGCTTAAGTGAGCAAAGGATGACAGTATACTCCAGGGTTCAGTGATCTATGGCAAATGCTGCCTGTTTTGTATGTCCCTTATGCTAAGAATAGTTTTTAGATTCTTAATTCAGTTAAAAAAATCAAAAGAATAATCATATTTCATGAGATGTTAAAACTGTGACATTCAGATTCCGTTGTTTGTAAATAAAGTTTTATCAGAACACAGCCACTCATTCATTTCCATATTGTCCATGGCTATTTGTGCCATGATGACAGAGCTGAGTAGTTGGAAAAGAGATCCTATAACCTGAAATGGCCAAAATATTCACTATTTAGCCTTTTATAGAAAAGACATGTCAAACTTTGGTCTTTGTTAGTGTTGTACGAGGAAAATCTAAGACAATAAATAATCTCATTGAATTATGACTGCTTGCTGGTGAATACTTATTTATTCTAATATTTTTCTGGAGAGTATCTTTTGGAATCAGCATATTTGGTTTTATAGATAGGACCAGACAGAGGTTTAAACATTTTTTTTTCTTTAATTCTTTTTCATTTAGAGGCACATTTTCCAATTACTGGACTGATCTTTACTGTTTTTATGGAACCCTAGTTATTACTTTCTCTTCCTGTTTCTGCTTGTGGATGTTTTGCCCATAGCCAGTTTTATGTATGTTGATTTAGCTCATAGGGACCAGGAAAATGAGTGTACTGAGACTTAGAGGTATTGGTGTCCAATAAAGAATGCATGGAAGACTGACTGACTGCAAGGATGCGGAGTTCTCAGGGGCAGGAGAAAGGAGACAGAAGTCCGTAACAGAGTCGTGATGATAATTTGTCAGCAAGTGCGGACCAGCAAAATGCTGCTATTTGAAATTTCAGGGAACTGCTTGGATTGCAGTTTATGTTGCAGGAGGTGTAGAATCTGGAGTAACTGGGCAGAAAATGCCTATTTTTTCCACTTCCCAAGTCACTGAAGGATGCAATGAATTAATCTTTGGTTCAGGGTAAATGCAGAGAAGGGAATCTGAGTTTTCAAGGAGCAAGGTTAACTTGAAAGTGCTGTTTGTTATGAACTCCCAAGAGTTCACAAGAAGACAACTAAATTTCCAGATGAGAACCCCTCCCCGGGGACAGAATATTCTAAATTGAGGGGCATATTTTGCATTTTCAGGCTCATTCCATCTGTCTTTTCTAATCATGCCTGTTACTTACTATGGAATGTGGGTTGTTATGGTGATGTGAGGACAGGAACCATCTGCCTTGCAGAATCTTAGAAAACTTTGTAGACCTCATAATGTTGGTAAAGAGAAGGAAGGAGGGTGTATGCATTTGCAGACCAGCTCAAAAGTGTAAACTTTCACCAAGATTTATGTAGCTTACATAAATTTATGTATTCTGTTCTTCAGGGCATACTCTTGAGAGTATTCGCCTGATTCCACCCACTCATGGTACCTCTAACATCTCATTTGATTCAGTGACTTCTGTTCTGTAAGTCCGATGACCAGCATACTGACCTCAGTTCTAGGGGGAACACATTCTTGAACCTTACTTAGCCTAACAACTTTGAACATCTGGTTGATCAAGTGAATACAGTATCCTGTATGTCATCAACATTGTAGTAAGTTTTGTTGTCAAGTTGATTCTGACTCTTTACAACCCCATGGATTGCAGCACACCAGTCTTCCCTGTCCTTCACTATCTCCTGGAGTTTGCTCAAACTTATGTCCATGGTGGTGCCATTCAACCAGCCCATCCTCTGTGGTCCCCTTCTCCTTCTGCCCTTAAGCTTTCCCAGCATCAGGGTCTTTTCTAGTGAGTTGGCTCTTCACATTAGGTGGCCAAAATATTGGAATTTCAGCTTTGGCATTGTAGTAAGTATGTAGACTCTGTCCAGTACAGTTGTTGAGGGAATTTATTAGCGTTTGCTTCTTCACTGAGAGGGAGTACATGTTTTCATACTGTCCAATTCACCTTCACAGAAGAGTGGACTTAAATCAAGAAATTCTGAGAATCTTTGCCACATTCTCTTCTAGGGATATATGCTAATCACAGGCATGATCATGCCCTGTTGTATAAGTTTAGTCAATTTCTTGATTTCCTCACCATTCACATGGCTTTCTTGCTCCTAAAAATTTCCAAGAAAAAGAAACCATAAAAATGGAATCATAGAAAACGAATAAGCTGTAGGACAATATTTCTTATATCACAGAGTAAAGAAGGACTTTCTAAGCACAAATGCAAAGGGAGAAACCATAAAAATACTGACTTGTTCTAGAACAGAGTTTCACAGCTTCAGCATTGTTCACAATTTGGGCTAGATAATTCTTTGTTGTGGGAGGGGGAGTGTTGTGGGGTGTTTGGCAGCATCCCTGGCCTCTATTGACTAGATGCTAGCAATACCCTTTAGTCAGGACAGCCAACAATGCTTCCAGATGTTCTCTAGAGGGTAAAGTCACCCCTGGTTGGGAACCACTGTTATAGAATGATTGTTTGGGATGCAAGGCAAAAAAGAGCCTTCTCCTAGTCAAGTCATGGGGGTTTACCCACAAGGCTTCAGCTTTGCAATGTGAAATTTCAAGGACCCAGCAGGTTAAGGGGCTGACTCTGGTCTCTCTCTCTCTGGTGGGATTTGGGGAGTTTCTTTCAGGGCAGCACTGCTTCTATCTTCACACCCATCTGCCCTTTGTTCTGTCTCTACTCACGTGGCCACCTCTTGTTTCTTTCATTTCTGATCCCATCTCCCTTCTACCTGCATATTCCTTTAGCTTGTCAGCTCTTCCTGTGGAATCTGTGCCTTTCAGATCCTGCTCTGCCGCTATCTGTGTGTGAGAGAAATTTAGCTCCACTAATAACCATGTCTCTGCTGTGATGTCAGACTGCTATAGTCCGAAGCATTATGGGAAGCTGTTCTTGGGTCAGGTGCATATGCCTCACCAACAGCTGTGACCAGGAAGGAAGGGTTACTTGGTGTAAAGTATGGGTGCTAAGCAACTGGAGCCGTGAACTGCTGACTTACTCAAAAGGCATTGGTGTGGACGGGAGGTGCTGATTGAGATCTCTAAAGAGGAAGTTTAAAAATTCCATCTATCAAAAAAAAAAAAAGATCCAATGAGTTTATCTGCATGAGATAAACTGGGTAGAAAATTTAATATGTAACATCTGTGCATGCATGCTCAGTGATGTTGACTGTTTGTGACGCCGAGGACTGTAACCTGCCAGGCTCCACTGTCCACAGAATTTTCCAGGCAAGAATACCAGAATAGGTTGCCATTTCCTCCTCCAGGGGATCTTCCCAAACCAGGAATTGAACCTGAGTCTCCTGTCTCTCCTGCATTGCAGGCAGATTCTTTTACTGCTGAGACATTGGGGAAGCCCCTTACATGGGGAAACCCATGTAACATGGGACTATTATTTAAAAAATGACTTTATGAATTAGTATGTAAAGGACATATGCAAAGGGCAGGAACATGTGGAAAGCAGTCACAAAACTAGAACTATCAAGGCCACAAATACTTGAGAAAATACACAAAGTATAAAAGAAGTGTAAATTATGACAAAGTAAATATAAAGTTTAGCCTTTCAAATTAGTCAAAGATTTAAAATGACAATTTTTTACCCTAATGTTGGTGAAACAGCAAAATAGTCATTCTGGCACCAAAAGAAAAATTGCTGATGTTTATGAAAATCAGTTCAGTAAGTTTTTGGATATATACTCTGGTAAGATAAATGAAAGCATCAAAAATGTTCATACCTTTTAAGTCAGTGTTTTCCTTCGTGAAATTAGCCCTAAATAAATAGAGATGTGAGTAAAGATTATATAGAGGGGTGAAATGTTCATCAGAGCATGCTTTATTTTAACAACATATTGGAATTAACTTAAATATCCAAAGGGGATTGATTAATGCTGTTTTCAAAACCTATTTAGTGATATGAGAAATGCTCAGAATATTATGTTTTGTGAAATGAAGGAGTTGCAAAGCTATTTCAAGTATCATTCGAATTTTGCATGTATTTGTAGAGATATGTACATTGAATTAAAATTGGGAAGCATTTCAATTACTTAACAGTGGTTATTTGTAATTGGTAAGATGACTGGTTGTACCTTCTTATAACTCTTCTGTGTCTTCTAATTTTGTATAGTAAGAGCCCATTACCTATATAGTAAAAAAATTATCATGGTTAAAAAATTCAGTTTGCTAATGTAAGTTTTTTTTTTTTTATCTTTGAGGTATAATTGAGGTTCACAATATTGTGTTTCAGGTGTTCGGCAAAGTGATTCAGTTATACACACACACCGACACACATCTATATATTTCATGTTATTTTCCACTATAGGTACTCAGTTCAGTTCAGCTCAGTCACTCAGTTGTGTCCGACTCTTTGTGACCCCATAAACTGCTGCACTCCAGGCTTCCCTGTCCATCACCAACTCCCAGAGTTTACCCAAACCCATATCCATTGAGTCGGCGATGCCATCCAACCATCACATCCTCTGTCGTCGACTTCTCCTTCTGCCCTCAATCTTATAAACTATAATACCTCAAAACTATAGGTATTAAAAGATATTGAACGTACTTCCCTGTGCTATGGACTTCCCTGGTGGCTCAAACGGTAAAGCATCTGCCTACAGTGAAGAAGACCTGGGTTCAATCCCTGTATTGGGAAGATCTCCTGGAGAAGGAAATAGCAACCCACTCCAGTATTCTTGCCTGGAAAATGCCATGGACAGAGGAACCTGGTAGTCCATGGGGTTGCAAAGAGCCAGACACGACTGAGTGACTTCACTTTCTTTCCCTGTGCTATCCAGTAAATTCTTGTTGCTTACCTATTTTATGTATAGTAGTTTGTTAACCCTATGCTGCTAATTTATGTCTTCCCCACTCCCTTTCCCTTTTGGTAATCGTCTTCTTTTCTACGTCTGTGAGTCTGTTTCTATTTAGTATATAGACTCATTTATGTGATTTAAAAAATTTTGCATAAAAGTGATATCATATAGTATGTCTCTCTGTCTGACTTACTTCACTAAGTATGATATTCTTTAAGTCCACCCATGTTGCTGCAGGTGGCAATATTTCTTTCTGTTTTTTATGGTTGAGCAACATTCCATTGTGCTAATGGTAAAATTTAAGATGACATATAGGCTGTACTCTGAAAGGGTCCTCCCAAAATGAGAATATAAAACTATAGTCTATTTTTTTAAATAAAGCAAAACTACAGTCTATGGTACAGCCTTTCAGATTGCAAAATCCACTTTTTCTTCTCACTAAATGTAGACAAATTTCTCAAGGACAGACTCACATTAACTAAGTTTGTAGAGACTGAGGTCTAAAAATATAATGCCTATGAGTTAGGTTGCAATAAGATGTAGAACTATGGAGAAAACTAAATGTTTGTGTTCCCTGGCTAATTTATTTTCTTTCCGTAGCTCACTGTGTGGGAAACCAGATTATAAACATAATATTGTCTTGTGAGCAGGGGATCAGAAGTGGGAGTGTTAATTATAACTTTTTAATGTTCCATTGCATCAATTTTTAATTGCATGAGACTCTTGGTCTGCAGTGGGCATAAATATGCCGCCAAGGCCAGATAAGTCGAGTCTTCTTTTGTGGACTGAGATTGCACAGGTGTTGCCAAAGTTTGTCTTGTTCTTGATCACCTCTTTCTTTAATTATGTGCAGTGTTTCTGATGAAATTGACATTGGCACATACATTTGCACTCATTATAAAGTAGGCTCAGGTTTCAATTTGTCTTTAACAAAGGATATAGAACTTAACTGAAGGGAGGGACTGCAGAATGGGAGTACACACTCTGGGTCTCAACCCAACTTCCCAAGACCTAAGAGCCCCCGGTGGGAGGGTACATGACTCACAGTGACGCTGTCCACATAAGGTGGGACTTGCCAAATCTCAGATGCTGGGGTTTGTGTTTCAATGCTCTTCCCTTTATATCTGAGGCTTATACATCAACAATCTTAATATGCATGGTGTGTATGTAGGCTCTTTACCATCTTAGCCACCTGGGAAGCCCATATGTATAACACATACTTTTATGTCTTACTGTTTTTTATATATAACTTTGAAGGGCTGGTTTACAAATGTAAGGCTCTCCTGGTTCTTTACCTAGACTCACTTGCTACAATCCAGACCAGTCTTCCTGGGAAGATAAAGCAGGTGTCCTGGCCTCAGCTTTTTAGTGCTACAGCTCTGAAATTCCCCTTATCAGGTCAATAAATGTTATGAAATAAGATGAGAAATTAATGAGTCAGCTATGCCTTAGCCTTCCTCTTCCCCACTCCAGTAGAGAGGTTTTTGGGTTGGTCCAATCAGTTCATACCCTCCCCTGCCCTGTGGATGGGGTCCTGAGTCCATAGTCAAGTTCTTTGGGGCTTTATTATGAAAAACCTGGAGAAAAGAGAGAGGGAGAAAGAACAGGAGGTACAGGACTCCAGGTCTAGGGGTGAAGTTTTGTAAAGAATTTGGAGAGAAAAGGGGAGAAAAGTTCTGATGTGAAGGGAAGTGGAACAGAGAAATAAGCTTCCTTCATGGTACTCAAGGGGCTTCCCAGGTGGTGCTAGTGGTAAAAAAATCTGCCTGCCAACGCAGGAGATGCAAGAGACACAGGTTCAATCCCTGGTCAGGAAGATTGCCTTGAGTAGGAGGTGGCAACCTGATCCAGTATTCTTGCCTGGGAAATCACATGGACAGAGGAGGCTGGCATGCTACAGTCCATGGGGTTGTGAAGAGTCAGACACAACTAAGCACATACAAACATAAACATATGGTACTCAGGAAATGCAAATGAAACATTTAGCTTTTTCTGAAATTCTTTTTTTTTTTTCTGCTGACTGTATTTCTTTAGAGATGATACTGTTTTGAGAACTAGACCATATGAATCATTGTTTATTTCTATTAATTTCTGATTAATATATGTGCACATGGTAAACATTTGTATAGAACAAAATGAAAAGTAAGTTTCCCTCCCATCTCTGACCATGAATTGCCCAGTGCTTTATCTCATGCCACTGCATTGTCAGTGTGCCTACCTCTGTAGTTTGAGATAGTCTATACACAGAGAAGCGTATGTATGTAAGTAGCCTCTTGATTTAAAAAAGTAGAGCATTGTACTCATTGTTCAGAATTTTGCTTTTTAAATTTAAAACCACATCTAAAAGTGTTCCATGTTAACACATGTATATGTCTCTCTACCTCTACCTACTTCATTTAAAAAATATTGGTCATGTCTTTATAAGCATTGCAGTCGAAGTAATGAAAAAGTGCTATATCAGTGCTATTGTTAAGTGGTAACTATGGTTCCATGAAGTGTCTTACTAGAGATTTCTGTCAGGTGATCCCAGCTTGCTCACTTGCTCTTCTCAGGTTCTCTCCATTTTTCTGCTCATTGTAGGCAAACACGGTCCAGTGGGCAGGCAAATGTAGCAAGAGGAGTGAGGTATGTTCAGTTCGGCAGGATGCAGTGGTTAGATTAGAGAAATGAAATGTGAGAAAGAAGAAGGACTTCCACTGTCCTACACGGCTTCACTGATTTCAAGTTTGGTTGATTTTTATCCAAATCTTGTTTTAGGGCTCTCTCAGATCCAGACTGCCTGGCCCAGAGAGCCTGGCTCACACACAACTATTCACCTTCAGGAAGCTTACAGCTTCATATGGTGCATTTTGTATATTAGCTCAGTCACCCTCAGAATAGCAATTTTACTTTCATGTACCCTACCTTGGATTTGTTCATATACTATTCACATAATGGAAGGCTGCAAAAGATATTTTTCATATTCTCCCAGGTAAGGTGAAAATGGTTTTCTCAAGTGTGTCTAAATAACCATGGAGACAAAACTCGCTTATCATTGTTCCCAGTCTCCTCACTGGACACTACCCTTTATATAGCTGTTGTTCCAACTTTAAGCCTATGAGATCCACAGAGCAAAAACCTGTGGTGTTTCTTTTAATATCTGCACTAGGACTCAGGCATTTTTTTTTCAATTATAGTTGAAGGAAAAAAGAAAATTACAAGACCAGAGAGATGAAACAGATTTCCCATAAGACACTTTTATTTATTTATTCAGGCTTTTCTCATCGCTCTTCCTAGCCTAGATCTCCCTCCTTCCCGCCACTTCAGTTGAGAAAGTAATTATAGACAACACCAAACAGCATATAAACACTTCCAAAGCCAATTCCTGTTATAAATGAGCCTTTAGGAAGTAAAGTGCTTTGCAGCAGTTTTAAAAACCTCTAAACCTGTTTGGGATGTCAGGACTAAGGATTTGATCCATAAAAATTTCCTAAACAGCTCCATGGAAATTGTAACCATGTGTTTACAACTTTAAAATGCATATCTGAATTGAGATAAACCTGGCAGCCAATGCATATGCCACTGATGCAAATAAAGCATTTTCTCACAAATACGATTTACTTAAATGAGGAAGCAAGTTAGATATGGTGAGGTCCCAATGTTTCATTTTAGCAAATTGCTTCGAAGTGATGCTCTGATTTTAAAACTTGCGTCTCATTCTGCACTAGGTTCCATGGGTAGTCTGTCCCAGCAACTGTTATCGCTAGAATGACTTTCCCTCTTTGTGTTTGATTGTGCTGATTCTTCTGATTACAAGGAGATGGATATTTTTGGACACCTAGAGTCAGAGAGTAGTCAAGGCTTTTATTCATCTTTTGTTTCCTATCAAATAACATGTCACATTATCTTCAGATATTATCTGCTCTGTCAGATAATGCCTTGTACAGTGAGTTCCTCTGAACTCAGAACGTGGTTCAAGCACGTTGGGGATTTCAAGCTGACTGGTATATTGGTGTTCACACTGGGGGTTTTGCTTGCAGTCCATGGTGGGGACCTATCCCCTGTCAAGTATCTATTCCAGCTGAAGGTGGAGGAACATTGTGACCTCATTTATTATCTTCCTTAGGCCTGTCATACATCCAGTCATAACTTTCCTTTGCCTAATGTAGGATACCAAGGGATAAGTTTTCTATTTTTTTTAAAAGTCATTTCTACCCATTCCTATAAACATCAAGAGAGCAGAATTTCTAGTCAAAATACATTTACTTAAAATTTTTTAAAAAATATTTTCTTTTCTTGGAGTAGATATATGATATATAGATATAGATCTATATGTTGTTATATATATATAGTATATTTTGTATCTCCATAGATTTTGAAGATGAACCTTGGCAGTGCTGTGCCTAAGGACAGGAGTCCCACCCACTTCTGTAAAAAGGAAATATTATTATAAGATGGGGTCAAGGATCAGAGACACCATTTGGGAAAATGCCCTATGGCTCTCCTCATACCCAGGTGAATTCTTTGAAATTACACCCAGTTATGGTAGGAAGCAAGAAAGTGTTCAGAGATGAAATGAACTGAATATACCATTTTGATTCACAGGAACTTGTTTGCTGGGTGTAGGAAAGTGGGGTGTTATTAATAGAGTATAATATATTAATAGAAATGTTGAGGGGTAGATCAGGTCAGGAGATGATTGACATTGAAAGGATGATTTAATACTCACAGTGCATGGGAAGAAGGGGCACACCATACCAGGAAGGCCACATGGGAAGCACAGGGGTTGGTCAGGAGGCAGAGGAAGAGGGGAAGCTGTGGGTGAGAGCCTTTCTTGTGGTTTTCATGAAGAGACAGATGAGGCAAGGTAAACGAGCTTCAGTTGGCTAGCTGAATACTTTCAGTGCTCTGGGGGTATAGGACTGTCCTTTGTTCTCTAGTATCTGGCCATAGGCTAATTAAATTTCACCTGGCAGGTGGCTAGTGGTCTGGGATGTGAGAGCCCGATTGAGGAGGTGGTTGGGGGTATGAGCTTTGTATTGCACGGTTTGTATTTGAAAAGCATTCTTTTGGGAGGAGGACTCCTCCTGAGGAAAGGGGTGATAAGGGTAGCAGGAAGCCAAGGCAAGGTGACTTACTGTCTAGCACAAGTTGTGTCTGACATATACATGTAGGGCAGATGGTGAAGTTGTCAAGTTTACAGAAGCTAGAAACAGGGTTAAAACAAATTGTTTAGAGTGCAGACTCCAGAATCAGACTGCCTGAATATGAATCCTGGCTCACCCTCGGCTTCCCGTGATATATTGGCCTTATGGTTTTTCTTCATTTAATCTTTATATTAGTCCAATCATTATATACAGTCTGTGCTCCATCGAGTCTGACTCTTTGTGACCCTGTGGACTGTAGCCCGCCACACTCCTCTGTTCATAGAACTTTCCAGGCAAGAATACTGGAGTGAATTGTCATTTCCTTCTCTGTATGTAGTCCAAACAGGTTCTATTAGCCCTGTATTGCATATGGGATAACTGCGGCTCAGAGTGACATATGAAAATATTTACAAGAGTTCCTGGCACCTGCTGTGCTGCGCAAAGTCACTTCAATCATATCCAACTCTTTGTGATCCTATGGACTGTAGCCTGGCAGACTCCTCTATTCATGGGGTTCTTCGGGCAAAGAATACTGAAGTGGGTTGCCATGCCCTCCTCCAGGGGATCTTCCCAACCCAGGGATTGAACCTGTCTCCTGCATTGCAGGTGGATGCCAAATAAGTATTTGCTAGTATCATTATTACTCTTTTTTTTTAATTTCTGGGGATTTAAGCAAGTTGTGATTAACCTTCTCATATACATCTGATGGGCAAAGTTAGTGTTACTGAGATTTGGAAGATTGGAATCACTGAGTCAAGGTAATATATGTGTATTTAGTGTGTGTGTGTCTGTGTGTGTATTTGTTGTTGTTCAATCACTCAGTCATGTCTGACTCTGCAACCTAATGGACTGCAGCACGCCAGGCTTCCCTGTCCATTACCAATTCCCAGAGTTTGCTCAAACTCATGTCCACTGAGTTGGTGATGCCATCCAATCATCTTGATATCTGTCATCTCCTTCTTCTCCTGCCTTCAGTCTTTCCCAGCATCAGGGTTTTTCCCTAATGAGTTGACTCTTTGCATCAGGCAGCCAAAGTATTAGCGCCTTCAGTTTCCTCATCAGTCCTTCCAGTGATGTGTGTGATATATATATGCATATGTGTGTGCCAAGTTGCTTCAGTTGTGACCACCTCTTTGTGACTTCATGGTCTGTAGCCTGTTTGGCAAGAATACTGGAGTGGGTTGCCATGCCTCCTCCAGGGGATGACCCAGGGATGGAACCTGCGTCTCTTATGTCTCCTGCATTCACAGGTGGGTTCTTTACCACTAGCACCACCTGGAAAGCCTGTGTGTGTGTGTGTGTGTGTGTGTGTGTGTGTGTGTATATGTAAAATATATCGATATAAATAAATATATATATGTGTGTGTGTGTGTATATATATATATATATATATTTTTTTTTTTTTGACATGAGGTGTCCTGCTAAACAACAAAGAACCACCAAACCTCTCTCTGGACCAAATAAATGACATGGTGGATGGAACTATCTGAAACCGCCCATGTGCAGAAATGGCTGATTCCCTGGCTTCCTCACGCCATGATGTTAATTCACTGAGGGAAGCTCTTCTGAGAGGCTCTTCTGTGTGGCCTTGGCCTGTACTTCCCTTTATGTTGTTCACCCTCCACAGGCAAGTCTTAATAAAGAACCACATAGTCTCAAGTCAGACTTCTAGAGTACAGCAGTCTGCTCAAACATGGTCATGAGATGTAACGAGTGGAATAGGCAGCATCCGTGATGTTGTGACAGACAAGCCATGCACTGAGAAGAGTATGCATCAGGCAGGAGCATAATCTAAGAATTTGGGACATGATTCTTAGTTCTGATTGCTGACCTAGCCTGTCCTTGGCCTTTGTTCTTCCTGGCTCCCCAGGAAATCTTGGAAGCGTTTTTACTCAGGTCCCAAGTTCTGAGTTGATTCAGCTGAGATTCAGAACCTTTCTGAACAGCAACTTTCATTAACTTAATAACTGTTTCCTTCTCCAGCTATCTTTTTTGTTACCAGTGCTTTTGGGGGGGATGAAGGATGCTTTTATGTTTCCAGACATATTGTTTGCTCATCTAACCAAGCATACTTGCATCATAGCCCATGATATTGCACTTTAATGTTATTCATTTGGATTGTTGAGTGTGATGGAAGGAGGAAATGGGTGTGAAGGTAGTCTTTTCAGCAGAAAAAACTGCAGCAATTGGGAAAAGTTGCATCCCTGTGTTTAAACAGTATAGGCTAAATCCTCCTCTGCACAAATGTGCAGATAACAGTGTGAGGGACCCTGTGGGGACTGCTCGGAGATAACAATGTTTCCCTGATCTGATTACAAGAAATTCTAGACAATGAATAATCAGCACAATAGATTCTGTTTCCAGCAACTGCTATGTGGTAATCACTCTTCCTGATGAAAGTACCAGATTGTTCTGCAAGCCAGTGAGCTGAGCTCTATGGAAACAGAACATACATTTATTCTGGAGAAATGTAAGTTTAGAGCAGTCAGTAAAACCCCCAGTTTCATTTCCTTCATAGCAATGTTTTAAACAAGGGTCCTCCCAGCAACTCTTGGGCTTCCCTGGTGTCTCAGAGGTAAAGAATCTGCCTGCCAGTGCAAGAGACATGGGTTTGATCCCTGGGTCAAGAAGATCCCCTGGAGAAGGAAATGGCAACCCACTCCAATATTCTTGCCTGGAGAAACCCATGGACAGAGGAGCCTGGTAAGCTATAGTCCATGGGGTCGCAAAAGAGCTGGACATGACTGAGCAACTAGGCAACAATAAAGTCCCTCCCCCACCGCTCTTCTTAGTTCCTGGGGAGAAGTCCTTCAACCTAGTTCTTCAGAAGCCATGAAAAGAAACAGTGAGCCAAAAAACAGCACCAACACCCTTTCCTGAAGGAGAACAGAAATTGATCTTTGTATCTAGTATATGAATTTACTCTTGAGATGTGAAGGCCAGTAATTCTGGGACTTAATGTGTGAAGATTCCTTTGGACATAGAAAGGATGCTTTCTTGTCTTGCTGGAATAGAAATATTTGAAACCCCTTACTCAGGATTTCAGACAAAACCTCCTAAGATTCCCAAATATGGGTTAAAGTCCAAGTTCTCCACTAGCTGGGGTGGGTGGTCTTCAGTAAATTATTGAATTTCTCT
Source organism: Cervus elaphus (assembly GCF_910594005.1). Classification (NCBI taxonomy): domain Eukaryota; kingdom Metazoa; phylum Chordata; class Mammalia; order Artiodactyla; family Cervidae; genus Cervus; species Cervus elaphus. The sequence continues at coordinate 37,093,180 of NC_057826.1, forward strand.
GGAGGTACAACTCCTTCATCAGTATCCATTTAACTTAAAAACTTAAATCATAGGTTTATTATAAAAAATCAGAAATGTCAAGGAACAGAAAGAAATAAAAGGTTTTTATTTTTTAAAACTAGTTTTTGCTTTTTTTGGATAAATATCCAGGGGTGGAATTGCTGGATAGTATTGTTACTTCTATTTTTAAATTTTCGAGGAACCACCCTACTGTTTTCCATAGTGGCTGTACCAATTTACATTCCCACCAAGAGTATACTGGCTCTGCCTTTTCACCATATCCTCACCAACATTTGTCATTTATTGTCTTTGTGATAATAGTCATTCTAGCAGGAGTGTAGTGATATTCATTGTGGTTTTGATTTGCACTTCCCTGTTGGTTAATGACGTTGAGTATCTTTTCATATGTCGGCCTGTTGGCCATCTGTATGTCTTATTTGGAAAAATATCTAATTAGTTTCTCTGCTCATTTTTTCCATCCAGTTTTATTGAGATATTATAATTAAGGTAGAGCACAGTATAAGTTTAAGGTGTAGTACATAGTGATTTAACTTATATACATCATTAAATGGTTATAATATGTTTAGTGAACATTCATCATCATATAGATACAGAATAAAAGAAAAAGAAAAATTTTTCTTTCTTGTGATGAGAACTCTTAGCATTTACTTTCTTAACAACTTTCATGTGTAACATGTAACAATGTTAATTATATTTATTATGTTATATCTTCTATCCCTAGTACATATTTATCTTATAACTGGAAGTTTGTACCTTTTAACTGCCTTCGTCTGATTCCTTTCCCCCTCACTCCCTGCCACTGGTAACCACAGATCTGATCTCCTTTTAAATATAAGTTTGTTTGTTTGCTTTTGGAGTGTAATTGTCATATAGTAGTATGTTAGTCTCTAGTGCACAGCATAGTGATTCAGTATTTCTTTATGTTTCAAAATGATCACTCCAGTAAGTCTAGTTTCTGTCTATAATATAACACAAAGATATTATGTTATCATTGACTATACTCCCTATACTGTACATTTCATACCTGTGACTCACTCATTTTGTAACTGGAAGCTTGTACTTCTTCATCTCCCTCACCCATTTTTCTCATACTTCCACCTCCCTCTGCCCATTTTTCAATTGAATTGTTTGCTTTTTTCTTGATGAGTTGTAGGAGTTCTTTATATATTTTGGATATTAACCCCCTGTTGAACATATCATTTGCAAATATCTTCTCTCACAGATACAGAGAACAAACTAGTGGTTACAGGAAGGGGGTGAGATGAAGTAGGTAAAGGAGATTAAGAGGGACAAACTACTAATTGTAAAATTAATAAGTCACAGAGAGGTACAGCACAGGGAATATAGTCAATTTTTTCAATGATTTTGTGTTATATGTAATCTATAAAAATATCAAATCACTATATTGTATACCTGAAACTAATATAAGTCAATAATATTTCAATAAAAGGGTGATTTTTCTTTTTGAGGAATATTTGGAAAATACACAGAAGTATGGAGAAGAAAGAGATAAGGTCATTTCTTTGTGCAGTTATATTGCACTTACAGTTACTTTTTAAATGAAAAATACTTATAATAAGAAATTCAGATAGTATGATAATGGGTGGATTCCCTGGTGGCTCAGAGGGTAAAGAGTCTTCCTGTAATACAGGAGACCTGAGTTTGATCCCTGGGTTGGGAAGATCCCCTGGAGAAGAAAATGGCAACACACCCCAGTATTCTTGCCTGAAAAATAAGAAGTAAGTTCTTTGCCACCGTCTACTGTCAGCCTTCCTCCTTGGGGGTAAACACTGTCAAAAAGATAGTGTGTGCATCTTTTTATGTGATTGCGTGTATTTTCCTATTGAAAAATAGACAACTTTAATGGCTTCATATTATTTATTTGTGTGGATGATGACAAATTTCTTCTAGCATTATCTAATTAGTGGATATTTAGGTTGTTTCTAAGACTTATTATAGCATATTGTTAAAATATATGATGGCCAAATCCTAAGGTCATTGCAAATCCCAATTCTGTAACTACCTCCAAGTTGAGAACCAAAGTGCAAAAAAGGGTTTGCTTTACAGTTTTGTAATCTCATGATGATGGTTTTTCACTTGAAAGGGAAAAAGCTCATATATTGTCCTGGGATTGTGGTCATTGAACAACATCTAGAATTGGCAAGTGATCTGCCTTTCCCCCTCCATTCAAAAGAAAATATTCCACCACATTTTTCATTCAAACTTCTCAAATCATCCACTCTATAAATTTACTAAGGAACCAGGCTGTCCTCGGTAGCCTGCAGTTTCATATTTGAAACTGGGACTGAAATGGAAAATTACAGCAGTTGCTCTTCAGATTACTATTATTATCTCTGTAAGCTGTCCACAGACCATTCAGCCAGCATTGGATCTTGTCTCCATCTTTATTTGAACTCGTAAAATATGACATTATAAATCCAGAAATTAAACAGCATTGCTAATACAGAGCTATTTCTGGAGGTGGTGAATGAATGCTAATTATCATCTTTAAAATAATCCCCTAGATGCCAAACATTTTCTGAAATAGCTCTGTTATAATAAATACATCAGCAGATCATCCTTTTATGGGCGTGACTTATGTGTGGACACATTTCTGATGGTGTGATATGGTGCAGGGAGTAGGAAAAGTTCTTTTCCACTCTTCCTGGAACCTTCATGTTCACCAGAGAGGACTCAGGTAGTCCTGGTGAATGTGGAATGCCTTGTATCTTCAGTATTTTACTACAGATAAAAAGTGGATCATGGCTTATTAACTTTATTTAACTAAGACTTCCGAGGTTCTAATCTGAACAGAGGCTTTTACCTATATTTTAGGCTTGTCTTGGGCACAGATGGAATTGGGATCTCCCACATGATTCCATTTGAAGCTACAGGAAGGCGCTCAACTCTGTTTTCCCCATCTCGTTGAACTCCTAAAATTCTACAGTTAGGAACACATTTCTTGGATACAGAATTATCTACATAGGTGTCTTCTTCTAAATTAGATTTACCATGTAGGATGAGAGTTAAAAATACAGATCTGCATCTTGGGATACAGCTGTCTAGATAAGAGAGAACTGCATGGGAGTGTGACATTAACCTGCTGGACAGTGAAATCAGTATAAATAAGTTTACAAAACTTAGATCATTGATTGGCTGTTATTCTTAACCTTGATTCCATTGCTTTGAGGTTTCCAAGGTAGAATGAAGGTTCAATGGCAAGGAACTTTTCCACTAATAATTTCTGCTGTGATTTTGAAGGGAGAAAACAGTGGTATTCAGGATGATTTTTGGTTATGCAAGGCCTAAATCCTCTGAAAATGGTTGAATAGCCCGTTTAAAAAAAATTGAGATATAAAATATGGCAGCAGGATTTTTATGCCATTTCTGGGTACAAGAGGGAATAATTTAGATGTGGAAATAATGAAACTTCTGGTACAATTTTATGACTTACAGGAACAGCCAAGCATTTCTCAGAAGTGAAAACTCTCCCGGAAAATCCTTGGCTAACAAAGTATGCTGGATATACTGGGTCCATAGCATTAAAGAAGTGCTTATGCTGATAGAAGGATGTGCATGCGTGTTCGCTCATCTGACTCTTTGTGACCCCAGGACTGGAGCCTGCCAGCCTGCCTGTCCGTAGAATTCTCCAGGCAAGAATACTGGAGTGTTGCCATTTGCTCCTCCTGGGGATCTTCCCAAGGCAGGGATTGAACTCGTGTCTCCTGAACTGTTGGCAGATTCTTCATTGCTGAACCACCAGGGAAGCCAGAAGGATGTGACTGAGGAGGAAGGAAGGAGCTTTGAGAAGATGTGACAGTGTGAGGGAAGCTCAGGCTTGAGCAGGAAGTGCTTACGCTGAGACACTCCCCAGTCCAGCTCCTGAGGTGAACCTTCATGTTAGCTGCTGTCTCCGTATGGGCAAAGTTCCCACTGTTCAGGCTCTGGAGGCAGGCATCTCCTCCAGACTGACCTTGGCCTTTAAAAGAATGCAAATGATTTTACCGTGGTTAAACATGGGGAAGATCCACTGTCTGAGAAAACCAAACCAGAGTTTGGGGGCAGGAGAGGTTGCTGGAAACAGTTGTTTTGTCATTAGTCCAACATTCATTCTCTGTCATGAGGAGAAGGGAGTGACGGAGGAAGATATGTTTGGATGGCATCATTGACTCAGTGGACATGAGTTTGAGCAAACTCTGGGAGATAGCGAAGGACAGGGAAGCCTGGGGTCTGCAGTCCATGGGGTTTCAAAGAGCCCGACATGACTGAGCTCCTGAACAAACAAAAAACATTCATTGGGTCATTTAGAAACTGAAAAATTTTGGACTACTCAAGCCTTTCCTTGGCTCTACTAGTCAGGTGAAGAATTCCCCTCCTACACCCTGCACTTTCCCAATCACCCAGGGGTGCCATTTTAGTGTAGGGCAGGGCCAAAAAGGATCCTAGGCACCAAACATTGAAAACATTCACTGGGAGTCATCAAACCTCCTTCCTACAAGGTCTGTGGCTCAAATAGCCCATCGTAGTCTGTGTGCATTGTTACCCGGCGTTGCTTTTGCCCTTTGCCCACTGATTACTTGAGCTGGCACTATTTGTTGGCACTCTTTGTTCCGACTGCTTAGCTTTGTCCCACCCATTCTGGGGCCATGGACATAGCTGATGCTGTATAAGTGAGTGCTTAGGGAGTGGAAGCAAGTCTGAGGTCCACCTGGCTGTGTCCAGTCTTTGGCCTCAAAGTTCTCAGAGAACTCCCATTGACTGCTGCTTGGTCTTTCACCATCGTGATCAGGGAATTGGTACCCCTTTCTCTCACATGGCATGTAACTCTGAGTAAAAAAGGAATGGTAACCTCATTCTTTTATAATTATGGACTCTCTGGGATTTTTTTCTTCTTTTTCATATTCTTTTTCATTTTGATTTATTACAGGTTATTTAATATACATTCTTGTGTTGTACAGTAGCACCTTGTTGTTTATGTTTTATATGTGAAGTAAAGTCAGTTGTGTCTGACTCTTTGCGACCCCATGGACTGTAGCCTACCACGTTCCTTCGTCCATGGGATTTTCCAGGCAAGAGTACTGGGGTGGGTTGCCATTTCCTTCTCCAGAGGATCTTTCCAACCCAGGGATTGAACCTGGGTTTCCTGCATTGTAGGCAGACACTTTACCATCTGAGCCACCAGGGAAGTCAAGTTTTATATGTAGTATATGAATATATGCAGTAGTTTGTACCTGCTAATCTCAGACTTCTAATTCATGCCCCCCCCCCCGACCAACTCTTTGGGATCTTGACTTAAAGAATTTAGCTTAGGAGTGAAGGCTGTTGATATAGAGACTTTTCCCTCTACCATCTCTTCCTGGGCAGAAAACACCAGATATTGGTCCCTTTCAAGGAAAGAGGGGGAAAAGTAACACAGCCTTCTGCATAGGGGTGTGATGCAGGGGTGCCAGCACTTGATTTTACTTATGATGCCTCTAATTTCTGAAAAGTCTTCTACCCTCTATCAAAGAAAAATCTCATCCCCCACATCGCTGAAATTAGCTCCTACTGCTCCTTTATGACGCTTGGTCTCCTATATCCCCATGTTCCATTCCCCAATTTCTTCTGTCCATTTTTGAAGGTCACTCCTGGAGCTAATAGCACATAGGTCTCAGAATAGTCTAAAATTCCTGTGTTATTCTTCAGTTCGGAGTAGTATTAGGAGAACTTATAAAACTGTCATAACTTGGCTCTGCTGGTTCCGGGCTCACACGCATTGTGGAATCCTTTCTGGCTCCTCCTAAGTCATAAGGCCTCTCCTTTAGTCTTGTCTGAATCTCAGGCCTATCCTCAATGCCAGGTCACTGTCTTTCTCACTTTTTCAGGGTCAAGATTATAGATCGTGCCTTTAATCTAGTATGATGCAAAGACAGGATTTCCGTAGAATAAACAACCACTTGGGAAAGAGATAATGGAATGAGAGGGTGAAAATATACCTCTGTTGGAGTGGAAATATGAAGAACAATAAAGAAATATAAATAAAAGAAAGCAAATTGGCCTATTTTACCACCTTTTGAAAGCTGGCTTTTCTTAATTAGTAGTTTCAAGCTACAAGCTAATTTGGACTCACACTACCTCGGTCCAAACTTCGGCTCTACTATGTGACTTTGGACAAGACTTAACCTCCGTGATTTCAAGTTTTTCATCTGCAAAATGAGGATACTAGTAGCATCTACTTTTTTGGGTGGTCGTGAGCACAGTATGCTAGTTCATCAGGACAGTAATTCCTAGTTCAGGTTCTCCAATGCAGGGGGACAAATCAGGGAAGGAACACTGGGTTGGATCTAGAGGTTTGGGAATCAGAGGGCTGAAGTTCTACTGTAAAATGAGGTACATAATACAAAGTCTGCCTATCTGCCAAGGCCATGGTGGTGGTCTAATGGAAGTAAAAACCATAAGATGATGTTCAAACCCTAGTAGGAATCCTTAGATTACCTGCTCTGTTGATGGAGGGACCAGAGTATTTGTGTGAGAGTCTGTGCACGTGCATCTCTGCTCCTGCAGAAAAGGCATTCACCTTAAGCACGTGAGTATTACTGCTATTACTATTAATTTGAATCTTTAAGAAAAAGAATTTGCCAAAGTCATATGGCTTGCAGTAAAATGTTTATATGTACTTCCACTTCCCTGTAGCAGCCACTGCCAGCTTAGTGTTAGTCTGGATAGTCCAAGTAACGGATGCCAACCTGCGATGAGATGTATAAAAGACTTGAAAGGAAAACATTGGTGAGGGACAGCGAGGAATGAGTTGGAGGAGGTAAGCAGAGAGCCATTGGATTGCTGTGCAGGTCTGGGCCCTGTCTTTGTTCTAAGGAAGGAAGCAAGTTCTTAGTTCTAAGTAAGTTTAACCAGGCAAATGGGGGACCTTTGAGATGATCTCCTGTCAGGAGTCCTGCATATCCCAGAAAAGGGTCTGCCTTGGTATCTCTGCTGCTTTTAGTCACTGGCTGGGATCTGCCTCAGGAGAATGTGGCTTTGGTGTTAACACAGTGATGGATTTCAGAGCACAGCAGCGAGGGGCCATTGGTCAACTGTGCTCCTTGCAGTAGAAGATCTAAGAGGTACATTGTCAAGGTGCATAGTTTTTCAAACTGTTTTAAAAAGGTCTTTGTAATCTTATATATTACCCACACATATATCTGCATGAATATGCATACATATCTGCATAAACATTTATGGTTTCATGAATAGGGCCATATTCTACATTTTGTCTTATTGTACAAGTTGCATTTTTCATTAAATAATAATTTGCTATGAATATCATATCAGTACATTTGTATTTTCTGCATTTTTAAAAAAGACTGAATAGAATTTCATTGTTTGGGTGTATTTAATTTTATTCAACTAATCTCAATCAATTAACATTTGTAGTCTTTCTAGTTTTTCACAACTATAAGCAAGGCCATAAAACCCACTCTTACATGCATATCTTTATTTACATGTGTGACTTTTTAAATAAGGTAAATTCCCATCATTGAAACTGTTGAGTCAAAGGGCATGAAATGTAAGCTTGATTCTGCCAGAATGATTTCGATTTTGCCTCTGTGAGTAGTATATGCCAGTGTACTTTCATCTACTGTTATACCAACCCAGGTATTGTCATTCTTTTCAATTGTGCCAGTTTAATGTGTGAAAAATGAACATATAGGCTTAAATAAGTCAGTTTAAAAGCGGGGGATTTCTAATATCCATGCTTCCTGTGGCTTTCTGTTGTTGGATCTGCGGTGGGACCGACCTCTATTGAGTGCCTGGGATTTGGCTTATGTGGGCTTGGATATTGAACTCAGAAGCAGAGAAGCAAACTGTATATGGTCTCCTGTACCAAATCTCAATCATAAACCCTGGAAAGTTGTCAGAAATGACACCATTAGAGACTTGTTCCCTTTGAACTCCGAGAAATTTTCAAAACCTGGAGACTTCTATTAAAGTGAAAATACTCTCTTTGACCCTCAGATATAATGCAGCATCTAAGGTTTACAGATGGGAAAATGAAATTCCTAGAGCATGCTTCGACCAGGGTCACAGAACTAGCTAATGACAGAATTTAGACTAAAACCAGATTTTCTGACTTCCAATCTACTACCCTACACTGTGAGAATACAAATAACAGTTATTTTATCGTAATTATAGCTAGAAATGCTGGTGTTAGCAAACTCCATGAAAATCAAGGTACTTAAGTAAAATGGAAAAAATGAAAGCTAAAGGCAGTGAATGTTCAATATTTGAAGAATGACATTTTATATATTCATGTCACTGTGTAGCACATATTGAATCGAATGCTGTGGCTACAATAATTAAAAGATAAAAAACGTTTGACTATCGTGTTTTAAGGAAAATGCTTGTGATACTTTCGCATTCTGACAAGTAATCTTTATGTGTAGTTACTATGCAAATATAAATACATATTAATAGAAACTTTAGTAGCATAGATAGTTTAAGCAGCTGTTGAAAACCTTTATAATTTCCAGTTTAACCTAATAACATTGAATCTAAACAAGTCACTTTAAACAGACAGTGCTTTTCCCCGTGATTCCTCAGAGCTGGCTGACAGCATTCCTTTGATCATATCACATTTGTACTCTGTGATAATTTGTATTCATCTGGAAATTTGAATTCTAAGGGAATTAGAGTCTCTGGATAATTTTTTTAAACTACTCTTGGACTTTGAACCAAGAAAATAAGATCAGTTCTGATTAGGAAGGACTGAAGATCCTAATTGAAGATGGAAATTCTGGCCTCTCATTTCTGCTCTTGTAGGAACATGTTAATTTTAACCCTTTTGCATGAGTAGTGACTCTACTTTTCTTGGCTATATTTTTTCTTTGAATCCATTCTGTATTACCCTGAATGATACTCGTCCTTTGTTAGGATCTATCTTTTCAACTTTTTCATTTTTCAACTTTTATGTATTTAACATCTTGTCAGTTTTGAGCCCTGAGATGCACTGTTTTTTTTTTTTCCCCCTTAACCTTTTTATTGTAAACTAAAACATAGATGATAAAAGTCATGTAAAGCAAACATTTGGCTTAGTGAGTTATTATGAGACAAGCATTCTTTTTCTTTACTTTTTGGCTGTGCCTTAATTCTTAATTGGCTGTGGGATCTTAGTTCCCTGACCAGGGATTGAACCTGAGCCACAGCAGTGAAAGTGCTGGACTACCAGGGAATTCCCAGGACAAATATTCTTATAACTATTACTCAGACTTGGAAACAGAACTTTGCTACCCAATCCAGAAGCTTCTCTATGTGCCTGTTACAGTTTCTGTTTTCTTACCCTCTGAAGTAAATACTTCCTGGTAGTAGTCTCTTCTCACATCCCTAAACAGTGTATTTTAGTCTTGCCCATTAAAAAAAAAATTCTCTTTTAACCTACAGCATCCTTCCATCCTTTATTTTCCTTGTAATTTATCTGTTGAAGAACCTGAGACATTTGACCAGCATTACCTACCACTAATACCCATTACTGTAGCATTACCCTCAGTCTAGATTTTGCTGATTATATGTTTATGGTACAGTTCACCTGGTTCCTCTGTCCTTTGAATTTCCTGCAAGTCGGCAACTAATGCAAAGTATTTTTCAGATTTATGATCAGTCCCTTTAGAAGATGGTAGATGGTTGTGTGGTCTTTCATCGGGAAGCACATAAAGTCTGTTCATCTTTTTGTGATTCTAGCAGCTGTTATAGTCAATATGCAAATCTATTAACTGATTGGGAGTAGCAAGATAGACATTTTATTTTTATTAATTATAATACTTTTATAAAAAGTTGTTTGCCCTCATGTGCTATTACCTAGTCATATACTTCATATAAGAAAGGTTGGTGGTGGTTTAGTTGCCAAGTTGTATCCGACTCTTGCAACCCCATGGACTGTAGCCTGCCAGGCTCCTCTCTCCATGGGATTTTCCAGGCAAGAATACTGGAGTGGCTAGATAAATGCAAAAATGTATTGTGAGTTTATAGCATGCATAGAAGTATAGTACATGCCAACAAAGCAAAAGGATGTAATTATGTAACGTCCTTGTTCATCCTTTTTATAGCCTTTCTCCTGAAGTCTTCTTTGTTTGATGTTAATATAACCACTCCAGCTTTCTTTCCCTTATTGTATGTATGGTATGTTTTTGTCAATCAGTTTACTTCTAACATCTATTAATATATATTTAAAGTGAGTTTTTGGTAGGTTGTATATACTTGGTTCTTGCTTTTTAAAATTCAACTTTATAATCTTTTCCTTTTTTAAAAAAAGTTGAGGTATGTAGACCATTTACATTTCATGTAATTCTTTATTTGGTTGGATTTAAATTCACTCTTATTAGTTGTGTTCCATGTATTCCATCTGTTTTTTGCTTTTTTCCATTCTCCTTTCCTTCCTGCCTTTGGTTTAATTGAACATTTTTTCCTAGAATTCCATTTTATCTGATCTATAGTTTTACTGTAGATTAATAATAAATAGATATAAATATGTACATATATACATATACATGCATATATGTGTATATATACACACAGACACACACAGATTTATATTTCTTAGCTTTAGTTTCAGTTGTTGCTCTAGGGTTTAAGAAACATATTTAACTTACAGTTTACCTTCAATAATATTATTGTGTACAGGTCACTTTTATGTCTTCCCTTCCATCCTTTGTGCTATCATTGTCATACATTTTGCTTCTATATGTTTCACAATTTATTTTGATTTTCTTTTTAACTTTAGACAGCTGATTATATTTTAAAGAAATTAAAAATAAAAATTTTATTTACTCTATTTATAAATAATATCCAATGTTCTTTTATTTCTTATGTAATACAGTTTTTCACCTGGTATTTTACTTTTTCTGCATAAAGAACTTCCTTTAACATTTCTTGTAGTACTGATTTGCTACCACTGAGTTTTCCTATCTTTTTGTTTGAAAAAATTTTGCCTCCTCTTCATTTTTTAAATCCCCCTTTATTTTTGATCGTTTCACTGGATAAAGAATTCTGGAGTGACTAATTTTTATTTTCCTTTGACTTATGGCTTGCATAATTTCTGATGAAATGTCTGTTATTTTTATCTTTTATGGGTGATGTTTTCTTTTTAATTTTATTTTTCTTTGCAGTATAGTTGACATTTCAGGTGTACAGTATAATGATTTGACATTTATATCCACTATGAATTGATCTCCATAAGTCTAGTAGCCAAAAAGTTAGTTTTCTGTCTCTGTGTTGATATTCTTTCTGAGTTCATTCATTCTTCTTCTGAGTTTGTTGAGCTTTCCTATTTCTTTGAATTCTTTATCTGACTAATTGCTAATCTTCATTTCATTTAGTTCTTTTTCTGAGGTTTTGTTTTGCCATTTTATTTGGGAGGTATTCCTTTATCTCCTCATTTTGTCTAATTGTCTGCATTGGTTTCTATGTATTAAGTATATCAGCTCCATCTCCTGGTCTTGAAGGAGTGGCCTTATGTAGAAGATGTGCTGTGTGACCTGGTAGGACAGCCCCTCTCCAGAGAGCCAGGTGCTCCCGGGGTATCGCCTGTGGGCTGCGTGCACCTTCCTGCTATGGCTGGGCTGCAGTTGCTTTGGGTATGCTGGTGTGTGGGACTGGTCCTCCAGAGTGGGAGCCACTTTGGAGAGGCCCTGGTGCCAGTTTAAATGTCCTGCTGAGTGGAGTGCAGCCAGCCCCCTGAAGTGAGAGTCACTTTGGAAGAGTCTGATGCTGGCTGGGTCTACTTCTAGAGTTGGGTGTGGCTGACCTTTCTGAGTGGGAGTCACTTTGGAGGGGGATTGATGCCGGTGAGGATTACCTGCTAGGTAGAGTGGAGGGGAACTGTTTTGAAGGGGCTGGCCAGAGTGTGCTGGTTGGGTGTGGCCAGTCCTCATGGGAGTGCAGAAGTGTTAACCAGGTTGATGGACAGGGACAAAAATGGCACCAGCCAGGTGGAAGAAGAGTTAAAAAAAAAAATGGTGCCCAACCATGTTTTTGTCCCCTGAGAAAGTTTCACTATATTTCTGCTCCTCCAACACATGCCCTAAAAGTAGTCATTTGTGTCGGACTGAGGGGCTTTTGAAGCTGTTGCTTCTGTGCAGGACCTCTGAGTGAATGTGTCTGAGTGTGAGCCTTTATAGACTGGAGTCTTGATTTCCCACAATCCTCTAGATGTTTTACTTTTTAAAAATCTTTTAACTGGAGGGAAATTGCTTAACAATGTTGTGTTGGTTTCTGCCATACAACAAAGCGAATCAGTCATAATAATACATATATTCCCTCCCTCCTCAGCCGCACTGTTTTTCAAAGCCAGATGGTAGGTTGTCTTGTCTTCCCAGTGCAAGTTCTCCAGGTTGGGGAAGGTCTGACTTGGGGCTCAGACTCCTTGCTCCTCAGTGGGGAACGTGAGGATTGTGCTAAATCTCTCACTGTGGGTTGCTGCTCTGGGAGTTCTGACTAAACTATGTCTCTGCCCCTCCTGCCTGTCCCCATGTGGCCTTTTCTTTATATCCTTAGTTGTAGAAAGCCCGTTCTGCTGATCTTCAGTTGTTCTCAGATATGTTGTTCTATATATGGTGGAGTTTTAGTGTGTCTGTGGGGGAAGATGAACTCAGGATCCATTTTTTGATCTGAGAGTCTAATGTTTCTTTTTTCTGACTGTCTTTAAGATTTTTCCTTATTTTGGTTTTCATCAAGTTGATTATCATGTATGTAATGAAAATTTTTTATGCTGCTTGATTTCTCTGATGTTTTTTGTATCCATGGATTGTTGTCTTCACTAATTCTCAAATTCACAGCTATTATTATCCAAATGTTTCCTCTTCTGGTTCTCGCTCTGACTTCTCTATTTGGGGACTCCAATTTTACGTATGTTAGGTTATTTGACATTTTCCTACAACTCTTGGATGCTTTGTGCTCTGTTCTGTTCTTTCTTTCTCTTTTCCTATTTGTTTTCCAATTTGGATACTTTATATGTATTCAAATTGACATAGTCTTCTATGTCCAGATTGCTCATAAAACTGTTGAAGAAATTCTTTTTCTCTAGTATTGTACTTTTATTTCTAGCTTTTCATTTGACTTTAAAAATAATTTCCATATTTCTCCTGAAATTCCCCATTTGTTCATGCATGCTGTCTATATTTTATACCAGATACTTTAATATATTACTAATACTTATTTCAAAGTTTACATTTAATAGTTCCACCAGTTGGGTTTTCCCTAGGCTTGGTTCTGTTGATTCCTTCATCCCTTGACAGCGTGTGAATGTGTTTCTTTTTTGTATGTCTCGTAATTTTAAAAATTCAATCCTGGACATTTTGTATAGAATTAGTGAGATTGAGGAAAATAGAATTTATGTTGGAAAATGAGAAGTCTTCTTTTTCTGTCAGGCTTTTAGTGTGGAGTGGTTGAGTTAACCTAGTCAGTAGTTAAACGTTTCAGTGGTTGTTTTTATAGTTACCTTCCGTCTAGCACAGAACTCAATTCCTTCAGGATTAGGTTGCCGGCTCGTGTCCTCTGTGGGCCCTGAGGCTGCAGCAGGATTGTTTTCAAATTTCAGTCCACTCTCAGCTTCCACTGGGTCTCGGGTGCCTGTGCCTCTAAGGGGTCTTTCTCCTTGCTCTTGCTCCTTCTCACAGGCAGACCGCTGCTACTTGCTGTTCATTGTTAGGGCTTAGGATTTTTCCTTTTTTTTTGGTTTGTTTGTTTGCTTTATATCAATATTTTAAAATATCTTACCCAGTAAAAACTCTCTTCAAAATTTTTAATGATAAAATTTTCCTTTTGAGAGTCTCTAATCCTGGAAAAGGGAAAAAGTTATTTCCATTTTCAGATAGTCTAACCCTGGGGTTTCACTTATATTCAGGAAGTAGGTAGGCTAAATGCCCACTTATACCAAGATTCTCATCATTTGTTACAGCATGTAAAATAGTTTCTTAAAATTTTTATTACAACTGTTTCATGGACTACTGTCTTACTGGTCAAAATATGAAATATCTGTTTCCTTAACTTCTTGAAAGATGAAATAGCAGGGCAACTCATGTACTAATTCCTTCCAATTCTTTTTGGAAATGTGCCGAGTTTAAATAATAAGCGGAATCAGAAATTTTTAGAAGTTCTGCTTTTGGTAGAAAATGACTTGCAGGGAGGTAGGCTTTGATGATGTTAGACAGATTTGGTTTAAAATCTTAGTGACCTAGTAGCTCAGCTGGTAAAGAATCTGCCTGTAATGCAGGAGACCCTTGGTCGATTCCTGGGTTGGGAAGATCCCCTGGAGAAGGAAACAGCTACCCACTCCAGTATTCTGGTCTGGAGAATTCTATGGACTATATAGTCCATGAGGTCGCAAAGAGTTGGACACAACTGAGCGACTTTCACTTCAGTCTCAGTAATGTAATTACCCTGTCTGAATCTTAGTTTGGCACCCGAGAATTACAGGCAATTCTATCTATTCATTTTTTTTTTTGTAGCAGACATTAGGTGCTTTCTAAGTTGTAATAATTGTTTTAAATTATGGGGATATAGCAATGACCAAACAGACAAAAACACAGCCCTCAAGGAGCTTATTTTCTGTATTCATATAGAGGGCTTATGAAAACTAAATGAGACCTCATGTAAGTTTCCTAGTTCAGAGCGTACACATGATAGTTGTTCTATGGATGCTGGTTCCCTTCTGCCTCATTTTAATAGATGTTTCATATCACTTCTAAAATTGATACCTTTAATTTGTTTAGCTCTTTGGCATTATTATTTCAGTAGTCAATGGTTTCCCAAGCAACCATAGCCTAGGCAATATAATTAAGGCATAAATCAATGTTACACTTTTGTTCTGACTTATAGCAGTATCAGCAAAGTCTCTGCTGTCTTTGTTCCCAAATGCCTCCAGTCTCTTCCAGAGGGTCACCCAGAGAGCTGCTAACTGCCTGTCTCTCATGGCTAGCTCACAGCATTTCTGCTACTTGTAGCTCCCTTCCCATGGCACAGTGCCATATTCTTCGTTACCGTGAACGCTTCTCACTTGATGTTAACCATTACTCGGATGGCAGTAGCTTTGCGCTATTTGTGGTTAAATTCAGAGACTATGACATATTCTCCCTGAACATTTCTTAACTTTCTGAAACTAGGGCATGGGATGGAGTGACTTTGTATTTTCAATTCCCTTCAATGACTTTAGCGTTTTACTTTTCTTCCCCCCAAAAGTACAACTATTGTTTTGTTTGCTCAGAATTCCTTTTCTCTTTTCCTCATATATATAGCCCTCTCCTTTTGGAAATACTGATTTCCCCATTCCCATGGTTCTAATCTATATGTGGGCTACTATGTTCTTACATGTTTTAGATTTCTGGTCCCTAAACAATCTAGGGCAGCTCCCTTATAAATCACAGCTCTGTGCTTACTTAGTCATGGTTATGAGGTCCAGGTTTGGCTATAAAATTGAAGACTTCCATGATTTAAGATTCTGGATTTTTTAAGGTAAAATTGACAGAGAAACTTGAATCCCTATGTAGTAGTGATGCTGTGGGATTGATCGAAAGTATTGCCCTCCCTCATTCAGTACACTGTTGAGGGATTATTTGAAAGGCATTATTTTCCCTAATTACTTGGGAGGTCTTAACCCGTGTCTTGGTGAGTTTGGGCTGTTAAAACAAATCACCACAGATTGAGGGGCTTATGAACAACAGATATTTATTTCCCACAGTTCTGGAGGTTGGAAGTCTGATATTAGAATCATGTTCCAGGTTGCAAATGACTGACTTCTCATTGTGTCTCTGCATGGAAGAGAGAGCTAGCTTGCTCTCTGGCCTCTTTGTATGAGGGTGCTAAACCCATTCATGAAGGTCCCACCTCTGAACACCATCACACTGGGACCAGGGTTTCAACATATGAATTTGGGGAGAGAGACAAACATTCAGTTCATTGTAACCTCTGAGTCACAGGTTTAAAAAAAAATATGCTTAGAAAAACATTTCTAAATCTCTGATTCATTGTAGATACACAGCTTAAGCTCTTGCTACACATTACTTATTCCTTAGAACATTCTGTGAGAAACTTAGGGCAGATTCAGTCTCAATGGACATGAGTTTGAGCAAACTCAGGGAGATAGTGAAGGACAGTGAAGGTTGGTCTGCTGCAGTTCATGGGGTTGTGAAGAGTCAGACATGATTTAGCAACTGAACAAAAATACCAATCTCATACAACTTCAGTTTCTCTCTCTCTGCCACATACACAGACACACACAGACACACACTCACACACACAATGATATTAAAAGTGGCAAAGTGCTTTGTCTGATATCACAAGTGGAATATTGCAAAGCCAAGATTATAATGAAAGATTCCTGATTTTAAGTTTTGTGTTCTTTCCACTGTGCTGTAATGACTCCTTATGACTTTTATAGTCTCTAATAGAAAAATAATATCCAAATATATTGCCTGATATTGCCTCAAAATTGTACCACTTTTGTATTTCATCATTTTTTTAGACTTAACTAAGTACTTCCTTAGAGTTTTCCTCCTTTGGCCTCTAGACTTCTGTGCATAGTTTTTGATCCATTGTGTTACTCCTTGTCTATCTTGTACCGATCCTTGGTCATTTCCTGGAGGTTGTACATTCTATTTCTGTTCTAGTTATACCTCCTACTGGTTCTTATGACAACCAGGGTATGTAGATACCTGAGGTCTTCAGGTTATTTTTTGGCTTTGAGGTTGTGTTTATCCCTTAGACTGCAGGGAGATCAAACCAGTCAACCCCAAAGGAAGTCAACCCTAGATATTCATTGGAAGGACTGATGCTGAAGCTCCAATTCTTTGGCCATCTGATGTGGAAAGCTGACTCACTGGAAAAGACTCTGATGCTGGGAAAGATTGAAGGCAAAAGGAGAAGAATGTAGCAAAGTTTGAGATGGTTAGATAGCATCACAGATTCAGTGGATATTAGTCTGAACAAACTCTGGGAGATAGTGAAGGACAGAGGAGCCTGGCGTGCTGCAGTCCATGGAGTTGCAAAGAGTTGAACACTACTTGGTGACTGAATAACAATTCCTGGCAACAGAGGATCATATTCAGTGAAAATAATCTAGGTTTTCCATAGCATGGAAGAAAGAAGGTACAAAAAGGGGAGTAGGAAAGTTGACAAACAAAAGTCCCCCTACCACAGTCATGTTCTTTGCAGAAGGCAAAGATGTGACTGTAAGAAGCAGTCACTCCCTGTTCTTACTCTGCTCACTGGCTTATTCTGCTAGATTCATGGTATCGATGAAGTCAAGTTGCAGATAATACTCACATAACCATCTTCCCTCTATTTCAGAGTCACAGACTCCCCAGCCGAAGACAGACCCAGGAGGGTTTAAGCAAAGACAGAATTGTGTCAGTAGTGAAGGGGAGAATGGCCTTTTCACTCACAGAACATCAGGGGGCTCCTTCTTGTCCCCATTGGAGGGCTGTGGGATCCTTCTTAGGTCTACTGATTTTTCTACTTTTGCCTTTTATGCAGCTAAAAATAATATACTTATAAAAAAGTATTCTTGAGTGGAAAATGCTCTGTATAAGTACTGAATTGGTCAGCATGGCGGTTTAAAAATAGGTCCTAAAGTTCTTTGATATCTTTCCTTCAGTTCCAGATATGGAGCTTAGTTACTCTTCCCCTGAGTTGGGGTTGGACTCAGTGCCTTACTTCTAGCTAGAATATGGTGGAAGTGGTGGTGTCTGATGTCTAAAATTGGGACATAAAAGGCACAGTGACATCCTCTGGTTCTCTTTCTTGGATTATCCACTTTGAGGAGAGCTGTTTCCCCATTCAAGCAGTCGATGGAAAGACCCATGTGGCTAAGAACAGAGTCCTCTTGCCAGTAGTCATGTGAGTCATCGAAAGTGAATTTTCCAGTCACAGTCAAGGCTTCAGATGGCTGCAGCCTCAGGAGAATTCTTGAGCCAGACCCAGTTAAGCTGCTCCCGAATTCCTGACCATAGAAACTGTGATAGGAAGTGTTTATTGTTTAAATCCACTACATTTGGGGGAAATTTATTATACAGCAATAGATAAACAGAATTTGGTCATGTTCACTTGGGCTTGGTTTAGATGCCAATGTCCTGGAGTTTGAGCTGATGACATAAAGGGATGAGACTTTTGAGACATCTCAGGAGGTGAATACATTCTGTATGTGGGCATTGTTGTTGTTTAGTCACTAAGTTGTGTCTGACTCTTTGCGACCCGTGGACTGTAGCCCACCAGGCTTCTATGTGCATGGGATTTCTCAGACAAGAATATTAGAGTGTGTGACCATTTCCTTCTCCAGGGGAACTTCCCGACCCAAAGGTCAAACCTGGGTCTCCTGCTTGGCAGGCAGATTCTTTACCATTGAGCCTCCTAGGAAGCCCCCTGTATGTGGAGGATTGTAAATAATTTCTGACCAGGGGGCAGCTGTGAAAGTTTAAAATATGTCCACAAATTCCCTGATGCTTGTCTCTTCAAAGGTGGGGCCTAATTCTCCTTCCACAGCATTAAATGACTAACATACCTGGCCTCCTGGTAGTGCTAGTGATAAAGAGCCCACCTGCCAATGCAGGAGATGTAAGAGACACGGGTTTGGTCCCTGGTTGGGAAGATCCCCTCGAGGAGGGCATGGCAACCAACTCCAGCGTTCTTGCCTGGAGAATCCCATGGACAGAGGAGCCTTGCAGGCTACAGTCCATAGGATTGCAAAGAGTAGAACACGACTGAAGTGACTTAGCAAGAAGTGCCTGGCTTCTTCAGGGGTGGGCTCATGTGTTTTCAACCTGTACAGTTGCAAGGTCCCTTGGCTCAGAAGGGCCATGCACTTGGCTTTATGGCTCAGATGTTTTATTTTGAAGTTCTTCATAATTTTTAAACAAGGGACCCCACATTTAAAATTTTTCACTGTTCCCCACAAATTATGTACCGTTTCTGAGCTGCTGCTTCTGCCCTAACCTTGAGGTCACTGGCTTTTCTCAATAGTGGGCCTTCTTTCTAGCCCCAGAATTGTAGTGAGCTCACTTTCTGTGGTCTTTGGGAATGTGGGACATAGCTATTTGCTTCATTTCACCTTAGGAAAAAACCGTTTTCTCCTGGTCCTTTGGGCCATCAGCACAAACTGGTGGCCACAGAACTCTGAGAGCTTAGTGAATGTCTGTGGTCAATGTCCCATGGTCCCATGTGGTCCTTGCTCATCTCAGGGGACCCTTCATTTAGCCAAGTCCTGATTCTCCCCATCTCTTCCTTGGCTTCTGTTTCTTTGTTGTACCACAGACCATCCAAAACCTGTTCTTTTTTTCCCCCTTCCCTTCACTTTCTGTGAAGCACTTCTCCAAGCTTCTGAGTCAAATTATTCATTGATGACATTAGCATTTAACTTAATTACAATCAAGTAGGATTTTTAGTCCAGGTTTTTAATCCAGGTTGGACACATTCTTTAATCCATAACAATTCTTCGTAGGAGAAGAGACTTCACATTCTTGTGGGCTAGAGACTCACTCTTTTGGAGAATGTCCAAAGCGTCCCTAAAATGTCAACAAATGGGGCAGCTCCTGAAAATGGTGCCGTTTTTAGCTCCTGAGGAGCTTTTCCTTTGGGCAATAGATATCAAGCTGGAACTTGTAGTGTGAATGTCTTACTCACTCTGCTCTCAGCATTGTAGAATTTCCTACACACTTTCAGAAATAGAAATGTAAAATCAGGGTTAGACTATTATTTATCTTCAGCACTTTATTTTTTCTATGACCAATGTAATTTAACCTGAAAAATGCCTATTTGACATTCAGAGCCTGAGTGGAGAATTTGCAGCCATGACTTACTTTGTTGGTTGACCCAACTGTAAGCCATTTGACTTCCTCTTCAGAGCAAGTTAGTTAGAAAATAGGACAGAGTTTTAAAGGTGAGAGGGCTGTTTAAACTTGCCTCTCTCTCTAAGGTTGTTCTCATTATCCTTCGACATGGAGATATCAAGAAGACATTGAGGTGCACACTAGGAAAAAACTCAGAGGAACTTAGAACCTTTGAAGATGAGAGTTGAGGGCCTTATTAAGTCATGTAGAATTTGTCTAAATGCCCACAAGGGGGCAGTCTGGCCTTAATTAGATCAGTATATATTCAAGCCCACATATAGGGTAAAACCTTTTCATTTTAGTTGTCTTAGTGGCAGACCCAGAGAAGCATTGTTCTGTTCCAACCCCTCTTCAAAGGATAACTTGTTGCTTAGTTATAAGGAGTGTGGTTCACTGGCTTCCTGCTTTTTACATCTTCAGATCTACCCTATCCTTTGAGCCAGACTTCCCTAATGGGTGACCTTTGCTTCAAAGAGTCTCACTGGGTGGGCAGAGATGTTGTTCAATATGCATTATGGTCTGCCATCTCTCCCTGCCCAGTCCTACCTCCCTTTTCTTCTTACAGTTATTACTCTTCAGTCTGCATTCTTAAATCTGTCTCAGCATCTATCTGCTTTCCAGAGGACCCAGCTGACACAGTGGTTCTATAAGCGCTTGAAGAAAACAGGTGGTAAGAAGAGGTTTTGGGCCTGGATCACTTACCGCCTGGTTGGCAAGGAGAACCTTATCGCAGCTGGTGTGTGGGGGCAGAGAGTCTCTGATACAAGATGTTGGCTCAAATGCAAAAACTTTCCCTGGTGAACTGAGAGGTGTTCCAATGTGATGGTTCAGACATTTGAAAAATACAGGGGAAAAACATCCATACAAGGAAAATGAAACTGGCTGGTTGTTAAGTTGCATTGATGCTTATTAGAAGGATATTGAAAAGCTGAAGGAAATTAAAAATTGATAGCTAAGGAGGACAAAAGCCCTTTTTGTAGCTTAGAAAGAGGCCTGTATGTCTAGCATTGGGAGAGAAGAAAAAGACCAAAGATTAAATAGAGTGGTGAGCTTCAACGACAATTGTGTATACAGCTGAGGCAGGTCTGTTATGCCAAAGTCAAGGTCCTGGTAGAGAAAACTGTCCCCATCCTGGCACATGGGCTGGGGAATAATTTGTTGTTTGTCTCCTACACATTGATTCTTCAACTTCTCTGGATTCTCAGAGCTTGTAGAGGTGGGCTCTTGCCCCAGTAAGAGCTAATATATACTGCTTTCATATGTGAAACCACTGTAGGCCATTTCATCTGTAAGGTAATGCCATGCTCCCATCAAGATAAAACCCCACCTCTTTTCTTGGCTGCTTGGCTTACAACTGGGGTTATGTCCCAGTCAGGGATATCCTGGGTCTGATAAGGGAAGAACAGTATTATACTCTCAGAGAATTGCAAGACCTAGCAAGCATTTACTGACAGGAACTAGGGCAGTGCCCGTAGTCCTGGATTTTGAGGGTTCTTGAAAGACCAGAACATAAAACTAGATGAAGAGGAATTTAATGTCTTAGATGTACTTTCTGAGGACACAGATTTGCAGCCTTGGCAGAGTCTCCAGGGCATAGCACAAACTAGCACTCGAGGGGCTTCTTGGGATGAGAGAAAATGACAGCCCATGCTGAAGTGGAAGTGGCAGCACTGACCATTGCAGATACTGGAGGAAGGAAGCAAAGTCTCAGGGCAGTGGACATGCTGGAGTGGAGAAATCATGTGAGGCCAGGAGATCCACCAGAGGGTTACGTTCCATGGGAGGGGGCCAGGGAACACATACTTCCTAAGGCCACAAGGAAGGAGCACTTGTAAAAGGTGCCCCAGCATTATTCAGCATTTCAGTGTCGGCTCTCCTTTGCAGAGCAGGCCTGATAGCAGGAGAAACTATCACAGAACTTAACTCATTAACAGCAATGGGGTTTTGAAGGTACCACATTCCACATTTAGGAATGGTGCTAGGGTCTATATGCTTGGTGGCATAAGAAACTGCCGTCTTTGAATGGGCTCTGAAACAGGAAAAGCATCATACATGTCCAGGTTGCAGCACAGGCAGGTCTGGTGCTAGGGCTCGTTGGTCTGACAAACCCTATATCAGTGTGAGAAGAAGACTGCAGACCCCTGAATTTCTAGAGCAAGGCTATAGCACCTTTTGGAAAACAGCTCTTGGCATCCTAACAGTATCTTGTAAAGACAGACTGCTTGTTGATGGGGGCACAATGTAATCTTGAGTTCAGAACCTCCCATCATTTGTAAGGTCTTGCTGAGCCACTGAGTCATAAAAGTGGGTGTACCCAGTGTACCCAGTCCACTGCAAGTTGGCTCTGGTAATCTGGGATCTGGAACAAGCAGGATTTATGAGTGAGTAGCCAAGAGCCCCATGGTACTCACTGAAGTTGCACCAGCAGCTCTTTCTTCCCCATACACTTAGGGCATGTAACATTTCACACTACTCAGAAGCAGTGGCCTAGTAGAGTGTTGGAATAGTCTGCTGAAGGTGTAGCTGAAATTCAGGTCAGAAGCAGCACTCTGAGGACATGGAGCCATCCTCCAGGGTGCTGTACACATATTAACAGAGGCCTCAATGTGGGGCTGTGTCCTCCGAAGAGAGAAAGAACACATGGGTCCAGGAACCAATTTAAGAGGATGGGTTGAAGTGTATTTTGATAATGATTCACTTAAAAGAGGGAGGCTTACTAAGCAAGTTAATGGTTAAAAGGAAATATTTATTTAAAAACAATGGAGAACATTTCCTTGATATTTTTTTACCCAGAATGCTACATTTACATGTATGCCTTATGTCCCTGGATTATTTGCATTTACTTTTAAGAGTGTTTAATGTTCCAAAAGTATTGGAAAAGTGTTTAAAATCTTTGAAACAAATAACATTTTACTTCTTAAAATCTGTT
The DNA here is from genome assembly GCF_910594005.1 of Cervus elaphus. Taxonomy (NCBI): domain Eukaryota; kingdom Metazoa; phylum Chordata; class Mammalia; order Artiodactyla; family Cervidae; genus Cervus; species Cervus elaphus. The sequence goes on from NC_057826.1 coordinate 37,115,974, forward strand.
GTATAGTGAGGTTTTACTGATACAAAGACTATATTCCTATGCAATTCCCAAGTTAGGCAGAAAATGAAGACTGGTGAAGTGAACACATCACTTCTGGGGCTTTGTTTAGGAAACACTAGGCAACTGGTACACATGGGAAGACTGACTGTTAGCAGAACTATGAGGAACCAGAAGGCTTAAAGATTTTAAAGTAGTTTGATTGACTCAGGGTTACATGTGAACTCCTATTTAAACTTACATTGAATCTTCTTTTCTCATATAGTAAAAAGTTAACCTTGAGTTTTTCTTTTCAGATTCTTCTCAGGCCCATGCATGGTTACTTGGGAAATAAGAGATCATCTACGACCTCAAATCTTGGTGGGACAAGTTGTTATTTAAGTAGATATAGGGAGTAGTAAAATTGTACAGAATTAGAGGGCATAGAAGGCATATGGAGATTTGATTAAGTGTACATTGTCTCAAGAACAACCCATTTCTCTTTGGTTGTTGTTGTTGTAACTAGGTTCTTGAGGGAGTCAATAAGTTAATATTTACTGAGTACTACTGTGCTAGTCTTCCCTTGTACCAGGGAATGTGGAGAATACAGCACTTTAAAAAATGGCCTCTGCCTTCAAGTAGCTATGTACTAGCTCAGAGTAAGAGATATGAATACACACACACAGAAATAGTGAACAACATAACATTTTCCATGATTAAGTGCTAAATTCTATCTAAGAGACTGTAGGAGCTGGGTGTACCCAAGTCAGCCTTTGTGACTGCTGCACTCAGATTGGCTCCTAGGTTCAGTCCTGTGCTCAGGGCCACGTGATGACCTTTGTGTGGCATGACTGTTGATTGGATCAGAGGTGGTCACATGGCCCCAAAGTAGCCCGTCTGTAGGCTAGCCAGCTACCTACAGTATGGCCCAATACAAGTAATGACACAGCAACAGGTCAAGGGAGCTAGTTCAGGTTCTTCTAGGAACTTGTACTAGGAACTAGTGAGAGACTGAATGTTGTGATCTGAAAGTGGAGTCTCATGTTCTTGTCTTCCTTCTCTCCTTGGGAGAGGGAAACAAATGCGTGAAGAAATTCTGAGTCAGCAACAGGCTTTAACACTGGGGAGAGGGCGATGGGGAGCAGAGGGTGAGGAGGCCAGTTAGTGAAGAAACATAGACATGTGGAGAGTCTAGATCACAATGGCAGGTCACTTTATATTCTTCTTTGTAGAGTTGCCTTGGACCTGTAATCACCTACAGGAAGGCCTGGATTTTGCTTGTCCTAGGACTCCTGTGCTTGCGCATTCTTGCAGTGAGCTCAGTACCACCTGAAGTAATTTGAATGAGTTTCAATTTCTTGCAACCAGCTAAACTTAACTAGAATAGTGTGATAGGAGATTGGAGGGAAAGGTGAAGGCTATAGGTAGAGAAAGAGGTGTCTGATTTGTGTGGAGAGTCTAGATGAAGACATGTTTCTCTGTGATTTTCTTCTTTCTTCAGAAAAAGTCTGTGGGCTTCAAAAATTCTGGTGCATTCCCCACCATTCATTGTAGCACTATTTACAATAGCTAGAACATGAAAGCAACCTAGATGTCCATTGACAGATGAATGGGTGAAGAAGCTGTGGTACATATACACAATGGAATACTACTCAGCCATGAAAAGTAATGTATTTGAATCCATTCTAATGAGGTGGACGAACCTAGAGCCTATTATACAGAGTGAAGTAAGTCAGAAAGAGAAATATAAATATCATATACTGAAACATATATATATATGGAATCTAAAAAGATGGCACTGATGAATTTATTTTCAGGGCAGCAATGGAGAAACAGACATAGAGAACAGACCTATGGACATGGGGGGAGGAGAGGAGGGAGAAGGCGAGATGTATGGAGAGAGTAACATGGACATCTGCAATACCATATGTAAAATAGACAGCCAACGGGAATTTGCTGTATCACTCAGGGAACTCAAACAGGGGTTCTGTGGCAGGCTGATGGGTGGGGTGGGGAGGGAGATGGGATGGAGGTCCAGGAAGGGAGGGGACATGGGTGTACCTATGGCTGATTCTTGTTGATAAATGACAGAAAACCACAAAATTCTGTAAATCAATTATCCTTCAATTAAAAAATAATAAAAAAAGAAAAATGAAATTCTGGTGCATTTAGAGTTCCCATGAATCCAGAGTTTACTGCCATTCATTCACTGATGAAAAGGCACTGATGTTCTCAGCACAAAAAGATAGGCTTGGTTAGGTTTCAGTTGCAAATCAGAACTTTCTCCCATTAGTTAGGAACATTATTGTACATTGTGCCTCTAGCCCTCAATAGTACAACTTTAATCTATTATTAAAGATTCAGAACTGTATATGAAAATTACAATTTTTAAAAAACATTGGAGCTGAAGATCTTAAATTTTTTCCCTAAGAATTAAAAATAATTGATGTTTAAAAATATCCATGAGAGTGATTATTTTGTTTAGACCCCCAAGGATAAAACCTTCCATAGGTGGGGAATCCTCCATCTAATGTAAGCAAGCCACAAAGTTAACAAAGTTAGCAAGAAACCCTGCATCACTGCTGAGCCCTGTGGGTCTCATTTTGCCTGGGTTTGATATATATAAAGGCAGACCCATTAACAACTGCTCTCCCCTCTCGCTGACGAAGATGAAAAGCTCAGCAATCCTGAGGGTGGAGAAAGCAGGTTTTGTTCCCTCTTGACAGATTGTATTCCTAGCAATCTGTTGAGAGGAGGAGGAAGGCAGGTCTGGAATAAAAATAAAACCCCTTTAATTTTGAAAATGGTAAGAGAAAATTAAAATAGCAAGAGCAGGAGCCAGTCCCGGAGGCAGACAGTTGTGACACTAGCACTGATGAAATAGACAAGGAAAAATGATTACAGGAAAACGTGGGGGTGATGTGGAAGGAACGCTCCTACTACCCCACATCATTTACTTGTCAAATCTCTACAGTCAGCCCAAGTGCTAGGTGTGGACCATCGAAAGTCTGGGATTGGATATGCGTGGGAGGGTATTTGTCATCTTGCTCAACTTTGAAAGATTCTCTACCCTGATCCCCAGAGAAGGCAATGGCAACCCACTCCAGTACTCTTGCCTGGAAAATCCCATGGATGGAGGAGCCTGGTAGGCTGCAGTCCATGGGGTCACTAAGAGTCAGGCATGACTGAGCGACTTCACTTTCACTTTTCACTTTCATGCATTGGAGAAGGAAATGGCAACCTGCTCCAGTGTTCTTGCCTGGAGAATCCCAGGGATGGGGGAGCCTAGTGGGCTGCTGTCTATGGGGCCATACAGAGTCAGACACGACTGAAGTGACTTAGCAGCAGCAACAGCTACCCCGATCCCACATCAACACACAAATTCCTCCCAAGGTGTGTGAGACAAGATTTTCATGGTGAGGGTAGGGTGCCCATGCTAGCTGAAGCTGGCCATGGATGGCCATAGGGTCGGGCAAAGTATTCCATGAAGACTTCTGAACTCTGGGGACTCTTTATATGTTTTCCATTAAACGGTAGATTTTTCTGCTTAAAAAAGTCTTATTTAATTAGAAGAGAAGCAGCTATGGAATTGTGGAAAAATGAATACTAGAGACAAGTAGCTCTTGCTTTGCTGTGAATCTAGACAGGTGAGATGAACCACTGAAAATACCAAGAGAAGGTGACATGAGGGAACAGCAAGAAGAAACCTAGTTCAGCCTGCCCAGCTGTCAAGCAACAAACTTTATTCAAACACCAGAATCTTCTCAGCCTGATATAAGACCCTAGGAGAGGGATTCAAGTGGGTCCTTCAGTCTAGATAGGAAGATAAGACATATTTGTATATGTGTGCATATGTGCATATGTGTGTAGAAATATATTAAATATTTTAGAACACCATAAAATCAAAAGTAACCTTGCTTGGTTTAGACAGTTAGTGATGCTTGAGTTCTGAAGGGAAGGATATTAGCAAGGGTTAGAACAGTCTGATTTGGGGGATCATCTCAGTGTGAGTCCCAGCTACCTTCTCTTGCTACTTTTGTAATCTCTCTAAATTCATCCCCCACCTCAGTGCAGGAATGAGCACCTTGGAACATATGAACAAGTTCAATTTTATAGAATATAAAATTTGAAAAGAATAGAGGCTGGGGAGGTAATAATAATGGTAATGTTGATGATGATAGCTAGTGTTTAAGCATTGCTTCTAAGCACTTTAATGCCTTAATTACAATCTTTTAAGCAAATCATGAGGTAATAATAGCAACAAAAATAAAAACCAATGGTAATAATTGTCTTAGCCATTCATCAGTTCAGTTCAGTCGCTCAGTCGTGTCCGACTCTTTGCAACCCCATGAATAGCAGCACGCCAGGCCTCCCTGCCCATCACCAACTCCCGGTGTCTACCCAAACCCATGTCCATCGAGTCAGTGATGCCATCCAGCCATCTCATCCTCTGTCATCCCCTTCTCCTCTTGCCCCCAATCCTTCCCAACATCAGGGTCTTTTCCAATGAGTCAACCCTTTGCATGAGGAGGCCAAAGTATTGGAGTTTCAGCTTCAGCATCAGTCCTTCCAGTGAACACCCAGGACTGATCTCCTTTAGGATGGACTGGTTGGATCTCCTTGCAGTCCAAGGGACTCTCAAGAGTCTTCTCCAACCCCACATTCAAAAGCATCAATTCTTCGGCGCTCAGCTTTCTTCACAGTCCAACTCTCACATCCATACATGACTACTGGAAAAACCATAGCCTTGACTAGACGTACCTTTTTGGCAAAGCAATGTCTCTGCTTTTAAATATGCTATCGAGGTTGGTCATAACTTTCCTTCCACTGAGTAAGCGTCTTTTAATTTCATGGCTGCAGTCACCATCTGCAGTGATTTGGGAGCCCAAAAAAATAAAGTCTGACACTATTTCCACTGTTTCCCCATCTATTTCCCATGAAGTGATGGGACCAGATGCCATGATCTTAGTTTTCTGAATGTTGAGTTTTAAGCCAACTTTTTCACTCTCCTCTTTCACTTTCATCAAGAGGCTCTTTAGTTCCTCTTCACTTTCTGCCATAAGGGTGGTGTCATCTGCATATCTGAGGTTATTGATATTTCTCCCGGCAATCTTGATTCCAGCTTGTGCTTCTTCCAGCCCAGCGTTTCTCATGATGTACTCTGCATAGAAGTTAAATAAGCAGGGTGACAATATACAGCTTCGATGTACTCCTTTTCCTATTTGGAACCAGTCTGTTGTTCCATGTCCAGTTGCTTCCTGACCTGCATACAGGTTTCTCAAGAGACAGGTCAGACGGTCTGGTATTCCAATCTCTTTCAGAATTTTCCACAGTTTATTGTGATCCACACAGTCAAAGTCTTTGGCATAGTCAATAAAGCAGAAATAGATTTTTTTCTGGAACTCTCTTGCTTTTTCGATGATCCAGTGGATGTTGGCAGTTTGATCTCTGGTTCCTCTGCCTTTTCTAAAACCAGCTTGAACATCTGGAAGTTCATGGTTCACTTATTGCTGAAGCCTGGCTTGGAGAATTTTGAGCATTACTTTACTAGCGTGTGAGATGAGTGCAATTGTGCGGTGGTTTGAGCATTCTTTGGCATTGCCTTTCTTTGGGATTGGAATGAAAACTGACCTTTTCCGGTCCTGTGGTCACTGCTGAGTTTTCCAAATTTGCTGGCATATTGAGTGCAGCACTTTCACAGCATCATCTCTTAGGATTTGAAATAGCTCAACTGGAATTCCATCACCTCCACTAGCTTTGTTCGTAGTGATGCTTTCTAAGGGCCACTTGACTTCACATTCCAGGATGTCTGGCTCTAGGTGAGTTATCACAGCATCGTGATTATCTGGGTGGTGAAGATCTTTTTTTGTACAGTTCCTCTGTGTATTCTTGCCACCTCTTCTTAATATCTTCTGCTTCTGTTAGGTCCATACCATTTCTGTCCTTTATTGAGCCCATCTTTGCATGAAATGTTCCCTTGGTATCTCTAATTTTCTTGAAGAAATCTGTAGTCTTTCCCATTCTGTTGTTTTCCTCTATTTCTTTGCATTGATCATCAAGAAATGCTTTTTTAAATCTCTCCTTGCTGTTCTTTGGAACTCTGCATTCAGATGGGAATATCTTTCTTTTTCTCCTTTGCTTTTCACTTCTCTTCACAGCTATTTGTAAGGCCTCCTCAGACATCCATTTTGCTTTTTTTGCATTTCTTTTCCATGGGGATGGTCTTAATCCCTGTCTCCTGTACAATGTCATGAACCTCCGTCCATAGTTCATCAGGCACTCTGTCTATCAGATCTAGTCCCTTAAATCTATTTCTCACTTCCACTGTATAATCATAAGGGATTTGATTTAGGTCATACTTGAATGGTCTAGTGGTTTTCCCTACTTTCTTCAACTTAAGTCTGAATTTGGCAATAAGGAGTTCATGATCTGAGCCACAATCAGCTCCCGGTCTTGTTTTAGCTGACTGTATAGAGCTTCTCCGTCCATTCATAGTTCCCAAGAAAACTGAAGCTTAGGCAGGAAGCATCTATGTTATTATTATTTTTTTTTTGGTCACACCATAGTGCAGCATGTGGTATCTTAGTTCCCTGGTAGTGCAAGTGCCGAGTCTTAACCACCGGACCTCCAGGGAAGTCTTCACTATTCTATTATTTTATTACACAATGCAGTCTCAGGTTTCATGAGTGAAAGACCAAGGTGAATAATGCAGGCATGGAGGGAGAGCCCATATGAAGATGCTGTCCATATGGCCACCAGTGTAACTCATTGCTTAAATCATGGGACTGCATCTCTGAGAAGTTATATAAATTCTGTCTCAGAATTATCCTTGGGTGGGAAAGAAGGGATGGGGAAGAATTTATACACTGACCCTTGCCTCCCATTGTCTAGTGTGTCAACTTCCTTGCATTTCCTGATTGTGTATTTGAGCCTGTGGGTACTAATTAGGGTCCTGCAGTAGCTTCAACTTGAGTGAAAAGAAAGGAAAGAGACAAGACACAGGTAGAAGCACCCTCTCAAGGTGCTTCTGCTTAAATTTGATAAAATATCATGAAGAACCACAGGAGACAGAAGGTAGAAGAAACTGGGGGTGGTACATAAATACTGTCTGATATTGTTCACCATTTTTGCCTTGCAGATTACACCCTTCATAATAGCCAGCTCCCAGTTTATTAAAGGGATAAAAGGAACAAGTTTTCTTTTCTTTTTTTTTTTTTCAGTGAGAATGCTGTTATATCCATTCTTTCCTGTGAGAAATTTTATCTAACCAGTCACAAAGTTTCTCACCATGGTGGCTAGCTGCAATCTCTGAGTGACCTAAGACAAGAGAGTTAGTTAGTGAAACAGGTACAGTTTCCATAATAGCAACCTGATTGAAGCCTTTTGTTGTTTAGTTGCTATGTTGTATCTGACTCTTTTGCAATCCCATGGATTGTAGCCCACAAGGCTTCTCTCTCCACGGGATTTCCCAGGCAGGAATACTGGAGTGGGTTGCCATTTCCTCCTTCAGGGGATCTTCCCAACCCAGGGATCAAACCTGTGTCTCCCACAATGTAGGTGGATTCTTTACCACTGAGCCCCCAGGGAAGGCCATTGAAGCCTTAGTTGATATTTAAAATCCACCTCTTCTACCACCAGTTTCCCTCAGCCTCAGTTGGCCCTTCAGCTGGTCCGGGTTGGCTTGCCTGTGGGATTCTGCAGATCTTCATCCCATGGAGGTCTAGGCCCTAAGTTTTTCTGCCCTCGTTTGACTGTGGTTGCTACAGATGCCCCTTTACACTGTTACAGTTGGGTATGGAAATGATGAAATACTCTGGGATATCCTCTGGGTTCTAGACATACTCCCCTCTGTTCCCATTGGGTGAGGACAACTTTGGTTCTTCATGTAATTCTCTTGCAATTTCAGTAACTCCTTCATGTCTGCTGGTCTAATAACATGAAGAGCAAATTGATCAGGTGGTGGTCACAGCCTCAGATTCAGTAGAATCTTTACTGTGCACTTCCAGAGACAATGCTTCCTACTCTCTCCCCAGAACTTAAGATTTCTAATCCAGTTGTGGCTAAAATCATGGGCTGGGCAGCAAAATTCCTCAGTGGGTTCCTGGGGAGGGGCAACCAGAGGGACCACTCGGATTTCTACCCCTTGATTTTCAGACTCAGGTATTCTAGCTATTAGGGACAACACCATAAATACATGTGTACTTTCTCATGTGTATCCCTCTATTTTCTCTTGTATCCCAAGCAGCTAGGACAAATGAAGTTGTGTACAATTTCACAAAGTGTTATTGTTAAACTGTTACTTATTTGAATGTTGCATGTTCAGTTCCTGGGTGGCTGACTCTGGGACAGAGATTTGGTGTAGGAGGTTCATTAGGCAGTTCTTTGGGCTCACCATCTGTAGATGGGAAGGAATGTGAAGGAACCAGGATTGGGCAAAGAGGCATGTTGGGTGGTGATTCAGTTCTGATTTGGGGTGAGGAGGCCGTCTTTATCCCTCCACACCATGGCTGGAGACATGACTTTATACCTCAGTCGTGGCTGCCCTGGGAAGGAGTCATGTCCTTGGGTGAATGTTTCCCTTTAGTGGGGACAGTTCCTAAAAGGGGCTGACAGCTGAGGCCTAACTGTTGTCAGTAGTCCCAGTACCTGGGAGAATATGTCCTTATTTCCTGAACAGGGACTTTGGTAGTATATCTTGGCATCCACCTCACTGTGCCTTTTCAAGTGCATTTCTCTAGTCTGTTAGATTGGCCTATTCTGGGGGTAGATGGTAGGATCACTGTCATATGCTTATATCACATCTCCTTTATATAGGGTAGGGCTCTCAGTCTGTGGCACAGTTGTTTGGGTCTCAGGTCAATTGATTAGATATTGGATAAGCATTTAGATAATGGGGCTAAAGGGGATACCGAGGATAAGGAAGATTAACTCATTCTGGAGCATGTGTCTATTCCAGTAAGGATGAACTGTTTTTTCTTCCAGGCTGTAAGGTGTCTGGTGTAACTGGTCTTCCACAGATTGGTTCTTCTCCTGGAGGAATGGTTCCATATCAAAGGCTAGAGACTTGGATCTCAAGTACTGGCAGAGGATAGGTCAGCCTTGTTGAGAAGAAGGCCATACTAATGAGCCCTTGCATAGTCTCCTCTCTTGTCATCATGACTAATCTATTCATGGGCCCACTGTGCAGACACTGGAATGGCCCAGGAGGGAGGCTGGCAAATAATTCATAAGTTATTCTCCCTGGCTGTTGAGAGTCTCCTTTGTGATGAGTGGTTGCTGATGAGCATTAGCAGAAACAAAGTGTCCTCTGCCAGAAACATACATCTCTTCCCCAAAATTCTTTGTCTATGGTTTTCTACTCTTATTACTTCTGGGACCTTAACCCGCCTAGCCATTTGCTATACCAAGGAGTCTGTGGCTATCCTTTTCTTTCTAGCTACTTTTCTTTCCACACAAATTAGACCATCAAGTATAGTTATTACAGATCTGCCCACTAGGATGATTGGTTTTTTCCTCTCTCTTTTAGGACTACTTGCGGGGGTGGGGTGCTGTTTTATGACAGAAAGACACTTTTTTTTTAGCACCAACATATTTCCCAATTCATCTGTGAACCAAGCCTGACTTTTCCTGCCTTAGTTTGTCCTGGGGAAAGAGTTTGTCATGAGCTGTGGGAGAGGCATCAGTGCAGTAGAAGTCAAGGATGTGGTATGTAGGTGCTGTTCAAATAATTTAATCATGGCTTTTGGACTTGGTCTATCTCTACGAAGCTCTGGTTGCACAGCAAAAGCTACTTTTCAAATGGTGCTTCTCTAATGCAGTAGGCTCAGCTGTGTTTCAGACTACTAGGGCTATGTAGTGTACTGCTCCTATCTGGGCTTGCTAAGGATTTTACACATCTGTGATACCCTGTTATGCATACCGTCAGCAACAGTGGATCATCAGGGCCATATAACCTGAGTGATAGGAAACTTGCACCACACCCTGTGCTCCACTCCAAATTGTCAGTCTCCAAAGTCACCTGATACGTGGGTTAGGTGTGATGGATACTGATTTTAAGTGTAACATATACTACCTCCAAAATCCAAAGAAGTAATCAAGTGCTTAATATAGGAGATAAATATTAAAACAATGTGTCATTTACTTTGGAGGGGATGTAATGACATGCCCCAGACCCCTACATTCCTTAAAAGCTCACAGTTGTGGCAGGCTTCTGTATCTTCATAGGATTTTTCTTGCGTCTTCCAGTGTAATGTGTCTTTCCGGAGCATCCATAGTATTTGCCACGTTAGTGCGAGTAGTATGATGTCATCACCATAGAGGAACACTGGTATGTTCTGTGTAATGTCAAGATGATCAAGGTTCCTGGGGGTCATATTTTGACACAGAATGGGTGAATTAGCTAGGTCCTTGGGTAGGATATTTAAAATATAGTTCTGTCCTTGTCTCCCTTTAGATCTCTTTATCCTCTCTATTGATGGAGATAGAGAAGAATACATTCATTAGACGCATGGCTGCAGAACAAGTGCCCAAGCCCGTTTTGTTTTGCTCCACAAGAGACGCCAGGTCTGAAAGTAACATCTACACCCGAGGCTCCCACCTTTAAGCTTGTGGTAGTCTACTGTCCTCTGCCACACTTCATCTGGTTTTCTCAGTTGTCGAAACGCTGAAGGCAGAATATGATGGAGAGTACCAACCTTGTTTTTCTCTTTGGTGGACAGTGCTAATCTCTGAAATTCATCTTGGGATATAATATTGTTTTTGACTTACTATTTCAACCAGTGCTGAGGCAGTTTCAGATGCTTTCATTTGACCTTTCCTACAATAATGGCTCTTATTCTGTAAGCTACACAACAAATGTGAAGCTGCTTCTAGGAGCTAAATATATCTCTCCAGTTATATACTTGGGAACTAAGAAATGAGCATAGAACAGGTCTGCAGTTTTTTTCAGACCCACTCTAAAATTATCTTGCTATAATACTTAATTTATCACCTGGCTTCCAGAGGCATTGGCCATAACAAAAGAATTATTATGGAATTTTGGTTTTCCTACCGTTAGTGGCACCTCAGATCCTGTATCTCAAAATCCTCAAAAAATTTGGATATTCTGGACATTTCCCTTCCTAGTGTACAGTTACCCTACACAATGGCTTCACATCTTTTGGGGGAAGAACTGGAGAAACAGTCGTTGTATAAACTTGGGGGGTGGGTTATATGGCTCTCAGTAGGATCTGTATTCTTCTTTAATCAGTGGTTTCTGAATCTAAGAACAAAAAAAGAGCAAGGAAAACTGGAACATTTCAAGGGGACTACTGTATCCTTGGCTTCCCACGTGGCTCAGTGGTAAAGAATCCAACTGCCAATGTGGGAGACGTGGGTTTGATTCCTGGGTTGGGAAGATCTCTTGGAGGAGGAAATGGCAAACCACTCCATACTGTTACCTGGGAAATTCCATGGACAGAGAAGACTGGTGGGCTATAGTCCATGAGTTCACAAAGGGTTGGACAGGACGGAGTGTGCACATGTGCGTATGTGTGTGCACACACACACTATATTTACCTAAACCAATGTCCTTTATTTCCTGGGTACATAGCTAAATGACTTTTCTCTGGCAGTTATTTGAGGCCTTGTGATTGAGTTTTCTGAGTGATAGAATGCAGACAATGCAATGTCCACAACTCGCATATGGGATTCTTGTTCCATAGAAATCTCTCACATAATTTTCCATCTTCTCATTTCACTCATCACAGGGAACAGAACAGAAGGACGAGGGGCACTAGAGACATGTTTTGCATGATTCCTGGTTTCCTCTTTGCCTTCTCTTAGGCTCTAGTAATTCATGCTCTTTTAAAAGAAAGGGGATTGGAGCTGGAGTTAGGAGTCCTGGGTCTGCTTCCTAGTTCCATCATATCTGTCAGCTCAGGTGAAGCATGTAATCTTAACCATTTACTTGTTGTTCAGTCGCTAAGTTATGTCTGACTCTTTGTGACCTTATGGATGCCAGGCTTCCCTGTTCTTCACTATCTCCTTGAGTTTGCTTAAACTCATGTCCATTGATTCAGTGATGCTATCCAGCCATCTCATTCTCTGTCACCCCCTTCTCCTCCTGCCCTCAATCTTTCCAGCATCAGGGTCTTTCCCACCTTCATATCAGGTGGCCAATGTATTGGAGCTTCAGCATCAGTCCTGTCAATGAATATTCAGGGTTCATTTCCTTTAGGATTGACTGATTTGATCTCCTTGCTGTCCAAAGGACTCTCTGGAATCTTATCCAACACCACAGTTCAAAAGCATCAGTTCTTTGGTGCTCAGCCTTCGTTATGGTCCAACTCTCACATCCATACATGACTACTGGAAAAACCATAGCTTTGACTATATGAACCTTTGTCGGGCAAGTAATGTCTCTGCTTTTTCATATGCTGTCTAGGTTGGTCATAGCTTTTCTTCCAAGGAGCAAGCACATTTTAATTTCATGGCTGCAGTCATAATCTGCAGTGATTTTGGAGCCCAAGAAAATAAAATCTGTCACTGCTTCCACTTTTCCCACACTTATTTGTCTTGAAGTGATGGGACCAGATGCCATGATCTTAGTTTCTTGAATGTTGAGTTTTAAGCCAGCTTTTTCACCATTTAGTTCCTGCATTTGTAAGATGAAGCATCATGTAAGGTGATCTCTCAGCCTCTTCTAATCCCTAAAGTTGTATGAAGATGGAATATAATTTGAAACTGATTCACAGTAAGAAATCAATGACTGATTTTGGGGAATTACCTGTTTCAGGAGTCTTTGTTTTAGCAGATGTGAAAACTACTTCCTGGCTTGGCTTATTTTGTGGGGGAGTTAGAGCAGTCTCTGTCCTGACTCTAATAAATCCCATTTCCTTTTCACTTGAATTTCTCCTGCAGATTGATGCTGGTCCTGAAGATTAGTTTGGGGCCTTGATATCGCAGGGGAATTGCAGCAACGCAATGTGCTAGGATGTGCTTAATCTGTGTAAGAGGCACAGCAGGCCCTGTATACTTAAGTCCTCTGGAGACCGTGATTGAATATTCAAGTAAAGTTTCCATGAATGGAACTTTTATGCCTAACATCTTCTACCGAAATAGCATTTGCTTTTCTGATCTCAACGAGATCCTCTGCAGAACAAATAAAATGTTCACACTGAGGAAGAACACTCTGTAACCATAATTATGTTACTCTAAAAGGCTATAATAAACTTTAAGCAAGTGCTTCCTATTTTATTCTCACTGCAAACAATTTATAAGCATAACTGTCCTCTTGACGTGATAATGAAAGAGCAGTCACACATGTCAGCTGGGGCAATTATGTTCTTCAGATGTCTGCTGTAAGTATTAGATGATTCCTTCCTGCTGACACCTTATCAACTGTGACATGCATATTAAAAAGAACACCCAAGAGAGCTAACTTTAAAATTTTGAGTACTTTTAAGGAGTTCCATCTGTATTAAAAAGCCTCATATCTCATCTTCCAAGTTAGTCTTCTTTGCTGCACGAGTTTTGGATCTCAGATGGAAAAAAAAAGAAAAACAATGAAAAACCCCACAGAAATATGTTTTTTGATAGTAAACAGGAGCTTGCTTTTTCAAAGCATTAAAAATATACCTGGTCTATCATCTCTGTGAATTAAAAAACCCAGAGTCAGATAGGTATGGCTTCAAATTTCAGCTCTGTCATTTCCTAGCTTTTGAACTTTCGTCAAGGGACAAATTCCTTGAGCTTCACACATAAAAAGGTAAAAGTGCAGACCACACTGCCCAATTGCAGGGAAGTTGAATAGAAGACCAAGCATGGAGCATAAGCTGAGGGTCTGTCACAGGAACCCTGACATGTTAGTCCTTCCTTCTTGCATGTTTTTTAGCAGGACCCAGAGGGTGCCTGCTCTGGGTGTGTTTTGGATGTTCCATAGAGGGTCCCCAAGCCCCATGGCCTTTCTTTTGAGGAGGAAGAATGGGAGATGAGAGGGTCCAGAGAGCATCTCACAGCTCAGTCTAACTCCAGAACTCTCTGTCTGTAGATTAAACATATTTTCTCTGCTCTTCTTTTCTCTTCTCTTTTCTTAAGACCAAACCCCCTGGCCCAGTTCCTCAAAACTTTCCCCAGTGCCATCAGGCCCACTGCCCAGAGGCCTGTTAAGACGTGAGTTTCCCCATCGGACACTGTGCTCCTACCGGGGCGCTGCTCTGACTCTGAAGAGTCTTCAGGCACCGGCCTCGTCCAGGACACTGAGCAGCCCAGCAGCCCTCTGCTCCTCTCGTCTCCCAGCACAGCCTTCTTGTATCGATTTTAAGCAGGTATAAGCATTTCTGGGTGAAGATGATTCCAGGACCCCTCCATAGGCTTTTCCAGAGCACTGTTATCTGGGTGGTCCAGACGCTTTTTTAAAAAATTATTTATTTATTTATTTATTTTTTCATTTATTTTTATTAGTTGGAGGCTAATTACTTTACAATATTGTAGTGGTTTTTGTCATACATTGACATGAATCAGCCATGGATTTACATGTATTCCCCATCCCGATCCCCCCTCCCACCTCCCTCTCCACCCGATTCCTCTGGGTCTTCCCAGTGCACCAGGCCGGAGCACTTGTCTCATGCGTCCAGCCTGGGCTGGTGATCTGTTTCACCCTAGATAATATACATGTTTTGATGCTGTTCTCTCGAAACATGCCACCCTCGCCGTCTCCCATAGAGTCCAAAGGTCTGTTCTGTACTTCTGTGTCTCTTTTTCTGTTTTGCATATAGGGTTATCGTTACCATCTTTCTAACTTCCATATATATGCGTTAGTATGCTGTATTGGTCTTTATCTTTCTGGCTTACTTCACTCTGTGTAATGGGTTCCAGTTTCATCCATCTCATTAGAACTGATTCAAACGAATTCTTTTTAATGGCTGAGTAATATTCCATGGTGTATATGTACCACACCTTCCTTATCCATTCATCTGCTGATGGGCATCTAGGTTGCTTCCATGTCCTGGCTATTATAAACAGTGCTGCGATGAACATTGGGGTGCACGTGTCTCTTTCAGATCTGGTTTCCTCAGTGTGTATGCCCAGAAGTGGTATTGCTGGGTCATGGCAGTTCTATTTCAAGTTTTTTAAAAAAGAATCAAAAGAAATGAGGACAACCTCAGGGACCTCTGGGACAATGTGAAACGCCCCAACATTCGAATCATGGGAGTCCCAGAAGAAGAAGACAAAAAGAAAGGCCATGAGAAAATACTCGAGGAGATACTAGCTGAAAACTTCCCTAAAATGGGGAAGGAAATAGCCACTCAAGTCCAAGAAACCCAGAGAGTTCCAAACAGGATAAACCCAAGGTGAAACACCCCAAGGCACATATTAATCAAATTAACAAAGATCAAACACAAAGAACAAATATTAAAAGCAGCAAGGGAGAAACAATAAATAACACACAATGGGATTCCCATAAGGATAACAGCTGATCTATCAATAGAAACCCTTCAGACCCAAAGGGAATGGAAGGACATACTTCAAGTAATGAAAGAGAATAACCTACAATCTAGATTACTGTACCCAGCAAGGATCTCATTCAGATATGAAGGCGAATTCAAAAGCTTTACAGACAAGCAAAAGCTGAGAGAATTCAGCACCACCAAACCAGCTCTTCAACAAATACTAAAGGATCTTCTCTAGACAGGAAACACAGAAAGGTTGTATAAATGCAAAGCCAAAACAACAAAGTAAGTGGCAACGGACCATACCTATCAATAATGACCTTAAATGTAAATGGGTTGAATGCCCCAACCAAAAGACAAAGACTGGCTGAATGGATACAAAAACAAGACCCCTATATATGCTGTCTACAAGAGACCCACCTTAAAACAAGGGACACATGCAGACTAAAAGTGAAGGGCTGGAAAAAAATATTTCATGCAAACGGAGACCAAAAGAAAGCAGGAGTCGCAATACTCGTATAAAATAGACTTTAAAATAAAGTCTGTGAAAAGAGACAAAGAAGGACACTACATAATGATCAAAGGATCAATCCAAGAAGAAGACAGACACTTTTGTTATGAATAACCTAAATCTCTTTCTGACATCTCCAATCTTGTGCCTCTCATACAGTTCACTTTTGGCACCCAATTCCATCAGGTACTCTTTCTAGCCATGATCCATTTACTAGGAAGACAAGTAGATCCTACACAAAAAGGTTGGCTTGGTTCCTCTATTCAGATTCTCTCCAGCTTAACCACCTCTTTTTTAAAGCTGGCAGAGCAAATTGCACAATCTTTTCGGAAGGGTTTCACTCTACAAAGGAAAATGATATCTGGTCATCGTACTACTTTTGTTACACCCTGGATCTGTTACTTTATTTTTTCATTCACAGCACTATTATATTGCTGAAAGATATTAAAAATCTCTTGCTGTAATTGGTTAATATATGCTAGTTGTATTAGTAACTTCATTGGTATTAATTAGTCATTTTTAAACATGGTGTGTGTGTGTTTGTATGAGAAACAGAGGAAGAGAGAGATTTTGAGCTATGTATTCGTTTATGAAGACTTAAAAGACCTTTTAGAACTAACACCCAAAAAAGACATCCTTTTCATCATAGGGGACTGGAATACAAAAGTAGGAAGTCAAGAAACACCTGGAGTAACTGGCAAATTTGGCCTTGGAGTACAGAATGGAGGGCAAAGGCTAACAGAGTTTTGCCAAGAGAATGCACTGGTCATAACAAACACCCTCTTCCAACAACACAAGAGAAGACTCTATGTATGGACATCACCAGATGGTCAATACCAAAATCAGATTGATTATATTCTTTGCAGCCAAAGATGGAGAAGCTCTATACAGTCAGCAAAAACAAGACCGGGAGCTGGCTGTGGCTCAGATCATGAACTCATTATTGCCAAATTCAGACTTAAGTTGAAGAAAGTAGGGAAAACCACTAGACCATTCAAGTATGACCTAAATAAACCAAATCCCTAATGATTATACAGTGGAAGTGAGAAATAGATTTAAGGGACTAGATCTGATAGACAGAGTGCCTGATGAACTATGGAGGGAAGTTTGTGACATTGTACAGGAGACAGGGAGCAAGATTATCCCCAAGAAAAAGAAATGCAAAAAAGCAAAATGGCTGTCTGAGGAGGCCTTACAAATAGCTGTGAGGAGAAGAGAAGCAAAAAGCAAAGGAGAAAAAGAAAGATATTCCCATTTGAAAGCAGAGTTCCAAAGAATAGCAAGGAGAGATAAGAAAGCCTTCCTCAGTGATCAGTGCAAAGAAATAGAGGAAAACAATAAGATGGGGAAGACTAGAGATCTCTTCAAGAAAATTAGAGATACCAAGGGAACATTTCATGCAAAGATGGGCTCTATATAAAGGACAGAAATGGTATGGACCAAACAGAAGCAGAAGATATTAAGAAGAGGTGGCAAGAATACACAGAACTATATAAAAAAGATCTTCACAACCCAGATAATCACGATGGTGTGATCCCTCACCTAGAGCCAGACATCCT
The DNA here is from genome assembly GCF_910594005.1 of Cervus elaphus. Taxonomy (NCBI): domain Eukaryota; kingdom Metazoa; phylum Chordata; class Mammalia; order Artiodactyla; family Cervidae; genus Cervus; species Cervus elaphus. Next base: position 37,133,451 of record NC_057826.1, read on the forward strand.
GGAAGGTGAAGTCAAGTGGGCCTTAGGTAGAATCACTATACACAAAGCTAGTGGAGGTGATGGAGTTCCAGTTGAGCTATTTCAAATCCTAGGAGATGACGCTGTGAAAGTGCTGCACTCAATATGCCAGCAAATTTGGAAAACTCAGCAGTGGCCACAGGACCGGAAAAGGTCAGTTTTCATTCCAATCCCAAAGAAAGGCAATGCCAAAGAATGCTCAAACCACCGCACAATTGCACTCATCTCGCACGCTAGTAAAATGATGCTCAAAATTCTCCAAGCCAGGCTTCAACAGTACATGAACCGTGAACTTCCAGATGTTCAAGCTGGTTTTAGAAAAGGCAGAGGAACCAGAGATCAAACTGCCAGCATCCACTGGATCATCGAAAAAGCAAGAGAGTTCCAGAAAAACATCTATTTCTGCTTTATTGACTATGCCAAAGCCTTTGACTGTGTGGATCACAATAAACTGTGGAAAATTCTAAAAGAGATGGGAATACCAGACCACCTGACCTGCCTCATGAGAAACCTGTGTACAGGTCAGGAAGCAACAGTTAGAACTGGACATGGAACAACAGACTGGTTCCAAATTGGGAAAGGAGTACATCAAGGGTGTATATTGTGACCATGCATGTTTAACTTATATGCAGAGTACATCATGAGAAATGCTGGGCTGGAAGAAGCACAAGCTGGAATCAAGATTGCCAGGAGAAATATCAATAACCTCAGATATGCAGATGACACCACCCTTATGGCAGAAAGTGAAGAAGAACTAAAGAGCCTCTTGATGAAAGTGAAAGAGGAGAGTGAAAAAGTTGGCTTAAAACTCAACATTCAGAAAACTAAGATCATGGCATCTGGTCCCATCACTTCATGGCAAATAAATGGAGAAACAGTGGAAATAGTGTTAGACTGTATTTTTTTGGTCTCCAAGATCACTGTAGATGGTGATTGCAGCCATGAAACTGAAAGACGCTTAATCCTTGGCAGGAAAGTTACGACAAACCCAGACTTCATATTAAAAAGCAGAGATGTTACTTTGCCAACAGAGGTCTGTCTAGTCAAGGCTATGATTTTTGCAGTAGTTATGTATGGATGTGAGAGTTGGACTGTAAAGAAAACTGAGTGCCAAGGAATTGATGCTTTTGAACTGGTGTTGGAGAAGACTCTTGAGAGTCCCTTGGACTGCAAGGAGATCCAACAAGTCCATCCTAAAGGAGATCAGTCCTGAGTGTTCATTGAAAGGACTGATGTTGAAGCTGAAACTCCAAACTTTGGCCACCTGATGCGAAGAGCTGACTCATTTGAAAAGACTCTGATGCTGGGAAAGATTGTAGGTGGGAGGAGAAGGGGACCACAGAGGATTAGATGGTTGGATGACATCACTGACTCAATGGACATGAGTTTGAGTAAACTCTGGTAGTTGTTGATGGACAGGGAAGCCTGGGGTGCTGCAGTCCATGGGGTCGCAAAGAGTCAGACACAACTGAGCGACTGAACTGAACTGATTCATTTATTCACTCATCCATTCACTCAAGAATTACTTTCTTTTCCCTTAACTGTGATGACTGAGCTCTGAGATATAAGATCAGGAGTACTAGGTTCTTGCACTGACTAAAATCAACTTACTGTGTGAGCTTGGGCAAATGGTGACTTAACCTGCTTGAATTTTAGAATCTCCAGCTATAAAATGAAAGGTAGGACTAGAAGAACCTTCTCATGTCAGTATTCCAGGAGCCTGTCCTGTTTACATTTTATGCTTGTTTTTCTTTAAATTAATTGATGTTGCTGTACCAGGGCCATCCACAGTATATGGGAAGTAGGGATGATTATCTGAGATTTTAAACTGTGTGTGTGTGTGTGTATGCACACATGCATGTGGGCATGCCCTGCTGTTGTGGCAGATGATGTAGCCAACTGGATGGTCAGTGGAGGATTAGGAAGTGATACTACAGTTCATATTCATCTACCTATAAGTTACGATGTAAGCTTTCCTGCATCTTACCCATTCCTCTCCCCACTGTCACCAAAAGTTAAGAGCTGAATGCTTAATAATATCCTCCTTTCCATACAGATTGCATGTTTCTTCTTTAAATGTTTTTCTTTTTTAAGATTGTTCTTGACTATCATCATAATCAAATTTCTGTAGCCTGAGGTGTGAGAAAAATAAGTGGATTATTTCTATTCACCTTTCTAGGGAAGGAGTTTATGATTCCTTGTTATAAACTATGGTTGTGACAATTCATATTGGCCCAGATTCTGGACACAGATTGGAGTGGCAACCTTAGCTCTATTACTTACCAGATGTGTAGACTTGGACAATTCAGATTTGTGTTTTCCCATTTGCAAGTGAAGAAAATAACTACTTTGCAGTGCTGTCGAAGGAGTAGGGAAGGAAGAAGATTATAGGTAATGTGTGTGTAATTCCTAAAAGATAGTGGCTACTCTGTGACTTATCCTTGTTTTCAACTATATGTGTAAAGTATGGAAATAGGCTGTAGGTATTTTTCTGGAAACAATCACCCAAGTAAGTCACCCTGCGTCAAGGATAATCTCCTTGAGTTCTGTGCTCCAGACTGAGTTCTAATTTGCCTCTGAAAATCTCCTGAGATTGAGACTCAGAATCACGCTGAGTTCAGGAAAGACTTATCTCAGCCTCTCCCATCCCTCCTGTCCTTACTTAGATAACCTGTCCTTCTGTTAAATTACTGTGCTATGATTGGTAGCTCCCAGAACTACTTGATTGCACTTGTCGGCTCTTCATTTTCTGAGTGATTATAAATCGATCATTTGATGATCTGTTCCAGTATCACCCAGGGTTTGTGACAGTAAGCTGACATATCTATCATTTTCAAGGTCATTCTTCTTTTCTCTTTTCTAAGTTCATCCTGACATTTTCTCTTTTCCAAAACGTGGGGAACTCTGTAATGAAATTTATTTTAAAAATCCTACATGCCGCATGGTGCAGCCAAAAAAAAAAACAACAAAAAAACAAAAAACAAAACTAAGTAGTAGTTTGACAGTGATCTTCACCCATTGATTTAAATCTGCCATCATCACCAGCCCTTGTCCTGGAGGGACCTGGCATGTAAGACAAGACCCACTTCTTCCTCATTTGGAGATCTATGGTAGGAGATCTTTAACTTAAACCTTATTCTCATTATCTGCTTTCAGACCTTCAAACATGTACGAGACAGTATGAATCCTTTAGTTTCTTAACTGAGAAGACAGCTTCCCCAGGTGGGACTTGCAGTTAGTTACTAAGGCGCCTTTCCTGTCCCTGCCACCTCAAGGACAGGGCTGCAGTTGCTCTCGTGGAACAATTTGATGTGGCAGCTGCTTTGTTGCAGTGAGTAGTCATTGAGATCAAGATGGGGAGAAGCTCAACCATCTCTTGTTAATTCAATAGTGGCTAACATTTATTGAGCACTTTCTATAGGCCAGACAGTGAGCTAAGCACTTTATATGGATTATCTCATTTAGTGATGAAAGTATTTTTATGAACTATATTCTATTATTATCCTTATTTTACTTATGAGCCTGGGATTTGCTGCAGGCTTCATATCATAGCAGGGTGAACTTGGCCAAAATACTGAGTAGAACTTCTGGACTTCACCTACACAAGATAGACTTTCTGTAGTACCACCAGGTATTACAAACCTCAGAAATGGTCTGAAAAAAACATGAATAGTGTCAGAGAATCTAAGTCTTAGTAATTGCAGTCTCCTCTGTGTGTGTGTGTGTGTGTGTATTCACCTGCTCAGTCATGTCCACCTCTTTGTGACCCCATGGACTATAGCCCACTAACTAGGCTTCTCTGTCAATGGGATTATCCTAGCAAGAAGACTGGAGTGGGGCACCTAAAGTCAGTGCTGTGGGACAACCCAGAGGAATAGGGTGGGTAGGAAGGTGGGAAGGGGGGGTTCAGGATGGTGGGACATATATATACCCATGGCTGATACATGTTGATATATGGCAAAAACCATCACACACACACCACACACACACACATGTTGCTATTTCCTTCTCCAGGGAATCTTCCTGACCCATATATCAGACCTGTGTCTCCTGCAATGGCAGGTGGATTCTTTACCACTGAGGCACCTGGGAAGCCTGAAATCACTCTAGAGATCACTTATCTAGCCCATGTTTTAAGACAAGTTTTGACATCACTGACCTGTTGCAAGCCTCCACATCCTCCTTTGTAGAAGCTCTGTTGTTGTTAGTCACTGATAAAGGCAGGACCTATAGGACAGCAGGAGAGAAAAGATTTAATAGTTGCAAGTCCTGCATAGACACTGGGGAAAAAAAAACAACCATTTGACCTTATTTTGTGCCTAGTTTGTGCCAACTCACTATAAAGTCCACGGTGTATCATGGGCAAGCAGATGGATTGGCATGTATATGAACGTAAAAAGTGTCTTAACAGGGTGTAGGGTTGGGGGGTGGTGTATGGAGACCTAGTTAACATATAAATATAAAATAGAATTTAAATGTAGGGAAGTGGAAGAGTACATAGAGCTAATTTGGTGAGAATGACTCTCAGCATTTTCAAGGCAGTAGTTCAGAATGTTTATTTTTAAAAAAGCCGATGTCAGTCACTAATGTAATAAAGCATCTGCAGTATACTGATAACACATAATACTCAAATACAACAAATGTGTGTAAACAAACATTTTAAATCTCCCTACATAGTAAGAGAACTGAAATTTTTATTAGATGTTTTTCCTAAGTTACCACACAGTTGCTTCCCCTTTCCCCTGGAACTGTTTCTAAGTGACATTTCTAAATGGTAAGTCCAGTGGTTTCTTTTCTCCTGGAACTTCTCCAGCTATACAATATCTCAAACTAATAAATACTAACTCTATTTTCCCTAGTTCCATTTCGATTTGTAGGTATGAAGGGTAGAGAAGGTTTGATGTTACAGGAATTGGGTCTAATTAATTCCTCAGGAACTCTTCTTATAAATTTTAGGTCATATACACTTAGCAATTCTTTCTAACAGTGAAAAAAGCAGGTATGTGGATGATAAGGAGAGACAAGCTAGCTGTAGAAGTTTTTAAGGGTAATATTTCTGTTTTGTGAGGAAATATAGGTAGTATGTTAATAAATTAGCTTAAATAATTTAAACCCTAATTCCTACAGGTTACATTGAAAAGTAAATTATGTAACTAATGGAGAATGGTGGTGAAGTTCTAAAATTCCAAACCCAGAGAGTTCAGAACCTAGAACTATTTTACATTTGATTTTTATTTAAAAAATCGGGGAGGATGGTAATTTTATTTATTTATTTTGGTCATGTTGCACATCATGTAGGATCTTAGTTCCCAAACCAGGGATGAAACCCGTGCCCCCTGCAGTGGAAGCATGGAGTCTTAATCACTGGACCACCAAGGAAGTCCCTACATTTTATACAAAATAGCACCAAGAGGTATAATAGTATTTGGGCCTACACATTCAGTTTTTCCCTCTGATTCAGGAAAAACTTTAGAATCTGGGAGCAATGGCGGAGGAGAATAGGGAACTTGAGTGAATCCTGGAATGTTAGCGTCAGTCAAGAGTTTAGGGATACTGTCTCTATAGATATAACTCTTTTTCTGAAGTATCTAAAATTAACGAGACTATTTAGACTCATCGACAGAAATTAAATTCATTCCCTCTCTACCAAATAAGTTTTTTTCATGGGTTTATACTCTCATATGTACTTGGACCCAAACCCATGTCTTTGATCAGAAATGTGCTAAGTCGCTTCAGTCATGCCTGATTCTTTACGACCCCATGGACTGCAGCCCACCAGCCTCTTCTGTCCATGGGATTCCCCAGGCAAGAACACCAGAGTGGCTTGCCATTTCCTTCCCCACTGATCAGAAATGAGAAGGAAGAAAAAGGAAGCCATGGAGGAAGGTGAGAAATCTCCTTTGCAACAAATCTCAAATATGCTCTTCCTTTCTGTTTTCTTTACTGCAAGTCCAGTTCAGAATCCTACACTGCATGCAGTGTTCCGTAATGATGATGACAATAATGACAATGAAGATGATAATCATACAAGCTAACACTGTGTTTGAAGGAAATGGCAACCCATTCCAGTATTCTTGCCTGGGAAATCCTATGGACAGAGGAACCTGGTGGGCTACAGCTCATGGGATCGCAGAGAGTTGATATGACTTAGGGACTAATGGAATGGAATGGCTACCCACTCCAGTATTCTTGCCTGAAGAATTCCATGAACAGAGGAGCCTGGCAGGTTACAGTCCATGGGGTCCTGATGAGTCCAACACGACCGAGCAACTTGCACTTTCACTTTAGCAACTAAAACAACGACACCATATACACCATGGAATATTACTCAGCCGTTAAAAAGAATTCATTTGAATCAGTTCTAATGAGATGGATGAAACTGGAGCCCATTATACAGAGTGAAGTAAGCCAGAAAGATAAAGAACATTACAGCATACTAACACATATATATGGAATTTAGAAAGATGGTAATGATAACCCTATATGCAAAACAGAAAAAGAGACACAGAAGTACAGAACAGACTTTTGAACTCTGTGGGAGAAGGTGAGGGTGGGATGTTTCAAAAGAACAGCATGTATGTTATCTATGGTGAAACAGATCACCAGCCCAGGTGGGATGCATGAGACAAGTGCTCGGGCCTGGTGCACTGGGAAGACCCAGAGGAATCGGGTGGAGAGGGAGGTGGGAGGGGGGATCGGGATGGGGAATACGTGTAACTCTATGGCTGATTCATATCAATGTATGACAAAACCCACTGAAATGTTGTGAAGTAATTAGCCTCCAACTAAAAAAAAAAAAAAAAAAGACTAAACATACATTTACCATACAATTCAGCAAATGTACACTTGGACGCTCACGAAAAAATAAAAAAAAAAAAATAAATAAAACAACGACACCATGTCACCTATGAAGTGCTTTGCATATGTGAACTCATTTAATCCTCACAAGCAGCTTCTGAGGTAGGTAATATTTCTATGCCCACTTTAGCAGTATGGAAGTGGGTTTGGGGTGGCTGAGTAACTTGCCTACATTCACACAGTTAGTGCCGGAGCAGGAATTCCATGTCAGGTAGTTGGGGCTGCAGAGCCTAAAAGTCTGTAATCACTAATGCTTTGCTGTCTTCTCACCAAATGTCTTGCCTCTTGGCCAGCCTTATGCTGCTGTTAGATTTAATGTTCTTAAAATACTACTTCAAACATTTTATTTCTGTGCTCGAAAGTCTTCTTGGCTTCTTCCCAAACACAGAGTAATGTCTGAACTCTTCAACCAGGTATTATGGTGTTGGCTGCAGACTGGCTTGTCAGCACCACCTCCTCTATTGCTCCCAGTGAGTGTCCCCTTCTGGCAGGCCGGCCGGCTCACTGCGTGTCTAGCCCCCAGTCTTCTCTGCACTTACCTAGTACTTTTCCTCTTTCTGAATATTTGATGATATCATTTTCTCTGCCAAATATTTTTTTCCCCCCACTCTACTGAAACTCAGCATGAGATTTGTATTCAGCAAGGAGTGACTAGGGTGTGATGGGATTTTAAGCCATGCCCCAAAACATGGGACTGGTAAGCCTGGAGGAAAGATGACTCAGAGGGACAAAACCAAGTGTTTTTAATTAAAAGACTGCCACGTAGAAGAGGTGTAGAGTAGCTCTGTTCAGTCCATTATCAACCTGATGTGTCAAAAACAGATCTAGAATTCAAGTCCTTTCTTTACATGGCATTCACCCAGAGGGCACAATTCCATTGGATTTTATTTTTGATTGCCACAGAAGGTATCTAAATGAAGGCTTAATAAATTTGGTACTCATAAACTAAAATATGTGCTCTTATCAGCTTCCTAAGGAATACTAATCTAACAAATGGTGTTCAGCAGTTGACAGCATGGTACCACCATTGTGCATACTTTTAGATAAGGACTGGGAACTCTAAGGAAAGTCCCAGACACATAGCTTCATGATTAACTAATGCCTTTCTGTTTAAACTGTGATAAACTAACATTTATGATGCAATTATAACAAGATTTTTGAATTAAAATTATTGGTTTACTGTTATTATCTATTTAGTTGATTGTGTGTGTTGTTACATTAACAATATAGTAAGATCTATTTGCTTTGAGAGCTTTTTGTGCCCATAATTTTCCATTAACTGAAGTTTAAAACCATGTATTGAGCTCAACTATGAGTTATCCTTACCTCTATTGACATAGCTCTGTCTTGAAGGTTATAAACCCAGACCCTGCTCTCACACTTCCAAATTGCTTTGGAAAATTTGCTTCCCCAAAGAAGAATATGGATCCTAGGGCCTTCCGGATGTGCCAAGTATGCTTCTGACAAAAATGTATACTTGATTATTTTTTTTTTTTTGCAATTAGAATTCAAAAATCAGATGGTGATTCAATGAAATGGCCTTTTAGCTTTCTTCTGGTTTTAATATTTTATGCTTTTCAAACTTTCTTCAAACTTTCTTCTGTGAAACCTGGGGGTCATTTACTCTTCTTAACCCAGAGGCTACACCACATATTTTGGCATTCCCACAGTTTTCTTTCCACCAGCAGAAGTTTCAGTGTGATTGGAAAGGGCATGGGGCAGGGATTTTGACTACTGCCTTGCTATGAAGGGCTTCCCTTGGACTCAAAGCATTAGAAATACAGGTTCAAAAGAGAAGAAGGAGGTGTGTACCTGTTCTATACAAATCAATTTAATTTCTGTTGTAAAAGAGTACTCTTTTACAAACAGGACTTTAATTTTTAAGATCAGCTTGTATTTTGACTGAGTATTTTAGAAAAGGAATAATTATTCATGCAGATAGCAGCCAGGTATTCCAATAGAGCTTCGTTTCATACAATTATAGGCTTTTCCTAAAAGAAACAGTAATCTTTGTGGTGAGCACAGGGAGCTGTTTCTTCAATACACATCCAATTTATTTGTACCAACTGATTGATGCTTGAAGCCAGATGAATGGACATGATATTAATTATTCATTATGGTGCTTAGGATAAAATTTGCATTCTCATGCAGTCAAAATTGATGAGGTTTTGCATTTGTACTATAGGAATAGCTTCCAACTCAACGCTAAAACTCAATATAATCTTAATAAAAATTTTGAAAAAGGCACCAATAATTTGAACTTTCTCATATCCACAGAACATTTGTTTTATTGGACCCTTATGTCCTATTAAAAGTATGTTGAAAATATTCTTTTTATGTCTAATCAAACAGATATGGCTTTAAAAAAATCTCAAGAACATTTCAAATGCAAGGTCATAATCACTGTAATAGAGCTTAAAAACTGTGATTTGGAGAACAAAATTGCAACTCATATCTTTATAAAAGACATTTACTGTAGCACATCTTCAGTGTTTTATTTCTCAGATAAGAAAATATTGGGACTGTAATGATATTTCATATACAGGTGAGTAGTATTCCTGTAGATTAGAAAAACCAAGCACAAAAGAGACTTGTCTTAAATCAAGAATATGTTTGCAGATATTGCATAAAGGCAGGCCCTTTTGGTCACATATAGCAGGCTTCGTCTGAGAATTCTGACTTGTGTCTGTAGCCACAAATAGGACTAGAGAGGGCAGGCCCCTCCATTTTTCCACACTCTCAAGGGTGTGTGGAATTCTGTTATAGCACTTGGCTAGAGGGCAGCAGGGACAGACATGTCCAGCATTTTGTGCTTTCCTCGGTGACGCTAGTCATAAAGAAATCACCTGCCAATGCAGGAGGTACTTAAGAGATGCTGGGTCAGGAAGATCCTCTGGAGGAAGGCATGGCAACCCACTCCAGTATTCTTGCCTGTAGAATTCCATGGACAGAGGAGCCTGGTGGGCTGCAGTCCATGGGGTCCACCAAGAGTTGGATATGACTGAAGCAACTTAGTGCAGGAGGTAGAAGTGGCCAGTGGTAGTGATTCATGTTTTTCTGTATTATGTTCTGAACTCTGTAAAAAAAGAAAATTGATTCCAAAGGCTGTACATGTTTTGGAAGGACATACTTCTAGGAGAAGGGGTGTGTGTGTGTATGTGTGTGTGTGTGTGTGTGTGTGGTGTATTGGTTAGGTTGCCTCTGGCCAAAAGTAACACAATCTAGGCTCCTGAAAATGTAAACAATAAGGAGACAAATCTCACATATGTCTGGGTGCCCAGAGGCAAAGCAGGCTCCAGGCATAGTGATCAGAGGTTCAATGATGGCATCAAGGACCCTGGTTCTTTTCATTTCTCTGCTCTGCTACATTCTAGGGATGTTTTCCTTATGGTTGCAAAATGACCAGCAATGATGTTAAGGGTACACAATTCCTTATTCACAAACAGCAGGAGAAAGAATAAGAAAAATCTTCCTCAAGCGTGGAAGATACACATCCCACAGTTGGCCCACCCTAAGTCACATGCCTGTATTGGGATCAGCAATCATTTTTGGAAAATGTTATGTGGAGATTAAGTTTCATTTATCAGGATTTCAGGAAATGGGATGGATGCCTGAGAGTGAAAAAGTTGGCTGAAAGCTCAACATTCAGAAAACTAAGATCATGGCATCTGGTACCATCACTTCATCGCAAATAGATGGGGAAACAGTGGCTGACTTTATTTTTCTGGGCTCCAAAATCACTGTGGATGGTGATTGCAGCCATGAAATTAAAAGACGCTTGCTCCTTGGCAGGAAAGTTATGACCAACCTAAACAGCATATTAAAAAGCAGAGGCAATTCTTTGCCAACAAAGGTCCATCTAGTCAAGGCTGTGGTTTTTCCAGTGGTCATGTATGGATGTGAGAGTTGGACCATAAAGAAAGCTGAGCACTGAAGAATTGATGCTTTTGAACTGTGGTGCTGAGAAGACTCTTGAGAGTCCCTTGGACTGCAGGGAGATCCAACCAGTCCATCCTAAAGGAGATTAGCCCTGGGTGTTCACTGGAGGGACTGTTGTTGAAGCTGAAACTCTCAATACTTTGGCCACCTGATGTGGAGAACTGATTCATTTGAAAAGACCCTGATGCTGGGAAAGATTGAGGGCAGGAGAAGGGGACAGCAGGGGATGAGATGGTTGGATGGGATCACCGACACAATGGACATGGGTTTGGGTGGACTCTGGGAATTGGTGATGGACAGGGAGGCCTGGCGTGCTGCGATTCATGGGGTTGCAAAGAGTCGGACATGACTGAGCGACTGAAGTGAACAGAACCTTTTGACCATTTATCAATTTGGGATGAGGTGATTTTCTTGATTGATAAATGATGTATGAGATTGGTTACATTCATGGTCTCAAATTTTCACTTTTTCCTTTATGTATCCATTATACCTTTTGTCCTATGATTGTGGAATTCCTCCCATAAAAGCAGAGTCTGTTTCCCACCCCAAGGAACTTCTTTGATCAGTAGAATGATGCAGAAGTGATTTTGAGCCACTTTTGAGCCCAGGCCCCCAACAGCTTTGCAAATTTTTCATTTCCTTCCTGTACTCCTGCCTGATACATGCTGGGACTGGCTTGCTGAAAGATGAGAGACATGTAGAAAGATGCAGAGGCCGTTGTAAATCTGCTGACATTAGGTGACACCAGACATGGGACTGAATATGGTCAAGATCAGGAAAGCCTCCTGGCAACTCCTAGTTGACCCAGACTGAGCTATCAATGATAAATGTTGTGTTTCTCTGAGGCTTTGGTTTTTTGTCAAGCAGTCTTGTAATGATAGTGAAGTAGCTCAGTCATGTCTGACTCTTTGAGACCCCATGGACTGTAACCTACCAGGCTCCTCTGTGCGTGGGATTTTCCAGGCAAGGGTACTGGAGTGGGTTGACCTTTCCTTCTCCACTTGTAATGATAATAGATAACTAATACAACTACTATCTTCTTTCATCCATCAAGTTACATATACATCCTAGATCTTGCCCTTTAATTATGTTTATTATGCTTTGACTTGCAGAAGTTTAAGAGGTTTATAAAACCGAATCTGTTTTTTCCCTTTGTGACTTCTTCCATTGGTTTAACATGTAGAAAAAAACAAAAAACAAAAAAAACTTCTTCACTGAGAAATCAAATAAACATGTACATAGAGGGCTTCCCAGGTGGCGCATTGGTAAAGAATCCACCTGTCAAGGCAGGAGACGCAAGACATGCAGGTTCGATCCCCGTGTCAGGAAGATCCGCCCCCGAGAAGGAAATGGCAACCCACTCCAGTACTCTTGCCTGGAAAATTCCACAGATAGAGGTGCTTGGCAGGCCATAGTCCATGGAGTCTCAAAGAGTCAGACAAGACTGAGCACACACAAACATGTATTTTCTTTCAATTGGTGGTTTCAACTTTGCATCCAATTTTTGCATATATTTGGGTCATTTGGTTATGTGGTATACTGTAAGGATCTAGAATTTTTTTCCTAAAATGATATTTCCAACTAGTTTTGAAACAATCCAATCCTGGTTTTATTAATGAAACCACTTTCATATATTTGATTCTTAGATGTATATCAACATTTACTTTAAAATACTTTAAAACAATATTTTAAGTATTGAAGTTTTATAGTATGTTTTGTGTGTATATGTGCTCAGTCACTCAGTCTTGTCTGACTCTTTGTGACTCTATGGACTATAGCCTGCCAGGCACTTCTGTCCATGGAATTTTCTAGGCAAGAATACTGGAGTGGGTTGCCACTAATATTTGTAAAGATTGGATAGCCCCTATTTGTGGAAACAGCAGAAACAAAGTTGATTTAAAGAATATATTTACAAATAAACCAGCACTTTGGCAATATCCTGACTAGTAATCTTTATAAAAGTTAACCATCCCATTAATAATCATGCCAAAAAATACCATTGAAGTCATTTATATATATTAGCACATTTTCATATGTCTTACACACTTAAAATTTTTTCTCTAATTTTTTTTAGCTATCATAGTTATAGGTATTTCTCCTTTATTTTTTTAGAGTGCTGTGAAGCTAGATGTTTTTGTCTACCACAAATAAAACTATATTTTCAGAAGTATTAATTTGAAGAGTTGGTCGATTTTAATGATTTAATTTTAAAGGAAATTATTTTGTTCCTTTGAGTAAACATGATGGACAAAGATGGAATCAAGGCAGAGAACTGAGCTGCCCTTCTTAGGAAAAATACTGCAGGGTTAGAGTAGTGGTCACTGCTCTCCCAGATGCCAGGTAAACACAGTCTGCATCACGGTAGGTAAGAGGAATAGGGGCTTCTTCTCCTCTTCTAGTTGGTGGTAGCAGAGGACTCATGTCATCTTCATCTCTGGGGTCGTAGGGATTGTGCTCCCCTAGCATTTTCTAAGAACCACAGCACTCATAAGTGTGGTGACACCATTTCTAGGACTGTTCTGTTTTGTGCCTCTTGTCCTAGTGTAATTGTTAATACTTCTGTCCTTCCCTTTCAAAAGTGTTCTGGCCTGGATGATGTATTACAAGTCCCCCTACTCATCAGTTCAGTTCAGTCGCTCAGTCATGTCCTACTCTTTGTGACCCCATGGACTTCAGTATGCCAGGCTTACCTGTCCTTAACCATCTCCCTAAGCTTGCTCTAACTCATGTCCATTGAATCAGTGATGCCATCCAGCCATCTTGTCCTCTGTCATCCCCTTCTCCTGCCTTCAATCTTTGCCAGCATCAGGGTCTTTTCCAGTAAGTCAGTTCTTCACATCAGGTGGCCAAAGTATTGGAGCTTCAGCTTCAGCATCAGTCCTTCCAGTGAATTTTCAGGACTGATTTCCTTTAGGATGGACTGGTTTGATCTCCTTGCAGTCCAAGGGTCTCTCAAGAGTCTTCTCCAACACCACAGTTCAAAGGCATCAATTCTTCAGTGCTCAGCTTTCTTTATGGTCCAGCTCTCACATCCATATATGACTACTGGAAAAAGCATAGCTTTGATGACAAGGACCTTTGTTGGCAAAGTGATGCCTCTGCTTTATAATACACTATGTAGGTTTGTCATAGCTTTTCTTCCAGGAGAATTTCCTGGCTACAGTCACTGTCCACAGTGACTGTGGGGCCAAAGAAAATACAGTCTGTCACTGTTTCCCAATTGTTTCCCAATCTAATTGCCATGAAGTAATGGGACCGATTGCCATGATCTTCAGTTTTTGAAAGTTGAGTTTTAAGCCAGTCTTTTCACTCTCCTTTCACCTTCATCAAGAGGCTCTCTAGTTCCTTTGGGCATAAGGGTGGTGTCATCTACATATCTGAGGTTATTGATATTTCTCCCGGCCATCTAGATTCCAGCTTGTGCTTCATCCAACTCGGCATTTCACATGATGTACTCTGCATATAAGTTAAATAAGCAGGGTGACAATATACAGCCTTGACATACTCCTTTCCCAATTTGGAACCAGTCTGTTGTTCCATGTCTGGTTGTAACTGTTGCTTCATGACCTGCATACAGGTTTCTCAGGAAGCGGGTAAGGTGGTCTGGTGTTCCCTTCACTTTAAAAATTTTCCACAGTTTGTTGTACTCCACACAGTCAAAGGCTTTAGCATAGTAAATAAAGCAGAGGCAGATGTTTTTCTGGAATCCTCTTTTTTTTTTTTTTTTTTGATCCAGTGGGTATTAGCAATTTAATCTCTGATTCCTTGGCCTTTTCTAAGTCCAGCTTGAATGTTTGGAAATTTTCGGTTCATGTGCTATTGAAGCATAGCTTGGATGATTTTGAGCATTACCTTGCCAGCATGTGAAATGAGTCTAATTGTGTGGTAGTTTGAACATTCTTTGGCATTGCCTATCTTTGGGATTAGAATGAAAACTGATCTTTTCCAGTCCTGTGGCCACTGTTGAGTTTTCCAAATTTGCTGGCATATTGACTGCAGCACTTTAACAGCATCATCTTTGAGGACTTGAAATAGCTCAGCTGGAATTCTATCACCTCCACTTCTTTGGTTCATAGTGATGCTTCCTAAGGCCTACTTGTCTTTGCACTCCAGTGTTTCTGGCTCTAGGTGAGTGGTCACATCATTGTGGTTATCTGGGTCATTAAGATCTTTTTTGTATAGTTCCTCTGTGTATTCTTGCCACCTCTTCTTAATATCTTCTGCTTCTGTTAGGTCCATACCATTTTATTCTTTATTGTACCCATCTTTGCATCATATATTCCCTCGGTACCTCTAATTTTCTTTAAGTGATTTCTAGTCTTTCCCATTCTGTTGTTTTCCTCTATTCCTCTGCATTGTTCTCTTAGGAAGGTTTTCTTATCTCTCCTTTGTCTTTAGCTTCTCTTCTTTTCTCAGCTATTTTTAAGGCCTCAGACAACCATTTGCCTTTTTGCATTTCCTTTTCTTGGGGATTACTTTGAGCACTGCCTCCTGTAGAGCATTACAAACCTCTGTCCATGGTTCCTCAGGCACTCTGTCTATCAGATCTAATCCCTTCTGCTGTATAATCATAAGGGATTCGATTTAGGTCATACCTGAATGGTCTAGTGGTTTTCCCTACTTTCTTCAATTGAAGTCTGAATTTTGCCATAAAGAGTTCATGATCTGTGCCACAGTCAGCTCCTAGTCTTGTTTTTGCTGACTGTATAGAGCTTCTCTTCAACTGCAAAGAATATAATCAGTCTGATTTTGGTGTTGACCATGTGGTGAAATTCATGTGTAGAGTCATCTCTTGTGTTGTTGGAAGAGGGTGTTTGTTATGACCAGTGCGTTCTCTTAGCCTTTGCCATGCTTCATTTGTACTCTAAGGCATAACTTGCCTGTTACTCAAGGTATCTCTTGACTTTTTGTATTCCAATCCCCTATGATGAAAAGGACATAGTTTTTTGGTGTTAATTCTAGAAGATCTTATAGGTCTTCACAGAACCATTCAACTTCTGCTTCTTTGGCATTAGTGGTTGGGGCATAGACTTATATTACTGTGATATTGAATGGTTTGTCTTGGAAACAAATCAAGATCATTCTGTCATTTTTGAGATTGCCCCTAAGTAATGCATTTCAGACTCTTTTGTTGACTATGAGGGCTGCTCCACTTTTTCTAAGAGATTCTTGCCCACAGTAGTAGATATAATGGTCATCTGAATTAAATTTGGCCATTCTCATCTATTTTAATTCATTGATTCCTAAAATGTCATTCACTCTTGCCATTTCGTATTTGACCACTTCCAGTTTACCTTGATTCATGGACCTAACATCCCAAGTTCCTATGCAATATTGTTCTTTATAGCATCAGACTTTACTTTCACCAACAGACACATCCACAACTGGGCATTGTTTCCGCTTCAGCTCAACTTCTTCATTCTTTCTGGAGCAGTTTCTCCATCCTTCTCCAGTAGCATATTGGACACCTACCAGCCTGGGGAGTTCATCTTTCAGTGTCATATCTTTTTACCTTTTCATTCTGTTCATGGGGTTCTTAAGGCAAGAATGTTGAAGTGGTTTGACATTCCCTGCTCCAGTGGACCACATTTTGTCAGAACTCTCCACCATGACTCATCCATCTTGGGTGGCCCTACTTGGCATGGCTCATAGTTTATTGAGTTAGACTAGGCTGTGATCCAAGTTATCAGTTTGGTTAGTTTTCTGAGATTGTGGTTTTCATTCTGTCTGCCCTCTGATGGATGATGATAAGAGTCTTCTGGAAGCTTCCTGGTGGAAAGAGCTGACTGTGGGGAAAATTGGATCTTGCTCTTGTGGGCAAGGCCATGCTCAGTAAGTCTTTAATCCAGTTTTCTGCTGATGGGTGTGGCTGTGTTCCCTCCATGTAGTTTGGCCTGCCAGCATGCCTCCCAAGACTGCTGCAGTCAGTGTCCCTGACCCTGTGGCAGGCCACTGTTGACCCACACCTCCACTGGAGACTCCTGAACACTCACAGCAAGTCTGACTAAGTCTCTAGTGGAGTCACTGCTCCTTTCTCCTGGGTCCTGGTGTGCACAAGGTTTTGTTCATGCCCTCCAAGAGTCTCTGTTGCCCCAGTTCTGTGGAAGTTCTATAATCATATTCCACTGGCCTTCAAAGTCAAATTCCCTGGGGGCCCTCAATACTTATGCCAGATCCCCAAGTTGGGAAATGTGCTGTGAGCCCTATAACTTTCACAACTGTGCAAGAACATCTTTGGTGTAGTGGGTCACCTGCTCGGTGGCACTATAGTGGGATAATGGTGACCTCCTTTGAGAGGACTTATGCCACATCTCCCAGGTTTGCTGCTGCCAGAGCCCCTGTCTTGAGGCAGGCCACTGCTGGCCCATGCCTCCGCAGGAGACACTCAACGCTCACAGGCAGGTCTGGCTCAGTCTCTAGGAGAGGTCCCTGCTCCTTCTCCCCGACTCATACTGCACCGTGAGGCAGTGGCTGCAGCTGCTGACCGCTGTACCCTGAGACTGAGAACCGGGGTGGGGAGAATAGGTGCTCAGCACTCAGTGGAGCTTTTCTTGCCACAGATGCAAGACCCAGACTGCTAATTAGGAGTGGAAAAGGTCACCTTTGTGCACACAAGCCCCCTCCTTCTGTTTATAGTGCAGTGTGTTTTAATGGAGAGGGCAGAGGAGCCTGCTTTTATCAGCTTTTGGACCAATCTCTGCACCAAGTAGCAGAGTCTTCTTTTCAGAGCCCTGGGCTATTACATTTGCTTAATTGGAATACAGTAGTTTTTGCTGCATGCTAGACCAGCAAGTATATGAGTCATCTCAAACCCAAGCAGCGAGCAAGGCTGATTCTGAGAAGACAGTGGGAGACATTTTGGAGAGTGACTCTGGGGAATGCCGGTGCCCTTCCTGTGTTATTAAAGGGACTGAGTGGCCGCATCTGATGCTGGATGTCCTTGTCATTCTTGGGACCTCACCCTGGGAGTCATCATCGCTCCCAGGCCTTCACCTCACTGACAGAAGAGCATGCTCCTGGTAACTTCACTCATGAAGGAGATCTGAATTAGGCTTGGTCATGATCCCTCTCTTGAGCTTCTGGCCTTTTGTCCTTTAGAGACTGGGGGCATTGTGTGCGTTTGTGTGTGTACTCGGTCATGTCTGACTCTTTGCCACCCCATGGACGGTAGCCCGCTAGGTTCCTCTTTCTATGAGATTTCCGAGGCAAGAATACTAGAGGTTGCCATTTCCTCCTCCAGGGGATCTTCCTGACCCAGGGATAGAGCCCACATTTTCTGCATCTCCAGCATTGGCAGGTAGATTCTTTACCACTGAGCTCCTTGGGAATCCCCTGGGGATATTGAGAAGGAGCTTGTTAGGTTCCTATGATTTGTTCATATCATTTCTCTTAAACAACATTTCCCAAAGTGCATCCTCCAGAGTTCCAGTTCTGAGAGGTAAGAGTTGTACTAAGGAAAAGGGGGTGGACCTGGGAAATGATTGTTTTGTGTTAGTCTGGGTTCCCTCACTTCAACTTGAGGATCTTAGTGAAGTCCTCCCAGGAGATGCGTTGAGAATGGGGCTTTGGAGGATTGTGACAAAGAGTCAAAAAGTGAGTAGAATTTAGAGAGGGAGAGGGGTTATACTGTGGAGATTTGGGTGACATGATAAGGTGGACTAGAAGATGAATTTAGTTTTCTTCCCTTTGCTGGAGAAAGAGGCAAGCAGCTAGAGGTGGGAAAAGGGGACTGTTCTTGGACTCTGTTGCCATAGTATAGCTATGACATGGTCAGGGCCTGGAGCAGGCTGGCAGCAATGGGGATAGAAAAGAGAAATCAGATGTAAGGGAATTATAAAACTATGGGAGGTGTGCCAATGGGATGGTCACCATTGTGGGGGCAAAAGTCAGCAGCAGCAGCAGTGTTGGTGTGTTAACAGCAGCTAAAATCTGAGCCCTCACCACATGCTATGCACTGTGCTGAGTGAACACAGTCCATGGAATGTCTCATGAAATCCTCCCAAGGATACTAAGAGGCAACGTGTGTATTTTACTGATTAAGAAATGGTGATTTATAGAGGTGAAGTTGTTTAAATAACCTAGAGCTAGTAAGTGGTTCATCTCACTTTGAACGTCTGCAGAGCCATAGAGAGGAGTGATCAAGGAGGATGAGATCATCTGTCTAGAGAGACTGTGTAGAGATGATGCCCAGAAGGAGCAGGTGGCTGCCTCCCTTTTGCATGTTATGGGCTGATAATGCAACCGATAATGCCAATTTCACTATGAAGGAGAAGGGTTTAGTCCTCCTGTTACCTTGAAGGTTGTTGGTGGGGGTGGGGGTGTGGGATTTGAGAAAAAGAGTAGCCTGGGTGATGTGGAAGGCAGATTAAATGCGACAAGTCTGACTAAGAGGGCCACCAACCCAGTGCTCCAGGGGCTTGAATAGGTCCAGTGCTTATTATATTAGTTTCAATCTAATATTTACTCAAAGAAAACAAGTGATAAAATCACTTGCCCCATCATTTTGAAATGGGTGTCAAAATTCTGTTAAAAATCTGAGGATGACTGAAGACTCTGATTGGGAGGAAAAACACTTTCTAGTTTTTGTAACATAACTATGGGATGTGTCAAGTATTTACTTCCCATTGCAGTTGTAATGGTACTTCAGTATCCCCTGTGGTTGGATTGGGAAAGGGGAGGAGGCATTTGTATAATTTAAAAAAATAAATTATGATGCCAAATATTCTTCACAACAGTTTGAGCTAGTTTCTGAGCAGGTCTACAGAGGCTGTTAGAATGCGAGATTACTGCAGAAAACCAATTTCAATATAAGCCTATGGAGATCCCATTACAATATAAAAATGAAATGTTGCCAATACATGTTATACACTATACCCAGAAATAGAAAGCAATACAAAATCCCTCATGCCTGTATGATATTTTGGTTCAGACATCCATCCACTGATTGAGCAGCATTCTCTAAAAGGAAGCTGACACAGTGTCCTTACCTCAAATTGTGGTTGTTATCATCCCACAGATGATGTTTTATTTAAATGGATTATCCTTTAAGTCACCTGGGGAAATGGCAAAGAAACTGAAATTCCAAGTCTTGGGCCATAACTGGACAACTCAAGGATATTAACCAAGAGATTCATGCACTCAGCATGTCGAGGACACTAGTGATTCTCAACCCTGACTATACATGAGAATCACCTGGGAAGTTTGAAAACAATACCTATGCCTGGGTTCACGCCCAGAAACTGTATAATCCGTTTGCGGGTGGTGTGCGGTCATCTGTATTCTAATGTGCAACACTGATTTACATAAACCCAAAAAGCTGGATTCAGTAGAGACTGCTATGTGTGCCACCAAAAATATTGGGAGCTCTGCCAACTGGAACAGAAATTGTCTGCAAATAGGTACAATAATATATGCCATTTTCTCTCTCACCTCAGCTGCTGTATCACTTTAGAAGTTTGGTGGAGAGAATGTTGAGGCTTGGTGGGGTAGAGTTGGGAACACTTCAGGTGACCTTGGGCAGCTTGGATTTCCAGTTGCTTGCACATTGATTTGAACTGTTACTGAGGTAGACACTGGGTAGTCAAGCTAAATTCATTACCCAAGTCTAAATTATAGGTGGGTGACAGCACTTTGTGTCTATTCTGGTATCCATCCTATTTCCAACTTTAAAGGACCAGGAGATCTAAATTTGCCAAATTGAAAGGGATTTCTATTTCTTCTCTACCTCCTATGACTGATATTAGCAAGCAAATATACAACTTCTGGTAGCAATCAATGCTATCTTGAAACCCTGAAGGGAATCAGACTGAGGAGGAAGTTATACCCAGGAAGGCAGAGTGGAGAGATGGAAAGAACCTGGGTCTTTGACAACATCATTGAGTGGCTGACCTGGGTGCTCGGGACTTACTCTGTTTGGGGGCTTGTTTAAGTTGCTTTCAGTAGTGAAA
Source organism: Cervus elaphus (assembly GCF_910594005.1). Taxonomy (NCBI): domain Eukaryota; kingdom Metazoa; phylum Chordata; class Mammalia; order Artiodactyla; family Cervidae; genus Cervus; species Cervus elaphus. The sequence continues at coordinate 37,154,213 of NC_057826.1, forward strand.
AGTGAAAGTTGCTCAGTCGTGTCCGTGTCCGACTCTTTGTGACCCCAAGACTATACAGTCCATAGAATTCTCCAGGCCAGAATACTGGAGTGGGTAGCCTTTCCCTTTTGCAAGGGATCTTCCCAACCCAGGGATCATACCCATGTCTTCCACACAGTAGGTGGATTCTTTACCAGCTGAACCACAATGGAAGCCCAAGAATACTGGAGTGGGTAGCCTATCCCTTCTCCAGTGGATCTTCGCAACCCAGGAATCGAACTAGGGTCTTCTGCATTGCAGGTGAATTCTTTACCAACTGAGCTATCAGGGAAGCCTGATAAATGCATAATTTAAATTATGCATAATACAAAGTAAATGCATAATTAGTGGATTATTTCAAATGGACAGAAAGAAGCGAGCATTCCAGTTAGAATTAGGAATCCCACTATGACATTAACTCAAAGATCTTAGACCAAGGGAAACCTCCCTAAACCTCAGTTTCCTCTTTTTGTAAAGCTAGGGATCTGAACATGATCTAAGATTCTTTCAACACTATCAGTGTATGCTTAAGAATTTTATTCGTTTCTCAGTTCTTTCTGATAAATCATTTTCTTACATTTTTTAATGTATCTTCTGTTTGTAACCTAGCAATTTAAAATTTCTGTGGATAATTATTCTCAAGTGCAATTTCCATACATCTTCATTGATTTTTTTGGTTTTGGGGTGTAAGTGTCAGTCTAGCCTTTGTTTCTATTTTGGCTTTACTTTCTGTCTTGGACTTGGTTTTTTTCCTACAGTAGTCTTCTGTCTGGCTATGAAATAATGTTATACATGGAGACAAGATTATATATGCTTATGTGTGTTCACATGGAGCTCCTCAAGCAATGAGTGACATGTTCAGAAAAAAATTTTCTAACAGAGAATGGTGGAGATACAGGCAGAGTGCCAGGGATTTTGCTTACTTTGAGTCCTGAATTATTTACTCTAATAGTCCTTCAATGCCTATCTGTGTATATACCAATATCCAAAGAGGTTTGTTATTAATATCTTGAACTTTACAGAGACTTTTATCTTTCAATAAATTAAAAAAAAATTGAAGTATAGTTGATTTACAATATTGTGTTTCAGATATGCAGCAAAGTGATTCAGTTATATATCTACGTCTATATCTGTCTGTCTATCTATATACTTTCTCAGATCCTTTTCCATTAAGGGTTATTATAAGGTAATGAATATAGTAGCCTTGATTGTAGATCAAAATCTACCATCTTATGCCAGTCTAGGGAAAAACAGAAACTTTTTACAAAAGTTTTTCTCAGGGTAAATTCTTCTGCAGAGCAGTTAACTGCTTTTGTATTGACAACTCTTACTCACTTGTAAGCATATGGTCTTTATGGTAGGGCTGCCCAGTAATTTAAATATTGCCCAACACAGAGTCTAATCATGTAGCAGATGCACAGATGGTGCTGGAATGAACACACTGGTGGACCCTGAAGTTAACTTTCCTTATTTTCTGTTGAATTTTAATGTTTTGTGACTTACTGACAATGACTTTGATTAGAGTGGAAATCTGCTAGGTAGTTATCAGATTACGTGAGCTATGGGTCTGGTAACTTCAGAGTGAGTGTCTGGTTAGTTTTGGTTTTAAAAGCTTGTCTTTGAGTAATACTTTAGAAAATTTAAAACCTTCCCATGCCAGGTAATTGAATACCAAGAGTAGCTGACACTGTATCAAGAGACTTAGACAATGAGGATGTTTATTTAGACCATTATAGTGAAATGTAAATAAATACAAGTATTATTCTCCCCAAACAAAGAACATTGTGTATAGGATTTTGGTATTTTTATTACAGTTTTAGATTTTAATAACTAGTTGTGTGGGAAAACAAAGGTAATCTATCTGGCCTCATTTTTTCATCTGTAAAATAAGAATTGCAGTAAACTAGAGTCTTTTCCCGGAGAAGGCAATGGCAATCCACTCCAGTACTCTTGCCTGGAAAATCCCATGGGCGGAGGAGCCTGGTAGGCTCCTCCATGGGGTTGTGAAGAGTCCAACATGACTGAGCGACTTCACTTTCAGTTTTCACTTTCATGCATTGGAGAGGGAAATGGCAACCCTCTCCAGTGTTCTTGCCTGGAGAATCGCAGGGAGGGACGGGGGAGCCTGGTGGGCTGCTGATTATGGGGTCACACAGAGTTGGACACGACTGAAGTGACTTAGCAACAGCAGCAGCAGAGTCTTTTCCTGGTCTTCTCAGGTGGCTCAATGCTAAAGTATCTGCCTGCCAGTGTAGGAGATGCAGGTGTGCTCCCTGGGTTGGGAAGGTCCCCTGGAGGAGGGCATGGTACCCCACTCCAGTATTCTTGCCTGGAAAATCCCATGGACAGAGGAGCCTGGTGGGCTACAATCCATAGCATCACAGAGTCAGGAACGACTTAGGGACTGAGCTTGCAGGCACACAGAGTGCTTTCCTGCCAAAAAGTTTAAAGTAGTCTTTAAATAAAATTATGGGGGAAAAGAAATAATATAAAAGTTATACAACTGAAAAAAAAAAAGTTATACAACTGGAACTGTAGTTGAAGCATGAATGTCCAAGAATCCTCAGAAATGCAGATGCAAACTTACTAAGAAGCAGAGACAGCTTCCAGTGAGCGAGTAAGGACCATGGTTTCTTCTCTGTACTGATGATATAACAGCAGTGTAAAATTATGTGATGTTTGGGAGGGTGAAGCTCCTCTTCTAGAATGGCAGATCAGGGAACTGTGTGTACAGGTGTGCTGCCTGGGCAGTAATGGCAAAATCCATCTGTGCTTGTTCCAAACTGAGTTTTTCGATGAGTCATTTAGTTTTCAGCATTCTGTCACCTTCAAACTATGAAATTCTGTTTCTAATCCTCCCAAGTACTGGAAGACACAGTGAAAACACCATCCTCTGAGATAATCATCTATTCCTCAAGTGGTGACAGCCTTGAAAAAACTTTCTCATTGTCAGAAACCAGCATAGCAAAGCCCCCAAAGTAATCCTGTTTGTGGGTGTTTTCATTAAACACTTGTTGTGACTTTCTTGATCTGGAGATGATTTTTCTACCTGACTGGGGAAGTACTCATCTCTTCAGCACTTATTTAATATCTACCTTATGACAGGCATGAGCTCAGTGCAAGAGATAAAAGCTAACTCTTCATCTTCAAGAAGTTAAGGTATAATATGGGAGACTGCCACACAAACCAGTTCCCATGCACTACGGTGAGCCCCTCTGAGGTCTGAACAGGGTGCTGTGGGGAAGATGGACAAGTAAACCAACTCAGTCGAGTAGAGGAAGGCTTCTCAGAGGAGATGATGCCAGAATAAGCTGGGAAAGAGGTTAAGAGGAGGAAGAAAAGTGTTTCAGGCAGAGGACACAGCAAATGGGGAAGCATTGAGGCAAGAAACAGTGATAAGAGTTGAGGATCTCAAGTACCTGTGGTGGCTAGAGAATTGACCCATATGCATAGGCTGGAAACAGCTAGAGAAGCGGGCAGAGCCCCCATCCCATGCTATGATCCAGGACTGAACTTTGCTTTGAAGGCTGTGGAGAATCTCTGATGGAGTGTAAATAGGGAAACAACAAAATGTAGATTCATCAGGAATATTAGAAGGCTCATTCGGTCAATAATATAGATGATCAATGGTGGTGGGGTGATGGGGAGAGAGTGAGAAAGCATGAACTTAGAGGGTAGGGGTTCACTTACAAGACAGGTTCAGGGAAGAAGTGATCAACATCAGGTGAAACGCCATGGCTTTTAATTATTCTTGAATCATCCTTTCATTTCTCAGTAAACCTTACTTGGTCATGGTGTATGTGTGTATGTGTACATGCATGTGTGTGTGTGTGTTTCTGTGTATTTTTTAATGTTCCATTGGGTCCTGTTTGCTAATATTACATTAGGGATTTTTGGAATTAGCAGGATATTCTGATTTCTTCTTATTTCTTTTCTATGCTTTGAAAGATTGGAAATAATATCATGTTATTTGTTTCTTGAAGATTTGAAGCAAATGCGTTTGGGAGGATTTGTTGTGGTCTCAGAAGAAAAATCACAAATCTGTGATCATGAAAGAAATTAAGAATGCTCTTGGAATTCCCTGGCGGTCCAGTGATTAGAACTCTGTGCTTTCACTGCATGGCCCTTGGGTTCAATCTCTTGTTGGGAAACTAAGATCCCACATGCTGTGTGGTGTGGCAAAAAGAAAAAAGAAAAAAAAAAAAGGAAGAATACTCTCAATTCTGATAATTTATAGCTTCTTAGAAACTATCCATTTCATTTAGAAATTCAATATTATTTTTACAGAGCTTCACAAAAGTACTCATATGAAAGTGAAAGTCACTTAGTCGTGTCCAACTCTTTGTGACCCCATGGACTATACAGTCCATGGAATTCTCCAGGCCAGAATACTGGGGTGGGTTGTCATTCCCTTCTCCAGGGGATCTTCCTAACGCAGGAATCGAACTGGGATCTCCTGCATTGCAGGCAGATTCTTTACCAGCTGAGCTTACTAGAGAAGCCCATCACAAAAGTACTCATAATCCTTTTTAATATCTTTGGCATATGAGTCATTTCATTGTCGATTTCTCCCCATCCTCAGCTTCATTGCTGATTGTTTGTGTTTATGCTTTCTCCTTTGTTATTTTTGTTTATAGTAACTGCTGGTTTTTATTACTTTCCCCCCTAAAAATCACCTTTTGGTGTGATTAATTCTTCTTTCTTCTGTTTTATAATCTATCAATTTCTGCTTTTTATCAGAAATAATTTGTTTCTGCTGCTTTTCTTACATTTTACTCTTTTTAAAGTATTGAGTTGAATTCTTGTCTAGTGATGTAAGTGTATAGACTTTTATGTTTTCACTTGTGGATAGCGTTCAGTATTTATATTGGGTTTTATTAATGTAGTATTTTCAATGCTATTATTTGCTAGATATTCTGAAACTGTGGAGTCAGAGAAATTATGATCATTATTGTCAAAGAATGAGTTATAACATCTCAGATGGGGGTTTTATTAGTTAATAATTTCTACTTTACATTATAACCAGAGATCTTGATCATTACTACGATTCCTGTTTGTTTTGTGATGCTTTTTTGGTGCCTAAAACATGATCAACTTTTGTAAACTTTTAAACAAGTATTTGAGAACAGGTTTATTCGGTGTTGACCGCTGAAGTTATAAAAATGTTAATGTAATGAATTAGGCTCCAGATTCTTTATATCCTCACTCTTTTTGAGTATTTGACTTGTTTGGGGCTGAGAGAAACAAATGAAAATCCTGTTCTGTTTGGAAGAATTCCTTAAATTTCCTGGTTTTGAAAGATTTGTGTCCTCTTTTGTTTTAATTGTTGGAACGTAAAATAGAATAGTGGTTATTTCTTCATTGTAGATTGAAGTATTATAACAATAAAATACCCTTTTGTCTTGCTTAATTCTTATTGCCTGGAAGTCTGGTAAAGACATGACAAATACAAAAAAAAGAAAGAAAAATCCAAATTACTTGTAGTTTTACTTTTTATATTTATAAATATAAAACTTATACCTTTTATATTTATATCATTTTACTTTTAATATTTCTAATTAGTAAATACAATTGGAGAATCTTTGAAGGATTTATAGTATTTCACATACATGTATAACATACATTACATACGTAACACATTTCAATCCTATTATGTTTTTCTCTTTCTGGTGCTCATGTTGTTTCCCATCTTATACTATATGGCTATATCCTTTTTATTTTAGTTCTGTTGTTTTCCTACTTTTGATAATTTATAATCTGGATTTTAGTTCTTCTGGTGCTACTTTTATGACCATGAATGCTTTTTAAAAGCTAGATCTGTTGATTCCTTGCTATGAAATATTAGGAAATTCATGTCCTTGTCCATCTCTACACCACCCCCATATCACTATCTTGAATTTTTAGTTTCTTTATTTTCATAATGTTAAAGTTCACAGCACATATTGAATGTTATAGACTTCTGGTGGCTTCAGTGTTCAGCACCAATTCTTAAATATCACAGCTTCCCCATTTCTGGTTCCTTATTGTGGTCCATCTTTTGGCTGCCTGGGATTCCTTCTCTATCATTTTCCCCTATAAGGGTCTATAGTTGTTATATTCTGACTCATTGCATAGTTGCAAATGCATGACTAATGTTTGTATTCATGATTGATAACTAATTGGCTTGAAATTATTGAGGCCATGGTCATTTCTCCCTAGGACTCTCTAAACATTGCTTGGCATTGAGTATCTTGTGAATGAGTTATGCTAGCCCAGGATTTTTATTATGATTTTATTTATATATACATATATAAGGTGTATATTATTGTACATATATAATGCGTATTCTACTTTCATTATTTCTTTCCCAAAGAACCTTTAATATCAGAGATATATTTTATACTTATTTATATAAATAAGAGCCCTATATAGGGCCACAAACTTAGGTAAGACTTTTTTACCCCTCCTTTCTCAAGAACCAATTCTTGTCCCCTTGGGAATGACATCATCCCTACTAAGTATATATGTGCTAACCTGGTCCCCCATATCCTCTTGTAAATGACCTAATTTTTTTCAATGTGCATAGTATTTTTTCTGCAGTTTTTTTTGGGACACAGTGTGATCTTTGCTATTGCAGATTTAGGGCTTTCTTTTTTCTCTGCCTATCTTTATTATATATATATATTTTTCTTTATTATGTTTTTGAAAAATTTCTTGTGTTCATTTGTTCCATTCCCTTGTTGAAAAATATCACTTATGTCTGCATCAGATATCCCCTTCCATATTCTACATCTCTGATCTCCTAGACTCTTTTTATTTTCTATTTTATTGCACAGTTGTCTTAAAAAGTTCAGGCCATAGCATTTCAGCTATATCTATGTTTTTGCTGCTTTTAGTGCTTTTTATTTTTATAGTGGTTTATTATATTCTCTTTCTGACTTTATCCCCCTTTCCCTAATATGTGCATTTTCTGTCTTTTTTTTTGCATCTTTTATTCCTTTCTTGATATTTCACAGCATCTTTGCAACCATCATCCCTCAGATTTGGGGCTAATCTGCCTCTTCTCCTCATCTCCTGATAGGCAGGTCATCAGTCAGAAGATCCATGTGAATTCACGGACTCCTCTGTAGCTCGTAGTTCTTTTGTTTGGTAATTTTGTACTTTTTTCGCTTAGTTGGGTATAATAAGCAGGTGCATATCTGCTTACTCTTTCTGATCTGTCTTCAACCTTGCCTGACCTCTAGCTGTTTCCAACACTGGAGTCCTAACTAGAGAAAGTGAAGACAGAAACAGTTCTTCTCCAACCTTTGTCCTTCTTCTGTTTCTCACTGTGCCAGTGTGTAACAAGCCCTCAGGATGGTCTCTGCTTGGCCTTGGCATGTTCTCATACTCATCCTTCCAGGTAAAGCTGTGTCCTTCATGCCCCTCTCACTTAATTTCAGAGAAATCTCTATTATTTTTCTTAAATTGAAGTATAGTTGATGTATAATATTATGTTAGATGCAAGTGGACAACGTGATTCAGCATTTTTATAGATTATACTCCCTTTAATGTTATATTACAAAACAATGGCTATATTTCGTGGGCTGTACAATATATCTTTGTTGCTTATGTCTTTAATACATAGTCGTTTGTATCTCTTCATCCCTTATTCCTATCTTGCCCCTTCTTTCCCTCTCCCTGCTGGTGACTACTAGTTTGTTTTCTTTATCTGTGAATCTGTTTTATTATATTCACTTATATGTGGAATTGTATAGATTCCACATATGTGATAGCATATGATATTTGTCTTTCTCTGATTTATTTCACTAAGCATAATATCCTCCAAGTCCATCCATGTTGTTGCAAATGGCAGAATTTCATTTTTTTTCCTATGGGTGAGTAATATTCCATTGCATTTATCATTGTTGTTTAGTCACTCAGTCATGTTTGACTTTTTGTGACTCCATGGACTGCAGCACACCAGACCTCCCTGTCCTTCACCATCTCCCAGAGTTTGCTCAAACTCATGTCCATTGAGTTGGTGATGCCATCCAACCATCTCATCCTCTGTTGTCCCCTTCTCCTCCCACCTTCAATTTTTCCCAGCATCAGGGTCTTTTCCAGTGTGTTGGCTCTTCGCATTAGGTGGCCAAAGTTTTGGAGCTTCAGTTTCAGCATCAGTCCTTCCAATGAATATTCAGGACTGATTTCCTTTAGGATTGACTGGTTTGATCTCCTTGCAGTCCAGGGGACTCTCAGGAGTCTTCTCCAACACCACAGTTTAAAGGCATCAATTCCTCAGTGCTCAGCCTTTTTTTATTGTCCAGTTCTCACATCCCTACATGACTAGGGGAAAAAGCATAGCTTTGACTATAAGGATCTTTGTAGGCAAAGGAATGTCTCTGGTTTTTAATACACTGTCTAGGTTCGTCATAGCTTTTCTTCCAAGGGGCAAGTCTCTGTTAATTTCATGGCTGCAGTCACCATCCACAGTGATTTTGGAGCCCAAGAAAATAAAGTATGTCACCGTTTCCATTGTTTCCCCATCTGTGTGCTGTCAAGTGATGGGACAAGATGCCACAATCTTTGTCTTTTGAATGTTGAGTTTTAAGCCAGCTCTGCTGGAGCTGAGCTCCATCATTTTCAGCTGAATTCCAGCGGAGGTGATGGCACTGCATATACATACCACACCTTCTTTATCTCGTCATCTGTTGATGAACACTTAGGTTGCTTCCATATCTTGGCAATTGTAAATATGAGCAATTGCTGCTATGAACATTGGAGTGCTTGTATCTTTTTGAAAATAGTGTTTTATTTTCTTCAAATGTTTGCTCAGGAGTGGAGTTGCTAAATCATGTGGTAGTTCTATTTTTAGGCTTTTGAGGAATCTCACTTTATTTTATTGGAGTACAGTTTAATTCACTTTTAATAGCTTGTAAAAGGGAAGCATATCCAAAGACCCTCAACCATTTTCCTGGCTCTAAAAAAATTCATAGAAACAATTTGTTCAATGGATGTCTGTTGTTCACTGTATTACTACGTGTCCCTTACATATTTTAAACAGAACAGAGGTAGGTTATGCTCCTGTTTGGAGGAAAGGAGCTAGGGAGACGCGTTTGGGTGATTACCAACAGTGAGGGTCAAAACTGAATCTGCCTTATGCATGAGCTTACTGGTTCTGGATCTTCTTACTGTACTTACACCTAGACCTGCATTCTTGCCAATATTGATTCCTGAGGCCTTGTTAATTCTCCTGATTTTTTCTCCTGGTTCCCAAGCTTTCTATTTGCTCCAGATAATGAGAACCTTTAGCTTTACGTCTGCCTGGTATTTCCTGGGCCCTTGGCTTGAGCCACTTGCTTCAAATACTGGTGTCTGATGTCACATATGAGTCTCCTTACACAGAAGCTCAAAGGGTCAGGCTGGCCCTTCAGTAAATGGTGGAAATAGTCATGGTTGATCGTGGCTTCTGGAGAAAAGTACTGAGATGTGCCATGCAGAGCCCCTATCAGAAGTGAAGGATCATCCCCAAAGCCACTGAGAGTGCCGATGGAAGCAAGACCTCAGCTCTCAGTTTCCTGCTGTCTTGGCTGAAGGTGATGCCCCTTCCCAGACTGGCTACATTCAATGACTGCTCTTCACGGAGATATGAGAGCCTGGACTTTTTCCCCTGCAGGATTCAGACCTCCCTGCAGGGTGGGCAGAGACCTTTATTCAAACTAGATTGTAGTCGACTTCTCCCTCCATTCCAATCTGGCTTTCTTCCCTTTTCTTCCCTAAGTACACTCACTAACAACCCTCCCGCCCACCAATCCCCATCAAGGAGTCTACTTCCTGTGCAGTGCAAAAGGGAACACCTTCTTAAGCCAGCTCAGGGTGATCCATTGCATCATCATGATCAGAACAACATGCAGTTGACCCACATGCCATAGTATTAACTCATAGGAACTTGTAGAACCAGGAAGGAAACACAGGACAGTAAAAAGGGGTTGAAATTCTAGGGGGGAAGAGGGTGGATTAAAGGGGTGGGAAAGAGGAAAAGCAAGCATACTGGTGTAGTTACATCTCTCCTCAAGATACAAGCTTGGGGAAGTTAGACATTGAAGGAACATCTGAAAACCACTTCCAAATTCTCCCAACACAGTATCACCTAAACAAGGAACACTGCAAACATCCATAAGACTCCTAATCTCGAACCTTTAAAATGCTTCTCCACCTTTCCCATTTGACCCTTGTATTAGTATATGCCCAAAGAGGTGCCACCTTCATCTCACAGAAGGGGACAAGCGAATTCTTCATAGAGCTTAGGTGACATGTCCAAGGCTACCCAGCAGTGTCCAGGGAAGCAGGCCCCAAGGCCAGTGCTTCTGCCATGTTTGTTCCGATGAAATAGATGGCTAACACAGGGCTTCCCTGGTAGCTCAGATGATAAAGAATCTGCCTGCAGTGTGGGAGACCCAGGTTCGATCTCTGGGTTGGGAAAAATCCCCTGGGGAAGGGAATGGCAACCCATGCTAGTATTCTTGCCTGGACAGTCCCATGGACAGAGGAACCTGGCAGGCTACAGTCCATGGGGTTGCAAAGAGTCGGACACGACTGAAATGACTAACAGACAGCCAACAGCTGGCATTTACTCATGCAAACTAATCTCTTTAAAGTTGCCCATCTTTGGAGTTATTCACACACCTTGAATAAAACACTCTGGGGTGTCTGGCCTGCATGAGGGAACTGCAAAAATAATGGTAAACAAGTTAGAGTCGGTGAGAGAAACTCTGATCCTCTCAGCAGCCGCCTTCTACTCTCCACAGGTGTAAATATTACTCCAGAAACCCCTTTAGTGTGTGGAGTTAGAGGCCTATTTATTTTTACAGTTAAAAAAATAAAGGCTTCTCTGAAATCTTGCTTGGGGTCTCAGAGCTTCCTGCTATGCCTCTGGGCACCTGTAGTGTTGGTGTATAAATGCACAGAGCTTGTTCCCTGAAGTTTCCATGGGGTCAACATGAGGTTTATTTTTTTTATGTGAGTCGAAGCAGCACTGAGCAGATTAGAACCAGTTCCTGGAAGATCATCTCATAGAGAGTTGTGGCTTAGCTCTTAAGGGACTCTGTACTAGAGTCTTGCTACTGAATAGTTTGAAACAAAAATAGATCAAGGAGCTGGAGAAAGTCTCCCCCTGCCTCCGCCCCGGCTCCCCATCCCTGCTCATTCTGGCCTGTGCCAGCGCACCCTCGCTGCCTGAGCATCAGCCACGAGTGCTCTGGCTGGTGGTGGACTCCCAAGGTGCGGGCACAGTCCTTGTTCCCCTTGTGACTCCCTTGAGCCCTATGGTTGAATGGGTGATTTTTTTGCATACATAATTCAATAAGAAAATCTCTAAGAATACCAATAGGAGAAAAAATGAGGGTGTTTCTCCTCCCTCCCTTCCTGAAAAGCCCCCTACCCATGTACTGGATGGGCTGGGTGGCTACGCCTCCCCCTCTAAGCCTGATTCAGCCATGGCTTTTACAAAGCTTATCTGGTATGTGAGATGTTTCCCTAAAACAAAGCAATAACCAATGATCTTTTCTTTCTTTTTAAAGTCTCCATTTTATTCTGGTATTTTCTTTCTAATGAGAGGTAGCGGAATCGTTCATTCCATAATTTTCCTGTGGAAGAATGCTCTGGGGTATAGGAATGCTTTGTGGAAGGCAGAAGGTAAAGTGGATTAAATACAGTTCATCTATGCTGGCATGTATTTCTCTGTGGGGAATTCTTTTTTAAGTATGACTAGTGCAAAATGAAGTCATGGGTGATGGTTGGGGAAAATCAATCAAGAACCAGTGACTTTATCTAGTTTTGTTTTCAAAAGAACACAAAAAATTTTTCCTTGCATATTTTAAAATTAAGAACAGGACAAAATACTATTCTAGCCAACTGAGTAATTATAGTTACAATTTTAAAGAGAAAGTGAGGTAGTGTTGGAGTCAAAGTGTTGGAGGAGACACGCAGGGTGAAGAATCATGTATGTTTTAGAGATTACAGTTAAGATAGGCAGGATTATGCTGCAGTCTACTAGGTAAGGATATTTTAAAATATTTTTATTGAAATACAATATTTAAAATATTTTTATTGATTTACAATGTGTTAGTTTCAGGGGTACAGCAAAGTGATTCTGTTATGTATATATACATATATATATATATATTCTTTTTTAGTTTCTTTTCCTTTATATAGATTATTGCAAGATATTAAGTATAGTTCCCTCTGCTATACAATAAGTCCTTGTTGGTTATCTATTTTTATGTATAGTGTGTGTATATTTTGATTATTATTAACTGGGAGCCCCTAGTAGCTCAGCTGGTAAAGAATCTGCCTGCAATGCAGGAGATCCTGGTTCGATTCCTGGGTCGGGAATATCCACTGGAGAAGGGATAGTGTACCCACTTTAGTATTTTGACCTGGAGAATTCCACGGACTGTATGGTGCATGGGGTTGCAAAGAGTTGGACATGACTGAGTGACTTTCACACACAACTGGGAGCTAGGCCTCCAAAGTCTGGTACAAAGTGAAGTGAAGATCAGGTCAGGGTCACACTCCAGTCTCGTTCACCCCTGCTGTCTATGTGTCATTTAAATCTCAGTTGTGGCCAAAGACCAAGTTCTGAATTTTCACAAGCAACACCAATCCATTTTCCTGAGGGCTGTCCCTTTCTTAGGGATGGTCATATTTTTGCCCAAGTTTGCCTTATTAAGAGGGAGGCCTGAGGAGCAGGAACCAGCATCTTTCTAACCAGTCAGATCAACCGAGTCAAACTTTATCGTCAAAGGTGTGACAGACGTTTCTTCTGGATCTTCCCTGCATTGCATTTGCACAGAAGTTAACTTGCACAGAACAAAACATGCAATCCTCTTACCACAGCAGTTCCGTTGGTGCACTGTGCAGTGTTTTGCATCAGACAGCTCCTGTGTGAGTGTGATTGATTGTGTGTTGATTCTTTGAGTCTGATGGGAATGGTTTAAAAAAAAGATTTCAGACTTAAGATAACCTGGGACAAAAAGCAGCAAAATAAACCTTCAAAAATATCCTCAGAAGGTAGGAAGGAAAAGTATAGCAGACCTAGATATGTGCCCCTTTTTGTTGTTGTTTAGTTGGTCAGTTATGTCCAATTCTTTTGCAACCCTTGGACCGTAGCCTACCAGGCTCCTCTGTCCATAGGATTCTCCAGGCACAAATACTGGAGTGGGTTTCCACGTCCTCCTCCAGTGGATCTTTCCAGCCCAGGGATTGAATCCTCATCTCCTATGTCTCCTGCATTGGCAGGCAAATTCTTTACCAACTGAGCCATCAGAGAAGCCTGTGTCCCCCTTTAGAGAAGGACGTCTTCTCCCTCGTGGGCAGTGTGTTCAGCAAGAGAGCCTCTAGCTCTCTGCTGCTTTGGGATCTGCCTCAGCTACAGAGAGCTGCTCAGCAAGCCTGCTGCACTTCCTGGGACAGCCTGCAGTTGAGTGAGGTGGAGGGACAGAACCTCGCCATGTCAGTCCACCGGCTAACTCATACTGGCGACACACACTCCTGAACCTCCTGCCAGCTTTCTGGAGACTTTGTTGGGTCTGCTTTGCAGTTCAACTCTTTCTGCTTCCATAGCTTTACCTATCATAGGTGTTGACTCTTAACAGATACCATGTGTCCCAAACTCCATCTTGAGGTCGGCTTTTGGAGAACCCACTTTGTGATATTGTAGTTGGTGCCTATTCCTGAGAAAGCTGGCAGTGAGACTGGGATTTGGAGAGGGTTTGCTGATACTGCCTGGCACTGAACACTCCATTACTTGTAGAAGGCGAAGCATAATGTGCAGTTCAGTGTGAAAACTTGTGTCAGTGGTAAATTGGGATGATGTCCAAGTGAAAGTGTGTTGAATGCATTGACAAGTGTTTGAGATCCATGGAGGAAGTAGCTCTATGGGCAGTAACTTTGGGTGGCTATGGCTACTTGCCATCCACAGCACAGTACGATAACTAACACTTGAGGGCAAGGAAAAGCAGAGCTTGGTTCTCATCTCCTGCAGGCAGAGGGCTGAGACATTCACAGGCCAAACCCAGGATTTAGAAGTCAGAGTGGTTAACCTTCAAAGGAAGTTAAACACTCAATAAGGCAGCCATATTATGCTAAGGTGGGGGCCCAGGTTATGAAAATATAGACTGAAACACAGATATAGACTTTATGGATGTCCTGGAAAACTTTTTTCTCCCCAGACTCCTCTCAGCATTCCTCAGTAAGAACTACCCTTCCCCCCACCTTCTCCATGCTGAAGCTGAGAGCAGAGGCTTCTAGCCTAAAGGCTGCCTCTTCCCCACTCCGGGTCAGCCCCGCCACCCCCTGGCTCCTAGGCCTCCTGTAGGGTTAAGACACAGTATAATCCACCCAGGGACAGCAGCCTAATCCTGCTGCCTCACCCTTTTTCTCAAAGGTGTTGATTCCAGACCCTCATCAGCTTCTCAAGGAGGTCTGCTTCTGGAGAACATGTCCTGTGAAAGGTAGAGGAGCTTAAGACAGTCACAAGATCATTTTTAAATGTCAGTGTGAAAAGCTGGGGAGTGCAGCACAGGCGAGCACACGGATTACAGTCTGTCAAGATATAATCCCAGAGGATTGTTTTTAGGCAGGACCGCTTTGCCGTCACCCTATCTGCTCCTTGCATCCCGCTGGACCCCCCACCCCCAGCTGCCAAGTGTTCTCTTCCCAACATGTAAAGTCTTGCTCTTCTGAATGCCCCCACCATTAGTGTGCTTCTTCCTGTATACCCAGATCTCTTGCTTTGGTTTCCTCCCTATATCAGAATTTATCTTTTTTTTTTTTTTTTTTTTGATGTGGACCATTCTTAAAATCTTCATTGAATTTGTTACAACACTGCTTCTGTTTTATGGTTTGGTTTTTCGGCCACAAAAAGCATGTGGGATCTTAACTCTTGATCAGGGATGGAACCCACACTCCCTGCATTGGAAGGCAAAGTCTTAACCACTGGACCACCCAAGGAAATCCCTAAAAATTTATCTCTAATGTATAATACATATAGGCATTAACTATGGACAATATATTAACATGTTTCTTCCACAAAATGTTTATTCTTTAGTAATACAGCCAATCAAAATTCTTAAAAACCTACTTAGCAGTGTCATTGTTCCACCTGCCTTCAACCTTGTCACTTGTAAAGACATTCATCACACTGTCCCTGGAGCAAGTGTAAATTGATAGTATTTGCCTTGCCTTCTTGGTCTGTCTCTGACTTCCATGAGCCTCAGTTTTAAATAATAAGGATGATAATAGCTGTCTTTTACTAAGGACTTAGGGGGCTTCCCAGGTGGTGCTAGTGGTAAATAGCCCGCCTGCCAATGCAGGGGACAAGAAGAGACATAGGTTTGATTCCTGGGAAGATACCCTGAAGGAGGAAATGACAACTCCACTCCAGTTTTCTTGCCTGGACAGAGGAGCCTGGTGGGTTACAGTCCATGGGGTTGCAAAGAGTTGGATATGGCTGAAGCAACTTAGGACACAGTGTCTGCCAGGTTAGTCAGTAGCTCCTTGCCAAATTCCTATGAGGCAGGTAAACTGTAATTTCCATTTTATAGCCCTGATTCAGGTGTGAGCTCAAGATTTGAGATCTTGCTCCAGTAACCACTGTACCACATTGCCCAAATCGTTTCTGTGGTTTGTAGAGGCCCTGTATAATATGGCCACAGCTTATCTCTCTGGCCTCATTCCATCTCTGACCATTTCCTTACCTGAACTTACTGGGCTCTGTGATGCCTCCAGAACTTTCTCCCTGATATTTTCTAGAACTCCTCACCATGGATCCTATATCCTGCTGTTCTCTCCTCACTTAGACTTCATTCATCCTTCCAGAATCCTTCTAGACATTGCTTCCAGTGTCAGCTCCTCTCACTATTCTCCAGACATCAAACATGGCAGGGAGGCGTTCCATGTATCTATCCTTATTGTGACACCTGTTTGTCATCCTCATGGCCCGCAGGTTCCTTGAGGGAGGGCACATCTTGCTCACTGGCAGTGCTGATAGAACCTGCCACAGACTAGATACTCAAAAACAGTACTTGTGTTGTAAATGAATGAATGAACCCCAAAGGAATACATGAGGTAGGAATTTTATGGTGGTGGTGTAGGTGTGTAATGGTTAATCTTATGTGTTAACCTGACTGGGCTGAGTGATGCCCAGGTAGCTAGTAAAACTATTCCTGGTTGTGTGTCTGGGAGGGTTTTTCTGCAAGAGATTACTATTTGAACCAGTAGGCTTGAGTAAAGAAGTCCACTCTCACCAGTGTGAATGGGCATCATCTGATCTGTTGAATTCCTGAAAGAGAGAAGAAACATGAATTTGCTCTTTATTTAAACAGGGACATTCATTCTTTTGTGCTCTTGGACATTAGCACTTCTGGTTCTTGGGTCTTAAGACTTGGACTGGGACTTACATCGTTATTTACCTCTTCCACCTTCCCACTCCATTCCCAAGCTTGTGGACTGCAAATCATGAGACTTCTTGGCCTTTACAGTTACATGCATCAATTTATATACATCATACATATATAGAGAGTATAAATAGCACTTCCCTGGTGGCTCAGATGGTAAAGAATCTGCCTATAATGCAGGAGACCCAGGTTCAATCCCTGGGTCAGAAAGATCCCTGAAGAAGGGAATGGCTGCCCACTCCACTATTTTTGCCTGGAGAATTTGGTAGCCAGAGGAGCCTGGTGAGCTATAGTCCATGAGTTCGCAAAGAGTCAGACACTACTGAGCGACTAACACTTTCATTTTTCTTTCATTATGTATTATATATGTGTGCACTAAGTCATTTCAGTTGTGTCTGAAGTCATGATACTGGGAAAAATTGAGGGCAAGAGGGAAAGGGGGCGACAGAGAATGAGATGGTTGGATGGCATCACTGATTCAATGGACATGAGTTTGAGCAAGCTCTGGGAGATGGGGAAGGACAGAGAAGCCTGGCGTGCTTCTGGGTTGCTAAGAGTTGGACACGACTTAGCTACTGAACAACAACAAATATATATGTGTTGCTATATATATACAATAAATTTTTCTTTTTTTGGATAGCCTTGTGATAATGTAATGTAACAGTGAGAAAAGAAAAATAGGGGTTTGTGTACTGAGCTCCAGCTGTCTTGGCTCCACAGTTCACCTATGGACTTTCTTGTGTTTGGTGTTAAATTTTGGATCCAAGTCAGGTCCAGAGTCTGTTGTGCCATTTTGTTCCTGACCACGTGTGCCACCCAGGAGGATTTGAGCTGGCAGTGTTCCAAGCCAGAAGAAGCCTGACAATTGCTTGTTGAAAGGAAATTGTTACCAGCTCTCTAGATATTTGCAGCCTGACAAATAAACTGTCTTCCTCAAAGAGTTTAGACACACATAACTAAACACTGAATACCCAGATGGCCCATCACAAATGAAAAGGTGGTAAATAAGAAAAGCCCAGTGTAATCAATGTTTCTGTCTTCTAAACTACATGGAGAAAAATCCCAATCAATATTTGAGAGAGTTCTTTTAAAACTAGGAAATGTTCAGAACGAAAGACTGCTCCATACATAGAAAAAGATTTGAGGAAGCCTATATTCTAATTCAAAATGTTCCCATTTTTGCAATTCATGAGATTTCCCCTGTAGCAAAAGAAGAAAACTATTGTATATAAATTTTGACAGCTCTGGATAAAACTGAGTAAATGCTAGAAAAACTTTTCAGTGTTTATTCCCCTACAAAACAATAAAGGAAAATAATAGCTAAAAGGTAGCAAGCAGGAAGCAGGCCTTGGTTTGGAGGGCATATGCATTTTTTTCAGTTAAAAAGAAGTCGCCTCAATTAATTGCTCTTAGAAATAAGACATAATGATAATGTGAAAATAAAGATTGCTGGAAAGTATGGATATTTATTTTAAACCTGCTTGATTAAAATGCCTTTAATGTGCAATACAATTTGCTGACTTAATATTTATCACACTAAGAAGTCAGATCTCTTCATGATCTCTTTTTTCGCTTAGGAAAGGGAGATTTTCTCTTTCCTGGTTGGGCTTCAGTGATTCAGAATTATTGGTCAAATATTTATCGAGTGCTCATGATTTGACTGTTACTGGTCCTCTGTTTAGACCTTACTTCTGACCATGTCTCTGTTGCTTTCTCATGTGTGAAAGTGAAAGATGCTCAGTCGTGTCCAACTCTTTGCGACCCCATGGGCTGTAGCCTGCCAGGTTCCTCTGTCCATGGAATTCTCCAGGCAAGAATATTGGAGTGGGTTGCCATGCTGTCCTTCAGGGGATCTTCTCAACCCAGGAATCAGACCGGAGTCTCCTGCATTGTAGGCAGAGTCTTTACTAGCTGAGCTACCAGGGAAGGTTCTCGTGTGTAGAGAGTAGTTTCTCCTGGTCTTGAATAAGCTAGAAGCACATTTTCCCCATGGATCTTGTCTCTATCTGTCTATGTTAACTCTAATGTTCTCAATTCTCTTAGGCCTCTGAACCCTCCCACCCACATCTTCACCCTCCCACCCACATCTTCACCCTCCCACCCACATCTTCACCCTCCCCAATCTTAGCACCCCAGGCCTCTAGATGCATCTGACCAGGCAGAATGGAAACTCAGGGCACAAGGCAGAGGACCCCCCTTCACTGTTGCTCTTTCATTCTTTCAAACACTTAAGCATTCTGTGTGTGCTCTGGGCACTCTTCCAGGTGTTGGAGAGATGGAGAGTAATGTGTAAGTAGGTAAATAACCAGGAAGATTTCAGAGACAATGAGTGCTAAGGAGAAGTGGGGCTTTACTTTTTATTGGGAGGGTTGGTTGAATGTCAAGAAAGAGAATAGTCTGCAAAGATCTGAGGCAGACAACTGGAGACACAGAAATAAACAACTGTAAATGTGGTAAGGTGGAAACCAAGTCCAGCCTGATAGGGTCACAGTGAGCCAGGACGAGTGCCTTCTAGAAGGAGCTGGAGATGAAGTTATAGAGGTAAATCCACTGCTATCTGGTGAATTGCTCCCATTTTCTCCTCTAGGTCCACTCCTCTCTCCACTCTGTGTCCTAGGGGTGACTTTTCCCTGCTCTCTGCCCTGTGGCTGGATTCAGCCAATGAGGAGTCCTAGCAGATGGGAAAGGAGGGGCCTGGGTATTTAACTGGAAGTCTCAGCTCCACACAGCCTTTCTGTCTTCAGGTAATCAGCCTTCCTTTCAGGCCTGGGGTGCTAACAGTGCCCTGCAGTGACTAGCTCTGAGGATTCCACTCTACCCTATAGCTTCACAACAACCTGCCCACACTTTTGAGTAGCATATATACAACTTTTTCCTAGTTTGAAAATGTCTTCTGTTTCTTATGTGACTCTGACTCAGATAGCCATTCAAACTGTGGCAAAGAGTGTGGATCTCATATGCTATGGAAAGCTATTTGAGATTTTAACTTAAATCGAGTTTGTTGAGGTATAATTCATATATAATACAGTTCACTGCTTTCACGTGTATAGATTTATGAAGTTTGATAAAACCCTATGGTCATATTAGGGCTTCCCAGGAGGCTCAGTGGTAAGGAATCTGTCTGCCAATGCAGGAGACATGGGTTCAACCCTTGGGTCAGGAAGATCCCCTAGAGTAGGAAATATTAACTCACTCCAGTATTCTTGCCTAGGAGATCCCATGGAGAGAGAAGCTTGGCGGGCTATAGTCTAGGGGTTCACAAAAGAGTCAGTTATGACTTAGTGACTACACAACAACAACAAATGGCCATGTTATCCCTGCCATATTCAAGATGCAGAACATCTAATCATTTGGGAGTTTTAAATGAGAGGGTTCCATGATCTTTTCCCCCCTAGTTTTTCAAACCTTACTCAAACTTGAAGAAAGGTCAGAGGAAGGCAAGGATAGATACAAAGAGGCTGGTTAGGAAGCTACCATGGGGTCGCAAAGAGTCGGACACGACTGAGTGACTTTCACTTTCACTTTCACATAGTACAGGCACTGTGCTAGACAACCAGGGTGTAATAATGAATGATCCTCTGTTCTGAGAAAGATCATAGTCTAGTGGGAAAAATTAACAAGGAATCAGAACATTATAATTCAGTGTGATAGCTTGTGCCAAGTTGCTGAAGTGTGGGTTACTATGGGAGTAACTGGGAAGGACATGTAGGAGATTAATAATGTACAAATTCCACCTTCCCATGACCTTTCTGAACTAACCAATACCTTTGCCCTGGGTTGAGAGTCTCCATCAGAGTTCTGATTCCATCAGCACCAGTATTTGTGGCCAGAGGGGAGCATAGCTTTTGAATTCTCTAAATCCCAATAGTTTTCACGTATGAATGCTCTCCTTCAAAGTATAGAGCAGAAACAGAAAAAGAGTAATACAGCAATATCAGATAACATGGGTTAGGGCCCCTTCACACTTTCCACATCGCAGTCCGCACAGCACAATCTGCTAAGACAGAGGCTGCCCGCTGCTGTGAGAGGACAACAGGGTGTCTTGACACGCAGTTCCCACCCAGGCACTTTGAGCGCTGAGGAATGTCAAGATTTTGTCTCTCCTGTAAGCTGAGAGGTGCTAACATTGTCTCCCTCCTAATTGGAGAAGTGTCATAGGAGAATGAAAAAAGCCATGGTATTTGGAGTCAGGAAACCTGGTTTAAGTCTCATCACAGTTTGGGTCATCTCCGCCAAGGGACGACCCCTCTGACCCTTGGTTACCTCACCTAGAAAATGAGAAACTCTTCCTATCTTATAGATGGTTAAGTACTTCTCAAGCATAATTATTACATTGCCCAAAACTCAGAAAGCATACAGAATCCCCAGGATTGAATACAATGCTCCGCCTGATGTGTGCACTGGAAAGATGCTTGTAGTTGACTTTGACCACACTGGAAGGACAGTTCCAGGGAGGGCAGGGGAGAAGAAGGGGAAAATACTGATGGCCCCTTGCCATTGGTCACTTGTCACTGCTGGCCTGAATGAATCACCTCTTGTCACCTATGTCAACAACATCAGCTCTAATCACTACCTCCACCAAGCCCCCAAGCCCCTGTAGAGCAGAGACTAGGGAAAAAACAAGTGAGAAAATGTGGCTGGGAGTACCATCTGCGTTGATTTTACGTTATCAAATAACAGACTTGAAGGGAGTTAAATGTCATTCTTTTATTACCAATTAAATTCTTGGTTCTATTTTCCTAAGTTTTAAAATTGACTTTCCTCTGCATTTGTAGAACTATCTGAAATGGCTTGTTATAAGTAAGCAGTGGCTAATACTGCAAGTAGATATCTGTCCAGATAATTAACAGAGAAATGCGTTCAATCCTACAAAATGCTAAGTCAGTAGTAAACCCAGGAATGAGGGAAGAGGATGGTTTATTGGTATCCAAATCACTAAAATGCTAATAAATAGAATAATAAATATAACCCATAATGATAAAACTAATAGGTGACATTTATTGAGAAGAGGTCAGTGGTACAAATGAGGTCCAAATAATCAAAAAGCATGAAATCCAGAGTCTCATTATTATAAAGTTAATGAAATGACCAGGGTAAACCTTCTGTGGAGGTCAGGAATGAGTTGTTAGGTAGACTATTCAATTTTTCAAGGTTTCATTGTACATACTGTGTACTAGGCATTGTGTTAAGCAGTTTATATGAATTTGCCTTATTTGGACAAATATCCCTATGAGATAGGTAGATGCTATTGATCTCACCAAATAACCAGTGAAAAAGCTAAGGCTTGAAGATTGAGTATGCATTCAGCCAGGCTGAGGTTGGGGAAGAAGGTAAATGTCATATCAGAAGACTTACATCTTTGGGAGGCAAATTTGCCAAGTCTTGAGCCTCCTATTGGAGCCAATGCAAATGCAATTATTTGCTTCAAAGTCTTTTATGATGTTCTGATATTATTCTCAGAAGTCTCCGAAAGGGCCCAGAACATGACATCAGTGAAGTTTACTCCAGGTCAATCTATACATTAGGCTTATTGTTTTCAAATTTTGCTGTGCATCATTGTCACTTGGAGAGCCCATGAGCCCACAGAGGTCTATCCTCCATGTACCTGACCTTAAAGAAGAACCTCTGGGGAAGGGGCCTAGAAAGATGCATTCAGACTACATTGCCAAAAACTCTGATTTGTATCTGTTGGGAACTACTGTGGTAGGCCAAGAAATCCTCTCTGCTTCTATTTTTCATCTTAAATTATGTTCATATATGTTGTCAAAATCTTCTTTAGAGTCAAGAATCTGGTGTATACAGTGAAACGAGTAGAATTATGCCAGCTATAGGTAAATATTGCACTTTTGTTTCTGTCTTTTCTTAACTTTTAAAAATTAGTTTTACGAAATATTCACCAATTACAATTTAATGAAATATGGCAAATGCATTTAACCATGTAACCACCACCGTAATAGTAAAATAATAATATTCCCATCATTCCCTAAAGTTATTTTGTGTTTCTTTGCAGTTAATCCCTTTCTAGGGCCCTGGCAACCACTGGTTTGCTTCTGTCACTATAGTTTTGCCTTTTCTAAAATTTCATAGAAATAGACCACCTGTAGACTTCCCCGGTGGCTCAGGTGGTAAAGAATCTGCCTGCAATGCAGGAGACCTGGCTTCCCTGGGTTGGGAAGACCCCCTGGAGAAGGAAATGGCAACCCACTCAAATAGTCTTGCCTGGGAAATCCCATGGACAGAGGAGCCTGGAGGGGCTATACAGTACATGGGGTGGCAAAGAGTTGGACATGACTGAGGGACTGATGCTTTCATTTTCTTTTTACTGTATATGGTCTTAAATTCTAGCTTCTATCATTTAGCATAATGCTTTTGAGATCTGTCCAGGCTATTCTGTGTATTGGTAGTTATTTCATTATTACTATATTCTAGCATATATTCCATGCAACAATTTATCTGTTCACTTCTTGATGGACATTTGGTTGTTTCTAGTTTGTGCCTATTATGAACATATTTGTGTGAACAGTCTTTATTTCTCTTATATAAATATCTAGGAGTTGGATTGTTAGGTGAAATAATGTCTATTTAACTTTATATCTTCTAAACTTTATATCTGTTTTCTAAAGTGGCTATAATATTTTGCACTCCTGCCTGCATAGAATTAGTTTTGGTTGCTCCACATCCTCACTAGCACTTGGTATTGTTGGTTCTTTTATATTTAAGCATTCTGGTTGTGTGTAGTGGTATCTCACTGTGATTTTAATTTGCTTTTTCCTAATGTCTAATGATATTTGCTATACTTTCCTGTGCTTATTTGGCATTTTAAAACAGCTTTATTGATGTATAATTGATATACAAAAGATTGCACACACTTAATGTGTATAATTTGAGTTTGTGTGTATGTGCTAAGTTGTGTCCAACTCTCTGCGACCCCATGGAATGTAGCCCTCCAGGTTCCTCTGTCCATGGAATTTTCCAGGCAAGAGCACTGGAGTGGGTTGCCATTCCCTTCTCCAGTGGATCTTCCCAACCCAGGTATTGAACCTGAGTCTCCTGCATTGTCAGGTAGATTCTTTACCACTGCGCCGCCAGACACTTGCTATTTGAGTTTGGATGTATACAAATAACTTGGGTACCATTACTACAATCAAGGCAATATGCACATCTAACACCGATCAGAGTTTTCCTTGTGTTCCTTTGTCTTTGTTTTGTGGTAAGAACACAGCATGAATTTCACCCTCTTAAATTTTGAACTGCATAAAATGTATCGTTAACTACAGGCATCATGTTATACTGCAGCTGTCTAGAATTTATTCATCTGCTGCTGTTAAGTCACGTCAGTCCCGTCCGACTCTGTGCGACCCCATAGACGGCAGCCCACCAGGCTCCTGTCCCTGGGATTCTCCAGGCAAGAATACTGGAGTGGGTTGCCATTTCCTTCTCCAGTGCATGAAAGTGAAAAGTGAAAGTGAAGTCGCTCAGTTGTGTCCAACTCTTCCCGACCCCATGGACTGTAGCCTACCAGGCTCCTCCGTCCATGGGATTTCCCAGGCAAGAGTACTGGAGTGGGTTGCCATTGCCTTCTCTGACTTATTCATCTAGCAAAACTTAAATTCTATTTGCTATTCATGTATATTCTTTGATGGAGTGTCTATTTAAATCTTTTACCCATTTTAAAAATTGGATTGTCTTCTTAATATTCTGTTGCAAGAGTTCTTTAAATATTCTCTATCAAATGTTGGCAAACTTTTTCTTAAAGGGCCAGATAGTAAATATTTTATGTTTTTAGGCCATAAATTTTGGATTGCAATTACTTAACTCTGACATTTTAGTTTGAAAAAGCCACAGGTCATAAAACTTGACTTAAAAAACCAGCTGACAGTAATTTGCCAACCTGTGTTCTAGATACAACTTCTTTATTAGATATATGTTTGGTAAATATTCTTCCTCTAGTCTGTAGCCTTCCTTTTTTTATTTTTTAACAGTATCTTTTGATGTTGAAAAGTTTTTAATTTTTGTGAGTTCAGATTTATCAGTGTTTTCTTTTATGGATTGTGCTTCTTGTGTTTTAATGTAAGAAATCTTTGCTAACCCAAGACCGCAAAGATTTAGTTTTGCTTTTTTCCTGTGGTTTCTTCTAAAAGTTATATAATTTTAGGCTTATCATTTAGATATACAGTCCATTTGATTATAGTAATTTTATTAATTTTCTGTATATAAGTAATATTGGCATAAAGTAATATTATTTTGAGATATTAATTTTTAAATATGTTATAAGGTAATAGTCAAGATCCTTTGTTGTCTGCTTTTGCATTTGAATATCCAATTGTTTTGACACCATGTGTGGAAAGGATTGTCTTTCAACACTGAATTGCTTTTGTACCTTTGTTGAAAGGCAGTTGGCTAAATATGTGTGGTCTATTTTCTTACATGAATACTCATCTCTTGATTACTCCATATATATGTGTTAACCTTGAGATCAAGGAAGTCCCACCTTTATTTTTTCTTTTTCAGAATTGTCATAGCTATAGAGTAGGTCATTTGCATTTCCATATAAATTTTAGAAGCATCTTTTAAACAAATATGAAAACACTTGCTGGAATTTAATGTTCATTGTGTTCAATCTTCAAATCAACTTGGAGGAAAATCAAAATATCGGCATTACTGAGTCTTCCAACCCATGAGTATTAGAAGTTTCACTCCATTTATTTAAATTCCTGTTAATTTATTTAAGTAATATTTCATAGTTTTTGACATGCAGCTTCAATGTCTTTTGTCAAATTTGTCCATGCTTCACAATTTTTGATGGTATTTCAATTTCCAGTTGTTAATTTCTATTATATAGAAACACAACTGATGCATGTTGACCTGTATCCCACAACTTTGTTATACTCACATGGAGTTTTAGTAGCTTTTTAGTTGTTTTTCCTAGGATATTCTACACAGTTCATGTCAGCTGCAAATGAAGAGTTTTGCTTTTTCTTTTCCAATCTGTGTACCTTTTCTTTCTTTTATTCAAAAATATTGCCTTCTTTGGGCCAGAATATTTAGAAAGTGTTGGTTGCTCAGTCGTGTCCTACTGTTTGCATCCCCATGGACTCTCTGGCTCCTCTGACCATGGGATTCTCCAGGCAAAAATACTGGAGTGGGTTGCCGTTTTCTTCTCCAGGATATTTAGGACCATGTTGAATGGAACTGGTGACAATAAACATCTCTGTGTCTCCTCTGCTCTTAGGAGAAAGCATTCAGTCTTTCATCATTAAGTAGCATATGCTTACCATAAATGCCCTTTCTCAGGAAGTTTCTTTCTATTCCTAGTTTGCTGAGAGCTTTTTATCAGAAGGAGATGCTGAATTTTTTCAAATGCATTTTCTGCATCTATTAAGATGATCTTATAGCTCTTCTTTTCTACTCTGTTGATATGACAAATCTGGAGAAGGAAATAGCAACCCACTCCAGTATTCTTTCTTGGAGAATTCCATGGACAGAAGAGCCTAGCCAGTTACAGTCCCTGGGGTCGCAAAGAGTCAGACATGACTTAGCGACTAATACACACACAATATGACAAATTATATTGGTTTTTGAATCCAGTCATGCATTCCTAGAATGTGTGCCACTTGATAATGATCTGTTATTCTTTTTACATAGCACTAGATTCAATTTGCCAATATTTTACATCTCTATTTGTGATTTTTCATTTTCATTTCTTTATTTTGTATTTCTTAGGATGTTTGTATCTTATTTTCTGTCAGAAATTCTGGCTCATAACAGGACTTGGGAAATATTTTTCCTCTATTTCTGGAAGAAGTTTGGGATGAATTGGCATCATTTTCTTGAAATGTTTGGTAGAATTCACCAGTGAAGCTAACTCGCTGGAGTTTTACTTGTGAGTTTTAATCTAAGAATTCAGTTTCTTCCATATGTATGGGACTACTCAGTTTCTTTCTTTGTGAACTTTGGTATTTTGTGGTTTTTAAGTCACAAATATCCATTTCATTTGTCAAATTTTTTGACACAAATGCTTATAATATTCATTTAGCATCTTTTAGATGCCTATAGGATCTTTGATAATGATACGTCTTTCATTGCTTTATATTGGAAATTTGTATTTTCTCCCCTATTTTCTTTATCAATATGACTGGCTACGGATTCATCAATTTTTAAAATTGATCTTAAGAAAGTACCTATTTCATTAAATTTCTCTGTTTTCTATTTCATTGATTTCTGGTCTTATCCGTATTATTTACTTTCTTCTTCCTATTTGGATTACACTTCTATTTCTAGCTTATTTATGTGGAAATTTTAGATAACTTATTTGAGAACTTTCTTCTTTTCTAATGTACACATTTATTGCTATAAATTTTCTTCTAAGTTCTATCCCACTGATTTTGAGATGCTGTGTTTTAATTTTCATTCAGTTCAAAATATTTTAAAATGTCATTTGTGATCTCTTCAACTCATGTAGTTATTTAGAAATGTGTTGATTAATTAAAAATATTAGGAATTTTAAAAAGGTACCTTTCTGCCATCATTTCTAGATTAATCTGGTTTTGGCCATAAAATTTGCTTTGAATCATTTAAGTTCACTTAAATTTGTTGAAACTAGTTTCATCATCCAGGAGATGGTTTATTTTGGTGAACACCTCATGAACATTTGCAAGGGAAGTGTATTTTGCAGTTGTTGACAGACTTTGCAATAAAGGTCAATTTGGTTTAGTTGACTGATAATGATGTTTAAGCTTTCTGTATCCTTATTAACATTTCTCTGTGCTTATTCTATTAATTATTTAAAAAGAAGTATTGAAATTAACACCTATCATTATAGATCTGCCTGTTCTTCTTTCAGTGCATTAATTTTTTTCTTCATGTATTTTGAAGCTCTGTTATTGGGTACACATACATTTAGGATTATTATACACTGTTGTGAACTGATTTGTGTCCCCCCAAAATTCGTATGTTGAATGTCTAGCCTCCAGTACCTCAGAATGTGACTACATTCAGAGATAGGGTTTTTAAAGAGGTAAATAAATTTAAATGATTTCATTAGGTTAGACCCTAATCTAATATGATTGATGTACTTAGAAGAAGAGGATATTAGGACATAGATACATTTGGAGGGAAGACTATATGAAGACACAGGGAGAAGGTAGTCATCTACAAGCCAAGGAGAAAGACCTCAGAAGAACCCAACCTTACTGATACCTAGATTTTAGACTTCTAACCTCTAGAATTGTGAGAAAATTGAAAGAGGAAATGGCAGTCCTCTCCAGTATTCTTGCCAGGATAATCTCATGGACAGAGGAGCCTGATGGGCTGCAGTCCATAGAGATTGCAAAGAGTTGGACACAACTGAGTGACTGAGCATTCACTCTCACTGAAATGTCCCAGTCTGTGGTACTTTGTTGTGGAAGCCCCAGCAAACTGATACATGTATTTTTTGATGAATCGACTCTTTTGCCATTAGAAAATGTCCCTTTTTATCTGTGGCAGTATTTCTCCTTCTGAGACCTACTTTTCCTTTTTCTTTTGATTAGTGTTTTTATTATACATATTTTTATATTGTTAATTTTTAACATATATGCATCTTTTAATATTGTTCACTTCTTTGTAATGCTCGTATTTTCCTCTATATTTTTAATCATATAGAGAATATTTATAGCAGCCTTTTTATACCCTTGTTACAGAGGAGCCTGGTGGGCCACAGACCACATAAAGAGTGGGACACAGCTGAGAGACTGAGCACATCATGTGCTAATTCCATTGTCTCAGTTATTTCTTGGTCTACTTACATTTATTGTACTTTTTGGTTTGGCTGGGAATTGGCCAAAATTTTATGCTGCTTGGCATGCCTTATATTTTTTGATTGCATACCTGACATTGTGATTTTATACTCTTTATGTTGTCAGCTGCTGTGTTTTGCTGCTTTCATTTAAATAGTGCTGAATTTTATCCTAATGTGCAGTTAGTTATTTGGAATCAGATGACTCTTTTTGAATTTTGCTTGCAAGCTTTGTTAGGATGGATCTGGATCATCTTTTAGTTGAGCATCAATTTAGCTCTACTATGGCTTCCCTGATAGCTCAGTTGGTAAAGAAACTGCCTACAATGCAGGAGACCCCAGTTCAATTCCCATGTCAGGAAGATACCCTGGAGAAGGGGTAGGCTATCCTCTCGAGTATTCTTGGGCTTCCCTTGTGGCTCAGCTGGTAAAGAATCTGCCTGCAAAGCAGGAGACCTGGGTTTGATCCCTGGGTTGGGAAGATCCCCTGGAGAAGTGAAAGGCTACCTGCTCCAGTATTCTGGCCCTGGGGTTGCAAAGAGTCAGACACGACAGAGCAACTTTCACTTTCACTTTCATGGTGGTGATACTCTTCTACATAATGCCTTTGGTATCATAATATCTTTATACTCTGACTGTAGGAACACAGATTATTTCTATTCTGAGTAGGCTTCTAGGAGTGTTCTTCCTATTCATTTCTGTTGATTCTTTACCTGTTACACATGTCTTTTTGTACTTAGCCAAAGACTCTAGGGGACCTCTGAGCAGAAAACTGGAGCTCTCTCTCTTACACATCCCTCCTTTTTGGTTTTTTGTTGCACAGAATTTAGCTGCCTTGGCCTGTGAATTCCAGTCTCTGTCTTCTCACCTCAAGAAGTACTTGGCTGTTTGCGTTATCCCTCCCTGCACGGAGGCCTGAATAGCAACCTGGTGCAGTTGCAGAGCTCATTTTATTTGTGGCCCTTCTCTCAGGGATCTCTGTACTGCTGTTTTGTCATTCATTACCTGAAAACTGAGATTTCATGTATTTTGTCTGGATTTTCAGTTATGAGGATAAACTAGTTCCTATTATTCCACTTGACACCTTTATTTGATTTAATTTTAAACATTATCTTGCTTTTCATAGTCAATCCCTTGTTTTTAGGGGAATTAAAGGCCTAATAATACATACAAAGTACTTTTCCCCTAAATGTATTTTTGTCTGGGTGAGTCTCAGCTTTGTGGTATCTTTCTGGTATCTGATTAGTATCTGGATCTTTTCTCCAAACAGCTGTAGAGTGGGACATTTCCCATAGGAAATGGCACTGCTCCTTTGGCATCTCCAGAAATCTCAAATCTCCCATTTCTCCAAAGTTCCAAGGAAGTTTCAGGACATAGATCTACTGAACTAAATATTTATGGTCTAAGTACAAATTGCGTCATGCATATGTATTTCCCAAGCAGTCCAGTATTTCCAGTATTTCTAGTACTAAAGACAAATCCTAGAATCTAACCTTGATTTGCTGTTATCAGTTAGAAACCAGCACAGAGATGCAGTATATTTAGGAGGTCATATAAACAGAGAAAGTAGACTAGGGAAAGAGGAGGGAGGAGGTAGAGAAAGGCTTGCAGTTGCTCCACGTGCAAGCATGTTCAGCTGCTTCCGTCGTGTCTGACTCTTTGCGACTCCATGGACTGTTCCCCGCCGGGTTCCTCTGTCCATGGGATTCTCCAGGCAAGAATACTGGAGTGGGTTCCCATGCCCTCCTCCGGACAGTTGCTCCACAAGGCCTGGCTGATTGATACCAATTATCTAGTCTGTTACCCTTGAATTTCAAACCCTAAGGCAATAGCTCTTCTTACAATGGACTTTGACACTGTAATTGTCATGTTTGGTGGGAAGAGGGGCAGGGAAAGGATAATATGCACAACTCTGGAACATTACTGTCTTTTAATAAAATCTTGGAATTTCTCTGGCTGGCTGGTGGTTAAAAATTCACCTTCTAATGTAGGGAGTATGGGTTTGATCCCTGGTTGGGGAGCTAAGGCCACATGCTTTGTGGCCAAAAAAATCAATACATAAGACAGAAACAATATAGAAACAAACTCAATAAAGACTTTAAAAATGGTCCACATTAAAAAAACAGTCTTAAAAATAAATTTTCTAAGTTTGTGATGGTGGTAAGATTTCTTTTTCTAGGTCTTTGTAAGGTATTTTTCTTCCATTTCGTATTTAAAGCATATACTTTAATTCCCCGCAAAAGGGAAGCCAATATATTTTTTATCCCTTTTGGACTCTGCATTCTTGCTTCTTCTCTTCAGAATCCACACTTGAATGAGTCCAGGAGTCTCTCTTGTAAGAGATGTTATTGGTGCCCCAGCCATACCCCTCCTCCTGGGCCTCACCTTTGTGTTACACTTCCTGTCTTACTTCCAGGCGCCAGCCTGTGTACCTCTTTGCTAAAGGGCTTGCCAAAGCACCTGAAACCTGCTGCTTGTGCCTACGGTAGGCTAGAATGCCCCATTATCCACAACTTGGATGGGATATCTCTGAATTGCTTCTTCTCCACTGATTCCTGAAGTTTCCCAGCAGAATGATGCTCCAGTTGCCACAGTGGTAGCTGTCTCACTTCCCACTTCCCTGCAACTATTTCTTGGATCATCTCCCAAATAAACTGCTGCTGCTGCTAAGTCACATCAGTCGTGTCCAACTCTGTGTGACCCCATAGACGGCAGCCCACCAGGCTCCTGTCCCTGGGATTCTCCAGGCAAGCACACTGGAGTGGGCTGCCATTTCCTTCTCCATTGCATGAAAGTGAAAAGTGAAAGTGAAGTCATTCAGTCGTGTCCAACTCTTCGTGACCCCATGGACTGTAGCCTACCAGGCTCCTCCACCCATGGGATTTTCCAGGTAAGAGTATTGGTTGGGGTGCCATTGCCTTCTCTGCCCAAATAAACTACTTGTACTCAATTCCTTGTTTCTGAGAGAATTCAAATTTAGCTATTCCTACTTTCTGGAAAGCAAGCAATTCCCCACAGACAACAGGAGAATCTAGAAGTAAAATTCACAGCTTTGTAATCCCAGCAATGCTAGTCTTCAATTCTCACTAAATATAAGAGAAAGAAGGAAAACAAGCATAGGATAGAGAGTACCCTGCCCTCTTTCTTCATACTGTCAGGCCCCCAGCACCCTTCCTCATCTGAGATGAGAAATAAATTAAGCCCAGGTCCTGTTGTTCCAGATTGGGATCTGTTAGAATATAGTTGTTACTATTTGTACTTCAGGAGCAAACCCTTGTTTTAGCCCTTAAGATAAATCTTTATCCTCACTGGGATTACTTCTAGAACATCTCCCAATGCCAGACATTTTATTCTCTCCACCTGGGGCTTTTCCCATGAAAAGTAAAGTTCCTCCTGCAGTTTGATGTTTCTGAGTGAGCCTGTGTTCGGTGCTTTTCTGCAAATACCCAACTCCATCAGGTGTGATTCTGGCACAAGGTTTAACTGGGATCATGAATTTTCAGGTCTTTTCTCTGCTGCCTGTTGTGACTGTTACTACTCTAGTTAGTCCTCAGGGATATGCCTTGGATCCTTTCCAGTGAAAACAACTACATCATTAGTAGCTTTGACCAAAACTCTTAAGTAATATATTACTTTGATGAATTGGTTATAACTTCCTAACTATTAATATGAACACTACTAATCTAGGGGTTTCTGCTGCAACCCCAGTGCCTTCTTGCCTGTGAGACCCTGGATGAATACGTCCTGCCATGTGCAAAGAGTATTAGATCATTTTCAGAAAAACCACATGAAGAAGTGAGTTATATCTTAAAAAAGGAGGATAAAAGAGCTCTCTACACGGAGGACAACTTTATATCCTGAGGTGGAAAACCCCACCTCTGATTGCTTTTCTGAGTATTGATCCCATGTGTCCTTAGATGCTCCTTGAGGAGGCTGTGAGGTTAGATTGGACTACCAGACTTGTTGAAAATCAATATTTTTTCTTGTTTCAAATAAAACAGATAAAGCTTGAACCAGTATTTAGTGTATCAGAAAAATACCTAAACTAAAGAAAGACAAACAGAAAACCTGGACTCTTTTTTTTTTTTTTTTTTTTTATTAGTTGGAGGCTAATTACTTCACAACATTTCAGTGGGTTTTGTCATACATTGACATGAATCAGCCATGGAGTTACATGTATTCCCCATCCTGATCCCCCCTCCCACCTCCCTCTCCACCCGATTCCTCTGGGTCTTCACAGTGCACCAGGCCCGAGCACTTGTCTCATGCATCCCACCTGGGCTGGTGATCTGTTTCACCATAGATAATATACATGCTGTTCTCTCGAAACATCCCACCCTCGCCTTCTCCCACAGAGTCCAAAAGTCTGTTCTGTACATCTGTGTCTCTTTTTCTGTTTTGCATATAGGGTTATCATTACCATCTTTCTAAATTCCATATATATGTGTTAGTATGCTGTAATGTTCTTTATCTTTCTGGCTTACTTCACTCTGTATAATGGGGTCCAGTTTCATCCATCTCATTAGAACTGATTCAAATGAATTCTTTTTAATGGCTGAGTAATATTCCATGGTGTATATGTACCACAGCTTCCTTATCCATTCGTCTGCTGATGGGCATCTAGGTTGCTTCCATGTCCTGGCTATTATAAACAGTGCTGCGATGAACATTGGGGTGCACGTGTCTCTTTCAGATCTGAAAACCTGGACTCTTGTAGGAGATGGAAATAAGTACAGAATTTGTTACTGATTAGTGGGTGCAATATTTTTTATGTGTTCTAGAAGACCAGCCTGAGAGGACTGAATGTTAGGATACATGGACATACTGATGAATCAGAAATAAGTGAAGAACTAGTGAATGGAAAACATTGCTAGCATATCCATAAACAAATATTATTGCAACCATCAAGCCACAATAGGCACCCCTGACCATGAGCCCTGAGGGAATTCTGGATGGAGACAAATGAGCTGCCAGCTGCCAAGCCCATCATCTACCCCCAATGGTACACCCTTAGGGGACCCAGAGTGGGAAAGAACATGGTACTAGCCCTAGGTACCTAAGGTGCCTATTGAAGGAATGATTTTAATGAGCCCAGACTCTCGCATCTTCCCAAAGACAGAAAAGTGCTCAATCCCTTAACTTGAGATGTCTGATTTTCTTTAACTAATGGTAATCTTTTGACATTCTGACCACTCTGTTTTTGGTGCAACATACCCTGGCTCCTCCCTTACCTGTTCTGAGCAGTCCTTCAGAGCTGTCTTAGAGGCTGACTCCTAGACTTAAGCCATCAGTTTTGTCCACCAAATAAGACATAATTCCCAAATTTTAGGTTGTGCATATTTAAATTGACAAAATATGATGTCAACAAAATGGGATGTAATGGTAAAATAAAGATGAGATCATGGAAAGAAATAACAGTAGGGATTGTGTTAAGCGACTGTGTGAGGTACTCTAAATGATACTGGATTTCAAAGGCCAAATGAGAGTGTAAGTAGAGGAATAGAAGGGAAAAGATGATGACTGGGAGGCATTTCAGAAGAGGGAGAGAATAGGAAGGAGAGCAATGAGGAATTAATAGATGCGATTTTATGTGATTACATGTGAGATTACATGTGAAACGAAATGAATAGTTGAGGAAATAAAGTCAGGAAGTAGAGGAGAGAGAAGGACTAGATAGAGCAGGAGTCAGTGGCCTGAGGTTTCTTCACTGGTGCACAGTCACGTTCATCCATTTACATATTGTCTGTGGCTGCTTTCATGACAAAACAGTGGAGTTGAGTAGATGTGACAGTGCTATGTGATCTGCAAAGCCTAAAATATCTATTTTTACAAGAAAGGTTGCTGACACCTGGACTAGAGGGAAGGAGGAAGAGTAGGAGAAATCAATTGGTTAACAAAAGAGTCATAGGTGACCAATTTCCAATGAGAATGCCTTTAGTGGATGTTGTCAGTGCCCTGCCTGGATCCTCCAGCTTCTGTGAACGTTATATCGACTGGAAAAAAAATGCACAGTCTTAATGTTGAGAGTTATATTTTATTCAGTGGACAAAACTGAGAACTTCAAGCTTAGGATGCAGCATCACAGATAGTGCTGAGAAACTGCTCCAGAGAGGCAAGGTGGAGGGCAGGATACATAGGAGTTTTTGCATCAAAGACCAGGTAGTTGAAACATTAGAACAGGTTTAATTTTATTAATTAAAGAAAACAGACATCTCAAGTTAAGGAATTTAGTGCTTTTCTGTGTATGGGAAGATGCAAGAGTCTGGGCTCACTCAAATCATTCCTTTGATATGCACCTCAGCTATCTGGGATCAGTATTCTGCATTTTCTCATCTCAGGGTACACTGTCAGGGGTGGCTACAGGACTGACTGCTGGATTGAGGGGGCATCCTGCCTCCATCCTGAATTCCCTCAGTGCTCACTGTAGGGGTGACTATGATGTGATGGCTTGACGGCTACAACATCCTTTGTTTACTGATATGGCAGGCAGTATTTTTCATCCACAGTTGATAACCACCGCAGATGTTCCCTTCTGAGAGATGACCTTGACTAATGTCTGCAGCTGGTGTGTACAAAGGCCAGCCCTCTTCCCTCAAGGCGTGAGCAACTCTGTGATGAAGTTCATCCCCCAGGGCTTCTCCAGGGATCAGGCTGAAGCTGGTCTCCAGCTGAGAGCACATTCCCTTGTTCCTTTGTTTCCCTGTCCTGTTTCCCTCATACCCCAACTCCTGAAAATGCTCCCCCACTAAATACCTTGAACCAGAATTCCTCTCTCAAGCCCTGCTTCTATGGAGTCTGACTTAGGCAGTGCTATTTAATGTCAAAAAGTACACTTAGTCGAGTTTTTAATAGAAATAAATGCAAAGCACCCAAGACTACAGTGACTTTTATATTTTCTGTAGAAAATATGATCATTAAAATCATCACTAATTAAATTACAAATTATGGTCTGAGAAGCAGGCTAAAGCAGTTTGCCATATCACATTCTTCTTCATCATGAGCAGTGGATTTGCTTGTGTATATGGTAGATACACACATGCAGATCTGAGACCTTTGTCATCCATTGAGAAGTTGCTCTGGACCAGTGTGTGTGACTAGGCAGGGAGCCTTTCTAACTAGTAACTGCATTCAGATAATTCAGAATTTTCTCTGTGGCTTGAAACCCATGAAACCATTTGTGTTCTAAGCCAACCAAAAAATGCCTTGGGTTCTACAGCAGCAAAGAGATGTCTGTCCTGTTATTAATCTATTGAATTTCTTCTATTTCTTTTCATCATCTGAGTATATTGGGATATGTCAACTTAAAAAAGTCACAGCCTAAAAGTTGAGAGTTTTGTTTTATTTGGTGGAAATGTTTAGGACTTAAGCCTGGGAGGCAGCATCTCAAGTAGCCTTGTGAGAACTCTTCCTCTGAGGAGGATTCAGGTTATATAGACGTTTATAGCAAGGGGCAGGTAGTCTGAACATCAAAAGTGTTGTTGTGAATTAAAACTAGATATCTAAATAAATTTAGTGCTTTTCTAAGTATGGGAAGATGCAAGAGTCTGGGCTCACTGAAATCCTTTCCTGCATATGCATCTTAGCTATCTGGGGCCAGTATTGTGCATTTTTCACAAACTGAGTTCCTTGATGCTCACCATAGGGAGTGGCTGCAGTCTCATGGCTGCCAGATTGCAGGTATTGTTCTCCTTCCTTGGTGTCCTTAAGGCTCAGAAGTTTACATTTGGAGGGCCAGAATCGCTGATGGCTGTGACATCCTTATTTACTGATATGGCAGGAATACTCCATTTCTCAGATACATGCTATATTAAACATCTTCATGGTTTCTTCTACTTGTGGAAGTCCAGAAAAATTAGAAAAGGACTCATAGACCACAACAATGATTTTCTAACTGTGAAGTTTCTTTTTTCTCTCACTGGTATGTCCTAGGATAACATCCACTAATACAACCATGAGGCAGAAGAGTGGAGAATTAACATAGATCAAACTTTTAGTAGTACTGGTAAAGTAGCCATGGGATCTTTGGAGGAAGTAGCAGTAACTAGAGTTGAAAACGTTTTCTCCAGGGCTGCTTTGACTGAAATGCTTGCCTTTTTTTTTTTTTTTTGCTTATAATCTCTCAAAAGTTTATTAATCCTTCAAAATTTAGTTCTAGAGGACTCTTTTCTTCACATTTGCAAAGTTAACATTACTTACATGAGTATTCATCTACTACTATATCTACTTTCCCATACAAAATTGACAACTTGTATCAAGGATTATGTCTAAAAGTAAATAGTTAATCACATACATAAACCAAATACCAAACCTCCTTTACACATTTAACCACCACACTTAACTAATAGTGAGTGACCCTAAATGCCCATGTAGTAATTTTGAAAATACTGACGCAAAGTCTGGAATTGAGCATATTGTCAGGTTAGTGGGTAGGAGCAAGCTGCTGAGTTGACTGCATGACACCTGGTGGGACATGGCTTTCCCCTGTACACTAACTCTCAGGGAAAGTACTTTAGTTCTTTGTGAAAAATATCACCCCCCAGTGAAGCCAACCACTTGTGCTACTAACAAGGAGAAGTTAGGAGTAGCTCCAAAACTAGAGAGACTCTAGATGTCAGGGTCAGCAAAGATGGAATTTGTCTCATTACCCTTCTCTCTCAAGCCCATGGCAGATATTGCAAGTTGACTGATGATTCATTCTTTCCTGCTAACTTTAGACCCTGCCTCACAATAATTTTAAGCTGAATTCTCTAGGCAGTCCCTATCAATACATCAGAGTAGGCACTTAACATAC
This sequence comes from Cervus elaphus, assembly GCF_910594005.1. Lineage (NCBI taxonomy): Eukaryota > Metazoa > Chordata > Mammalia > Artiodactyla > Cervidae > Cervus > Cervus elaphus. The sequence continues at coordinate 37,191,216 of NC_057826.1, forward strand.
TTGTTAACCATATTTGCCTTAGTCCAAAGTAATTTTTCTCAAGTCACTTTTTATCCTTTTTTTTTTTCGTAACTCAATTCAGATCTTCTGACCTTACACGTTCCTTTCCTTATTAGTGGCTGTGCTTTGATGGCTAACACCCTTCAATTGACTTTTGTTTTTAAAACACTACAAGAACTACTACAGATTAGTTACTAAATTTTGATAGTTGACACAAACTTCTCTTAGGTATGTGACTATTTGTGATTACACATTACAGAATTCTCACTGGTTGAATTTTTTGTAGGTTAAGCCAGGTTTGCTCACTGAGGTGTAGCTTTGAATAACCACTCTCACATTAGAGTCATGTTTTATGTGCTTTATATTATATATATAAGTGTGTATATATATATATTTGGTGATTCTATGAATGTCTGACAATCTTTAGCTAAATTCTATAAATGCAATACCTCAAAACATGTTTCCTTTTAAAAATAATTGCAAATATATGCTAATTAATGTTATATAGTTTGCTCAAATTACATTTAAGTAAATGAACTGAGATCTTGTTCACATTTAAATTATCATGATTTAATTTGAAGTTTGCAGTTTATCAAGATTCTTGCACCTGTGAGACCCTGGGTGGATACTTCTTCATCTTATGGTATTTGTGACTCTAGGCAAGGTCAAAGAAAGTGAGGATTCTTAGTTGAATTCAACACTCTATGTTTAATTTATCCCAAATTATTCCTTGCTATTATTCTGTCCTTGACCAGAGCAAGTTTACCATATGCACTCTGTGGAACAATAAAAACGATTTATAAGACTGCAATGTGTGCTTTAGTTAGGCTCATCAAATAAGAGAAAACTTCAGTGAATGCTGAATGAGCAGTTATCTCAGTGGTAGAGAATATGCTTAGGAAACTCATGACTGAGTCTCTTTGCTAATGCGACTTAAAGTCAGGAGGCTCGACAGTCATTTCATTGAAGCATTAGGAGTTAAAGGCTTATCTCTCATTGTTGAACCACACTTTTGTGGAGTAAATAAAATGCTATGGAATTGTTCATGTGTTGAGGGATTAACCAAAGTTTCCAGACAGAGCCCTTCTGAATGGCAAAACTCTGCTATATTGAGTATTAAGCACTTTGCAAGTTCTTTAACACATGGAATGAAATGTGAAAATCTTCTGTCTCTTTCAGTGTGTTTGAAAAACCACTCAGTGCTGGGTACTATTGATTGAAATGAAGCAAATTATTTTTCTTACAATGCGTATAACTAAGATGTGATATTTTGGGGGAAGTCTCTCCTGTTCAACTATACTTTATTCAAGAGAGATTTATTGTACATATCTTATGTACTAGGCGCTATGGCAGGTGCTAGTGATGGGTGCAGAAATAAACAAACAAAAGAGATTTTGTGATTATTTGATAATATTTGGTGTGAAGGAAAGGAAACAGTGCTATAAATGAATAGCAGCAGGACATGACCAGGTCTAAGTAATTAGAGAAAGCCTTGAGTTGACACCTAAAGGAGGATAAGTAGGAATTAATTAGCTGACTAGAAGAGCATTTCAGAGAGAATGAGCAATGAGAGTTAAAGCCCAGTGGTAGGAAGGTGTATGGAACCAAAGAAGGTTGAGGAGGAAACCAGTGCAGACTATTGTAATTAAGTGCAGGGAGAAGAGAAGGGGAGGGGTATAGAAGGGTCTGGAGGTGGGCAGGTCCTGGGTCAGGCAAGGCTACGTTGGGCATACCAAATATTTTACTACTTGTTTTAAGAGCTGAAGAAGTCATTAAAATTAAGCAGGACAGGAGGATCTCATTTTGACAAGATCACTCAGGTTTCCATGATGAAAGGATGTTTGAAGGGGCAAGAAAACAGAAGAAAAGCAGTTAGAAACTGTGGAAAACCAGGGAAGAAGTGATGCCAGCTTTGACCATGGTGGTTCAAAGTATCTGAAATCATCACCAACGTCTCCTCCAAGTTAAAGAAAAATCCCTGTACATATATGTGCTTGGAGGCAGATTGCCATTTACTCATCAGTACCAGACAGGGAAAGGTTTGATAGACTAGTTCTGGCACAGAGTGGGGCCCCAGAGAATGGGTTCTAGGTTAGTAAGTTGCAGAACCCAGAATTCTTACTTGGAGGTGTAGTCTAGACAGGAGTGGTAGGGGACCCTTGGCAGCCGAGAATTAGCTTCCCCAGACCTGATGCCTGGTAGTGCTGCTGCTGCTGCTAAGTTACTTCAGTCGTGTCCGACTCTGTGTGACCCCATAGATGGCAGCCCACCAGGCTCCCCCGTCCCTGGGATTCTCCAGGCAAGAACACTGGAGTGGGTTGCCATTTCCTTCTCCAATGCATGAAAGTGAAAAGTGAAAGTGAAGTCGCTCAGTCGTGTCTAACTCTTAGCGACCCTATGGACCGCAGTCTACCAGGCTCCTCCATCCATGGAATTTTCCAGGCAAGGGTACTGGAGTGGGGTGCCATTGCCTTCTCCAGCCTGGTAGTGCTAATTGGTTGCTAATTAGAACAAAAGAAAGGATAGAGGGAGGCCCAGAGAGGCCGTCCTATCTCTTCTCTGTGTTACTCAGTGTGTTCTCTGCCATGTGTCTTACAACTTCATGAGGATACTTTCAGAAATCATAGAGTGTAGAGCTGAAAGGGATGTGTTCAGTTCAGTCACTCAGTCGAGTCTGACTCTTTGTGACTCCATGGATTGCAGCACGCCTGGCTTTCCTGTCCATCACCAACTCCCTGAACTTGCTCAAACTCATGTCCATTGTTCGGTGGACATGATTGGTGGACATGGGTCGGTGATGCCATCCAACTATCTCATCCTCTGTCATCCCCTTCTCCTCCTGCCTTCAATTTTCCCCAGCATCAGAATCTTTTACAATGAGTCGGTTCTTCTCATCAGGTGGCCAAACTATTGGAGTTTCAGCTTCAGCATCAGTCCTTCCAATGAGTATTCAGGACTGATTTCCTTTAGGATTACCTTTGGTTTGAACTCCCTGCAGTCCAAGGGACTCTCAAGACTCCTCTCCAACACCACAGTTCAAAAGCATCATTTCTTTGGCCCTCAGCTTTCTTTATGGTCCAACTCTCACATCCATACTTGACTACTGGAAAAATCATAGCTTTGACTAGATGGACCTTTGTTGGCCAAGTAATGTCTCTGCTTTTTAATATGCTGTCTAGGTTGGTCATAGCTTTTCTTCCAAGGAGCAAGTGTATTTTAATTTCACAGCTGCAGTCATCATCTGCAGTGATTTTGGAGCCCAAGAAAATAGTCTGTTACTGTTTCCATTGTTACCCCATCTATTTGCCATAAAGGATAAGATCAGGATACCATGATCTTAGTTTTTTGAATGTTGGGTTTTAAGCCATCTTTTTCACTCTTCCTCTTTCACTTTCATCAAGAGACTCTTTAGTTCATCTTTACTTTCTGCCATAAGGGTGGTGTCATCTGTGTATCTGAAGTTATTGATATTTCTGCCTGCAATCTTGATTCCAGTTTGTGCTTCATTCAGCCCAGCATTTTATATGACGTCCTCTGCATATAAGTTAAATAAGCAGGGTGACAATATACACCCTTGACATACTCCTTACCCAGTTTGGAACCAGTCTGTTTTTCCATGTCTAGTTCTAACTGTTGCTTCCTGACGTGCACACAGATTTCTCATGAGCCAGGTAAGGTGGTCTGGTATTCCCGCCTCTTGAAGAATTTTCCACAGTTTGTTGTGATCCACACAGTCAAAGGCTTTGGTGTAATCAATAAAGCAGAATTGGATGTTTTTTGGAATTCTCTTGCTTTTTGCAGGTGTTAGCAACTTGATTTCTGGTTCCTCTGCCTTTTCTTAATCCAAATTGAACATCTGGAACTTCACGGTTCACATACTGTTGAAGCCAGTTTGGAGACTTTTGAGCATTACTTTGCTAGTTTGTGCGATGAGTGCAATTGTGCAGTAGTTTGAACATTCTTTGTCATTGCCCTTCTTTGGGATTGGGATGAAAACTGACCTTTTCTAGTCCTATGGCCACTGTTGAGTTTTCCAAATTTGCTGATATATTGAGTGCAGCACTTTCACAGCCTCATCTTTTAGGATTTGAAATAGCTCAACTGGAATTCCATCACCTCCACTAGCTGTGTTTGTAGTGATGCTTCCTAAGGCCACTTGACTTCACCTTCCAGGATGTCTGGCTCTAGGTGAGTGTGAGTGATCACACCAAAGTGGTTATTTGTGTCATTAAGATCTTTTCTTTATAGTTCTTTGTCTATTCTTGCCACTTCTTTTTAATATCTTCTGCTTCTGTTAGGTCCATACCATTTCTGTCCTTTATTGAGCCCATCTTTGCATGAAATGTTCCCTTGGGATCTCTAATACTCTTGAAGAGGTCTCTAGTCTTTCCCATTCTATTGTTCTCCTCTATTTATTTGCACTGATCACTGAGGAAGGCTTTCTTTTATCTCCTTGCTATCCCTTGGAACTCTGCATTCAAATGGGTATATCTTTCCTTTTCTCCTTTGCTTTTCACTTCTCTTCACAGCTATTTGTAAGGCCTCATCAGACAGCCATTTTGCTTTTTTGCATTTCTTTTTCTTGGGGATAATCTTGCTCCCTGTCTCCTGTACAATGTCACGAACCTCCGTCCATAGTTCATCAGGCACTCTATCAGATCTAGTCCCTTAAATCTATTTCTCACTTCCAGTGTATATCATTAGAGATTTGATTTAGGTCATACCTGAATGGTCTAGTGGTTTTCCCTACTTTTTTCAATTTAAGTCTGAATTTGGCAATAAGGAGTTCATGATCTGAGCCACAGTCAGCTCCTGGTCTTGTTTTAGCTGACTGTATAGAGCTTCTCCATCTTTAGCTGCAAAGAATATAATCAATCTGATTTCGGTATTGACCATCTGGTGATGTCCGCGTGCAGAGTCTTCTCTTGTGTTGTTGGAAGAAGGTATTTGCTATGACCAGTGCATTCTCTAGGTAAAACTCTGTCAGGCTTTGCCCTGCTTCATTTTGTACTCTAAGGCCAAATTTGCCAGTTACTCCAGGTATCTCTTGACTTCCTACTTTTGCATTCTAGTCCCCTATGATGAAAAGGATATCTTTTTTGGGTGTAGGTCTTCATAGAACTGTTTAACTTCAGCTTCTTCTGCATTACTGGTTGGGGCATAGACTTGGATTACTGTGATATTGAATGGTTTGCCTTGGAAACAGAGATCATTCCGTCAGTTTTGAAATTGCACCCAAGTACTGCATTTTGGAGTCGTTTGTTGACTATGATGGCTACTCCATTTCTTCTAAGGGATTCTCACCCACAGTATGGTAAGTAGAATGGTCATCTGAATTAAATTTGCCCATTCCAGTCCATTTTAGTTCACTGATTCCTAAAATGTTGATGTTCACTCTTCCCATCTCCTGTTTGACGACTTCTAATTTACCTTGATTCATGGACCTAACTTTCCAGGTTCCTATGCAATATTGTTCTTGACAGCATTGAACTTTGTTTTACTTCCATCAGCAGTCACATCCACAACTGGGTGTTGTTTTTGCTTTGGCTCCATCTCTTCATTCTTTCTGGAGTTATTTCTCCACTCTTCCCCAGTAGCATATTGAGCATCTACTGACCTGGAAGGGTTCATCTTTCATTGTCCTATCTTTATACCTTTTCCTACTGTTCGTGGGTTTCTCAGGGCAAGAATGCTGAAGTGGTTTGCCATTCCCTTCTCCAGGTGGACCATGTTTGTCAGAACTCTCCACCGTGACCTATCCATCTTGGGTGGCCTTGCACAGCATGGCTCATAGTTTTATTGAGTTAGACAAGACTGTGGTCCATATGGTCAGTTTGATTAGTTTTGAGGTATCATCTAATGTAGTGGTTGTCAAAATGTGGTCCAGAGACTTCTGTTTCTGGGATTATGGAGTAGAGGTATTTATCCACTTCCCACTATTTCTCCTAGTAAGTACAACTCAACACTCAGGATACTTTTTGTAAAGAAAACATTAAGAGTCTATAAGAGAAAAAGAAGGCAGATTGGTATCAAGCGCCCAAGAAATGGCACAGTGATGAGTTCCCTGAGTTTTCTTTTAGCTTCATGTATAGACTTCCAACTGAAGATACTGGCAACCCAGAAACGCAAACAGTCACAGACCCAAAAAAATTCTCCAGAAAAAGTCTGGTCTTGGACCAGGAAAGGGCAACCTGACAAGACAGAAAACTTTTAGACATAAACTGTTAAACCCTAGTCAAAGTATGGTCCTTGTTAAAAATACAGATTCTTGAGCTCCACCCAAGACTTCTGGAGTCAGAAACTTGAGGGTGGAGCTCAGCACTTTGTGTTTTGACAGGTCCTCCAAGTGATTCTGATGCCTGCTGAAGTTTCAGAACCACTGATATATGGTCCTTTTTCAGATGAAGGAACTTGAGACGAGAGGCTGGTTGATTTGCCCCAGGTAACAGCTTGTACAGCCTAATTCTTGTTCTAGATTTGCCCAGAATGCCTCTTCTAGTGCTTAAATCTTAAGAGACCAGAGGAAATTTTAAAGACACATTTGAATTGTGTTAACAAGTGTTGTTGTTCAGTTGCTAAGTCATGTCCAACTCTTTATGACCCCATGAACTGCAGCATACCAGACTTCCCTGTACTTCACTATCTCCTGGAGTTTGTGCAAATTCATGTCCTTTGAGTTGGTGATGCCATCCAACCTTCTCATCCTTTGTCACATTCTGCCCTCAGTCTTTTCCAGCATCAGGATCTTTTCCAGTGAGTCAGTTCTTCACATTAGGTGCCCAAAGTGTTGGAGTTTCAGCTTCGGCATCAGCCCTTCCAGTGAACACTCAGGGTTGATTTCCTTTAGGATTGACTGGTTTGATCTTGTTGTCCAAGGGACCCTCTGGACTCTTTTCCAGCACCACAATTTGAAAGCATCAATTCTTCAATGCTCAGTAACAATTGTTAATGTGTGTATTATTAAGTGCTTACACAGTAGGTGCTAGTTAAATATTGTTGAATATTGAACAATTTGTTAGTCTTTGATTCAGCTACAGTTTTAGAGAGGATCCTGAAAGAAAAAGGATCTTTTGGAAACCCCAAAACTAGCATCTGTAAATCCTGTCTCAGTGAAGAGGGCTGCTGCAGGTGAAGGAATTGCATGCTAATCTTTCACATTCCTGGCCTCTTACCTACCCCCCACCCCCACCCCCCGCCATTTACATGAGGCTTTATAAATACTTGACTTCCTGTCATGCTAATGTTTCTCAACTCTAGATTATTACTTTATCCTGATGAAGTGAAGAAAGTCTAGATTTGTGTGGTTCAAACACTAAGCCTATTCTCCAAGTTAGTTAGAACAAGGGCTTTCAGCAGTAGAGCAGTTTGTAATTGTTCCTCTACTGAGTTTTAGCCCTAGCTCATTGAATAATTACATTACTGTCATTAAAATTCTGGTTTAATTGGAGCAAAGCATAAATGTCTGCTGCTTGGAAAATAAACAGTTTTGTATTTTATATTGTTTATTTCAACCAATACTTACAATTGCCCAGGGACTAAATGGGTTTTTAAAATTTATTTTAAAAGCCATGGCTGCTAGGATGGGTTGATGGAGGCCAAGTTTGAGCACATAATTATTAAAAGCAATCTTTTCATAATTCTTATGTGGAACCCCTATGTGTGAGGAGGACTCAAGGCTGATTGTAATTATGGTAGTGCAATAGGCATTGTGACCTGGCAGATGCTCAGGGGACCTAAGGCTACTAGTCTGGCTGCTCCTGCCATCTCCTATTTCATGTTTTGCAAAGCTGGTTGGAAACAGCAGTAAAGGTTTGTTTTAAAGATTTCTCAAGCCACTGGGTTCAGCAGATGAAGAGACGTGATAACATGGTGACTATCTAAAAAGTCTAACAAACATCCTATTCTAATTCTCATCACTAAAGCCAGAATATACAAAATCTGGCAGGAAAAGCGAAAATGGTGCTTTAGGAAGTGCAGGCTCAAGGTAAGATAATTTCTGAGGGGAACAAATACACTCAGCTCTAGCGTCTGATTTTTGGTGGCTCTTCAATGCTGTTTGCAAGCTCATTGTGACATTACACTCAGTTCATAAATGCAAAGGAACTGGATGTTGGTTTAGTGCAGTGGTTCTCAAGGTGTGGTGTCTGGACCAGCAGCCTCAGCATCACTTGTAAATGGGCTGGAAATACAAATTCTCAGGCCCCACAGCAGCCCCACTCAATCAGAAACTGGGGATAGGGCCCAGCAATCTGAGTTTTCGTAAATCCCCTAGATGACTCTGATGAATGCTAGAGTTTGAGAAGCACTGGAGAGAGATTTGAAAGAGGATATGTCTTGGGGAAACAATGGAAACAGTGAGAGACTTTATTTTTTGGGGCTCCAAAATCACTGCATATGATGACTGCAGCCATGAAATTAAAAGATATTTGCTCCTTGGAAGAAAAGCTATGACCAACCTAGACAGCATATTAAAAAGCAGAGACACTCAGTTCATTTCAGTCGCTCAGTCGTGTCCAACTCTTTGCAGCCCCATGAATCGCAGCACGCCAGGCCTCCCTATCCATCACAAACTCCCAGAGTTTACTCAAACTCATGCCCATCGAGTCCGTGATGCCATCCAGCCATCTCATCCTCTGTCGTCCCCTTCTCCTCCTGCCCCCAATCCCTCCCAGCATCAGGGTCTTTTCCAACGAGTCAACTCTTCGCATGAGGTAGCCAAAGTACTGGAGTTTCAGCTTCAGCATCAGTCCTTCCAATGAACACCCAGGACTGATCTCCTTTAGGATGGACTGGTTGGATCTCCTTGCAGTCCAAGGGACTCTCAAGAGTCTTCTCCAACACCATAGTTCAAAAGCATCAATTTTTCAGTGCTCAGCTTTCTTCACAGTCCAACTCTCACATCCATACATGACCACTGGAAAAACCATAGCCTTTGTTGGTAAACAAAGGTCCGTCTAGTCAAGGCTATGGTTTTCCCAGTAGTCATGTATGGATGTGAGAGTTGGACTGTAAAGAAAGCTGAACTCCAAAGAAATGATGCTTTTGAACTGTGGTGTAAGAGAGGAGTCTTGAGAGTCCCTTGGACTACAAGGAGATCCAACCAGTCCATCCTAAAGGAGATCAGTCCTGAATATTCATTGGAAGGACTGATGCTGAAGCTGAAACTCCAATACTTTGACCACATGATGCAAAGAACCGACTCATTTGAAAAGACCCTGATGCTGGGAAAGATTGAAGGTGGGAAGAGAAGGGGATGACAGAGGATGAGATGGTTAGATGGCATCACCAATGTGGTGGACATGAGTTTGAGTAGGCTCCAGGAATTGGTTACGGACAGGGAAGCCTGGCGTGCTACAGTCAATGGGGTCGCAAAGAGTTGGACACAAGTGAGTGACTGAACTGAACTGATATCTTTTCAAAGGACACAGTATTTCACTGCTGATGTGGAAAATTTGTTCAAACACTGATTAGGAAACCAGAATAACTATGTCAAAGACAAGAAAGAAGTCTTTCTGGAACCAGAGTGACAAAGCCAATAGCTTTCCTGTTGGATTTAAGAGTGAGAACATTCAAGCAAAGTGAGGAGGCATGGATATCCTAAAGAATTAGAAAATGAATAGCCATCAGTTTTACACATGATAATCTATATATGTCAATCCTAATCTCCCAGTTCATCCCTTTCCCTTTCCCCACCCTATCCTGTGTCTACATGTTTGTTCTCTACATCTGCACCTGTATTCCTGCCCTGCCAATAAGTTCACCTGTACCAGTTTTCTAGATTCCACTTGTGTTAATATACAATATCTGTTTTTCTCTTTCTGACTTACTTCACTCTGTATGACAGACTCTAGGTCCATCCACATCTCTCCAAATGACCCAATTTCATTCCTTTTTATTGCTGAGTAATATTCCATTGTATATGTGTATCACATCTTCTTTATCCATTCATCTGTCGATGGACATTTACATTGTGTGCCCAGTCGTGTCTGACTCTTTGCGGCCCAATGGACTGTTAGCTCACAAGGCTTCTCTGTCCATGGAATTTTCCAGGCAAGAATACTAGAGCATGTTCCCATTCTGTATTGCAGGAAATCTTCCTGATCTAGGGACACTTGCATCTCCAGCATTGGCAGGTGGATTTGTTGTAGCCACGCATTCCGGGAAACAAACTCACTCAGAAGGACAATGCAGATAGTGGAGTGCAGTTTATTACACCGGTGGGCCCAAGGCAGAGTCTCCTCTCAGCCAAGGACCCCGACCAGCATTTGTGAAAATCTTTTATACCCCATGTGTACGTGTCCGAACCCACCACCCCAAATTCCTTGAGACTTACATAAACTGAGGAAGAGTAAATACAGTCCCAATAACCCCATCACTAATGTGCCATTTGCTCAGACAGTTAAACAGTTAGCCAATAATCAATAAGCATGAGGTTATACTCCGACAGGTACAGAAAAATTTATGGCCTGTCTGGAGGAAGGGGTGATTAGTGTATGTGTTCTCTTAGGTGATGAGTAACCTGGATACAATCTTCAAGATTCCCCTGTCCGGAGGGGGTTTTATCCTTCTGTTGTCGTTTCCATAGGCCCTAAACACAGAGTTCAGAGTCCATTGGAGAGGTGGTCGAGCATGAACAGGCCTAAGATGGAGTCCAGGCCCTGTGAATTCCTTCTTCAGATTCTTTACCGTTAGCAACACCTGGGGAGCCTGTACATATACACTACCAGTGTAAGAGATGGCTGGGGAGAGCCTGCTCCACAGCACAGGGAGCTCAGCTCAGGGCTCTGTGATGACCTAGAGGCATGAGATACGGGGTCGGGAGGGAGGTCCAAAAAGAAGGGGATATATGCATACAAATAGCTGATTCACTTCGTTGTACAATAGAAACTAACACGACATAGTAAAGATTTATATTTCAATTAAAAAATTGAAAATAAAATAAACATTTTAAGAAATCTAAAACTGTTTTGTCAAAAAAAGAAAGTGAATAGCCACTAGGCCCTTGTAGAAATATGAAGTTAACTCATTTAATAACGCTCATATATTCTCTGCTTTCAATTTTCTTTCGATCATTTGCAGTTAACAAGGTTTGTGCTTCTTGTTAATGAACTTGATGGTGAAACTAAGTGACAGACACCTCCACTTCTAGCCTTTCTTATTGGGGTGTTGAGTGGGGGTTGGTAGGTACAACTTGTGTGTAAATTGTGTCTGGACATCAGAGCTTAACTGGGGATGCACGGCTTAGAGGAATTTATTACGTGAATGACATGGGTGCCTCCATGTCATTCTTCATTTTAAGAATCTTCATTTTAAGGAGAAAATTAGACTTATAAAGTTGAGCCAGTTACCATTTTGAGTCACCAGTGGAATCCTACCCTGGCAGTCACTCAGATTTGCCTCTTGACCAGGAATTCTATGAAAGAGAAGCTGGGTTGTAGGTAAACAGGGAAAGTTGCTTCACATCAACAGCTCAGAGATCTTGGGGCATAAATAAGAGTGTTTTGGTGCCTACGAGGAAAAGTACAAATCAACTGGGAAAGAGAATCCATCTTTCTCTTCTGTGAGGAAAATGGTTTTTGTTTTAGGGCAGTCAGTGCTCCAGGGAGCACAGTCAAGTGTTTGCTTCTCAGCAGCGGGGAGTCAGACCCATGGCAGTGCTATGAACTTGGCAGTGGCCCAGACCACCAGCCTCTTAAAAGAAATATGACATAGTGAAGTTTGCTTTCCTTCCCTATTTCATTGGTTTTATATATATTTTATAAATATATAGGGCTTCCTTAGTGGTTCAGTTGGTAAAGAATCTGCCTGCAATGCAGGAGACCTGGGTTTGATCCCTGGCTCAGGAGGATCCCCTGGAGAAGGAAATGGCAGCCCACTCCAGTATTCTTGCCTGGAGAATTCCATGGACAGAGGAGCCTTAGGGGGCTATAGTCCATGGGGTCACAAAGAGCTGGACATGTGCGACTAACTTTAACTTCACTTTCATATATTTATAAATTTAATTGAGGTATAGCTGCTTCACTTGTCACTTTCCGTTGTGCTTGTTTGATGGGGAAGGTCTGGGAGCAGGGATAAGACACCGTTGTTTGTATCTGTATTTCCTCTGTCTCACACTATAGCACCTAGGGCACAGCTCAATGTACATAACAGGTGTTGAACTAATTATGCTGATTGAGAGACCCGTGAAGGTAAATCTTTTAAGAATGATTTGATGCTTAACAAAAAATGTGGCATGCTTGTAAATTATAAGCAAGCTGAGTCCATTTACTTAGCCAAATATATCCAACCAACCAGAAACCTTGCACTCCATTCCCAGTGCAGGGAAGCCAGGAGTAAAAGACTTAAGAAATGTTAGACTTAGAAAACAACAAGACGCATGTTTGTTCTACTGGGTTCTGTTTCCCACGTATGATTCCTTTTTTCTTTTTTTAATTTTATTTGTAACTGGAGGATAATTGCTTTACAATGTTGTGTTGTTTTCTGCCGTGCAATAAGATGAATCAGCCATAAGTTGCATGTGGGTGTGTGTAGTATGTGTATGTTCCCTCCCTCTTGAGCCTCCCCGCCACCCCCCCCCCCAATCTCACCCCTCTAGGTCATCACAGAGCATTGGGCTGGTCTCCTTGTGTTATATAGCAGCTTCCCACTAGCAGTCAATTTTACATGTATGATTTTTGCTTGTTAATCCCACTAAGATGCAGGACTTGTTGTGAGCACCAGTGGATGGTTGAGCTCTTTGAACTTGCCTTCCTTCTACCGCCCCCTTCCTCAGCCCCTCTCTGCTCCCCCCCTTCACGTCACCTCCATCCTCCTCTTTGCTCTCACTGCTATAAGTCCTGTGTTTTGGTGGCTTTCTCAAAACAACCCCCACCTTCCTGACAACAAGTATGGCCCTATGCTTCTGTTTCCTGGTGTTTTCTGTGTTGGCAAGGACCTCTGGGACCCACGATTGCCCAACTCTCTGCTGTCCTTGCTTTGCCCTTGCTACCACTCTGTTGCCCAAGTTCATTTCAGTCAGGTTTAGTTTCCAGTGTCAGCCCTACCATGCTTCTTGGTGAGCACATTTATGGCCCTTACCTGCTACTCCACTTTATGAAATGATATTCAGGTCTAAGTGTGCACACACTGAACATGCTAAGTAGGATGGAAGCCTTGTGCTTCAACCCAAAACATTAGCAATATTTGGAAGAGTGTGGTCTGTGGACCACTTGCATCTGGGTGCAAACTAACAAAACAAATTCCTGGGCCCTCCCTCGAGCTACGGGTTTTTGTTTCTGTAGTTCTCAGATGCTATGAAAAAAACAAAAACAAAAAACTGTCCAGTTTGAGAGTCACTGATTTGTATCTTGTTCTTAATCTTGGTTGAAAGCCCCAGCAAGGAAAGGGGTAGAGAGGAGGGGAGTTTCTTTAAAAAAAAAATCCAAAAAAAAAAAAACCATGAGGGGCTGGCCACACAATTAAGTAATTTCTGAATGTAGGGATTAAGCACCGGTGCTGTAAAAAAGCCTCCAAAGTGAATCTTGAGTGTAGCTACATTTGAAAACAACTGCTTTAGTCCAGATGATTCAATATATGCAGTTTTAAAAGTCTGTAATATAAAATCGCTTTAATAAAGTTTATCCTCTTTGCCTAAAACCTTCCTGTCTGAAGGTCATGTTAATAAATGTCTTCCTTTCTGTGTTTTGCCATGGAATTATCTTCCCTTTTTGGGTATTCTTTTTGTTTCTGGCTTTTTTTCTGATTAAGTAAACAACAGGAGCAAATATAAAGCTGGTGGTCCACTGCTGAAACTGGTATAGCAGGTGTGTTTTGTTGTAAAAAGGCTATAGTTAAAAACAGAGATTTTTCTCATGAAAAATATAGGCAAGAATACTGGAGCGGGTTGCCATGCCCTTTGTCAGGGGATCTTCCCCACCCAGGTGTTGAACTTGAGTCTCCGGCATTGCAGGCAAATTCTTTCCCATCTTAAGTACCAGGGAAGCCACAATGAAGGCAAAACCAGAACTCTCCACACTGGAGTCACCCTCCTGGGAGTGCTTAGTAGTGTCTGTTACTCCCTCAGAGGGAGCAAGTCACCTCCTGCCCCCAGCCCAGCTGGCTAACTCTGACCACTTCTACCTGGTCCTACAGGCACTTGTATTTGTGACCTGTAGCGTAAAGGAATGGATTTAATCAGTCAGCATTTGAGTACCCACTATGTTTCACATACTCCAGGATAAATGCTTTTCTTTTTCTCACACCAATCTGTGAACTCTACATTGTCCTCTTTATAGGGAACTCAGAGGTTGGCCAGGAGTGGGGCTTGGCTTGGCTGAGGCACTAGATCCAAATTCCATCCAACTCTATGCTCTATGTTCTCGAAGCTTCCCCAGTTTCACATACTTGTAGGAACTGCAGTAATTCTGGCTTAGCTTCATACCTCTTAGATTTGAGAGAAGGAACTTTCTGGGACACCTGTGTGAAGTATTTTGCATTCCATTAAGGCTTCATCATCTGGATTAAGAGAATTTAAAAATCAGTAAACTTGGGGAGGGCTTTAGTCTAATTAGGTTCAAGTGTCAAAGCAGAAATTTTTGGGGCAGTTGAAGACAGATTTGCAATCCTGTCAAGTGGATGCAGTCAGATATGTAACCTGAACATTTCAAGGACAGTTAATAATGGCTTCTCAGGGAACTGAATGGGAAGAACATTTGTTTGATGTAGTTAGTTATCTGAGCAGTTTTTTTGGTAACACAAATTCCTAAGTGCACTTCTGGTGAAGTGAGGCCTCATGCTCACAACTTAATAGTGGTCACTTCAGCTTCTGATTGTCTAGAGTACCAGCCTTTTGGTATAGTTTTCAACTGGTGTTATAAATATTTTATCAGAGTTAGTTCATTAAATAGCATTTTATGTTCTTAGTATGATTTTCAGTGACATCTTGGGGCCAGAATCATTCTTTTAGAAATGAATCGCAAGTTACGAGGTATTAGTGGAAAAATTCCGTTTCTATGTTCGTTCAGTGATACAGCCTTTCTGTAATGAAAGCATGCAACTGTTTTATGTAGAGCACTTTGGGGTCACTGAGTAAGGACTCCAAGGGAGGCATTGCTGAGCCATTCTGTGTCTAGAAAACACATGGAATGATAAGAAGGAATGGAGGACATTTAAGGTCCATAAAGAGGATGTTAAAAAAAAAAACTTTTAAAATTTTATTTTGTATTGGGGTATAGCCAACTAACAAACAATGTTGTGGTAGTTTCAGGTGAGCTGCAGAGTGACTCAGCCATACATATACGTGTATCCATTCTCCCCCAAACTTGCCTGCCATTTATGCTGCCACATAGTGTTGAGCAGGGTTGCATGTGCTATACAGTTGGTTCTTGTTGATTATCTATTTTAAATGAAGCAGTGTGTACATGTCCATCCCCAATTCCCTAACTGTCCTTTCCCCCCACCCTTCCCCCAGCCCCGACAACCATAAGTTCCTTTTCAAAGTCTGTAAGTCTGTTTCTGTTTTGTAAGTAAGTTCGCTGTATCATTTCTTTTTAGATTCCACATATAAGGGACATATACGATATTTCTTCTTCTCTGTCTAACTTACCTCACTCAGGATGACACTCTTTAGGTCCATCCATGTTGCTGCAAATGGCATTTCATTCTTTTTAATGGCTGAGTAATATTCCATTGTATAAATATACCACATCTTTACTCATTCTTCTGTTGATGGATAATTAGGTTGCTTCCATGTCTTGGCAATTGTAAACAGTGCTGCAATGAACACTGGGGTGCATGTATCCTTTCAGATCATGTTTTTCTCAAGATATATGCCCAGGAGTGGGATTGCAAGGTCATATGGTAGCTCTATTTTTAGTTTTTTAAGGAACCTCCATATTGTTCTGCACAGTGGCTGTACCAATTTACATTCCCACCAACAGTGTAGGAGGGTTTCCTTCTCTGCCCACTGTCTCCAGCATTTATCGTTTGTGGATTCTTTGATGATAGCCATTCTGGCTGGTGTGAGGTGCTATCTCATTGTAGTTGTGATTTTGCATTTCTCTAATTATTAGCGATAGTGAACCTCTTTTCCTGTGCCTATTGTCCATCTGTAGTCTACTTTGGAGAAATGTCTATTTAGGTCTTCTGCCCATTTTTTTTGAGTGGGCTGTTTGTTTTGATGCTGTTAAGTGTCATGAGCTATTTGTAAATTTTGGAGACTAATGATTAGTCACATCATTTGCAATTATTTTCTCCCAATCTGTAGCTTATCTTTTAATTTTGTTTATTGTCTCCTTTACTATGCAAAAGTTTTTGAGTTTAAGTAGGTCCCATTTGTTTATTTTTGTTTTTATTTCCATTATTTTGGGAAAAAGATACTGCTGCGATTTATGTCAGAGAGTGTTCTGCCTATTTTTTTTTTCCTGCCTATGTTTTAAGAAGAAATATTTGAAAAGCAACAAAGGAAAAGCAACAAATAACATACAGAGAACCCCACAAGGTTATCAGCTGATTTTTTTTCCAGTGGAAACTCTGTAGGCCAGAAGGGCACAATATATTAAAGTAATGAAAGGGGAAAATCTACAACCAAGAATACTCTAACCAGTAAGACTCTCAGTTAGATTTGACAGAGAAATCAAAAGCTTTATAGGCCAAACAAAAGCTAAGAGAATTTAGCACCATCAAACTAGCTTTACAAGGAACGAAAGACATTTAAAATATTAAAGTTAATAGTTATCAGGATAGGAAAAACATCTGTGGCTGTTTAGTGAGATCATGTTCAATGAGTTTTTCACCTTTGTACTCCTGCAGTTTCTGCTGTGAGGTGGGTGGCTTTGTTTATTAAAGTATTGTCTACCTCTGTCCCCATTGGCTCAGGGTCCAGCTGAGCCTCATCTTGAGGGTAGTAGGATTTAACATTTAGAGCTGACCGAACTGGAAAAGACCAGATAGACACTTCGCCTTCCTACTGCCTGGAGAGGTATTGGGAGGCTGAGGACCGAAGGGGACCCTGTGCTTTTTTGGTGATGATCTCGGATGACCTTGGCCTGCAGTGGCTTGAAGCAGGGTTTCCATTCCCCAGCCAGAGACTGAAGTCAGGCTGCAGCAGTGAGAGATGAATGGACCAGTGGGCAGTGACAAGGACCTGGCCCATCAGCAGGGCAGAAATGAATTCCCAAAAAGTGATGGAAAGTAGCAAAACAAGAAAAATATTTATTAGGTAGAAAAAGAGTACATGTGGATAGACACATGGGCAGGCTCATAGAGTCATGCCCTTCTGATAATTCAGATCACTTATGTGGGGCATCTCTTTTGGGTTTCCTTTGGCCAATCATCTTGCTTTACCTGGTTCTGTGTCCATATTTTGTTTATCTCAGGATCCTCCCATGTGTGTACTCCATGCATCTCTTAGCCAAGGTGGATTCTTGCCAAGAGGCCTCTGGGTAGGTCTCCCTTTTTGATCTCCAAGGAGCCTTTCTATGCATGTGTAGTCAAGAAGGTTTCTTTGACTTGGAGAATGAGGAGTATGTGGTCTTTTATCTCTTATCTGGGCAGAGCTCAGCTCCTTTCTCCCTCCTGCTATTTTGGAGCCAGAGAGGACAAACTCCGGCTACTTAGCTTGGGGCCCTTATTATCTCTTGTCCCAGAGGGAGTCTGTTCCTTCAGTTCCTCTCTGACTAGTGCATAGATGGGGCTACTAAAACCACACCCGAGATGAAGGAAGAGTCTGCTATCCTGATTCCCAGGGTGGTGCCCTAGGTCATTGAAAGGGAGCGCAGCTACTGGGTTGCATGCTACCGTGCGGGCTCATTTGCTCAGCTGGTCTGCTCTTAGTTTTGTGTATCAGCCTTTTACCCACTGCTAAGGAAACTCTCTCCAATGAACAAAATCATCTCTCTCCAGGATATAGAGCCTGTAGATTCTGTCCCAGACCTGGTCACAGTGGGTCAGAGAGATTGGTATTCTCA
The DNA here is from genome assembly GCF_910594005.1 of Cervus elaphus. NCBI lineage: Eukaryota > Metazoa > Chordata > Mammalia > Artiodactyla > Cervidae > Cervus > Cervus elaphus. The sequence goes on from NC_057826.1 coordinate 37,209,161, forward strand.
GTCCCTCACATGGGGAATTTTGATTCTTGTAGTCTTTTGAAAGGAAGGGCCCAGGACTGGAGATAACACTTCCTGAAATTCATCCACAAAAGTGCCTACAGGTCTGCCTTGGCTACAAGCTTAGTTTCCTTGTTTTCTTTTGGTGAGGGTTGGCCTAGCAACTGACAGCTCTTAATTAGGCAACACTTTTGTGATCTTTCAGCATGGAGATGGTAGAGAATAGTGGTAATGAGTTCCAGGTTCGGCATCATTCAGACCAGCATTCCAGTCCCGATTTACCAGTTACTAGCTGTGTGTGCTGGATCACAGAGCTCTGAGCCTCAATTTCCTCATCTGTAAAATAAGATAATATCAAAATGTGTGGGAATATTAGAGGATTAAGTGAGGATGTTTATCAAGGGCTATCACAGAGCCTGGCACTTAAGTCTGGGATTAATAGACATTGTTTTTAAATAAGGAAATATTCCCCAAAGTAACTTCAACTTCTCATTCATCAGATGTCGAAAGGGTCCCTGAATTTTCAGAACTCCTTTCACAGATCACCATCAGCAACAGTAAAGATTCCTTCTGCCTGGAATTCTCTTTCCTAAGAAATTTACATGTTTAGGTTCCTCAATATACTCAGAAATTGAAACAAAAGCCACCTTTCTGAGGTTTTCTCTTATCATCTTACCTAAAACCTCAACACCTCATTAAGAATTCATCTGTTGTTGTTCAGTCGCCTAGTTGTGTCTGACTCTTGGTGACCCCGTGGACTGCAGCACACCAGGCCTCCCTGTCTCTTACCATCTCCTGGAGTTTGCCCAAGTTCATGTCCATTGCATCAGTGATGCCGTCCAGCCATCTCATCCTCTGATGCCATCTTCTCCTTCTGCCCTCAATATTTCCCATTATCAGGGACTTTTCCAATGGGTTGGCTGTTCACATCAGGTGACACTGGAGTGTCAGCATCAGTCCTTCCAATGATTATTCAGGGTTGATTTCCTTTAAGATTAACTAGTTTGAGTCACTCCTTATTTTTCCTCTTGGCAATTATCACTATGTAGTATGGTATTTTAATTTATTATCACTATCTTCCAATAACTCTTTATATTATGAGGGCAGTAATTTTTGTCTGTATTGTATCCCCAGGGCGTAGGGAAGTACCTGGTACTTGGTAGTTAATGAAGGTTTGATTACTTCTGACAGAACATCATGCTCCTTGAATGAAGTGGGAAGTCATTGGAGGATATTGAGCAAGGAGTGACATGATCTGACTTACATTTTAATAGGATCGATCTGGGAAGCCAGAGTATTATTACTATCACTTCTCCATTGTACCCATTATTCATCCATTCATTCAGTAGCCAGTTTAATTTGAAAATAAAAACCCTCCAACTGGAATGTAATATTTTCTATGGGATAATCACACACCCACACACCCACACACCCATCTTGTTTCTGTTGGTTCCCAAGGAAGAACCAAGCAGATACCACTACTTCATGGCTTCTTCCAAATGTAGATAATCATAAGCTAGGTCCATATTCATAACCAGCTTTACTGTATTCAGTTTGAACAAACACAGTCCTGGTTGATGCCAGCATATGTTGGCACAATGAGACAATCAAATGCCAAAGCCCGTATGCAGTGATTCAGGGAGAGAATGTTGGTTTGGGTTTTGAACAACTACTCCAGGCAGCAGTCTTGCTTCTGTCCCAGGTTCCCCATCTTCTTAAGGTACTTCTCCCTTAGGGCCTTCTGGAATCTTATCTTGGCAGAGCTCAGTATACCAAAATTAAAAACAAAAAACCTTAAACTTGTTTGGTAAAGGCTTCAAGAGCAACTTTGGGTAGGGTTATGGTATTTTTAAGTGGGATTCATTGTAGAAGGTGATGAGAGAGGATTTATAGTCTTGGACTTAAGGTGTTTACAACCACATTTCTTATCCTAAGAAGGGGAGGGCTAATGACCACTTGCATCAGTACTTTTGAATATTTGCTCACCCCTGGTTTATATACCAGCACATAATGCATATGCCCTAAACACTAGCCAGGTCAAAGATGCAGGCACAGCACATACAATAGTGGAAAGAAAGACAGATGGCAGCAGTAACAGAAAGGTTTAAAATAATCAGTAATTCATCTTTGTTGGTGAGTTTAAAATAATTTATTTTCTAATGACACACTCAAGAATTTTAAACATTTTTCTAGCTGAAACCTCCTACACTCTGCCAAGAACTTCAGTCCCCTTCTCCACTTTTCTGGTCTTTTTGAGAAGAACTTGAGGGGAAGCAGAGATAGACAGGGACTCAGGAAAGGAGATGATATAAAATTTTTACTTTGAAGTTTGATTTATTGATCTCTGTGTCTTGTATAGATAAGCTGGAAACATGAAAGCACACATAGAACATCACAAAGTATTATTTGGTCCCATAAAATGTCATTCTGGATTGACACTGGCAATTTTAAGTGATTACTGGAGTTTTCTTTTGATCACTCATCCTGTTCTTCAAATGTAAAGACAAATATGGACTGAACAGCCTGCTAATTACATTTCATTTTGTAAAATACTTTTTTCTTTCATGATCAATGTATAGACCTTTTCTTTAAAATAATGCAAAGTAGAACATGACCATTACCTAAAACTTATGAAATTTACACTTAAGAAGTTACTGAACGATAGCTTTGAAAAGTTTCTCAGAGTTATGTGAAGAACAGTTTTATAATACAGATGGTTCTTATAATTGACAAAGACATTTACACTCTTCTCAATAAAATGTGTTCCAGCACCTTGACAAATTATTGTCTAATACTGCACAAATGTGGCATTAATGAAGAAATGGAAAAAATAAATATCACCATCAGCTTAACTATCAAAATCATCAATATTCATTTTAATGTGATTAAATACATTACGATGTGTGAACAGATTGCTTCCTTGACTTGCTGGTTTAAATTTTAGACAGCTGACAGTATGTAGAATTGTTTATTTTGTAATTGCAATGCATGTTATGTGTCTAACATAATATGAGCCTTTTCTTAATAGAATATTCATATTTGGGAATTAAATCTTGGTGTAGTCAAGTTACATTTTTAAGCCTATTGGCTTAATATGAACACAATACAGACTTGTGGTATTTAAAATATTCCTTTATTTTAAAATGCATCCCTTAAAAATGAATTTCTACAGATTACAAAGAGTTGGGTGAAGTGAAGAGAAATAGATATATCAGGGGATTGAAAATTCAAGGTGACTTTTATTAAAAAAAAAATTGAATGGTCCTACTTTGGTTCAAATGCTAGAAGTTTTCCACTTCCTAGACCTTGCTTTGCAGATGGCAACACAGAACGGTTCTGGTTCAGTTAGTATCCTGCTAGAATGAATTATGAGAAGTCCAGACATGATTTAGTGACTTGGAGCTGCTGCTTTGAGTTCTGAAAATGGTGAATGTAGTCAGGAAACATCGGAAATAATCACAAAAAATGACCCCATAAATCTTAAACACTTCACTGAAAAAACATGTCCAGAAAATAATGCTTACCATGTATTAGTGTTTCATGTTGAGGAAGCAGAGATTCCTTGAGTTACTCAATTGAGCCATTTTCTTAAGCTTAGCTGGCAAATAATCCATGGCCAATTGTACCTCATCTGAAATGACAGACACTAGGATAACATGGATAAATGGGATGACATCTTTAATTTATCATTTAAGTATTTGATGGTGATGGCCTTAGTTTGCTTTACAATAGTGCTTCTTCTGGGGGATGGGTGTTAGAGAGAATTGAAAGAATTGGTACCAGAGAAATGCTCCTGACACCTTGTGTGAGATGAATGCTTAGATATAGGGCAGGGCCCTATGGATTTAAAGGTAGCCCATACAGAGTTCACTGGAGTGGACAGGGGTTAAAACAATTTACTTGATTAAATTTCAAATTAACGAACCTAGAGACCATCATATTCACACTTATTTTTAGATGAACAACTTAGAATTAACAGGAAAAAAATTTCCCTGTAATTCTTAATACCTTAAAAAGTCAATAACATTTTCCACAGACGTTAACAGCTTCAAATATTATTTCCTCAAAAGCCTTTCCTGACTTACTTTCTAGAACACTCCCTCGTTATAGACATTATAGCATCACGTCTTTTCATACATCTTGTTATTTGATTATTTTACTGAATGCCTTCTTACCTACTTGTTCCTGGCTGCTTTGTCTGCCACTGTATTTGTAGTGTCTGTTCGGTACACACTCAGTGGGTATTTCGTGACAGGATCATAAATGAATGAGTCTGGTCCATAGTCCTGAGGGCCCTTATAGCCTACTTGGACAGGTAGAAAACATGGATGAATGTTACCCAGTAATGCCCAGAGGGTGATATAAACATGTTAGTGTACAGAATACACTGTGTACACAGTGTACCTCAAGTTCTGAGGTTTATTTCAAGGAGCAATCAGGTGACAAAGGGCCATGCATGACACTCTGTCCTCCACACCTGGCCAGGCATTTAGGACATCATTCTGATGCAGGGGTAGCCACATCTCCCTCTAATTTCTTAGGACTTTGTCACGTGCCAGTGACAGAAAACCTAACTCAATTTGGCTTTTAACAAAAGAGAATAGAATTCCATCTCTGAGAATATGGCTAGTTAGGTATTTGAACTGACGTTTCTTCTTAAGGCAAAAATGCTATATTAAGTAAAAACTACTCTTAAAAGTATTGAAGAGAGGCTAAAAATATATAAGAAGCTATTCTTGAAAGTATTGAAGATAGTGAATTATAAGGTTGTTGTCAAAGAAGATGGGAATCTAGAAAGGTAAATTGAGTGTTAAATTTTGTTTTGTTCAGAGAACATTTACCAAGCCTGGTTTGTTTTTTATTGTTGGTGTTATTTTGGGTTTTGGGGAGGGGGGGCAGCTCTGTCAGGGACAGGCCTCAGAAGGCAAAGCAGAGCATTTCCCCAGGATGGGGCACTTCGTGGTAGACCCTCCCTCCATAAAGCTGAGACTCCAAAGGTCATTCTTCAGAGTAAGGGTGCTTCAGGATTAAATATGCTCTAGATCTCTACCTCCAGGGCCCTTAGGAGATTTAACCTTTGTGGTAAGCAAAGCAGGGAGGTAAAAGACCCTGAGAAGTTTGACCTATAGGTTGGCCATCAGGTAAAGCTTTAGCTTAAATATGTATCACTTTGTTGATTCAACGAGTAGTCCAGGACTGGCAGAAGCAAATCCAGATCTTTGGGTGAATGTCCCTTTATCGTAGGTCCTGAAAAATTTTCTGCAAGAACATTTTCAAGTTAAATGACACACAGGAAAGAAAAGAGGGAGTTGGGCAGTTAAGCACAGAAGAAAATGAAGAACCATGTCCTAATTTTGCTTCTCATTGTAGCAGACTCTGCTTTTGGGGAGGATCAAATTGAAAAAACAAAATGTTAATATAACTTGACCACATTAACAGATTAAAGGAGAAAAAAAATCATGTGATAATCTCAATAGATTTAGAAACATGCTATCATAGATTTCAGCATCTTCTCATGATAAAAACTTTAAAAAAATCTATGAATAGAAGAAACTTCCTTACCCTCATTAAAAACTACAGTTTGTGAAATGTTCAAAGCTTTCCCTTTGGCTGATAATATGGCTAGTCTGTTACTGCTCTTAATCTCATAGTCTAGTCAGGAAAAAAGACTCTAAGTATTACACAGGCAAAGAAGAGTTGAGAAACCAGAGATGGGTGGTGGATTTTATCAGAGACTGCAAACAGCAGGAACCACCTGGACTGGAGTGATGTGGGACCCTAGTCACTGGGGTCCTCTGATAGAAGCTGGAACCATGGTGGCGTGGGGACCACAGAAGGAAGGGCTACGTCTGGGAGGAGCTTCAAAGAACAGACAGAGCTGCTGCTGGACGCTGTCCTACAGCGACTGACAAAGAAACTCCCTGGTTTTTTCTCTCATGTTCTAATTTTCCTTCAATACGTTGCCTTGGTCACACTTCACTGAAAACCAGAGGACAGGAGGACCTGTTAATGTAATACGTGAATTTCTTTCTCTGGGGATATAGAGCAAGGTGAAGGATGGATTGTATATCTGGAGGATAAACAGATGCTTGGAGAAGGGAATGGCAATCCACTCCAGTATTCTCGCCTAGAGAATTCCATGGGCAGAGGAGCCTGGCGGGCTGTGGTCCATGGGGTCATGAAGAGTCAGACATGACTGACTAACACAACACAAACAGAAGCTAGGTGGTACAGATGAGAAATGCTCATCACACCATGCAGGCAGGCAGTCATCTCTGGGGTGGGGGAGATACAGGAGCCTTCTGAGATACTGGCAATATTCAATTTCTTGCCTTGACTAGCGATTACATTGCTGTTTGCCCTCTAATTGTCTTTAAACCTCACATGAATTTTGCATTCTCTTTTGTGTGTGTGATTTACTTCACAGAAAGTGCATAAAAGAAAATTAATAGTTCACATAACTGAAAAACTAAGAGATAGGCCTAACTTTAAGTATATTTTAATTCAGAAGTTCAAGCATTGCCAAAAAGGCTCGTCTCTTGTCATCCCATCTCGTTTTGAGGGTGGCTGAAACAATCTCGACTTTCACCCCCTGATATTCCTTCCCTTTTCTCAGAAACTTCAGTAAATATTTCATTGTTATCTTTCATGCTCTTTCTGCATCGCATGCCCATTCCTCAGCTAATCAATGTGGCCAAGGTGGAGAGGATTCACTTCCATGAAAATTTCATTAGCTGAATTTGGAGCACAGATGAATCCGCAATGGAATCAGTTCCAATAGATGGGGACACGGGGGAGGGACATCTCAAGTGATCATTCTTCCACGTTAATCACTCTTTATCCACCCAGTTCCTGGTTTGACAGTCTTTCATGTTTGGTATAAAGCCTACTAGGACCTGGAAAGAAACAAAGAATGAGAGAGATAGAAACTGAGATCTCTGTGTATTTGTGCTTCTGCTCTGAGTCCTGACAAGCTATCCTTGAATAATACTAGTTGTTCCAACAAATGTTATCAAATAATTGCTTAAGTCACAGGGTAAATTTCTCTAAGCTGTCTGTTTGCCCTTGCTTCATCACAACTATTTCAATAGAGCACCGCTTCAAGCTCTGAAAGGAATGAGATATCAGCTAACTCTGAGGGAGGCACCCTGGATCAGTGATGGTAACTAGACAGTGTAGTTACAGATGGTCTAGACAGTGTAGATGTCACCTTATATTTGGTTTACTGCATATGTAAATAATGATTTCACCCTTAGTCATTTCTTTTGAATAGATAAGGTATATGTAATCTTCTCTGTCTTTATCTTAATATATATTTATTAACCTTTGCTTTGAAACATTGTATTAAATAAACTTCTAAACTGCAGATTTAATTGTTGAATACATTTAATTAACCTGAACACAGAAAGGCGCTGCTAAGATTCCTTTCCAGGATAGGTTTTGTTTCCCTAACTGCACAATGCTATTAGCAGACTGTTTTCAGCTGTCAGCCCTTTCAGAGGTTGGAGACCCCTTTCTCAAGATCTTGCCTTTCCAGGGTGGTGTGATGGTTAAAAGGATGAATCAACTTGGCTAGACCACTATACCCAGATATTTGGTCAAACTTCATCATAGATGTTTCTGTGAAGGTATCTTTTTACAGGACATTAACGTTTAAAGCAGGAGACTTCCTGTAGAACTCCTTGCCCTCTGTGGGTGGGCTTACTCCAAGTAGTTGAAGATCTTAATAGGAAACAGATGATCACCCCGGCGAAGGCAAGCATTCTACAGTAAACGGCCTCTGGGCTCGAGCTGTACTGCCTCCTCGAGTCTCCATCTTGAGGCCTACCCTGTGGGTCCTGGATTTACCAGGCCTCCACAACTTGGTAAGCAATTGTTTAAGCTTCATTTCTCTCTTTTTCTGTAGAATCCTAATTATATAGTTGAACTACATTCTAATGACTAATCAAGGTGGGAATGCAAAGGTCCAGCCGCTTTAGCTGAATTTGAGAAAACTCTGATGGGTCTGCCCTGCCCCTGAGTTCCCTCCAGTACTCTAGCTGGTGGGGCTGTTGGGTTGTGTTATAGCTTGACTTCTACCCACTTCAGAGCTCTTCCCCTTCCTTCTACCTGCTTTAATCTGAAGAGCACTCCCTAATAAACATGCTGAGTACTAAACTCCATCAGTGTCTGCTTCTTGGAGAACATATCTTATAACAAAAGGGAAGTAAAATATAGAAGGAACATACAGTAATTCCCATTCTCCCTAAAAAGAAATCCTGAATTCTAGAAGAAAGATAAAAGAGACAAAACAACAGGTTTGGGCTGAAAAGCAAGTTGACTCTGTAAAGGAGTTTGCTAGTTTGGAAGTAGAAAGGAAAGGGATGTGAAAACTTATTACCAAGGTATTAATCTTTTCCATTAGGGTAAAAGGCAACTTTATTCCTAGCCTGCTACCGCTGAGGTTTGAAGAAGGAGAAGGACTTGAACAGAGAAGTAGAGAGCAAGAAATACAGAAAAGCTTTGAACGGTTGCAGTGAGATACCAGGTGCATCCCCATTAGGAGATGGGATGAAAGTTGTCTTACATCTTTATGGAAGAAAAGGAGAAAAACTAAATGCATTTATGTCCCTCTCCCTCCTCCTTTTCCTTCTTCCCCAGTACATTTGGGACTAGTGAGTTATATGTTCACACTCTAGTCTATTACCTTTGTAATCTGTGGCATGTGCATTTAAAGGGAAAATGTGTTTTTGTCCTGTGGTTACATTACTCACTCTAGTCAATTACTCACAAAATAAGTTTAAAGTTAGAGCAGTTTCATTTAGCTTATATGGTGGTGTTTAAGTCTTCAACTAGCCTATAGACTTTGATTGTTGTTGATATATTTATTTGTTTCAGAGCTCAGGTTTCACTTTTAGATTTTCCTAATTAACTTATCTCCATGGATATATATCTTGTTGTCCATGTTGTGCTGAAATAAAGTATAATATACTGTGATAATTTGTGATAAACTTAATGTAATAGGACCTTGTGCAGTTGAGCTATGTCTTCTATTATCATTGTTGATTTTTACCTAAATAGAAATGGAGCTACCTCAGGGGACCTATGTACCCAAATTGGTGAAAACCAAAATCATTCTTTTGGGTAATTGTTTCATTGGTGATATACAAAGAAGTGTGATTTTACTTCTGTTTTCAGGATGGTGGAATAATTTACCTTTGTGACATTAATGTAAATTATCATGGTAGACTTTGTTGTTCAGAATGTTTATTTTCTCCCTAAGGAAGGATTATGTGTATATATCCTCACATGATCCTTTGATATTAGCCTTGACTATTGCGTTGCAATGAAGCAAAATGGCTAATGGGTAAAAATTATGTGTCACTTCTGAATAGCAGTTTTAAGAATCATTGCATGGCCTGTGATTTGGCCCCTTTTACCTCTCTCCAGAAATGCTCCAGTTAGGGGCTGCTCTATCAGTCTGGGCCCTGACATAAAGATTCATGGAACAGAGTCATAGCTGACTCATGTTGAAAATGCACTGGGTGAGAAATAAACCTCCGCTGTTGTAGGATACTAAAATTTTCCAGGGTTGCTTGTTATCACGGTATAATTTAGATAAAACTGATTGATAGAGTTTAATTTCATAGGTTTCATTTTTTGTATAATTTCCATGTGGAGACTTGATATATGTACTTAAATGACTAAGGGGCACTAGACTGTAATAATTCTGTCGGGTAGGAATATTGCTAAAGTAAAATTTACCTTTGTATTTTATTCCTGTAATCTGGTCCTTTCAGTGTTTTGTTTTTCTTTCATTTCCATGACAATAGCTAAGGCAAGGAGGAGAAAGGAAGACAGGGACATAGGGAGGGTAAACTGGTTAAAAAATCATGACTGGGGAGGGCAGGGAGATAATGGGTGGGAATAACAGCTCTGTAATTAGAAAAAATGTTAATTTTGAATTTGCATATTTTGATGATACATATTGTTAATCCTTTTGAAAGTAATGCTATAAGTAGTTTTTTCTGCAATCTGGTAGGATCAAGGCAAAAATGTAAGGTTTTCTTGCATTAGCTCTATCCTTAAAGATGATACACATTTGTTGGATTCTCACACAGTTACACTTACATTTGCACACATACTAGAGAAAGAAATGGAAACTCACACCAGTATTCTTGCCTGGCAATCCCATGGACAGAGGATCCCGATGAGCTACAGTCAATAAGGCTGCAGAGAGTCGGACACGACTGAAGTGGCTCAGCACGGCACAGCACACACACACGTGCACTTGGTAAAATAAAGCTTTTATTTTCTTCATTGGAGATCAATACTTAAAATAGTAACATAAATAACCAAAAGATAAGTTAACTTCTAGAAGCTTTTATGTGAGTTTGCCTAAATTATTTCTTCCATTTTGCAGGAGGCATGAGGGTTCTTGTTGGCCTGTATTGCTTCAATTCTATACAAATATAAAAGTATGATTCACCAAAAACACCTAACTCCTAAAATAATAGCCACCATTTAAAATAGGCTTTTATGTGAGACACTGTATTACATGATGTATAGGCAGCAACAAGTGGATAGCTTCTGCAAAATGCTTTGAAAACCAGACTCACTGATTTATCAAACTAGGAAGTAGTTACATAAGAATGCATGTGAAGTGCATAGCTTAGTGTCTGACACAGAGAAAATAGGAATAAATGATAACTAATATGTACTCTAATGTAATACTTCCACCAAATGATACAAGTTTTTAGCTTCATTTCCCCCACTTTTAAAATGGAAAAAATACAGGAGAAGATTGGCCAAGATCAATGTGTTGAGACAAAACTTTTATGTTTTCAGTGCCCACTGACTTCCTCCTTTTTCTCTTTTTAAATGCCCTGGAAACACCCAGTCATCATCCTTTTTTTGGAGTTTGATTGTGGTAGCAGAATTTTAAGATTCTGTCCATTAAATACATACCCTATGTAATACCCTGCTCTTTATTTTTACAGTTTTTAAAGAACTTTTTTATTTTGTATTGGAGTATAGCCGATTAACAATGTTGTGATAGTTTCAGGTAAACTGCAAAGGGACTCAGCCATACATATACACGTATCCATTCTCCCCCAAACTCCTCTCCCATCCAGGCTGCCACATAACACTGAGCAGAGCTCCAGTGCTATTCAGTAGGTCCTTGTTGATTATCCATTTTAACTACAGCTATGTGTCCAGGCAACCATAAGTTCAGTCTCTAAATCTATGAATCTCCTTCTGTTTTGTAAGTAAGTTTGTTTCATTTCTTTTTAGAGTCCACATATAAGGGATGTCATATGATATTTCTCCTCTGTCTGATTTACTTCACTCAGTGTGACAATCTCTAGGTCCATTTTTGTTGCTGCAAATGACATTATTTCATCCCTTTTAATGGCTGAGTAGTATTCCATTGTGTAAATGCACCACATCTTCTTTCCCCATTCCTCTGTGGATGGACATTTAGGTAGTTTCTGTCTTGGCTATTGTAAACAGTGCTGCAGTGAACATTGAGATGCATGTATCCTTTTGGATCATGTTTTTCTCTAGATATATGCCCAGGAATGGTATTACAGAGTCGTATGGTAACTCTAGTTTAAGGAACTTCCATATTGTTCTCCCTAGTGGCTGAACCAATTTATCTTCTCATTAATGTGAAGTGTAGGAGGGTTCACGACTCTCTACACCCTCTCCAGTATTTATTTTTTGTGAAATTTCTCATAATAGCCATTCTGGCTGGTGGAGGTATTATCTCATTATAGTTTTGACTTGCATTTCTCTAATAATAATACCTTCCTTGAATGGGGTCCAAGCCTGTGACTATGATGGGATGTCATTCTCATGATTACGTTACCCATCCACCAATTTTTTTTTTTAAGTTATAAGGGAAATTATTCTGTGTGGACTTGACCTTTAGAAGAAGATGGGGCCTCAGAGAGATGCTTCTGCTGGTCTTGAGGGAACAGACTGCCAAGTTGTGAGGAGGGCAACTGGGCAGAGTTCCAGGAGAGGCTTCTAGACTGAATTGATTTCCTCACCAACAGCTAGCAAGAAAACAGGCCTCAGTCACAGGGCCACAAAGAAACGAACTCTATCAACATGTCAATGGAGCATGGAAGGAGATATTTCCTTAGTCCTTGAGATAAGGTTGCAGTTGGCTGACACCTTGATTTCAGCCTTACACACCCTAGACAGGGGAATTGCAAAAACTGTAGGATGAACAATTGTGTTTTTAAGAAGCTCAGTTCAGTTCAGTTCACTTCAGTCGCTCAGTCGTGTCTGACTCTTGCGACCCCCTGAATCATGGCACGCCAGGCCTCCCTGTCCATCACCAACTCCCGGAGTTTACTCAAATTCATGTCCATCAAGTCGGTGATGCCATCCAGCCATCTCATTCTCTGTTGTCCCCTTCTCCTCCTGCCCTCAATCTTTCCCAGCATCAGGGTCTTTTCAAATGAGTCAACTCTTCGCATGAGGTGGCCAAAGTATTGGATTTTCAGCTTCAGCATCAGTCCTTCCAATGAACACCCAGGACTTATCTCCTTTAGGATGGACTGGCTGGATCTCCTTGCAGTCCAAGGGACTCTCAAGAGTCTTCTCCAACACCACAGTTCAAAAGCATCAATTTTTTGGTGCTCAGCTTTCTTCACAGTCCAACTCTTCTCTGCTTTTTAATATGCTATCTAGGTTGGTCATAACTTTCCTTCCAAGGAGTAAGCGTCTTTTAATTTCATGGTTGCAATCACCATCTGCAGTGATTTTGGAGCCCAAAAAAATAAAGTCTGCCACTGTTTCCACTGTTTCCCCATCTATTTGCCATGATGTGATGGGACCAGATGCCATGATCTTAGTTTTCTGAATGTTGAGCTTTAAGCCAACTTTTTCACTCTCCTGTTTCACTTTCATCAAGAGGCTTTTTAGTTCCTCTTCACTTTCTGCCATAAGGGTGGTGTCATCTGCATATCTGAGGTTATTGATATTTCTCCTGGCAATCTTGATTCCAGCGTGTGCTTCTTCCAGCCCAGTGTTTCTCATGATGTACTCTGCATATAGGTTAAATAAGCAGGGTGACAATATACAGCCTTGACGTACTCCTTTTCCTATTTGGAACCAGTCTGTTGTTCCATGTCCAGTTCTAACTGTTGCTTCCTGACCTGCATACAGGTTCCTCAAGAGGCAGGTCAGGTGGTCTGGTTTTAAGAAGCTAAGTTGTAGTAATTTGATATGCATCTATAGGAAACTAATATAAGATGAAACACACACCTTGGAGCATGGGATGTGGCTCCTGAGTGACTGCTGTAGTCAGATGACATAGCTCAGAAATGCAGGGCCGTTAAGTCCACGTGGGAAAGATCGACCAATGGGAATGAAAGAAATAAGAGAAGCATCAATCCTCACTCCTTCCCCTCACCCTCAGTAGACTATTCTAATTCCTCTTTTCTTTGTATCTCTTCCAAAGAAGTCCTACCTGCCAAAGGAGTGCACCTCCTGCTTAATTTGCTTTGTCTTTTTGCAGTTTGTTGTGAGTAGCAGCCAGCTTGGTAATGTGTCACATCACACTTTCCTCACTTCTTTCCTCTTCATCTGCATGCCCCAAATAAGATGTTCACACTTTAAGCCTTACCCTAGTTCTGCTTTCTGAAGGACCTGGATTGAGTCAGTCACATAATAATTAAGTGACAGATTCAGAATTTGAGTGCAAGTCTGGCCATAGAACTTGAGGTAATTTCAGGATAGCTGATTTCATTTTGAGGAAATTAAATTTAAAAGTGAAAAATACACAGTAGAGGCAACACGCTATTTCTATGCTAATAACCACTCAGGAGGACATGGAATACGGGTTTCAGATTGTCTTGTTATTCAAAATAGAGTTAGTCTGTTAGAAGGAACAATTTCTGGCTCTTTCAGTATGTTCAATTTAACATACACATATTTGGGGACAAGGAACTGTAAAGCACAACTGATACTAGATTCCTGTAATGTTCATTTGCTAGTAAGTCTTGGGGCAACAGTATGATGAAAGAGTCACTTGCTCTTCCCATAGTGAAGACAGATTTTCAGGCATACTGTTTTCTCCCAGTTTTTTACATGGTTGTTAATACGTTTCCTAAGGTGGGGATTTTGCCTTGGACTATTTCTGAGATGCTCTTTTCAAGAAGCAGTGTTCAGTGAGCCTGGGGCAGAGTTTGAGGCAAATAAACAGAAATTGTTCCTTAGTGTGTTTTGAATACTGAGTTCTGTTGGTAAATGAAAACGTTCCTTTTAATGCATTGGCTGCAATAGAGCCTGATAGGGTGGGTATCACACTTTGCTGCCTTAATGATAGGGCCCAGAGAATAGGTTTGCTCTAATTTTCAGTTTATTTTTCTCCTTACGAACTCATGGGTAACTTGATGACCATGACTGAGAGTTGAGGATGTCGCTTTTAAATATTTGTCCTTGGGATTCAGCTGCAGATTCCCTGGAAATGCCTGTGCTGCCCTAGAACTTTGACATTTTTACTGATAGTGTGGGTTATGTGGTGGTCACGTTCATACCCCAGCATGCCCCAGTCACATGTTATTGAATGAGATGTGACGGCAACCTGAATGAAGCTGGGCCAAACATTTCTCTCTCAGGAATTTGGAAGTGGAGCTAGAGATCACCAGTGAGATGGGGCTGATCTCCTGACCAGATGACAAGTAAATCTAGGAGCTCCAGAGTAGCCATCTTCCCTCTGTATGTGGATGGAGAACCTAAAGGCCAGTCTAGCTTTATTTTTTATGTAGATTCTTCATCCTTCCCCATGTTAACAGAAGTGTGGTATGAAGACAGCTTGCCAGCAGGGATGGTTTTTCACTTTTCTCTTCTGGATCTACTCTTCACCTTTCTCCTCCCTGCTTTGTTTCCCAGAAGGCTGATCTCCATCATCTGGTTCTGTGTGACTCCTTTGTCCCCCGGCCAACATGAGGAATCATTAGATCAACAAGCAGGAAGAGAGGCGGGGGTATTTATTTCCTTGCTTCCTCCCTCTCAGGTCACAGACTTGGAGTGGTTGCCTTTCAGTGACAAGTCACAGATCTCAGAGAGTGATCTTTCTCCTTCAGCTATAGCTATAGATCTTGTTTTGTTGTTGTTGTTTAGTCACTGAGCCTTGTCTAACTCTTTTGTGACCCCATGGACTGTAGCCTGCCAGGCTCTTCTATCCATGGGATTTCCCAGGCAAGAATACTGGACTGGGTTACATTTCCTTCTCCAGAGTCTCTTCCTAACCCAGGGTTCTTTATTGCTGAGCCACCAGGGAAGCCTCATAGATCTCACTATATTGGAATAAATGCACCCCAGGCCTAGCAATAGGCAGATGCTATTACCACCTCTGGGCCAAAAGGAGAAAGAGGAAGTGGCTTCATCTTGCCTTGTTTTCTCTTAACTCTTCCCTAAACCCTTTGTAAGTGATCCAGTTATGCCTTTTGAGAGTGCCTTTTATCTCCTGCTGGGATCATGACTGACTGATGAATGACCTGTGCTCCTGAAGAGGTTCTTACACCTTTTGTGTTCCTGACTGGGAAACCTATGATCTTACAATAATTTGTTTTGCTTTAAATGGGCCTTAAAACCAACTAGCCCTAACAAAGTATATGGCTTACATATACTTATATAATACATACATAGGCCTAAACAGTTTTTCAAAACAGAGTAAGAATTTCATTAATAAATCAAATAGGCTGTTTCTGTGTATATGTTAGTTACTTTGCTATGTAGCATTTTTTTTTTCTTTTCAGTTTTATTGAGATATAGTTGGCATATAACAGTGTATTAGTTTTAGATGTACAGCTTGATTTCATATGAGTATATATTTTGAAATGATTACCACAATAGGTTTAGCTGACATCCATCACCTCGTGTAGTTGGAAATTCTATTTTCCTCGTGGTGAGAGCTTTTAAGACTTTCCTCGTGGTGAGAGCTTTTAAGACTGGCTGTCGCAACTTTCAAGTATATATTATTATTAACTTTAGTCACCATGATGTACATTACATTCCCCAGGAATTATTTATCTTATAACTGGAAGTTTGTACCTTTGACTACCTTCACCCATTTCACCCACCCACAACCTCTGGCAACTACCAGTTTCTTCCATGTATCTATGAGTCTATTTTGTTTTTGATTCTACATATATATGAGATCATACAGTATTTGTCTTTCTCTGTCTGACTTGTTTCACTAAATGTCTATTCAGTTACTCTGCCCATTTTTATTAGATTATTTGAGTTTTTGTTGTTCTTATTGTGTTGAATAATTTCTTTATATATTTTGGATATTAACCTCTTATTAGATAAATGATTTGCAGATATTTTTCCTTTCTGTAGTTTGCCTTTTCATGTTGTTAATCATTTTCTTTTCCTTTTTTAACAGAAGCTTTTTAGTTTGATGTAGTCCCACATGTTTGGTTTTGCTTGTGTTGCCTTAACTTTTTGGTCAAACACGAAAAATCATTGTGAAGACTGACATTAAGGAGCTCACCCCTTATGTTTTCTTGGAGTTTTATGTTTTCAAACTTTATATTCAAGTCTTTTTTTTTTTTTCCTTTTTTAAAATTTATTTATTTATTTATTTATTTTTATTATTAGTTGGAGGCTAATTACTTCACAATATTCAAGTCTTTAATCCATTTTGAGTTGATTTTTTTGTGTTGTTAAGGTATGGGTCCAGTTTCATTCTCTTGCCTGTGAGTGTCCAGTTTTCCAAATCCTGTTTGTTAAAGAGACTATCCTTTCTCCATTGTATATCCTTGGTTCTGTTGTTTTAGATGAAGAGCTTTCAGCTTCTTACTGTTTAGTATGATGCTAGCCATGGGTTTGTCATATATGACATTTATTATGTTGAAGTATGTTCCCCTATACCAAGTTTGAGATTTTTAATGAATGAGTGTCAAATTTTGTCAGATGCTATTTTTTTTTTTTTTTGCATCTATTGAGGTGATCATATGACTTTTATCCTTCATTTTATGTGTGGTGTATCACATCAATTTTGCATATGTTGAACTATCCCTACATCCCTGGAATATATACTGCTTCATCATGGTGCATGATCCTTTAATATATTTTAGAATTCAGTTTGCTAACATTTTGTTGAAGATTTTGGCATCTATGTTCATCAGGAGTATTTGTCTATGTTTTTCTTTTATTTTGTGGTCCTTGTCTGATTTTGGCATTCAGTTCAGTCCAGTAGATAAGTTGTGTCTGACTCTTTGCAACTCCAAGGACTGCAGCACACCAGGCTTCCCTGTCCATCACCAACTCCTGGAGCTTGCTCAAACTTGATGTCCATCGAGTCGGTGATGCCATCCAACCATCTCATCCTCTGTCATCCTCTCCTCCTCCTGCCTTCAATATTTCCCAGCATCAGGGTCTTTTCAAGTGAGTCAGTTCTTTGTATCAGGTGGCCAAAGTATTGGAGTTTCAGCTTCAGCATCAGTCCTTCCAGTGAATATTTGGGATGATTTCCTTTAGGATTGACTGGTTTGATCTCCTTGCTGACCAAGGGACTCTCAAGAGTCTTCTCCAACATCACAGTTCAAAAGCATCAGTTCTTTGGCGCTCAGCTTTCTTTATGGTCTAACTCTCACATCCATACATGACTATTGGAAAAAACATAGCTTTGACTAGATAGAACTTTGTTGGTGAAGTAATATCTCTGCTTTTTAATATACTGTTTAGGTTGGTCATAGCTTTTCTTCCAAGGAGCAAGTGTTTTAATTTCATGGCTGCAGTCACCATCTGCAGTGATTCTGGAGCCCAAGAAAATAAAGTTGGTCATTATTTCCATTGTTACGCCACCTACTTGCCATGAAGTGATGGGACTGGATGCCATGATCTTAGTCTTTTGAATGTTGAGTTTTAAGCCAACTTTTTCACTCTCCTCTTTCACTTTCATCAAGAGGCTCTTTAGTTCCTCTTTGCTTTCTGCCATAAGGGTGGTGTTATCTTCATATCTGAGTTTATTGATATTTCTCCCTGCAGTCTTGATTCCAGCTTGTGCTTCTTCCAGTCTGTCATTTCACATGATGTACTCTGTATATAAGTTAAATAAGCAAGGTGACAATATATAGCCTTGACATACTCTTTTCCTAATTTGGAACCAGTCTGTTGTTCCATATCTGGTTTTAACTGTTGTTTCTTGACCTGAATACAGGTTTCTCAGGAGGCAAGTAATGTGGTCTGGTCTATTAGGTAATGCTATCCTTGTAGAATGAGTTTAGAGGTGTTCTGTTTATTTTTTTGGAGGAGTTTGTAAAGGATTGGTTTTAATTCTTCTTATATGTCTGGTAGAATTCACTAGTGAAGCCATTTTGTCCTTAACTTTTGTTGAATGGTTTTTAATTTGTGATTCAATCTGCTTACTCATTACTGGTATGTTCTGACTCACTCTTCCTTTGACTCAGTCTTGGTAGGTTGTATGTTTTAGCAACTTATTGATTTCTTCTATGTTTTCCAGTTTGAGGTATAACTATTTATAGTAGTTTTTATAATCCTTTGTGCTTGTATAGTATCAGGTACAATGTTGCCTCTTCTCTGATTTTGAGTCCTCTTCCTTTTTTTCTTGGTGAGTGTAGCTAAAGGTTTATTAATTTTGTTTATCATCTCAAAAAACAGCTCTTAGTTTCATTGATCTTTTCTATTTTCTTGTCAGGCTGTTTCATTTCTGTTCTAATCTTTATTTTCTTCCTTCTAACTTTGGGCTTAATTTGCTCCTTTTCTAGTTCCTTGAGGTGTAAGTTGTTTATTTGACATCTATCACTAAGAACTTCCCTCTTAGAACTGTCTTTTGATGCATCCCCTCAGTTTTGTATGATGTAGTTTCATTTTATATCAAGATATTTTTTAACTTCTTTGACCCATTGGTTGTTCAGTAACTTATTGTCTAATCTCCACATTTTTGTGAATTTTTTGGTTTCCTTCTTATAATTTATTTTTCTTTTTATACTTTGTGGTTGGGAAAATGCTTGATATGATTTCACTCTTAAATTTTTTAAGAACTTATTTTATGACTTAACATATGACGCATCTTGAAAAATGTTCCATGTGTACTTGAGAAGAATGTGCACCTGCTTTTGGATGGAATGTTCTGTAAAGGCCTGTCTACAGAATAATCTGTAAAGGTCTACATCAAATATTTCTGTATTGATTTTTGTCTAGATGATCTATCCACTGACAGTGGGATATTGAAGTCCTGTACTATTATTGTTCTGTTTCTCCCTTTATGTCTGTTAACATCTGCTTCTTATATTTGGGTGTTCCTATGTTGGGTGCATAAATATTTTTACAGACGTTATATTCTCTTGGTTTGGCCCTTTTATATTATATGATGCCCTTCTTTGTTTCTTATTTCAGTCTTTGTCTTAACATCTATTTTGTCTGAGAAGTTTAATGAACCTTGCTTTCTTTTGGTTATCATTTGCTTGAGATATCTTTTCCATCACTTCAATTTCAGTCTTTGTATGACCTTGAAGCAGAATCTTTTATAGGCAGCATATAGTTGCATCTTTTTTTGTCATTTTGGCCACTGTATTTTTTTGTTTGGACATTTAGTCAACTTATATTTAAAGTAATTAGTGATAGATATGGATGATTGACATTTTGTTAGTTGTTCTGTAGCTATTTTGCAGTTTCTTTGTTCCTTTCTTTTGCTCTCTTCCTTGTGATTTGATGGTTTTCTGGTGGGCTTAGATTTATTTATCTTTTGTGTATCTACTATAGTTTTATGGTTTGTGATTAACATGGGGCTTATATATAACATTTTAGAACTGTGTAAGATTTTAGATTAGTCTATTTTAAGCTGATAATAGCTTAAATTTAAACACATAATTAAGGTTTGCATTTTTACTCTCACCCCTCCCACATTTTATGTTTTTTTTCTTTTGCACACATTATATTTTCATGTCACAGTTTAAGTCTTTTTACTTTGTGTATTCTGTAACCAATAACTATAGTTATAGTTATCTTTCTACTTTTGCCTTTTAAACTTTCAAAATAAATTTGTGACTACTTTCTACCATTACAACATTATTCTGAATTTAAATATATATTTTCACTAATAAGATTTACATTTTCGTGTTTACTGGTACTAATGATTGCCTTTTTGTTTAAACTTGAAGTCCTTTTAACTTTCTGTAAGGCTAGTCTAGTGGTTATGAACTCCTTCATCTTTTGCTTGTTCTGAAGATTCATTATCTCTCCAGTTTTGAAGGACAACTTTTGGGTAAGGTATTCTTGATTGGTAGTTATATCTTTCAGCAGTTTGAACATATTGTGCCACTTCCTTCTGGTCTGCAAAGTTTCTGCTGGAAAATCTGCTGATTGTCTTGTGAGGGGGTTTCCTTATCTGCAACAAATTGTTTTTAAGATTTTCTCCTTGTCTTTTACTTTTGACCCCTGGAGAAGGAAATGGCAACCCACTCCAGTACTCTTGCCTGGAAAATTCCATGGACGGAGGAGCCTGGTAGGCTACAGTCCATGGGGTTGCAGAGTCAGACATGACTGAACAACTTCACGTTCACTCTTACTTTGGACAATTAATCATATGTGTTTGGAACTCACTGGGCTTCCTGGATCTACTTGTCTACTTCTTTCCTATGGTTAGGAAAACCATTATTTATTCAAATAACCTTTCTTCCCCTTTCTTTCTCTCTTGCTTGTGGGACCTCTGTAATGAAAGTATTTGTTCACTTGCAGATGACCCATAATTTCCTTAATCTGTCTTCACTCTTTTTCATTCCATTTTCATTTTGCTCCTAATTGAATGAATTGCACTGCCCTGTCTTTAAGTTCCTCATCTTTGCTTTCACTTCTGTTCTCCTGTTAAACCATTCTATGGAATTTTTCAGTTTATTGGAAGATAATTACTTTTACAAAGTTACATTGATTTCTGCTATACAACAACATATATATACACACCCTGCTATATATACTCTTTCTCTTGAGCTCCCTTACCACTCCCATCCCTCCCCTTTAGGTCATCTCAGCGCCACAGGCTGGGGTCCCTGTGTTATATAGCAGCTTCCCACTAATTATCTGTTTTTACACATGGTAGCACATATTTGTCAGTGCTACTTTCTCAATTGATCCTACCTTCTCCTTCCCCTGCTATGTCTACAAGTCTGTTCTCTATGTTTGAGTCTCCATTTCATCCCTGTAAATAGGTTCCTTAGTATTATTTTTCTAGATTCCATATATGTGCATTAATATGCAACAATTATTTTTCCTTTTCTGACTTCATTCTGTATAATAGGTTCTAGGTTCATCCACCTCACTGCAACCGATTCAAGTTAATTCCTTTTTATGGCTGAGTAATGACATCACTGACTCGATGGACATGAGTTTGAGTAAACTCCAGGAGTTGGTGATGGACAGGGAGGCCTGGCGTGCTGCAATTCATGGGGTAGCAAAGAGTCGGACACAACTGAGCGACTGAACTGAACTGAATGTTCCATTGTATATATGTACCACATCTTCTTTATCAGTTTATCTGTTGATGGACATCTAGATTGCTTTTGTGTCCTGGCTATTGTAAATAGTGCTGCAGTGAACATCCGGGTACATGTGTCTTTTTGAATTGTGCTTTTCTCAGGGTATATGCCCAGTAGTGGGATTGCTGGGTCAAATGGGAGTTTTATTCCTAGTTTTTTAAGGAAATCTCCATACTGTTCTCCATAGTGGCTGTATCAATTTACGTTTCCATCAACAGTGCAGTAGGATTCCCTTTTCTGCACATCCACTCTTGAAGGAGTGGTTTTGAGTAGGAGATGAAGCTTTCCATTCAGACTGGCCCTAGCTCTTAGTTGTCTCTGCACTTTTGTGATTGTCCAAGCAGGCTTTGTTCTTAATGGTTTCCCCGTAACTGAAGATGTGCCATGACTTTCAGTGTTCCCAAGTGGAGGCTCTCAACCTAGATGCATGAAGCTGTACCCGCAGGCAGCAGTTTTTAAAAGTATGCAAATATACCACTTCCTGGAAAATACTGGGAGGTTGGTGACTGCTCCTTCTGTGATGAGCCCTGGGGAGACAGCTGGCCAAGAACTGTCTCTGTTTGCCACAGTGCCACTGAACGCATGAACGTAAGCCCCACGGGCTGTCAGAGCCAGGCTGTTAAGTGGTATGTCCTTTTGGTAGCAGCCACAAGACCAGGGTAACAGATGTGTGTCCAAACTCACTCACATGGACACTGCAGAAACAGGGAGAGCATGCAGATGGCGTCTGCCAGCCTCCGTGGTCTCTGGAGGAGACTGCTGTTGCCCTCATACTCGTCTTAAATTAGAAGACTGGCTCTCAAACTACAGCTTTTAAGATATTCAAATAGGCCACGTTCAGTGAAAAATGGGGTATTTTAGTCTGCTTTCTCACTTCTGAGCCCTGGAAGGATAGCCACAGCAAATCCTTATGAGCCTGTTGAGAATTGTTTCTTTGTTTCCTATGTTCTTGTGGGTCCTGTGGATGCAAGCCCTGTTGACTTTCAGAGATAGGGATTGTGGGGGCCTCCCAAGTGGAAATCTTGAAAGTTGTGGAGCTACATATTGGATTCAAACCCTTTATTCCTCAGGAAAATCTGGGAATTATGTGTTTTCTTCCAGTGCTACAGTGCTACCCTGGGTAGGGGCTTATGGGGATAGCGTGTCTCAGACTCTCTTACCCATTTGATGTGAGTTTTTTTCTTGTCTGCCTGATGTGTAGGAGTTGTTCACTGGATTTCTGGTTTTCTTTCAGAGGAAATTGTTTAGGTGTAACTGTAGTTTTGGTTTGTCCATGGGAGGAAGTAAGTTCAAGACCTTCTATGTTGCCATCTTGAACAGGACTCCACATTTGTATTAAATTTGAATCAGATATGTTCTTTGCTTAGAAATAGGTGTGGAGATACAAGAAGGGAGATTGTAAAGAAGATGGACAGATAATTATAAAACAAGCAAGAACACGAGAAAAGCCAGAGAGGTAAAACAAATGCAACAGAAGTTCAAAGGAGGAAAACAACTCATTGGGATTGGGGTGATATGGAGGATGGTAGGTACATCTTCACAGAAGCAGTATTGGATTCGCCCTTTTAGGAAAAGGAGTCATGTAGAATGAGCAGATGAGTATATTCCAGTAGAAAAAAAGGGTAAGCAAATGCAGACAACTGAGATGAAATTGGGTATGGCAAGGAAATAAGACAGTCAATTTGGCAGGAGCAAAGAAACAGTAAGTGGAATGATACTGGGGTCACATTAAAGGCTGGGCAAATAAACTCCTGAAAATATTTTGCTTTCTTGGCTAGAGAAATATATTTTTCTGTCTAGGCAATGGGGAAATCAGAGAAGAGTTTCGAGTAGGGAAATGAGCTTGGTTTGAAGTGAGATATATCTGCTTTGTCTGCTGGGTGATCCAAGTGGCTCCCTCAGGTAGACTAAGGATAAATGGCTCAGCAAAAAGGGTGATAATATCTCCAGCTGATACTGAAGATGGTTTGCAGTCTCCTAGGTGATTAACCCTGAGGCCAGATGTTCCTCATACCAGCAAGGCTATTTTCTATTACCATGGGAGCTTGAGGCCTTTTAATTCCCATTATTAGATAATTACTTGTATGTTTGTGTGTTCCAGTTCCCTCTTCCTCCACTGCTTTATAGAAAAATAAAACGAGGGAGGGCAGTGTTGCTTTTCTAGAGCCCAACTCCTGGTATGTCCAGCTATGACCAAGTACTCCTCCCTCTAGGGTGGTAGACATTGGTATCAAATGCATTATTTTTACTAATTCTCTGAATTTCTGTGTTCACAAGTAACCTGTTTCATTTGTGTTATTTGCCTCTGTTTCAGACTTGACAATTTTTGTGCTCCAGGAAAATTAATCCTAGAAAAATTCTCTAAACCTATAAAATCAATCCTAGTGGCCTATCTACTGCTACTTGATAAGAATAGAGGCAAGATAGGGAAATCAGTTAGCCAATTATAAGGGTAGTGATGCGAGTGATAATGAAGTCCTAGTGAGAATCTTAAAGACACATACTCAGGTAGTAGTTACAGGATTTGGTTAGCTGAATGTGAGAATATAGATAGGAAATGTCAAGATTTTGAACCTAGATTACTGGAGACTGATACTGTTGTTCAGATAACCATGGAAGCTGGTTTACAGAGGATGGAATGGGGAATAGTATGGATTTGGAAGGTTAGCTTTGAAATGTGTCCACACCTGATGGAGAACCGGGTAGTAAATCTGAGCCAGTGTCTTAGAGGCAGCTGTAAATATGATCCAGCATGGAAGCCAATGTTGGAAAGTTTCCTCAAATATGTCTGAAATTCGTGTTTTAAAGGAAGATTTTATTTTAGGATTTTAACAAAGAAGCTGGAATATGGTTAGTGATATTAACTAACTGAAATAAATAATTGTAAAAAGCTGAAATATGGTTAGTGATATTAACTAACTGAAATAAATTAAAAATAAATAATTTAAAAATTAAAAAATGTAAAATAAATAATTGTAAAACTGAAATAAAAAATTGTAAAATAAATAATTGTAAATAATTGAACAAAGTATTTCCCATGCGTGGTCCCAAAAAAGTGAAGGTTGCAGGAAGGAGTGCTTTTGGATTGTGTGTTCTCTGTTCTTTACTTTGTCAAGGGGATGAAAAAGCAGCCACCTGATAGAAGTGCCCCCAGACTGGATTTTTCATGTTGCATTCATCATGTACTTATTTCTCATTGTTCTTCCCATGACCTTCTCTTCTCTCTCAGACCTTCTGTCAAGTGGGCCTCAGGAGAAATAAACTAATTAAAATATGTGGGTTCATAATGAGATAATAATGCTGCTATCTCACTCTAAAGATACTTGCTATTACTGACTATGGCATTCATTTAAAAAATTTTAAAGAACCTTCTGGGTATTGTTTTGGCAAGATATAGCAGATTTCTTAACTAAGGTGGATATAGCATAAAAGTGACAAACAGTTCTAAATTGATTTTTTTCTAGCAGGTATTTCAAGGATATTTCAGCTAATGGTATAATCAAGTTTATCTGGAGGTACTGAACATATCAGTGGAAGTCTCCCTATCTTTCAGTAGAATGTTCTTAGCTCTGTTTCTTTAAGCTTGTTTGAAATTGTTTTCTCATCTATGCAGTGGAAGAGCTGAATTTTATATTTTCCAGGTCTTTTCCTGCTTTAAGTTTCTAGGGACAAGTCCAAAATCACACCAGATAGTTCTTTGCCCAGAATGAGGAAGAAGGAAGCCTGACAATAACAGAAACATGACTGGTTTTGGAATCTGAGGGACTGGGTTTGAATGCTGCTTCTAGTACCAATTACTGGTTGTAAATAAGACGGTGGATCTTTTGGTTGCATTTTTACAGATGATAAAGTAAGTCTGAAGTGCCATATATTTTAAAAGACTGTTTCAGGGACCTAAGTACAATAGGTATGTAGTCAGTTCCCATTCCACTATACCAGAAAGTTTCTTTTAGGACAATTTTACAATAATAGTGTTGAAACTAACCTTTGAGTCACCACATTTTAGTTTTATAAGCAGAGTAGACCTAGAAATTAAATGTCAGTGAACACTGAGACCAAGTTCTAGCTTTATTTTTACTTATGTCTCTAGTGATAGGTTTAGCTCATAGGTTTAGCTTCATAGTTTTAAGATTTATATAATGGAGATAACATTCACATTGACTATGATGGAAACAAACAAACAGAAAAACCCAAACTAAATCAAAACCAAAAAAAAAAAAACCAAGAAAAACCAAACCCAAACAAGAAGCAAACATGAAGAACTCTTGGAGCTCTTAAATACCATGAGGTTTTAGTGTAGAATCTTTGTCAAAACCATAGCTATCGTAAAGAACATTTTCTCTCATCCCAGCCATCAAGGGATTTTGCACAAATTCAAATCACACATGTATTTCCTACCATAGTTTCTCTATTAGATGGTGGCTTCCTTTGAGGGAGACAGTGCTTTAGTCATATTTGTATTATCTGCCTTTAACACAGTGACTATCACATAGTATCAGGATAGTAAGTGTTGACTGAATATAACTTTAATCCTTCTTTCTTTCTTCAAGACAGAAACTGAAGAGTGCCATCTCAGAGGGCTTACCTTTTATTTAGTCATGATTTTGATGGTACTCATAGATTTTATTTATTTATACTTTTTTCTTTAATTTTTACTGGAGTATAGTTGCTTTACAATGTTGTCTTTTGGCTTTACAGCAAAGTGAATCAGCCATACGTATACATAAACCCCCTCTTTTTTGGATTTCCTTTTAGGTCACGAGAGAGCACTGAATGAAGTTCCCTGAGCTATACAGTGGGTTTTCATTGGTTATCTATTTTATACATAGTATCAGGAGTGTATATATGTCAACCCCATCCTCCCAATTCATCCCCCCACCCACGTTTTTCCCCTCCTTGGTGTCCATACATTTGCTCTCTACATCTGTGTCTTTATTTCTGTTGTGCAAATAAGATCATCTATACCATTTTTTCTAGATTCCACATATATACACTGAAACTGAAAGTCTCTCAGTCATGTCCAACTCTTTGCGACTCCATGGACTGTAGCCCACCAGGCTCCCAGGAATGGGTAACCATTTCCTTCTCCAGGAGATCCTCCCAAACCAGGAATTGAACCTGGATCTCTTGCACTGAAGGCAGATTCTTTACTGTCTGAGCCACCAAGATACAATATTTGTTTTTCTCTTTCTGACTTACTTCATTCTGCATGACAGACTCTAGGTTCATGCACATTTCTAAAAATATCCCAATTTCATTCCTTTTTATGGCTGAGTATTATTCCATTGTATATATGTACCACATCTTTATCCTTTCCTCTATTGATGGACATTTAGGTTGCTTCCATGTCCTGGCTATTGTAAATAGTTCTGCAATGAATATTGGGGTGTATGTCTTTTTGAATTATGTTTTTCTCTGAGTCTATGCCCAGAAGTGGGTTTTCTGGGTCATATGGTAGTTTTATTTTTAGTTTTTTAATGGATTATCCATCCTGTTCACCACAGTGACTGTATCAATTTACATTCCTACCAACAGTGCAAGAGGATTCCCTTTTTTCCACATCCTCTCCAGCATTGTTGTAGATTTTTTTTAATGATGGCCAATCTGACGGGTCTGTGGTGATACCTCATTGTAGTTTTGATTTGCATTTCCTTAATAGTTGGTGATATTGAACATCTTTTCATGTGTTTGTCTGATAGGTTTTAATAATGTATTTTGAATATCTTAAATTACCTTGATTTTGTGTAAGCTGGGATAAGTAATTTAAAAAGAAAAATCTTATGTTCTTTATGAATAGACTGATTGATTTAAGTAAGTTTTTCAATGGATGGCAACTATTTCATTATACTGGGATGAGAGCAATAGGTAAGGAAAGACTATAGTTTTCCTCCTCGAAAGACTTATGCTACACTTGAAATGAGTCTCTGGCATGTGGTTTCTTGTTGATATTATTAGGCCACAGGCACCATCATGCAGGTTTGGTCAAGTCCCATCACTGCTCTGCTGGGCAGATTGATATTCTCCTTGAATAGGTTTGTTTGAAGTTGATCATTTTTCTGGTAGGTGGCACAGTTTTAAAATGGAATTCTACACTACCGTGTGTAAAACAGATAGCCAGTGGGAACCTGTTGTTTAGTACAACGAGCTCCGTGCGGTGCTCTGTGATGACCTAGAGGGTTGGGATGTAGGGGTGGTGGAAGGAGGGCGTGTATGTACATACATAGGTGATTCGCTCTGATGTACAGCAGAAACACAACCTTGTAAAGCAGTTATACTCCAATTTTAAAAAAGGAATTAGAGTGGGAGGTGGACAATGTTAAATTCAAATCATAAGTGGTCAGTTTTTCCTCAAACTCCAAACAGCTTACATTTAAATGGAATCTCATAATTATATAAATTAAAACAATACTTGCTAATAAAATAGTGGAGGCAAATGCAAAATAAACCATGTAGGTATGAGCCGAGAAGCCCTATAACCTGCATGCTTATAACATAATTGTTGAATGGATACACATATAACATTGCCTTTTCTACACGTTGGAATTTTAAGGGAATTTCTTAATATGAGGTTTTTACCTGGTCAAAAACATAGAAATTTAGTTAGCAATTCAAGTTTGCTCTGAATTGACATTGAGACATTAGGGTTGTAAAAAGTCAAGTTTCATTCCCATAGTAAAATGTGGTGTGTTCTTAAAAAGATAAACAAAACTGAGTTCTGACTTAAGTGTATGTTGTTCTTGGTCATCTGGAGAACAGAGTAAGGCTAGGTGCTTATACTAGAGGTCCAAGACTAGGGAGGTAAGACTGAGGAAGAAAAGGACAAATGATGTAAAGATATGAAGTGCAGTGTGATATTATGTGCTATTAGCCATCTTTATTCAATGAGCTGAAGGAACACTTGTCATGTGTGTTCAGTTGGCAAAAGGAGAATGACCATTCTATCTCATGAATTGTATTAAATATGTTAATCTATGTAATGTGCTTAGAATACTGTCCATAGTAAGAACTGTTTAAATATTAGCTATCAGGTATTTTTAAAGAAATGTTCCTTGCTCCAGGGCTCATGATATATATAGTTCAGGTAAACCCATAAATTAAAACTAGCTTGGATTATATTCTATTTCTAAAATAAAGTTCTTACTGAATCAGTAACTATTAGAAATTTACTATGCTCAAGAAACAAAGAATATGGTAATGTCTTAGCCTGGGCCTTCTAGAAATCAGAGCCTAAGATAAGTTTTAGGGTGTTTCAACTCTGAAGTGCAAATCCAGGGCAGTGAGTGTGAAGGAATAAGGGAAAGGGAGTCAAGGAAAGATATGAAACCATTCAAGTGTTACCCTTCCTCATGCTTTAGCACTTAGCACCCTATAGCTACACAATAGTACATAGCACAAGTTCAGCAGTTGTATTCACTCACCACACAGGGCTTTTCTGGGAAAGGGCCACACCTTAAAAGTTCACAGGGGAGAGAAAGGAGAGATCTTATATATGTCTGCCTTCTCCTGCCTTTTGTTTCGTGTTGTCCTCAAGGGAAACAAACTCTCCTGTATCATGAGTCCATCAATAGCTCTTCAGGAAATCAGATTCATGTCCTGCATTATGGTACTTTATTTAAACCCAGAAGTAGAGCGGCAACTCTACATAGCCAGATGATGAGAGAGAAAAGGAAGGAAGCTTCTGGGTTCACAGATTGGATAGATGCATACCTCCAATTTGGTATTCTTCCCTCAATAATAACTCCTGGGTAGATATGTATATACCTGATATCTCCATCTGGTTCAAATCACCCCCCTCCCCGCAAACAGCCCAGTGTCTTGACAGTGTCTGCTTGATTAAGACAATTACCCACTTCCTCCTACTCCTAGATCAGGTGTATCATTCAGTATAAGAATATAAACAAATCTCATATCTGTTAAATCTCAATATCCCTAAGAATAGGAGCCATGCATTATCTTCTCCAGATTTCTCAGAGCACTTGGCAACTAGATGGTAATGGGTGAATAAATAAATAGTGTTCATAGTGGTTAACCCTTAGATCCTGCCTGCCACATCTGCTATTATTTCCTTCTCACTTCTCCCTTCCCCTGAAGGGAGAGAGGGACAACTGGTCCAGTTGTCACTTTAACCAAAATGGCAAAAATTCCCTGAGAGATCTTATATGGGATATCCCCCATCAAATTTCCTGTGGTATTTTACTTAAAAATCTGAATTTATCCTTTGCTATTTTGCACTGCAATCTAGTTAAATGCATATTTTACAGGTTTCATCTTTACTTTATTCAGTAAACTTTGAAAACCTGGGTCTTAGACCTAGCGTTACATACATGAGAATATGTTGTCATTGTCTTCAAGGAACTTATGATTCAGGAGAGAGGTGTTCACAAAGCAGTATCTCAATCAGTCATATTGTTATGCTCAAGTTGTAATGTGAGCAGAAAGAAAAGAGAAGCTTTAGGGTAGTTTTCACAGAGGAAATCTTGTTAGAGTGAATGTATGTTTCACTCTAACATGTTAGAGTGTATGCAAATGAATGTATGTTTTAGGGCAAAATGAGGGTGGACCGTGGAGGGGCTTCTTGCATGTGCTTAGGGGGGGCACGGTGAGAGAGGACAGCTGAGACATGGGACACCGGGAAGAGCTGGAGAGACCAGGCTGTGTAGGAGAGCATGGTGGGCTATACAGGACAGATGATTTTCCTCGGGGCAAAGGAGAATGACTGGAGCACTACATGTGGAAGGGACAACACAAGCTTCCTGAGGGTAGGGACTATATCTTGGACACATTTATTTATGATGCCTAGCAGAGCTAATAGGTAACCCACACTCAGCGCATTTTGGTTAAATGATGAATGAAGTTCCCATAGCTGTGGGACAGCAAGTGAAAGGCACAGATCTTAGAATTCACAGTAAGACAATAACTGTTTAGAAGTTTTTGTTCCTGCCGTCAAACTTTGGAATTATGACCTCGTTATTTCATACAACTTTGTTCTTCAAAAACTGCTGCTGTATAATACTTTTTGTCGATTAGTTGGAATTGCATTCGGTTAATGGCATATGTAATTAGCCATCTTATCTTGCTCGGAAGGGCACCTAACAAGAGGTAAAATGAGCGGTATGCATGGTTGTAAAACTCCTCAGCTACAGAAACGGAGGTTGAGACCCTTTCAGGGCTCAGAAGAAAAGGAGCTGAAAGTAAAGTAAAAAAAAAAAAAAAAGCCTATTGTGAATGGAAACTATTCTGTAAAAGGGGAGAGAATTCAGGTCTGATTTTTGGGATTATGCTGCCATATGTATTGAATTCTCAGGTATGAGTTAGCCTTTTCTACTACTGTCTCTGCATTTTTTCTTTTCCCATGTACAAAAGGAGATAATTGCTTAGTTTTGTAAACCTATTGTTTACCAAACTACAAAAAATCTGGTTACTTAATAAAATTTGACAAAACTCCGCTGCATAAAATGAGTGTTACCAGAAGAGGTAACATTTATTTTGTGCTTACTATGGACTAATATTTGAAGTTCTCCACATGTATCTTATTTAATCCTTGTGACAACTCTTTGAAGAACAAGATGGCATAACTGCTTGATTACACGTTAGTAAGGAAATAATTGGAGAAGGCAATGGCACCCCACTCCAGTACTCTTGCTTGGAAAATCCCATGGACAGAGGAGCCTGGTAGGCTGCAGTCCATGGGGTCGCTAAGAGTCGGGCACGACTGAGCGACTTCACTTTCACTTTTCACTTTCATGCATTGGAGAAGGAAATGGCAACCCACTCCAGTATTCTTGCCTGGAGAATCCCAGGGACGGGGAGCCTAGTGGGCTGCCATCTGTGGGGTCACACAGAGTCGGACACGACTGAAGCGACTTAGCAGCAGCAGCAGCAAGGAAATAATTATTCTCTACCCATGCTTATCTCTATAGCTGTGCTCTCCAGTATAGTAGCCATTGACCACATGTGGTTATTTAAAGTAAAAATTTTTGGTTCCCCAATAACACTATCCTATTCTAACTGCTTGATAGCCACAAGTGACTAGTGGTTACTTATTGCACAGATACAGAATATTTCCATCACCAGAGAGATTTATGGGAAGTGGCGTTCTAGGGGAACCTCACATATACTGTTATAGGGCTAAGAACATTTAGACTTAGAAGAGAACTGAAAAGTCATCTGGTTTAATATCTTTATTTCTAGTTAAACTATTTGTCAAAGTTGTTAAAGGAGTTGCTTAAGATCACACAGTGTACAGTTGAGAAAGCCAGGACCTAAACCTACACATCTTTAACCATCACATGCACTGCTAGGGCCAGGTAGTACACAGCAAGGAGAAGGCAGTGAAGATGTGATGGCCACAGCTTTGGCCTTCACTGCTTCTGTTAACGGTAATCTCAGAGAGGATAAGACTATCGGAGGATTCAACTCTAAAGAGCATGGGTTAGTGTTCATTACTCTCCTTTTTGACACCCAGGTGCTAATTCAGAGGGAACAACAGGGTACCCTAATTATGGGACAGCCTGAGAGGTGGCAGATGCAGAACTGAACCTCCGTTCCTTCCTTCAAGGGCCAGAGAGTTCTAAAGCTTTCAATGAGCCCCACTCTTTCTTGTGTGATACCCCGTCGTGGTGTTACCATGACTTTGGTTCAGCATCTCAGAGAGATGGCTTGTGCCAAAGTCTGGGAACATGTTATAAAGTTTTCTGATTAGTATTTTCATTGTGACTTTCTTTCATTTAAAATATTTAAAATTTCAATTATTATGAATACCATAGTTAACATTATATAATGAATCATACTTTTGCAAGTATTATTTACATGTTCTATAGCTTTAACCTTTTTCATTTGTATATGATATTTTAAGCATATTATAAGTACCTAATGACTTTAAAGATAGGTGTTTAAAATACTATAATTTGCTCCTCTCCCCTTTTATTTTAAATTTATTGAGGCATTGCAGGTAATCTAGTGCCTAGCTGGCTTCCTCCTGGCCCTTGCAATTCTCAAACATGCTGAAGGCCTCTTATGCAAGCAACTGAGACTCTCTGTTCCATGGCTTCTTCTGGATGCAGGAGCACGTTTGTTTGCCCAATGTGGGGTAGGCAAGAAATGATAGGGAGTCATGACAGCTGACAATCGGTAGATAAATACGTTTTTGCTCTGGAAGTAGGACAACTCAGTCATGTTGTTGCCTTGAGGGAACCTACAAGGTGTCACTTCCTTGGATAATATCCTTCACTTTGGTATAGGCAGAACTTGAGACTTCCTTCTGCTCCATAAATATGACAAGTGTAATGAGCACATCACTTCCATGATTATATTGTCAGACACCATCTTGGCAGACTGGAGATTCTCCAGGCTCCATGTGAGAGGGCGTAGGGAGGGCTGCATGGCCAGGAACTGCAGGTCGTCTGTAGGAGCTGAGGGCTTCAGTCCTTAAAGCCACATGGAGCTGAATTCTGTCCTCCACTGTGTGAGTCTGGAGAGGACAGTAAGCTCCCCGGAGGAGCGCAGCCTGGCAGACATCTTGTGTGAAATCTTGTTGAAAGCCTGGATGGAAGGTCCAGGTGAGCTGTGCCCAAACTGAGGCCCCATGGAGGTTGTGAGACGACAAGTATATGTTGTTTTCAGCTGCTATATTTGTAAGAATTTGTTAAACAGCAATAGAAATTAATACTCAGTTATTACACAGCCTCCCAGAGGGGCCCAGTGGGATGGAGCCCCAGTTGCTATCAGTGGTCACTCATTCACTGTGGTATTCTATGTAGGTTTCCATCTATTTTCTTTCCTACTTCCCTATTCTAGTACTCCTTCTTGGAATCACCTTCTAAGCAAAGTACTTGTACTCACATCCTGCTTTTTTCCTCCCAGGATCTATTCCTGGGAGAACCAAACCTAAAATTTCAGCATTTTGCCTCTTTGTTTCAAACAAATTATTTTTTAAATATTGCTTTGTGAAGATATAATTCACATGTCATGCAGTTTACCAATGTAAAGTGTACAACTCAATTTAAAAAATAGTATACATGGTCATGCAACTATCACTACCATCAATTTTGGAACATTTTTTATCACCCTAAAAATAAAACCTCTATATACATACAAGCAGTCACTCCCCCTATTTCCACCCTTCCCTCCTCCCAGCTCAGGGTAAGCGTAATCTAGTTTCAGTCTGTTTAGATTTACCTGTTCTGTATATGTCATAGAAATGGAATCATGAAATATGTGATCCTCTGTGAGTGCCATCTTTCACTGAACATATTTTCAAGGTTCGTCAGTATTGCAGAATGTATTAATACTTCATTCCTTTTTTATTGCTTAGAATTACATTATGTGGATATAGTATGTTTTATCTATTCACCCACTGATGGACATTTGTGGTGTTTTCACATTTTACATATTATGAGTAATGCTGCTATGAACATTTATATACAAGTTTTTGTGTAGACATATCTTTTTATTTTTCTTGGCTATATATACCTAGGAGTGAAATTTCTGGATCACATGGTAACTCTGCTTAACATTTTAAGGAACTGCCAAAATGTTTTCTAAAGTGATTGCATCATTTTACATTGCTACAAGCAATGTGTGAGAGCTATAAATTTATTCACTTACTTGCCAATACTTGTTATTATCTATCTTTTTTATTACAGCCATCCTAATAGGTATGAAGTATTTCATTGTGCTTTTGATTTGTATTTTCCTAATGACTAATGATGTTAAACAGGTTTTCATATGTTACTGACTGTTTGTATATATCCTTCAGAGAGATATTATTCACATCCCTTGTCCATTTTAAAATTGAAGTATTGGTCTTTTTATTGTTGAGTTACAAGTCATCTTTATATATGCTGCATGTAAGTCTTATCAGTTTGTTGTTGTTTAGTTGCTAAGTCATGTCCGACTCTGCGACCCCATGGACTGTAGCATGCCTGGTTTCCCTGTCTTTCACCATCTCTCAGAGATTGCTTAAACTCATGTCCACTGAGTCGGTGATACCATCCAACCATCTCATCCTCTGTCTTATCATATATGTTTGCATCATTCTATGAGTTATTTTTTCACTTTCCTTTAAAAAATTTATTTTTGTTGAGATATAATGGACACATGATGTTATATAAGTTTAAAGTGTACAAAATGTTGATTTGGTATATTTTTATATTGTATCATTACCACCGTGGCACTAGCTAACACCTCTAACATGTTGCTTTTTTTTTTTCTGAGCTGTGCCTCACTGCTTGTGGGATCTTAATTCCCCAACCAGGAGTTGAACTGAGGCCATGGCAGTGGAAATGCTGAGTCTTTTTAACCACTGGACTGCTAGAGAATTCCCAACTTTAAAGTTTATTATATAATATTGTTGTCTATAATGACTAGGCTGTTCCTTAGATCTCCAAGACTTGTTTATGTACTGGTTGCAAGTTTGTACCCTTAAACAACATTTCCCCAACTCCCCCACTCCTTATCCCTGGTAACTATCATTCTACCCCATGCTTTTACAAGTTTTTTTTTTTTAATTCCACATTTGTGATATTGTAGGCTATTAGTCTTTGACTTATCTCAGTTTGCATAATGCCCTCAAGATCCATCCATGTTGTTACAAATGTTAGAATATCTTTTTTCTCAATGCTGAATAATATTCTGTTGTATATGCTCAGCTGGTAAAGAATCCACCTATAATGCAGGAGACCCCAGTTTGATCCCTGGGTTGGGAAGTTCCCCTGGAGAAAGGGTAGGCTACTCACTCCAGTATTCTTGGGCTTCCCTGGTGACTTAGTTGGTAAAGAATTTGCCTGCAGTGTGGGAGACTTGGGATCGATCCCTGGATTGGGAAGATCTGCTGGAGGAGGGCATGGCAACCGACTCCAGTATTCTTGCTTGGAGAATTCCATGGACGGAGGAGCCTGGTGGGCTACAGTCCATGGGGTTGCAGAGAGTCAGACACAACTGAATGGCTAAGCACAACATATATATATATGTATACACACATATATATATATGTATATATACACACACACACACACATATATACACACACACACAACATATTGTAAATAATGCTACAAATGTGGGGCTGTGTTTATCTCTTCAATATTCTGTTTTCATTTTCTTTGGATATATACATAGAAGTAGAATTCCTGGATTGTACAGTATTTGTATTTTTAATTTTGGAGGGAAACTTCATGCTGTTTTCCATAGTGGCTGAACAAATTAGCATTCCTACCAGGTGTACCTTTTCTCTAAATTCTTACCAACACTGTTATCTCTTGTCTTCTTGATGAAAGCCATTCTAACAGATATGAGCTGATACATCATTATAGTTTTGATTTGCATTTCCCAGATGATTGTTGATATTGAACATCTTCTTATGTATTTATTGGCCATCTGTATGTCTTAGATGCTCTGGGCATTTTAAAAATTGAATTTTTTTGTTGACTTTTGTGAGTTATTTACATATTTTGAGCATTAACCCTCTGAGAATATGTTTTGAAAAATATTTCTCCCATTCCACAGGTTGCCTGTTCATTTTTATGTTGCTGTGTAGAAGTTTTTTAGTTTTATATAGTTCTGCTGCTGCTGCTGCTGCT
Organism: Cervus elaphus; assembly: GCF_910594005.1. Classification (NCBI taxonomy): domain Eukaryota; kingdom Metazoa; phylum Chordata; class Mammalia; order Artiodactyla; family Cervidae; genus Cervus; species Cervus elaphus. The sequence goes on from NC_057826.1 coordinate 37,245,240, forward strand.
GCTAAGTCGCTTCAGTCATGTCCAACTCTGTGCGACCCCATAGATGGCAGCCCACCAGGCTCCCCCGTCCCTGGGATTCTCCAGGCAGGAACACTGGAGTGGTTTTCCATTTCTTTCTCCAATGCATGAAAGTGAAAAGTGAAAGTGAAGTCGCTCAGTCGTGTCTGACTCTTAGTGACCCCATGGACTGAAGCCTACCAGCCTCCTCCATCCATGGAATTTTCCAGGCAAGAGTACTGGAGTGGGTTGCCATTGCCTTCTCCATTATTTAGTTCTACTTGCTGATATTGCTGTTTATACTTTTGGTGCCATACCTAAAAATTCATTGCCAAAACTGATTCAAGGAAAATTTCCTCTATGTTGTCTTGAAGGAGTTTTGATCCACTTTGAGTTAATTTTGTGAGTGGTGTTTAATTATGGTCCAATTTATTCTTCATATGGTTATTGAGTTTCTATTAGTTTAGAATCTGTTCTTTCATAGTTGAGTGTTCTTGGCTCCCTTGTCAAACAATTGTTGACCGTAAACCCAGGTGTTTATTTCTGGGCTCCCTGTTCTCTTCCATTTGTCTATGTGTCTATTTTTGTGCTAGTATCATACTGTTTTAATTACTATAACTTTGTAATACAGTTAAATTTCAGGAATATGATGCCTTTATCTCTGTTTTCTTATTGCTTTAGATATTCAAGGTATTTGGTAGTACAATGAAAATTTTTAGGATTGTATTTTCTATTTCTGTTGGGAAAAAAGCTATTGGAATTTTGATAGAGATTGCATTGAAGCAGTAGATGACTTTGGGTAGGATGGACATTTTTACAATATTCTTCTGTTCCATGAACACAGAGTACCCTTCCATTTGTCTGTTCTTTCTTCAATCTCTTTCATCAAAGTCTTGTAGTTTTCATTGCATTGATCTTTCACTTTCTTGGTTAAATTTATTCCTAATTCTTTTGTTTTTAATGTTATTGTGGATGGGATACTTTACTTCTTTTTCAAATGTTCTGTTCTTGGTATATAGAAATGTGATTGATATCTGTATGTTGACAGTATATTCTGCAACTTTACTGAACTGTTCCAACAGTTTTTAGGGCTTTCTGTATGTAAGTTCATATCATCTATAATTAATGGCAGTTTTATTTCTTCCTTTCTGATTTTGATTCCTTCTCTTTTTCTTACCTAATTGTTCCAGCTAGAACTTCCAGTACAGTATTGAACAAGAGTGGTGTGAGTGTCATCATTGTCTTGTTCCTGATATAAGAGGAAAAACTTTTAACTTTTTACTGTCAGCTATAATGTTAGCTGTGGGTTTGGCATATATGGCCTTTTATGCTGCAGTATGCTTCTGCTATACCCAGTTTGTGGAGGTTTTAATCATGGAAAAAAATGTTGCATTTTGTCAGATGTTTTCTATTCATATGTTGATGATTACATTAGTTTTATATTTTACTCTATTAATATGATGTATCATACTTATTGATTCACATGTGCTCAACCATCCTTGCATCTCAGGTAAATCTCACTTGGTCTTGATATATAATCCTTTTAATGTGCTTGTGAATTCTGTTTGCTAGTATTTTGTTGAAAATTTTTGCATTTTTATTCATCACAAATATTGACCTATGGTTTTCTTTTCTGTGGTGTCCTGGTCTGACTTTTGGTATCAGGGTAATGTTGGCCTTGTAAAATGACTTTAGAAGGTTTCCTTTTCAATTTTGGGGGAAGAATTTGACATGAAGTGGTGTTAATTCTTTAAATTCTTTGGTAGAATTCACCAGTGAAGCCATCTGGTCCTGGGGTTTTCTGTGCTAAAGGTTTTTTATTACTAATTCAATCTCCTTGCTCATTAGTGGTCTGTTCAGACTTTATTTTTTTCTTGAATAAATCTTGGTAGGTTGTATGTTTCTGGAGAATGAGCCTGTCTCATATATTATTCAATTTGTTGACTATAATTGTTCACAGTAGTTTCTTAGAATCTTTTGTGTTTCTATAGTATCAGTTGCAATGCCTTCTCTTTCATTTTTGATATATTTGAGTCTTTTATTTTTCTTGGTTTGCCTAGCTAAAGGTTTGGTTACTTTTTTTTTTTTTTTAAATAGCTCTTAGTTTTGATATTTTTTCTCCATTTTTTTTTCCTGGTCTCTGTATTTCTGCTCTGATCTTTGTTATTTCCTTCTGCTAACTTTGGATTTACTCTCTTTTTCCAGTTCATTGTAGAGTAAAGTTTGATTGTTGTTGAGATCTAGTTTCTTAATATATGTATTTATTATTCTGTTTCTTCTCAGAAGTATTTTGCAGCATCCCATAGGTTTTGCTACTGTTTTTCCATTTTCATTTTATTTCAAGATATTTTTGATTTTCCTTTGTTGGAAAAAATAGTAAGATTTCAACCTTACACTTGCTAAGTATGTTTTGTGTCCTATCATATGGGTTGTCCTGGTGAATGCTCTGTCTTCTTTTGAGAATAATATGTATTTTCCTGTTGGATGGAATGCTTTATAAATGTCTGTTATGTCTATTTGGTTAATGTACAATTCAAAACCAGTGTTTCCTCATTGATTTTTTTTTTCCTGTCTTGTTGAACTATCCATTGCTAATTGAGGGAGTATTAAAGTCTCATACTGTTTGTATTGTCTTACTTTCCTTTCAGATCTGTTAGTATTTGCTTAGTACACTCAGGTGTTCCGGTGTTGGGTATGTGCATGTTTATAATTGTTATGTCTTTGAGTTGACCACTTAATCGTTATATATTGACGCCTCTATGTATTGTTTCTGTTTTTTTGCTTAAGGTCTATTTAATCTGATGATAGAAGGTATGTGAGTATAGCTACTGCCTCTATTTTTTGGTTTACTCTTGCAGGGAATATCTTTTTTCATCTCTTCACTTTGTACGTATCCTTAAATCTAAAGTAAGTCCTTGTAGGCAACATACAGTTGGTTTTTATTTTTTTATACAGTTGATCTGTGCCTTTTGATTAGTGAAATTTAATTCATTTGCACCTAGATTTATTATTTATATGTGTGGATTTACCAATGTCTTATTTTAAGTTGACTTCTACTGTGTTGTAATACCATTTCCCCTCCTTGTTTCTGCCTACCTTTGAAAATTTGATTTTTGTTTTCCCATGGTGGTATGTTCTTTCTCACTTTTTATCTTTGGTACATTTATTCTGTTTTTGTTATGTGGTTACCATCAGGCTTACATAAGACATCTCTTACATAAAACAGTCCATTTTAAGCTGATAGCAACCTAACTTCCATTGTCTATAAAAGCTTCACTCTTTTTCTCTCCCTTTTTATATGTTTGATGTCATTATTTACCTCTTTTTGTGTTGTATATATTCATTAAGAAATTGTAGTAGCTGAAATTATTTTTAATACTCTTTTTCTTTGACCTTCATACTATAGTTAGTGGTGAATACATCATTTTGTTACAGAATTAAAGTTTTCTAATCTGTGTACTTACCTTCACTAGTGTGTTGTGTATTTTTATATGTTTTCATATTGCTGATTAGTGTCTTTTCATTTCAGCTGGAAGAACTCCCTTTAGCGTTTCTTGTAAAGGCTTATCTAATGGTGATGGATTTTCTTAGTGCTTTTTTTCCTCCTAGGAAAGTCTTTATTCCTTCATATTTGATAGCCTAATTAGGGTTCCTATATCTCTATGTTCAATCTTATGCCAGTACCACACTGTTTTGATTACTATAGCTTTGTAGTAAGCTTTTAAAATTGGGATGCATGAGTTCTCCAGTGCTGACCTTTTTCATGATGTCTTGGATATTCTGTGTCCCTTATATTTCCATATGAATTTCAGGATGAGCTTGTCAATTTGCATTTTAAAAAAGGCAGTGGTAATTTTGATAATGTGTTCAATCTGATAATTGACTTAGGGAATTTTGCCAATGACATTATTTTCAGCAATATGGATGGACCTAGAGATTGTCATACTGAGTGAAATAAGTCATAGAAAGACAAGTAGCATATGATATCACTTACATATGGATTCTAAAAAAAAAATCAGGTACAAATGAACTTATTTACAAAACTGAAATAGAGTTACAGATGTAGAAAGCAAACTTATGGTTACCAGGGGTAATGTTTGGGAAAGGGTAAATTGAAAGATTGGAACTGACATACACGCTACTATATATAAAATAAAAAGCCAATAAAGACCTATAGTATAGCACAGGGAAATCTACTCAATACTCTGTAATGGCCTATATGAGAAAAGAACCTAAAAAGAGTGGACATAGCTATACGTATAACATATTCACTTTGCTGTGCAGCTGAAACTAACACAAAATTATAAATCAACTATATTCCAATAAAAATTAAAAACAATTAAGATGATATAAATCTGGGAAAACCCCTCAAAACAAATAAAAAAAAAACCCCAACAATGAAAAAACAAAAACTGCCAACCCATGGTTACCTAGATTTTCTGTTCTTTTATCTTCTAGAAGTTTTAAAGCTTTATTTTACATTTAAACCTACCATCCATATTGAGTTAATATTTGTTAAATATATAAGGTCAGTGTCTAGGTAAATTTTTTTTTTTTGCATATGTAAGTCTAATTGTTTCAGTGCTCCTTTCTACTTCAGATAGCCTTTGCTTCTTTGTCAGAGATTACTTTATTATTATTAGTATAGATCCATCTCTAGGATCTCATTTGTCATTGATCTGTTTGTCTATTCTCCCATTAATACCACAGTCTTTATAGTGTCTTGAAGATGGGTAATATTAGTCTTCTGACTTTTTTTTTTATTATCATGTTAGCTATATTTAAGTTGCATTTCCATGTAAACTTTAGAGTTGATTTGTTCATATCCACAAAATAACTTGGTGGGGTATTGATTGAGTTTGCACTGAAACTGTAGATCAAGTTGGGAAGAACTAATATCTTAGTGATATTGAGTCTTACTATCTATGAGCAATAGAATGTTTCCCAATTTATTTTAGACATTTGATTTCTATCAGAGCTTTATAGTTTTCCCTATAAAGATTTTGTATATATTTTGTTAGATTTATTTAAAAATATGTTCCATTTTCTGGGGATGTCATCTACATATCTGAGGTTATTGATATTTCTCCCAGCAGTCTTAATTCCAGCTTCCACTTCATCCAGCCCAGCATTTTGCATGATGTACTCTGTGTATAAATTAAAAAAGCAAGACAATATACAGCCTTGACATACTCCTTTCCCAGTTTGGAACCAGTCTGTTGTTCCAACAGTTTTAGCTGTTGCTTCTTGACCTGCATGCAGATTTCTGTGAATGATAATGTTCTTTTAATTTCAAATTTCACTAATTGATTACTGTTATATAGGAAAGCAATTGAACTTTTTTTATATCAACTTTATATTCTTTTAGGTTTTTTCTTTTTGATTTTTTTTTCATTTATTTTTATTAGTTGGAGGCCAATTCCTTTACAATACTGTAATGGTTTTTGTCATACATTGACATGAATCAGCCATGGATTTACATGTATTCCCCATCCCGATCCCCCCTCCCACCTCCCTCTCCACCCGATCCCTCTGGGTCTTCCCAGTGCACCAGCCCCTAGCACTTGTTTCATGCATCCAACCTGGGCTGGTGATCTGTTTCACCCTGGATAATATACATGTTTCGATGCTGTTCTCTCGAAACATCCCACCCTCGCCTTCTCCCACAGAGTCCAAAAGTCTGTACATCTGTGTCTCTTTTTCTGTTTAGGTTCCTTTTAGGTTTTTTATATTCACTTTTTAGTTTCAAAAGGGTCTTGTTGTTTGTTTGTTTGTTTTTTTGTAAATTCTTTAGGACTTCCTGCATAGACATTCATGCATCTGCAAACAAAGATATTTTAATTCTTTCTTCGGTCTGTAAACTTTTTATTTCATTCTTATTGCATTAGCTGGGACTTCCGGTAAAATACTAAACAAGAGTGGTGAGAAGGGCACTTGAATTTCTGAAGTACGGTTTTCCTGAGTATAGAAGTCTTGGTGCTATTTTTCTTTCAGCACTTTGTACCATCCTATTGCCTCTGGTCTCCATTTTCTCTAAGTCAGCTCTTAACACATTATTGACCACAGAGTAATAAGTTTTTTGTTACCTGAATGCTATTGACTGGAAATGTTTCAGTATTCACTTACATACAAATCACTGGCCACAGGCATTAATTCCTGCAAAAATCCCCTGGTTAATAATGTGTTCATCTTATTGTGGTTTTCTTGTATGTTGTCAGTCCTTTTTTTCTTGCTCCTCTTAAAATATTCCCTTTGCCTTTCAACATTTTTATTCTGATGTGTCTGTCTATGGATCTCATTGCATTTCTCTTACTTGGATTTCATTGAACTTTGGGCATGTGTAATGTCTTAAATCAAGTTTGGAAAATTTATAGCTATTATTTGTTAGGTTTTTTCTTTTTTTCTGTTCATTTTTCTCTTCCTCCTCTGACATTCACATTGCTTATATGTTAAGTTTAATTCATCATTACACTTAATGATGTCCTGCATTTCTCTGGGGGCTCTGTTCATTTCATTTTTTTATTTTTGTTCTTCACGTTATATAATCTTTATTGGTCTATCTTAAAATTCACTGATTATTCTGCCAGCTCAAATCTACAGATGATCCTGGTAGCAAAGTTTTAACTCCAGTTTTTGTATGTTTCAAAAGAATTTCCATTTGACTCTTTTAAATATAAGACCTCTTAATTGACATTACCTATGATGAAATATTATCATGTTTCCATCTTTAGACATTACTTCCTTTAGTTTTTTAAGCTTATTTATTTACTCGCCATGTTATGCAGCTTGTGGGATCTTAGTTCTCTGACCAGGGATTGAACTCAGCTCCACAGCAGTGAAAATGCCAAGTCCTAACCACTGGACTGCCAGGTAACTCCCTTTTGAGTATATTTATAATACCTGCTTTCAAATTTTTGTCTGCTAATTTTGAGATCTGGGGCCTTCAAAGGCTTTTTCTGTTGCCCCGTTTTTCTTTCTGTGTGTCTGTCTTAGTTGTTGCTTTGTATGTCTCATAATTTCTAGTTGAGAGGTGGACACTATAGATAATATAGCGAATCTAGATATTTATTTCCCCACTACCACACTTGAGGGGCTTATTGTTGTTTGCTTTTTCACTTGTTTAATTTGTTTAAACTTGGCTGTACAATTTCATTGATGTTTATTTTCCCCTCAGTATGCAATCCCCAGGGTTGCTTCTTAGAAGGTACAAGCCTGGGCCTGTGCACAGTCACTCTGATTCCCTCACCTCCCATTCCAGAGATGACAGTGGTTTTACTAGTCTCTTTAAATGTCTCTTTCTTTGACCTCCTTGTTATCTGGTTTTATTTTGTTTATTTGTTGGTATCATACCTGGATGCCTGCTCTCCAGTAATAGCTAGTTTCTTTATTGTTTTACATCCTGGAGCATAAATTGTTCCACAATCTGATCCCATTTGCAGGGACAATCTTTGAGGTTTAGGCCAACCCCAGGAGGGCTTGTCTTAGCTGTTGCTTTCCCTGATTTTCTCCGTTAAGAGTAGTTGGTCTGCCATTTTTCTTGTTGCTCTCATGGAGGTAATAACAGTTAGTGAATTGCTCACTACCAAGTTCTTCACTGCTTCTTCATCACTCTTGGCTTGAACTTCTCTTGAGATTGGTTCCAAATAATTTCAGTTCTCTTAGGAAAAGCTTTTGGTTTCTTTGTTTTATTACCTGTGTCTTCCCATGGCAGAAATTCTGTGCCTCAAGTCCTGGGGGCAGGGGATGCATACTGCTGCTCTCAAAGTTAACTCTCCTCAGTGTGGACAAGTTTAAGCCAAGAATGGGTGGTCTTCTTGACTTGCTTTTTCCTGCATGGAATGTCTGCTCTATGAGTTCAGTTCAGTTCAGTCGCTCAGTCGTGTCGCTCAGACTCTTTGTGACCCCATGAGCTGCAGCACGCCAGGCCTCCCTGTTCATCACCAACTCCTGGAATCCACCCAAACCCATGTCCACTGAGTCAGTGATGTCATCCAACCATCTCATCTTCTGTCATCCCCTTCTCCTCCTGCCCTCAATCTTTCTCAGCATCAGGGTCTTTTCAAATGAGTTAGCTCTTCGCATCAGGTGGCCAAAGTATTGGAGTTTCAGCTTCAGCATCAGTCCTTCCAGTGAACACCCAGGACTGATCTCCCTTAGAACGGACTGGTTGGATCTCCTTGCAGTCCAAGGGACTCTCAAGACTCCTCTCCAACACCACAGTTCAAAAGCATCAATTCTTCAGCATTCAGCTTTCTTTTTAGTCCAACTCTCACATCCATACATGACCACTGGAAAAACCATAGCCTTGACTAGATGGACCTTTGTTGACAAAGTGATGTCTCTGCTTTTTAATATGCTCTCTAGGTTGTCATAACTTTCCTTCCAAGGAGTAAGCATCTTTTAATTTCATGGCTGCAATCACCATCTGCAGTGATTTTGGAGCCCAGAAAAATAAAGTCAGCCACTGTTTCCACCGTTTCCCCATCTATTTGCCATGAAGTGATGGGACCAGATGCCATGATCTTAGTTTTCTGAATGTTGAGCTTTAAGCCAACTTTTTCACTCTCCTGTTTCACTTTCATCAAGAGGCTCGTTAGTTCTTCTTCACTTTCTGCCATAAGGGTGGTGTCATCTGCATATCTGAGGTTATTGATATTTCTCCCGGCAATCTTGATTCCAGCTTGTGCTTCCTCCAGCCCAGCGTTTCTCATGATGTACTCTGCATATAAGTTAAATAAGCAGGGTGACAATATACAGCCTTGATGTACTCCTTTTCCTATTTGGAACCAGTCTGTTGTTCCATGTCCAGTTCTAACTGTTGCTTCCAGACCTGTATACAGGTTCCTCAAGAGGCAGGTCAGGTGGTCTGGTATTCCCATCTCTTTCAGAATTTTCCACAGTTTATTTTGATCTACACAGTCAAAGGCTTTGGCATGGTCAATAAAGCAGAAATAGATGTTTTTCTGAAACTCCCCTGTGCTATGAGTGATCTGGTATAAACCCGAATCAAAGCTCAGCATTCTCTCCCTCCCATACCTTGAGTAGATCTTCTACCCTACGAGGGCTGGGTAGAAGAAAGAAGTTGCAGCCCCCTTATCTGTATTTTTCTGGGAAAGAACCTCTGTAGCTCAGGGTTATGTGAATTGAGAAATGCTGGCAGTCTGTCTTTCTCAGAGAGAAAACATAGCCCTGTACTGGGAGCTGAGAGAGAGGGGTCAGCTTTGTCCTGGCTGCATATACTCACAGTAGAGCTTCCATAACACATAACTGGGGGGTAGGGGAGGGGGAAGGGAACATTTCATGGCTCAAATGCTATAGCCTCTCACCTTTTTGAAGAGAATTAATAGATTTTTCTTGAATAGATATGTCTACGTTTTCTGTATTCCTGTATTCTCTTGTAATTTCCAAAAATTTTAAATGATTCTTTTTAAAGATACATATAATTTTTACTTGTTGTGGTTTTCCTTAGAGAAGGTCTGCAGTGCCCCTCACAATATCATCTAAGTCTTTCCAAGTTCATTTCTGCCTAATCACCCATTTATTTTATTAGGTTGGTACAAAAGTAATTGTGTTTTTGCATTATTGAACTTTGCCTTTTGATATTGGAATGCATTCTTAAATAAATGTGATTATGTAATACATAATTTTATTGCACATTTCTCACTTTGTTTTTTTGCTAAAGACATTATTTGCTAAATATATTACTGTTTATATTTATTTCAGTATAGAAATGATGTTAGACAAAAAGCAAATTTGAGCAGTTTTTTAAATTTGATTTCAAAATGTGTTGTAAAGCAGCAGAGACAACCAGCAACATCAACAATGATTTTGGCTCAGGAATTGCTAGTGAACATACAGTGTAATGGTGGTTCAAGAAGTTTTGAAAAGGAGACAAGAGCCTTGGAGATGAGGAATGTAGTAGTCGGCCCTTGGAAGTTGATAACGACCAATTGAGAGCAGTCATCAAAGCTGATCCTCCTACAACTACATGAGAAATTGCTTAAGAACTCAACATCCACTGTTCTAGGGTCACTGGGCATTTGAAGTAAATTGGAAAGAAGAAAAAGCTTGATAAGTGGGTGTCTCATGAGCTGACTGAAAATAAAATCATCATGTTGAAGTGTCATCTTCTCTTATTCTACGCAACAGCAAATCATTAGTTGGTTGTATTGTGATGTGTGATGAAGAGTGGATTTTATATAACAAATGGTGATGACTGGCTTAATGATTGGACTGAGAAGAAGCTCCAAAGCACTTCTCAAAAAATGGTCATGATCACTGTTTGGTCTGTTGCCTGTCTGATCCACTACATATTTCTGAATCCTGGTGAAATCTTTACATCTGAGAAGTATGTGTGACAAATTGATGAGATACACTGAAAACTGCAGTGCCTGCAGCCAACATTGGTCAACAGAAAGGGCCCAAATCTTCTCCGCAACAATGCTGGACTGCACATTGTACAACCAATGCTTCAAAAGTTGAATGGATTTTGCCTCATCCACCATATTTACCTGAACTCTCGCCAACCAAGTACCACTTGTTCTTCAAGCATCTTGACAACTTTTTGCAGGGAAAATTATTCCACAACTAGCCTGAGGCAGAAAATAGTTTCCAAGAGTTCGTCGAATCCTGAAGCATGGATTGTTATGCTACAGGCAAAAATGTATTGATTGTAATGGTTCCTATTTTGATTAATAAAGATGTGTTTGAGTCTAATTATATTAATTTAAAATTCATGGTCTGAAATTGCAGTTACTTTTGTACCAACCTAATATGATCTCATATTTCCTCCTTATAACAGTTATCTGATTTTCTTATGAAGCAGGAAAACATCATGTACCTACACTCAACTTACCTTATAATTCAGGCACCTCTGGAATATTTGGAGAGCTGTGCAAGTACAGACGTCTCAGGGTTATATTTGTCAGAGAAAATGAGGAAGATCCCTGAGGAAGATTCACTGGAAAAAGGGTTAAATAACTATGCTTTAGTCATGGGGCGGGTAGAGGGTGTTTGTGACTCAGTTTTGAAAGAGTGAAACAAAATTGGGGGGAATGGAGTTTCCCTATGAATATAAGGGGATTGACCAGTGCTCATCAAGTTGAAAAGGATTGCTACAGGCGATGGCATTTCTGGGTGGTCCAAATGTAGGAGACAAGGATGTGCTGCTTAGGAATGTCAGGACCATTTCTGTCCTCCACTCCTCTCAATGCAGATATGGGCTTAATGGCATGGAATTTAGTTTAAGAGCTAACAGATCCTGATATCAAGCAGCATTTCCTTAAAGAAAGCATCAAAGTCATCAGTCACTTGTGATTTCTTTCTGGACTTAAATATCTGTACTTGTGTATACTGTTAAACTTTCTGATCTATTGAGACATGTCTAACATGTACACTGCTGCTTTGTAGTTGTGAGGTGTTTGGTGTTGGGTGTGGAAGACCGTATGAAACCCCATGAACCTAGGGGAATGGAAATTCTAAAAACAGAGCCTGCTAGTCAAGAGTTTGCACAGATATATGATATCTGTGTTGGAGGGAAAGGGCAAATTGATGCTTTATTAGGTTGTCATTGCTCTGGTCATTGCCAGTCTGTGATATGGAATCCATATACCTTGGTACAACAAAGTTAAGGTGTCACCAGCCCAGGCATTAATGACAGAGGTAGGGCTGGCATTTTGAGGACTTTAGCAGTCTCCTAGGTGGGCGGTCTGAAAAGCTCTGAGGGCAGAGGTGAGGCATTCATGTGGCTTTGTGTAACCCTTTCCAGATAAATAACAGTAAGGATTTATAATAATAGCTTTAAAAAAACTTTATACTTTTAATAACTGATTTAAATTCACAGCAAAATTGAGAGGAGAGTACAGAGGTTACCTGTATACCCTCTACTTTCACGCATGCATAGCCTCCACCATTATCCATATCCCCCACCAGAATGATACATATGTTAAAACTGATGAACCTACACTGACAAATATATGATCACCCGAAGTCCAGAGTTTACTTTAAGTTCACTCTTGGTCTTTTACATTCTGTGAGTTTGGACAACTCTTTAGTGACATGTATTCATCATTATAGTATCACACAGAGTATTATGCTGCTGCTGCTGCTGCTAAGTCATGTCAGTTGTGTCCGGCTCTGTGCGACCCCATTAACGGCAGCCCACTAGGCTCCTCTGTCCCTGGGATTCTCCAGGCAAGAACACTGGAATGGGTTGCCATTTCCTTCTCCAATGCATAAAAGTGAAAAGTGAAAGTGAAGTCGCTCAGTCACGTCCAACTCTTCGCAATCCCATGGACTGTAGCCTCCCAGACTCCTCTGTCCATGGGATTTTCCAGGCAAGAGTACTGGAGTGGGTTGCCATTGCCTTCTCCGACAGAGTATTATAACTGCCCTGTAAACACTCTGGTCTCTGCTAATTCATTCCTCCACTCCCCCATCACCCTCCTTCAGTAACAGCTTTTGAAAGCTTGCTATGTGCCAATAAACACTGCAATACCATTGAGAGGTAGATCTTTTCATTAACTTCATTTTGCAGATGAGAAAACTGAGACACCATGTTGACAGGCTTTCATGTATCTTGATGACGCCTAACAAGTGAAGAGGAGGGAATCTGATGCTTAAATCAGCACTGTTGATTAACACTCTATATTTCCTCTGCAGAGATTATTACAGGGAAGTGTAGATGACCCTGGTAGGTAGGAGGCGAAGAACCAGGGAAAATGACTATTTAGAGCCATCTCAGTTATTTTTTTTTTTTTTAATACTTCAGGCTAGGGTGTCTTTGACAAACACTGTTCACATTTATTAGAGTTTGTGTTGTTTTTTTTTTTACTTTACTTTTTCATCATGTAGAATATAGCCTTTAATAGACAAACATTTCACATTTTTGTTTCAAATTGCTATACTTGTTATGAGTATTAAAAACATTTTCTTTAATCATATATTTACAGATGTTATCTAGTATCAAATGAAATTTACAGAAAAATTGGGTAATTTCTTTTGCTGTGATTCTTATATACACCAAGAGAAACATTTATCCCTACTCTGTATGTTTATGTTCTTCATAACATTTCTACTGTTTTACTTATCCACCTTTGGAACAAAGCAATTAAATGATATTTTCCTACATTTTATTGTCAACCAATAATCTATAACCTGATGTATAGTGTTATAATGACTTTATTTGCATCTTTCCTGAGCAGTGAGTTACCTTTATTTACCATAATTATATTTGAAGTGTTCAGAAAGAAATCTGTGTTCTGTACTATCTGCCAAATCTACTTAACCCTCTTTGGAAAAGATAGCTCTCCAAATATGTTGCCATCTCAGATTTTGCTTCTGTGCACTAGACCCTTGCATCAGTTACCAGCTGGACAGTTGTGATTGTAACACTCCCTGTTGTGGACACTATGATGCATTATCCAGATCCCTGTTTAAAATACCTCTTACTCCAGCTATGGAGTGTTTACAGTTGTCAGCCTTCTTCAGGGAGGGCTGGCTAAAGAGAAGCAGCTTACTCAGTCTTTTGTCCCTTCCCTGAGGCGATTTCCTTCCAATGACTGATCAATAGAGGAGTAATGCCTGACCTTCCCACTCAGCTGGGGACAACCCTGAGGTTTATTTCATCTTCAAAATTCCCCATAGTGCTTCCTGGGGCTTCCGTTAAGATTACATTGCTGCCCAGCTTCTCCCTCTTTCCAATGCTATTTCCTTCTTTTCCTTCATCATGAGCCAATTCCAAGGGCACTCAGAGAAATCTCTTGTATGCCAATCTCCGCCTCAGAGTCTCCTTCCCAGGAAACCCAACTTGCAATATTGACAGGTATCTCAAATACAGACAGCTTGCTTAACATGGATTTGGGGAGAGGATGAGGACTTTTTTCTAATTCCTAAACCAGTTAAAGGCACTGTCATCCACTCTGATAACCAAGTTAGAGCTATGGGAATTTCTCTGGATTCTTCATTTTTTAAAAAATTAATTTTGAACTTCTATTTTGTATTGGGGTATAGCTGATTAACAATGTTGTGATTGTTTTAGGTGAACAGTGAAGGCACTCAGCCATACATATATTAATACACGTATCCATTCTCCCCCAGACTCCCCTCCCATCCAGGCTGCCACATAACATTGAGCAGAGTTCCATGTGTTATACATGTCCTTGCTTGTTATCCTTTTTTTTTTTTTTTTTTGCTTGTTATCCATTTTAAATATAGCACTGTGTACATGTGTACATGTCCATTCCAAACTCCTAACTCTCCTTCCCCATACCTCCCTGGCAAAACCATAAGTTCGTTCTCTAAGTCTTGTGGACTCTTCATCCTCCATCACTATTATTTCTTTGGTTGCCAGTCCTGTTAACTTTCCCGAATTCATTTCCAAATACTGTCTTTTCTCTTCATCCCTCCTACCACTGCTGAGGCTCAAGCCTTTGTTCACTTCTTGCCTGCCTAGGACAGCAGCCTTAGAGCTTACAGAACTGTAGCTCTGTCAGGGTATGCTGTCAGTGTTGCTACACCTCTTCACACGCACTGTTCCCAGACCTGCCAAAGGCTTGGCTATAGCATTCACCTGTTCCTCTTTGCCTGAGGGCTTTCTCTGGCCTTTGGAGACAACTGAGTTTGTGCTATGGGCAGACAGGAAGTGCTGGGGAGTTACACATGCAGAAGAAGCCCTAACCACTGGCAAGGAGGAGTTGATGGATAGATATTCTGATGGGAAACTCTTAGACATATTCTATATGGTCATACAGAGGGCTTCTGTGGATTTGAATTTTAGTTGCCCAGACTTGTAATCTTCTCGATAATATAAACTTCAGTGACACACCAACTGTGTCTTACTTCTTCCCTCCTGTATTAATGTTTCCTGGTCTTGCCTCCCCTAGAAACTGCCTGTGAGAAAGATCTCACCCTAGGCTGGGTTGTCCCAGAAGCAGACCCCAAGGTAAAAGTACAGGAAGAATTATCTGAATAAAAGACACAGATGATGATTTCATTGTCTTACAAATTGAGGCAGCTAAAGGTAAAGCCCTAAGTATTTAACATGTCATTCAAAGGGCTTCGTGACTTCTAGCAGGTTCTTTGCTGACTGATCAAACTGAGACCTCAAGCTGCCAAGCTTACCTGGTTTGGGCTAAATATAGGATGCATCTGACAGTTCTAAGAATAGTTCAAAGAGAACTTAATTGAGCCAAGAAATAAAGTAACCTCTGTCCTAGGCACACACAAATGTGAGCTTCTTAATGCACTTCAATGACAAATTTTCCCACCTACACTCTATGTTAATGGAATTTGGACTAAAATCTCTTTAATTTTTCACAGCTGAGCATTTCTTCATATTGAAGACTGAAATTTTAGAACCCACAGGAAAACAGGCATTCATTCTTATTTGTACCTTTAACTTGGCCACTAGGGTCCAAATGGAAATAAAACCCAAGGGTAAATTTACTATATCTGAAACCAAGGCAAGGTGGTACCACTAAATGAATGTGTACTGAACACCTACCATATATCATGATGTGAGAAATGCAGGAGAGGTATTGGGGCTAGGTAAGAAGAATTAGAAGAGAAGGGAGGCTACATTTGAATAGATGCTAAATAAATTTAAAAGCTGTAAGTCTCTTCTTAAAGCCTTTCACTAAAATGCTTAATCCTGTGCCCACAGTAAGGGTCTCCACTTTATACATGAGACAAATATCTTCAATTGACTAGCTAGTCCTCAGTCACAAATATCATTTCCCCAGGGATGACTTTTTGACCCCATAATCTCTTTTCCAGAATGTCTGAGAGTTTTCCTTTTTAGCCATTACAACTTAAAATTGTTCATTTAAGTTCCATTATCATCCCTGGACTGCAAGTTCCAGGAGAGTGGGGGACACATCTATATTGTTTACAACCACATTCCTAGTATCTAATGTTTGATACATAGTGGGAGCTCAATAAATACTTGTTCAGCAAACGAATACTCAAATATGACAGATTGAGGAATTGATCTAGAATCTGGCTTTCTCTCCATATGTTCTTTATGATGCATACTTTGAGCAGATTAGAGGCAAAAATATTAGTATGACGCATATCTATAAAATTGTTGCTTAGGTACATCTTGATTGGCAATGTTAAAGTGGATGAACTGGGCACTTTGACAAAACCTGTGAGCCTTTGAGTCATTTAAAAAATGCTTTTCTAGCTTCATGGACTGTGTGGACAGAGGAGATTGAGTTAGGAATTCACCCATGTGGAAAACTCAGGACATGGGCTTCTCAGTGATGGATTTCACCCACAAACTAAGTTTATGAACTGCTGTCTAAAATCAGTTACCCAGCTTTTCATTTATTCATTCCTGGCTTAGTCAATGGGAATATTTTATTATTTCCCACATTAGTAGTTAGTGTTATCGCTTGGTCTTTAGGCTGTTCCCTTCATGGCTATGGGCTTCTCTGGTGGCTCAGATGATAAAGAATTTGCCTGTAGTGTGGGAGAGCCAGGTTTGATCCTTGGATCAGGAAGATCCCCTGGAGAAGGGAATGACTACCCACTCCAGTTTTCTTGCCTGGAAAATTCCATGGACAGAGGAGTCTGGTGGTCTATGAGGTCATGAGGTCACAGAGTCGGACATGACCGAGCAGCTTTCACTTCACTTCATGGCTACAGGATGCCTGCCACAATTCCAGACAGTGCATATAGACAACATCTGGCCAAAAGCATGTTTTTTTTTTTTTTTTTTTTTTGTATGTCCTTTGATTTTTAATTGGGAAGTAAAACTTTTTTCCTTTAAATTTTTTTTTTCAGGGAAAATTTGGCTCAGGTTGGGTACATATGCCCATATTTTAGTGGAAATGTTCTGGCATTTTTAAACTTCTTTATTCACAGTCTTGTCTTGTGGGGTCTGTTTTCTATTAGAGAATAGCTGGAGTGTAGTCCATCAAAGATGTCTCCAACAAGAGCTCTTACTCAGTGGAATAGACAAGCTTAAGTTTTCATTAAAAGGTTTGATTTTAGAGCTGGTTTTCATAAGAGTTGAAGGGAGATTTGATATTTTAAACAATTCAGTGGCTAGCAAAATAATTCCCTGCTCCTGAATGTCTCCCTCTGGTATGCTCTTAAGTTTTTTCTAAAAATTAGTTATGTTCATTCCGTCTCCTCCTCTTCAGTTGATGGAGATCCAAAAGCTGCTGTTCTCTGTAAAAGAAAAGTCTGGAAAATCAGCTAGGAGATAAGATGCTCTGTTCTTGTTTCCCACCCTCCATGTACTTGGGTTCCTGGAATTTCCTGAATATATCATGTACTTCTTACCTTGTGCTGTTGTTCCACTCAGACTGCTAAAATCTTACTAATTCTTCACAGAAGAGCTGTCAGAACTGAGCCGAGAAGTCTTTAATGATTGTTCTCTTCCCTCATCATACTTCCTTCTTAATGCTTATTGTCATGTGACACATGTCAATGTAGTTGTGTTGCTGATTTCCTAGTAATCTGTGACCTCAAGGATTTCAAAGTATAATGTTTTACTTATCTTGATACTTCCATGACTGAATGCTGCTTAAAATAGATTCTGCTCTTTCCTGTGTCTTACCCTTTATACTAATACTTTACTTATTGAGGGGAGTCTGCTACAGTCTTTAGCCAAAACAAAAGTGATACTATGTTCATTCAGAATCTAGGCTTCAAAAAGTCTTATCGAATTGGCCAAAAGTTTCATTTGCATTTTTTCAGTACCTCTTATGTAAAAACCTGAACAAACCTTTTGGCCAACCTAGTATATGCCTCTGCTCTCATTTTCTATCAGATTCGCTTGAGTTTGTTTTCACAACATAGCAGAAGGAGTAGAAGAGGGAGGGAGGAAGGGAGGGAGACCATGTAGAGGAGAACTGAGATTTTCCTAGACAAGCTGACAACCTGTTGACTGCAAAACAAGTGGAAAAGCCAAGCCAGGATTATCAGATATGTCTGTGACCCTATGCACGCCCGTGAGCCTTCAGAAACCAGAAAACAATCCCCATCCAACCCATAAATGTGAGGAATATAAAATATTATGTTAATTTATTTTGGAGTTGTTTTTATAGAGCAATAACCTAATGACACCATGCTCAATAATTTATTGCATTGAAACCATCTTTTGTAATTGAATGAGAATTTCCATTCTTGGCAAAGAAAAGTCCTAATGAGAACACGGCCCAGATTCTTCATGGTAAAATTATCATAGTGAACAAGCTGATACAAAATGAGAAAAACAAGTTAGTAAGATAACATTTCCACTTAATTTTAAAAGATTATCTTTAAAGTATTATACCTGATACAAAAACAAGATGAAAAAGTCCAAGTGTAAAATTTAATACTAAGTACTTTCATTCTTGAAAAAAAGATTTTGATGTGCCTCAAGAGAGGACAGTAATAACATTCAAAAGTCAAATTTATTCCAAAAGACTTTCAAGCACTCTTTTATTGTTATGCTAATTAAAATTATTCATAAATAAAATATTAAGTTGAGATGTATGTATTTTGCAAATGTGGTCTATTACAGAGCACTTAAGTTCATAACTCCTCTCAGTTGGCTGAGTTCTTAATATTGCATGGTTCTCTGCCAGGCTAGGGGGCTTATTCTCATGTTAAAGTAACCGACTCTTGCCAAGAATCCTGACTTAACTTTGTCTTCACACACCTATAAACAAATAATGTTGAAGTCTCAGGGTTTTGTACATAGCAAGGAATCATCAGTAGCCCAGAGCTCACAAATTCAGAACTTTAGATTTTATGTGGCCAGCATCAGAATGCTAATCTGAATTAGTGATGCAAAAGATATTTTCAGACTGCAACTTTCAAAACCTGTTCATGAAGAAAATATTATTATACTTTAATCATAATCTAAACAGATGTAAAAGATTGCACTGTGCCTGGCAAATTCAGTCCTGTGGTACTATAATTAAGATAAGCCACAGAGAAACTCAATAAAGGGACTAGGAGTTGGTTGCACACTCAAATCATTTGCTTCAGGGGCAGGGTAAATGGAAAGTTTAAAAGTACACAGGGTTGCGCTACTCATGTTAGAATTAAAGAGGCAAACACTTAAGAGCTGGTTCTACTCAAACCCCTGTGTGTTCAGAGAAGGCATCTTCTTGGGCATAAGACTTGGGACTGGGAAGTTCATTTAGAGATGATTACAACAGGAGGTGATAGTATTGCAAATATTTATTTGATATGGTTCCTTAGGGTCTGGCTTTCCATTGAATGCTAATGAATTCAGTCAGTAATATTTACTGAGTACCAGGTGCATGTGGGTTGTGTGTTGAGTGGAAGAGAACCGGCAAAGGAAGAGCACCACTTTATCCCTGCTCAGAAGTTTACTGTCTTTTTGAAATGGGAGGGGAAACTTGGAGGACATTAAATACTGAACAGCTCTGTGCTTCTTATCTCACATGTATCTTCATAATCAAATAGCTGGCAATTCCCCTGTATTAAATAGCACACATGATGAACAGGGACTCTGAGATCAAGTGTGACTCCAAAACTCATGCTCTTTTCACTACAAAACACTGCAGAAGCGCTAGAAGAGTAACTTTTGTGACTCTAGTACTGTGTCTGTGAGAAAGTACATATACCCACACATTTATGTAGGGGCTTTTCCAGGACAAATTGCCTCCACCAGAAGTACAATATTTTAAGGGCCAGGATACTGGTAGGTGTTTGAGTATAGTTATATCTAATCTCTTTTGGTGGGGAAATAATATGTTTTCTTTAAAAAGAATCTTGCATATCAACTCACAGTATTAGAGATACATGGGAATCAGTTGGGGGGTTGGCAGATATTTTTTGCAATTGCAACTTTTATGGGGTCAAAAAGTTGGGGCATTGTTAAAGGGTATCTTTGACCTAAGAGACGTTAATGATAAAATATGTAATATGTTGTTGCTATTCAGTTGCCAAGTCGTGTCCAATTCTTTGCAACCCCATGTGCTGCAGCACACCAGGCTTCCCTGTCTTTCACAATCTCCCAGAGTTTGCTCAAACTCATGCTGTTGAATTGGTGATGCCATCCAACCATCTTATCCTCTGTCACCCACTTTTCCTCCTGCCTTCAATTGTTCCCAGCATCAGGGTCTTTTCCAATGAGTTGGTTCTTTGCATCAGGTGGCCAAATTATTAGAGCTTCAGCTTTAGCATCTGTCCTTCAATGAATATTCAAGTTTGATTTCCTTTGATTGGTTTGATCTACTCGCTGTCGAAGGGACTCTCAAGAGTCTTCTCAGGCACCACAACTCAAAAGCATCAATTCTTCAGCACTCAGTCTTCTTTATGGTCTGACTCTCACATCCATACATGATTACTATACTGATGTTTCTGTTTTTTAATACACTGTCTAGGTTTATCATAGCTTTTCTTCCAAGGAGCATGTGTCTTTTATATTAATAAGTAATTGCGTGCATGCTTAGTCACTCAGTTGTGTCCTACTCTTTGCAACTACATGGACTGCAGCTCACAAGGCTCCTCTGTCCATGAGATTCTCCAGGCAAGAATACTGGGTTGTGTTGTCATGCCCTCCTCCAGGGGATCTTCCCAACCCAGGGATTGAACCCAGGTCTCCCGCATCGCAGGCAGATTCTTTACCATCTGAGCCACCAGGGAAGCTCAATATGTAATTAGTGAAGACAGATATTTTAGGCAGAGTATACTCTGATTACCCTCTCAGAAGACATTCCTCAGAAACCATTTTATGGCAAAAATGATTAATAATAAACTTTTTGTTTTATGTAGCTTGTGGCAATTGAAAACTGCATGTGTGGTCTCCTTAAACAAAAATTTTATTTAGATGTACTTTACAAGCTGTAAAATTAGTCAAATAAAAGTGTAAAATTCTGTGGTTTTAAGTATATTCATGCAAATATCACCACAATGTAAGTTTAGAACATTTTCATCATCCCTAAGATACACCCTATACCAGATTTTAAAATCTGTTCTTCAGGCAATGAATATTTGAGTAGTTTTCACTTTTTGGTTGTTATGAATGTTGCTGTGAGCATTTGTGCACAAGTTTTTCTGTGGACCTATGTCTTCATTTCTCTTGACTATGTACCTAGGAGTAAAATTACTAGCTATATGATAACTCAACTTATTTAAAAAAAAAAACTGCCAAACTATTTCCAAATTGCTGCACAGTTTTAAATTACCACTAGCCGTGAATGAGAGTTCAGCTTCTCTGCATCCTCGTTAACACTTGGTAGTGTCTGTCTTTCTGATTTTGGCCATTCATGTACATGTGTGTACATCATTGTGGTTTTAACTTGCATTACCGTAATAACTCATGACATTGAATATCTTTTCCTGGGCATATCATCCATTTGTGTATCTTCTTAGGAGTAATTTCTTCTCAGATCCTTTATTAATTTCTAAATTGGCTTATTTATCTTTTTATTGGTGTGTTATAAAAGTTTTCTCCAGCATTTACTGTTTGTGGATTTTTTGATGATAGTCATTTTGACTGGCGTGAGGTGATATCTCATTGTAGTTTTGATTTGCATTTCACTTATATTTAGTGATATTGAACATCTTTTCATGTACCTCTTGGCCACCTATATGTCTTCATTGGAGAAATGTCTGCCCACTGTTTTTTTGGTACAGGGAAGCAATGAGAGTTCTCATAGGTCCAAAAATATAGACCTATGGAGTAACTTAGGACAAGATAATACTGCACAATGGTATTCTATTAATTATTAGATTAAGCCATACTTTATTCATAGACAAATCAATGCTAAAGAACATGAGATTATTTAGCAGTGTCTTTATAGGTATAATTCTGATGAGTTTGGAAGAACTGCTCCTAATAAAATATTCATTATTCTATAGGAAATTTCATTTCTAGGGTCCTTGTAGATCTAAGAAAACTCTTTGTATATTCTCTCAAGGCTTTCAATCATGAAAAATGTCTACCCTTACCCATAATTCTGCTTTTTAAATATAAGCACTGTTAGTCTGATATACAGAGGATAATCTTAAACATTTTTTAGAACACTCCAAGATCAAATGAACATTCAGTATTACAGCAGTGTTTCTCAAAATGGATTGTTAATGTAAAGAATGTTGTTGCAAATGACAAGTCACTGGGTGATAGGATACTCATCTTTACCATACAAATAACTCAGGTTGGAACGTATATTATGAGTGATCACTATAACATCATTACAATTTTTGAAGCTGTGATTATTAAATCAAAATGTTGAAATAAGAACTATTATTTCAGTGCATTAAATTACAATTGGGACAGTACATACGATATCAAATCACTCATATATTAGAAGGAAAGTAATCCAAGAGACTGCATCTAGATGTTGAGTCTTATGTTAGTTTGGGTCATTGTATGTAGAAGAAATTTATTAAGGAAAACGCTTGTGAAGAATAAAGAGGAGAGAAAGCAGAAGTGGGAAAGGGGAGCCTTCAGACTATGATCCAAGTCTGACATCTATGAAAAGAGAGAGGGAAAGAAAGAGACTTCAGGAGGAAGAACCTCAGACTGAATTGCAGCTCTGAGAAACCTTTGGCTAGGCTTCAACAGACCCTACGATACATTACAAGCTCTTTGGGTTAAAATATGGGAAGTTTGAAAATTTTGCTAATCTGTAAAAATCAGCTAAAATTTTGCTAATCTGTAAATGTACATTCAAATGTTCTAGATAGTCTTTCATAGTATTTTTTTCAAATTTTTAATATTTTATATATAATTTGCTTTAAAGAATATCAACAATAGCAAAAAAGGGTAGCAACAGAATAACTGGAATTATTTAATACATGAACCAGACAAAAGTAAAAATACAAGCATGCAGGTAAGATTATTCTCATGCCACTAGTTGTGTGTGTGTGTGTGTGTCTATGTGTGCAAGTGTGTATGCATGTGCTCCTACCTCTTATGTATAATTTAATGACCTCTTGCCTTCTTTTATTCCTGCCACTACTGAAATGACTAGTTTCATAGAGGCCAGCTTTGTGCAGGTACAAACTCACTTCTTGTTTCTTACCCTGGGACTTCTGATGCCATTATGGGGGATGCCCACAGACACCTGTCGTCTCTCCCAGATCTGCACACCTGTATACACAACTTAGAAGTGGAGGAGAGCTAATGTCTGTGGTTCTGGCTTGAGCAATGGAGGAAGGGATGTGATGGATAAATGTTACCCATTTGTTCACTGAGTTGATGGTTCTGAAAGTCTCATGGGTTTGCAGACAATCAGTTGTCTGTCGTGGTAATTAACATATCCTCACATTGTCTTTCCCCACTGCTTTGTTTCATTCTCTGTCCTAAAATCCTGCTCCCTGGGATTGTATTAATGTCCTGTACTCAGGTTCTTCTCTCATGACGACCCAGATCAAGTCTTGATGCAAAGACGACCTCATTTAATGGTGGTTTAGTTGCTCAGTTGTGTCTGACTCTTGCGACCCCATGGACTGTAGCCTGTCAGGCTCCTCTGTCCATGGGATTTCCCAGGCAAGAATACTGGAGTAGGTTGCCATTTCCTTCTCCACATTTAATGGTAGTGTAACTAATTTTTATGTAATTTTAATTTATGTAACTATTATCATTTTTATGCTATTTGTGCAATTTTTATAGAAACAGTTGGATATTTATAAAAATATGAAAACATCAATTTGAACATATTGGAACAAGCCTCTTTGAATAAATATTTCTCAGCTGACTAATTTGCCCTGAGGTTTATAAATACTCTGGCTTTCTTTCTGGGGCTTGGTAGGAATGTACTTCTCTGTCATTTTTGAAATTAGGCATGAACAGAAGATTTACTATAACCAATGAAAGTTGGGTGGAAGTAAGAAGGGTCAGGCACAAGTTTTATAGGCCAAGACATAATTTTCCATATTTCTACCTGCTTGCCATCAGAATTGTGACATATTGACAATATATCTTTTCAACCTGGATTGCAGTGACAATGATCAGCAGATCCTACCTGTTGATCTGTGCTGAACATATAGCATTAGCAAGAAATAAACATTGTTTTGTAAAACTGTTGAGATTTTTCCAGTTGTTTGCTGTGGTTTACAAGCCGGGATGGGATAGGTTATAACATAGTGTCATGGCATGCGTGTGTACACACACCCACATATACTACATACTGAGTATTCCTCTAAGGATAAACACAAAATAATTAAAAATAACAATCATGTAATAGCCAATGAAATGAATGAAGTGAACTTCTCAACCATAAAGTGGAAATCGTAATTGTGCCTAAGGTTCACATGTAACAACTTGTTGAAGATCATCCTGCTTGTGAGCCAAAAAGCCAGGATTCAGAACCATATTTCTAACATCTACATCTGTGTTTGTTGGTGTGGATGTAGATTGTTTATGATCCCTGATGGTCTGTCAAGTAGTTCACAGGGATGGTTTTTCTTTTTAATTACTTCTGACACATATTTTATAAATTTTAAATTTGAGATTATTAATTGTAATAGTTACATGAATTATACAAAATCCATCTTTTTGATGGGTGTAGCTAATCTTAAATAATAAATTGTACTTGTGTAAAATGGATTGCATTTAAAAACACATTACAAGAGTTTCTTTTTCTCCACACCCTCTGTAGCATTTATAATTTGTAGACTTTTTGATGATGGCCATTCTGACTGATTCAAGGTGATACCTCATTGTAGTTTTAATTTGAATTTCTCTAATTAGGAATGTGGAACATCTTTTCATGTGCCTGTTGGCCATCTGTATATCTTCTTTGAATAAGTGTCTATTTAAGTGTTCTGTTCATCATTTGATTGGGTTTTTTGAAATTGAGCTGTATGAGTTTGTATATTTTTGAAGTTAATCAGTTGCACTGTTTGCAAATATTTCCTTTCACTCTGTGGGATGTCTTTTCATTTTGCTTATAAACTTCCTTTGCTGTGCAAAAGCTTGATCCATCTGTCCCACTCTTGGGCATATATACAGGCATATATAATTCAGAAAGACTCATGCACCCCAGTGTTCATTGCAGCACTATTTACAATAGCCAAGACAGGGAAGCAACATAAATGGCTATTGACAGAGGGATAGATAAAGAAGATGTGGTATGCATATAAACTGGAATATTACTCAACCATTAAAAAGAATGAAATCATGCCATTTGTAGTAACATGGATAGAGCTAGAGATTATCATACTAAGTGAAGTAAGTGAGATAGAGTAAGACAAATATCCCATAGTATAACTTACGCATAGAATCTAAAAAATGATACAAATGAATTTATTGACAAAACAGAAATAGACTCAGATAGGAAAAAATCTTATTGTTATCAAAAGGGATGGATAAATTAGGAGTTTGGGATTATGATATATACACTACTATGGGCTTCCCTGGTGGCTCAGATGGTAAAGAACCTGCCTGCAATGCAGGAGACCAGAGTTTGATCCCTGGGTCAGGAAGATCCCTTGGAGAAGAGAATGGCAACCCACTCTAGTATTCGTGTCTGGAGAATCCCATGGACAGAGGAATCTGGGGGCCTACAGTCCATGGGGTCACAAAGAGTCAGACACGAGTGAGTAACTAACACACACACACACACACACACACACACGTACGTATACACTGTGCTGTGCCAGGCTTTAGTCACTCCATCATGCCTGACTCTTTGTGACCCCGTGGACTATAGCCCCCCAGATTCCTCTGTCTGTGGGATTCTCCAGACAAGAATATTGGAGTGTGTTGCTAAACCCTCCTCCAGGGACATATACACAACTATACATAAAATAGATCACCAACAAGTACCTACTGCATAGCACAGGAAATTATGTTCAGTATCTTGTAATAACCTATAATAGAAAAGAGTCTATTGTTCACTTGCTAGGTTGAGTCTGACTCTTTGCGACCTCAGGGACTATAGCATGCCAGGGTCCTCTGTCCTGCACTGTCTCCTGGAGTTTGCTCAGATTCATGTCCATTGAGTCAGTGATGCCATCTACCATCTCATCCTTTGGTGCACTCTTCTCCTTTTGCCTTCAATCTTTCCCAGCATCAGGGTCTTTTCCAGTGAGGGTGCTTCGCATCAGGTGGCCAAAGATGGTCTGGTACTCCCATCTTTTTAAGAATTTCCCCTAGTTTGTTGTGATCCACCTAGTCAGAGACTTTAGAGTAATCAATGAAGCAGAAGTAGATGTTTTTATGGATCTCCTTTCCTTTCTCAATGATCCCACAAGTGTTGGCAATTTGATCTCTGGTTCCTCTGTCTCTTTGAAACCCAGCTTGTACATCTATCTGGACATTCTTGGTTCACATACTGCTGAAACCTAGCTTAAAGGATTTTGAGTACAACCTTGCTAGCCTGTGAGAAGAGTGCACTTGTCTGATAGTTTGAACATTCTTTGGCATTGCTCTTACTTGGGGTTGAAATGAAAACTGACCTTTTCCAGTCCTGGGACCACTGCTGAGTTTTCCAAATTTGCTGACATATTAAGTGCAACACTTTACCAGCATCATCTTTTAGGATTTTAAATAGCTCGGGTGGAATTCTGTCAACCTCCACTAGCTTTGTTCATAGTAATGCTTCCTAAGGCCCACTTGACTTTGACACTCCAGGATGTTCAGCTCTAGGTGAGTGACCACACCGTTATGGTTGTCTGGGGGCATTATGACCTTTTTTTGTATAGTTCTGTGTATTCTTGCCACCTCTTCTTAATCTCTTCTGTCCTTACCATTTATATCCTTTATTGTGCCCATTCTTGCATGAAATGTTCTCTTGTTATCTCCAATTTTCTTTAAGAGATCTCTAGTCTTTCCCAGTCTATTCTTTTCCTCTATTTATTTGCATTGTTCGTTGAAGGAGGCTTTCTTACCTTTCCTTGCTATTCTCTTGAATTCTGCATTCAGTTGGGTATATCTTTCCCTATCTTCTTTTCCTTTCACTTCTCTTCTTTCCTCAGCTATTTGTAAAGCCTTCTCTGACAACCACTTTGCCTTGTTGAATTTCTTTTTTCTTTGGGATGGTTTTGGTCACTACTTCCTATACAATGTTATAAACTTCTGTCCATAGTTCTTCAGGCATTCTGTCTACCAGATCTAATCCTTTGAATCTGTTCATCACCTCCACTATATAATCATAAGGAATTTGATTTAAGTCATACCTGAATGGCTTAGTGGTTTTCTCTACATTCTTCAACTTAAGCCTGAATTTTGTAATAAGGAGTTCATGATCTGAGCCACCATCAGCTTCAGGTCTTGTTTTTGCTGACTGCATAGAGTTTCTCCATCTTCGACTGCAAACAATATAATCAGTCTGATTTCACCATCTGGTGATGTCCATGTGTAGAGTTGTCTCTTGTTTTGTTGGAAGAGGGTGTTTGCTATGACCAGTGTGTTCTCTTGGCAAAACTGTTAGCCTTGGCCCTGCTTCATTCTGTACTCCAAGGCCAAACTTGCCTGTTACTCCAGGTATCTCTTGGCTTCCTACTTTTGCATTCTAGTCCCTTATTATGAAAAGGACATCTTTTTTGGTGTTAGTTATAGAAGGTCTTGTAGGTCTTCATAGAACCAGTCAGCTTCAGCTTCTTTGGTATTAGTGGTTGAGGTGTGGACTTAGAGTACTGTGATGCTGAATGGTTTGCCTTGGAATGAGATCGTTCTGTCGTTTTTGAGATTGCACCCAAGTACTGCATTTCGGACTTTTTTGTTGACTGTAAGGGCTACTCCATTTCTTCTAAGGGAGGCTTTCTCACAGTAGTAGATATAATGATCATCTGAATTAAATTCTGCCATTCCTGTCCATTTTAGTTCACTGATTCCTAAAATGTTGATGTTCACTCTTGCTATCTCCTGCTTGACCACTTCCAACTTACCTTGATTCACGGACCTAACATTCAAGTTCCTATGCAATATTGTTTTTTACAGCATCAGACTTTACTTTCACCACCAGACACATCCACAACTGAATGTCACTTCTCTTTTGGCCCAGCCACTTCATTCTTTCTGGAGCTATTAGTAATTGCCCTCTGCTCTTTACCAGTAGCATATTGGACATTTACCAACCTGAGTGACTTATCTTCTGGTGTCGTATCTTTTTGCCTTTTCATCCTGTTCATGGGGTTTTTGCAGCAAGAGTACTGGAGTGGTTTGCTATTCCCTCCTTTGTCAGAACCCTTCATTATGACCCGTCTGTCTTGGGTGACCCTCATGGCATGGCTTATATCTTTGTTGAGTTACGCAAGCCCCTTTGCCCTGACAAGGATGTTGTCCATGAAATTGTACATATGTGTGTTTGTGTATACATATAAAACTACATAGATATATAACTGAATCACTTCATATGCCTGAACATAATACAGTATTGTAAATCAACTGTATTTCAATAAAAATAAAAAAACACAATTGTGGAGAATACAAGAGATCTGTGAAACTAAAGAGTAATTTCTCCTTACTCTTAGATATAACATTTGCAATTCCACAATAATGTCAAATTAGTTCATAAAGAAGTGGAAGCAAATGAAGTAGTGATAAACTAGGTATAATTACTACAACTCAAAATGATGTTTAATATGTAAATACCATCTAGTACTACAGTGAATATAAAAAAACGACTGTCTACTGGGAAGAGTGATTTAGTTAGTGTGATGATTTTTCCATAAACAACCAAGGAAAGATGAGGAAGAATCTGAATATTGGTTTTATTGGATGGTACCACAGTACAGTCTTATGAAATTGTCATGAAACCCCTAAAGTCTCTATGTGGCTTTCCAGCAAAGCATGGTGACCGCTCTGGCAAATCAAAACATTTTTTTTTTTCAGCAGAAGTATAAAATAATACTTATAGTACAAAATTGATTGTCACTAAGACAGAAAAGAGACCAAACATTAGAAGCATTATTTAAAATTATAATACTTGTAGAAAATACAAATACAATTCTTGCTTTTGATAAGAAGCTTGTAAAACCACCTATAAAGTTGACAAATAAAGCTCGTACAGAAGAGACAAGCTATAGGCACAATTTCTTTACTAAAAAGTCATTTTGGGCATTGCCTTAAATCAATGGTGTACAATGTAGAAAAGCAATTACTGTCACTTACATGTTGGCAGATAATTTGCTTTTATTGTTGGACAAAGCCAATTCCAGCATATGTGTAGCACATGAAGAAATGCTAGGCTATGCTTTTTGTCTCATTTATCACTAAAACTAATTTTGTAAGCTGTGTTATCAAGGAGAAATCTTTTGAATAATAACTGAGAAAAAAGATGCCCTGGGATCAGTATTGTCAGAATACCACTTGTGAGAACAACAAAGAGCACCACTGGTGGTGGTTTTATTGCTGAGTTGTGTCCAACTCTTGTGACCCCATGGACAGATAAGCTTGGCAGGCTACAGTCAATGGGATTCTCCAGGCAAGAATACTGGAGTGGGTTGCCATTTCCTTCTCCAAAGAGCACTGCTACATGAGTGAAATTGCAGTTGAATCAAATCTACACGTTACTTTACTCATTGGGAACAGTCATGGGTCAGTATGTTGTGTGAAGGATATTCTCTGCTTGTTTAGTTACAGTAATACTCTACCTTTTTGAGCCAGGGTCACAACAAAAATCACATAGTGCACTCAAAATAGGATAATTCATGGATGGTTTATTTACAAAGGAACTATTCGTAAATATCTGGTTGAGAACCACAAGGGCTATTGCAGCAGCCCAGGGATTAGTAAAACCCAATTAACAATATTTTCACTCCTTCATGTAAGTCCAGCCAAATTCATTTAATTTAAATATTGTTGACACAATTTTTTAGCCAAGAGAACACATTGGTCATAGCAAGCACCCTCTTCCAACAACACAAGAGAAGACTACACGTGGACATCACCAGATGGTCAGTACTGAAATCAAACTGATTATATTCTTTGCAGCTAAAGATGGAGAATGCTAAAAAAAAAAAAAAAAAAAAAAAAAAGATGGAGAACGCTATACGATCAGCAAAAACAAGGCTGGGAGGTGACTGTGGCTCAGATCATAAAGTCCTTATTGCCAAATTCAGACTTAAATTGGAGAAAGTAGGGAAAACTGGTAGACCATTCAGATATGACCTAAATCAAATCCCTTATGATTATACAGAGAAAGTGACAAATAGATTCAAGGGATTAGATCTGATAGACAGAGTGCCTGAAGAACTCTGGACAGAGGTTCATGACATTGTACAGGAGGCAGTGATCAAGACCATCCCCAAGAAAAAGAAATGCAAAAAGGCAAAATGGTTGTATGATGAGGCCTTACAAATAGCTGAGAAAAGAAGAGAAAGGCAAAGGAGAAAAGGAAAGATACGTCCATTTGAATGCAGAATTCTAAAGAATAGCAAGGAGAGATAAGAAAGCATTCCTCAGTGATCAATGCAAAGAGATAGAGGAAAACAATAGAATAAGAAAGACTAGAGATCTCTTCAAGAAGACTGGAGATGCCAAGGGAAAATTTCATGTAAAGATTGACACATTAAGGACAAGAATGGTATGGACCTAACAGAAGCAGAAGATTTTAAGAGGAGGTGGCAAGAATACCCATAAGAACTATGCAAAAAAGATCTTCATGACCCAGATAATCACGATGGTGTGATCACTCACCTAGAGCCAGACATCCTGGAATGTGGAGCCAAGTGGGCCTTAGGAAGCATCACTATGAACAAAGCTAGTGGAGGTGATAGAATTCCAGTTGAGCTATTTCAAATCCTAAAAGATGATGCTGCGAAAGTGCTGCAATCAATATGCCAGCTAATCTGGAAAACTCAGCAATGGCCACAGGACTGGAAAAGGTCAGTTTTCATTCTAATCCCAAAGAAAGGCAATGCCAAGGAATGTTCAAATTACTGCCCAATTGCACTCATCTCACATGCTAGGAAAACAATGCTCAAAATTCTCCAAGCCAGGCTTCAACAGTATGTGAACTGTGAATTTCAAGATGTTCAAGCTGGATTTAGAAAAGGCAGAGGAACCAGAGATCAAACTGCCAACATCTGCTGGATCATCAAAAAAGCAAGAGAGTTTCAGAAAAACATTTGCTTTATTGACTACACCAAAGCCTTTGACTGTGCAGATCACAACAAACTGGAAAATTCTTCAAGAGATGGGAATACCAGACTACCTGACCTGAGAAATCTGTATGCAGGCCAAGGAGCAACAGTTAGAACTGGACATGGAAGAACAGACTGGTTCCAAATTGGGAAAGGAGTACGTCAAGGCTATATATTGTCACTGTGCTTATTTAACTTATATGCAGAGTATATCATATGAAATGCCAGGCTGGATCAAGCACAAGCTGAAATCAAGATTGCTGGGAGAAATATCAATAACTTCATATAAGCAGATGTGACACCACCCTTATGGCAGAAAGTGAAGAACTAAAGAGCCTCTTGATAAAAGTGAAAAAGGAGAGTGAAAAAGTTGGCTTAAAACTCAACATTCAGAAAACTAAGATCATGGCATCTGGTCCCATCACTTCATGGGAAATAGATGGGGAAACAGTGGAAACAGTGTCAGACTTTATTTTCTGGGGCTCCAAAATCACTGCAGATGGTGACTGCAGCCATGAAATTAAAAGACACTTACTCCTTTGAAGGAAAGTTATGACCAACCTAGACAGCATATTAAAACGCAGAGACATTACTTTACCAACAAAGTTTCCTCTAGTCAAAGCTATGGTTTTTCCAGTAGTCATGTATGGATGTGAGAGTTGGACTATAAAGAAAGCTAAGCACTGAAGAATTGGTGCTTTTGAACTGTGGTGTTGGAGAAGACTCTTGAGAGTCCCTTGGACTGCAAGGAGTTCCAACCAGTCCATCCTAAAGGAAATCAGTCCTGAATATTCATTGGAAGAACTGATGCTGAAGCTGAAGCTCCAATACTTTGGCCATCTAACGCAAAGAACTGACTCATTTGAAAAGACCCTGATGCTGGGAAAGATTGAAGGCAGGAGAAGAGTACAACAGAGGATGAGATTTTTGGATGGCATCACTTTTGACGCAGTATACATGAGTTTGAGTAGGCTCTGGCCGTTGGTGATGGACAGGGAAGCCTGGCGTGCTCAGCCCATGGGGTTGCATAGAGTCGGACGTGACTGAGCAACTGAACTGATTGTTGACATAGAGCTAAGGCATTTCTCAGGCCTGTGTATCAGACTCCTCTTGGGTGAGGTCTCATATCATCTCTCCCCCACTTGATCCTGGCTATGTCCATGGCCAAGAATTTCATGCCTACTGTGATTTGCTTTGCAGCAGCATCACCTCTCCCCATGTTTGCCCTGAGTCTCTTACTTCCTGCCTGGATCTTTTTTCATTTAATTAAAAAAAATTTTTTTTTTTTTCGGCTGTATTGTGCACCATGCAGGATCTTAATTCCCCAGCCAGGGATCAAACTGGTACCTTCTACAGTGGAAGTGTGAAGTCCTAACCACCGGACCACCAGGGATCTTCTGATATTATTCAGCATGAGACCTTGAGAGTCCACTGGGCATTCTCATCTTCAGCTACGAAGTTGGGAGGAGTTAATGCCTTAAGGAGCAAATCTCAGCCAAGCAAAGTTGAAAGTCAATAAATGCCTTCCAACACTGGGAAAGCTGTTCTGAGATGTACTCCACATACTCTTCAGACGGTTCCCACGAAATTTAACATCAACCACCTACATCAGTAATCACCCACTTATATCAGTAAGTCCACTCAATAATTCAGCCTTGTATTGACTTCCTTTCCTTCTCTATTTCAATGTAGATAATACCCAAAAGATATAATATCAGTAATTTCCTTCAAGAAACACTTCCTGACCCCCATGCTATTAGGGGCTTAAATTTTAGACAGTAGCGTCTTTGAGGGTGC
The DNA here is from genome assembly GCF_910594005.1 of Cervus elaphus. NCBI lineage: Eukaryota > Metazoa > Chordata > Mammalia > Artiodactyla > Cervidae > Cervus > Cervus elaphus. The sequence goes on from NC_057826.1 coordinate 37,278,039, forward strand.
AGGCCATATTAGAAGTTTTGAAGGCACAATTATCCCCCTCCAGGTTCAGACTTCCACACATAAAACTGAAGTATAGTTAGTTATTTTTAGCAATATTTTACTTTGAGTGAGGGCTCCAACCCGGGGTCGGGTGGTCTCTGCATATATCCATGTGGTGTGCTCCATGGGGTCATGGAGTGTAGGTTGCCAGGCTCCTCTGTCCATGGGTGTTTCTCAGGCAGGAATATTGGAATGGGCTGCCGTTTTCTCCTCCAGGGGATCTTCCTGACACAGAGATCAAACCTGAGTTTCCGGTGTCTCCTGCACTGGCAGGCAGAGTCTTGACTGCTGAGCTCCCTGGGAAGCCCCTGTATATCCACGTCATGCTGAGTATTTATAATGTGACTGAAGATACAGCGATTCATTTAATGTTTATTTATCGTTTTCAGGTTCTCTGGGACAGCAGTACCTAATTAAAAAGTATTCTTGAACTCAGTGCTGCAAAACTGAAGTTGGAGTTAGTGTCCTAGTACTTCTTGGAGTTATGTTAACAAGCTCTGAAATTCTGTCTGAAGTTCTCCCTCTAGATGGCCTATTTCTCTTGTTTTCTAGTAGCTTGTGGAATTTTATATCTAACCTTAAACAATGTTGTTTCAATCTGGATAATCTTCCTATCAAAACCTTCAGTTGATGGAAAAATCTTTTCTACCATTTTTAATAACATTTTCCTCTTTTGCTTATCTTTTAACTGAACTTCTCTTTTCTGAAGGCATAATCTTAAAGATTCAGCACTCATGCTTTCTTCGTCTTATGCTTTTCATGCTTTAGATGTAGATACTGAGATATTCTTTGAAATGCAATTTAAAAAGGTAATATCCTTACACTCACTTCCTTTGGAGGAGATGTATTTTAGGTGGGAAATAGAAAGACTTTAAAAGATCAGATATTTTATTTGATTCATTTGACGCGTATCTTATTTGAAACATAACTGTTTTGTTTGTTTCCTTGTCTGCTTTACATCTGATAGTCTTAATGGATGGGTTTAATGCGTTCTTTTATGTGGTCATTTATGGTGTATTTAGACATTTCTAACAACTTAGTTTGTATTATCTTTATTTTCCTTTTTTCCTTCCTTGCCTCCTCTTGGCTTGACAAAATTATATTTCTTCCCCCTCCCTGAGTTAAATTATAAACAGACATTTAAAGTTTATATTTTATTAATAACATATATAATTAAACAGTGTGTCCTTAGTGTGCTGGGGTGTTCTCCTTGGGAGGAGATGAAAGATACCAAAGTCACATTTTCTGGTTTTTTTTTTTTCTATTGATGTTTATATACTTAGTGCTACTTTTGAAATGAAATTTTGGCTATTAGTTATATTGCTGATATTTTACTCAGTTTTCTCTTCACCATTTGCTTTGCATTCCATCCCTTCCTGTCTTCTTGCTGTGGCAATTATTTAATAGCATCTATCATTCACAGACCCCTCTTGAAATAAAAAGCTTAGTCCTTTTGTATTTGTAAAAACCTAGTTCCCTTACTCTTGAGTAGTAATCTGGTAGGTTTAAACATCTTCACATTTTATATTTTCCCACAGAATTTTGAGAATTTTAGTCTGTTTTCACCTGTCAGTTTCTTTTGTTGATGAGATTTCTTCTGTTTATCTCTGAGATAGATAAGACAGAATATGCACAAAAGAACAGCAACTAGATTAAGATAATTACAGACTAATAAAGTCTATAATTTTTCAGGATGGAGATTTATTTTTATTAATTTTAATTAGATCTTGGTTCAAACTTCTCTAGAAATTAAGAAAAACACATGTATTCAAATAGAAATTGCATCGGATTATTTTTTACTCTTTCTTCAATTCTTACGTCCTGGAACTTCTGTTAGGCCTGTGTTGGGGCTCTTCTGTGTTCCTAGTTCTCTTTCACATATTTTCTGTATTATTTCTGGGCTGCTCTCCAGGTGCATTTCTCCAGGATTAATTCTTTGTTCAACTGTCTTATGTCACGAGTTTATCTCACATACGTGTCACTTTAAGATAGACTCATGGAGACCTGTGAAGGGAATTTCTCAGACAAGACTATAAATTAATTAAAAAAAATCATTATCTATCAGAAAACGTTCCCCAGTTTAAGCTGAATGATACCAGTATAAAGTAGATGTGCTCAGTGTTGAAATAATATTCTCTTACAATTGTAGTTTTGTATGTTTATTTTATTTGCTAAATGTTTATTTATTTATTTGGCTCCATCTTAGTTGTGGCTCATGAGATCTTTGTTGTGGTGCCTGGGTTTAGTTGCCTCACAGCAGGTGGGATCTTGGTTCTCCAACCAGGGATTGAACCTGGCCCCCGGCAATGGAAGGCAGATGCTTAACCACTGAGCCACCAGGGCAGTCCCTACAATTGTAATTGTGTCTGTGTGTCGTAATTTTAAAACCTTGCTAAAAGATGTCTAAGCTTTGGTGTTTTAATTTTACTTAGAATTTGGAGAACACTTTTTTAACAACAAAAAATTTGAGTCTAGTTGATTTACTGGTTAGAATGGCCACCATCAAAAAATCCACAAAAAATAAGGGCTAGAGAGGATGTGGAGAAAAAGAAACCGTTCTACCCTGTTGGTGGGAATATAAATTGGTCCAGCCAGTCTGGAGAACAGCATGAAGCTTCCTTAAAATACTTAAAGAGCTACCGTTTGATCCAACAAACCCACTCCTGGACATATATCCACAAAAAATCATAATTCAAAAAGATACATGGACCTCAGTGTTTATTGCAGCTCTGTTTTCAATAGTCAAGACATGGAGAACACTTTATATAACATACGAGGATTTTCATCTCAGGAAAGTTTTATTCATTTATATTATTTTGCTAATGCTCTTGTCTCATTATTCCTGAAGATGTATAATTATAGAAATGGGGAGGGATTTCCCTGGTAGTCCAGTGGTTAGGACTCCATGCTGGCACTGCAGGGGGCACAGGTTCAATCCCTGGTCGGGGAACGAAGAACCCACATGCTTGGCAGTGCAGCCTCTGTGTGTGTGTGTGTGTGTGTGTAGGTAGATATATGTACATACATGAAATGGAGAAGAACAGGTATTGATACTTTCACCATTTACTTTGACTTGCTTCCTCTGCAATCAAGGAGAATTTACCAAGGGTGTTTTCTGTGCCACTAATTGTTATCTGAGTTTGAATGCTACTCTGTTCTCCTTCCATTATGGTTTCAAATTATTTTACTACATTTTCATTTTTTTCTTTCAGTTGTTTTTTCCCATGTTACTGGTTGAATTGCTTGTGATATTTTGTTTATATTCCTTAGGGACCACATTTTCATGCATTTTAGTGAGAATGATGAGACATTTTGCTTAAAACAATTTTCTAAGTTTTATAGAAAGTAATTTTTAGGTTATTTGTTCATCTTGAGTTTATAATGTCATTTTTTTTAAGTATACTTTTCACTGGTAAGACAGAAGAAAGCCAATATGAGACCTTTCCTGACTACAGATATGTTTAAATGTGTGTATTATACCTGTTCAAATGCCCTTTTCAGGGCTACAGCTGAAAGGGAGCAATCTTGCTTTCTGCTGGTAGCAACATGGAGGCTGGGCTGGAAAGACTAGAGAGTAGATGCTAATAGACCAATCTGAAGATGTTGAAGTCTAAATTATTACAGAGGTTGGGGGATGTATTGGAAAGATGCGATAGACTAAAACAATACTGTCCTCCTCTGACTCACCTATTTGCCATTTTCAAAGGTGATTGTCTGTAAAGTTTCTAGCTTGGAAAATTGAGGCAACAATGTTGTTAGTGGAAATAGAGCCACAAGAATAGGTGGCTGCTTTCCTAGTTTGTTTCTGCAGCATCACTATGAGATGCCCTTCTTCCCAGCTGAGACTTTTAGAGAATCACTGGAGTGAAGTCAGAAAGAGAAAAACAAGTATGGTATGTTAATACATACATATGGAATCTAGAAAAATGGTACTGATGAACCTATTTGCAGAGGAGGAATAGAGATGCAGATGTAAACAGACTTGTGGATACAGAGGCAGGGAAAGGAAAGGAAAGGGTGGGGTGAATTGAAAGAGAAGCATTACTATATATATATATACACGCAACCATGTGTTACATTGACAGCTAGTGGGAAGCTGCTATATAGCACAGGGAGCTCAGCTCAGTGCTCTGTGATAACCCAGGGGGGTGGGCTGGGGGAGCTGGGGGAGAGGCTCAAGAGGGAAGGGTCTATGCATACATATGGCCGATTCATATTGTCACACAGCAGAAACTAGCACAACATTGTAAAGCAATTATACTCGAATGACAAAAAAACTAAAACCAGACTGGAACTGGGGAAAAAAAATCACTGGAAGGATGAGACAAATAAAGAGAGGGAAGATTGGGAGCCCAACATGAGGTAGATTTGGGCTAGGGAACTAGTCCAATTTAGGCCTGGGTATTTTAGAGTTATTTGATTCTCAATACAGTATATGTCTTGATTATAGGAAAATTACTGTCTCTGGAGTTAGAACAAATTAAGTTTGGGGCCAAAGGCAGTTCATAATTGTGCTACAAAAGATTGGTTGTGGACACCAAGGACACTGCTGGTTTGGAGACATACTAGTGAGCTGTGAAAATGATGAAATTGAATACATGCTCTAAACTGCATACAGTTCTTGGTAAGCTGTGCTGAGAACATCAATGCAGACTTGCTGATGATTTCAGAGGAAACTGATTATTCTGCAAGTAGAAGATTAAATTAGGAAAGGTGGCAATCTGGAAAGTGATCTCTCAGTCCTTTATAATTTTTATAATAAGATGAATGAGGAATGAAAGTTGTGGCCGATCTATCTCAGGAAGTGGGTCACAGACCTTGGCTAGGAAGGCACCTCTACAATTCCAAATCTGAGCACATCTTCAGAGACGCAAGCCTGGGTTAGCCAATAGGGAGGCTGCTCCATGTGTTGGAAAATCATGAGATATCCCCAAAGCAGACAATTTCCACTTTTAGTAAGCCCAAGGAAATAACCCTTTACCTCTGGCCAAAGGAGGATGCTGACTTCAAATAATGAATATTTAGGGCCAATCACACCTACCTCTACTTTTTCACATCAGTTCATAAGCACTTATTAAGCATCTTAGTATCATAAAACAGAACAGGGTTTTGTCTTAATTAATATAAAGCATTTAATCACTCATAAAAATGTCTAAATGTCATCCTAAGATTTTCACTTACATATCAGAGGGTTGAAGAGATCTCACTTTATGAAATAACATCTGTCATAAATAAGGAGATATATAACTGGGCAGTAGAAGAGATTATATTGATTCATTTGGAACATGATAGATGGAGCTACATGTAATAATGTTTTAGCTGAAGCTTCTGTTACAAAATTGAGGAGAGACCCTGGTGATTTCCTAATAAACAAAACCAAACCAACAAAGTAGCGTGATGCTGCTCAGAGCAGAGATAATGAGAAACCAATGGAGAAAACTGAAATTTTCAAGTCACTCAATAGTGTTCTGGTGACCAGAGCGGATAAGGGTTTGGCTCATTACTATGTAAGCCTCAGTAGCACACGGGAATTCAGGAAGGACTAGCAAAAGAGCATAAGTGCAGGATTCTGAGCAACTAATGGAGGAGGAAGGTAAAGATGATGCTGTGGAAAAGATAATACAATGTACATTCTATAGTAGCAAAGGGAAAACTCTTAGGGATTCAGAGTTAAAAGCCATTTGGTGGAGGTTAGCAGAAAGACTAACAGCCCAGGGAGACCATTTGGCTCTGACCCTCTCAAGGGCACATCAGGCTTGGTGGCCACAAGGTTACTATGATGAAGGTAGGTAGGCTGGGCAAGGGATCAAAAACCAAGGGCAGAGGGTCTGGGTGATGAATGGAACTGAATAATGAAACAGAATTGCCTATAACTTAAGCTACCCTACAAATGTGTTAGTTGAGTCCTTTAGACAACAGAGGCAGAGTTGAGGGGAAAAAATATATTGGCCAGTAATACTCATAAGAGGCAAAGGAAGGTGACAGGTTTGGATAGAGGGGGTCATTGAAGTTTCTACCAGCCAGATTGTGAGCTCCTGAGTAAAGGTTGCCCATGAGCTCCCCTGGTGGCTCAGAGGTTAAAGCATCTGCCTGTAATGCGGAAGACCTGGGTTCGATTCCTGGGTTGGGAAGATCCCCTGGAGAAGGAAATGGCAGTCCACTCCAGTATTCTTGCTGTTGGAGAATCCCATGGACGGAGGAGCCTGGTGGGCTACAGTCCACGGGGTCCCAGAGAGTTGGACACAACTAAGCGATTTCACTTTCACTTTCTATTGGGTATAAGTGGTAAGTCTTTGTAGTCATTTGCTGGACTACCTTTAAGAGCATGTTGTGGTTGTTCTCAGTCATGTCTGACTTTCTGTGACCCCATGGACTATAGCCCCCTAGACTTCTTTGTCCATGGAACTTTTCAGGCTAGAATACTGAAATGGGTTGCCACTTCCTACTCCAGAGGATCTTCCCAACCCAGGGATCAAACCCATGTCTCTTGCATCTCCTGCACTGGCAGGCAGATTCTTTACACCTAGTGCCACCTGGAAAGCTCCCTTAAGAGAGTGATCTCAGCTCAAAATTGAGGCATATATGAAGGGTTATCAGCTAGCCACACTTCCTACATCTGGGCATGTTCCTGGAAAGAGATCTGAACAGCACAATTGCACTTCACCTCTTGTACCACACAGAGTTACTCCTCTTTTTGGCAGGGAGCAGCTGATCCAGGATTTCAGTGAACCACTTACATTGAAGAAAAACTTAAAAGGAAGTTGGTGGGATGTAATACAGTTGATGTGTTTGGGCTCAGGGCTGCAACTGGACCTCACTGTCTCGCTTCTCCAACAAACATCCTAAATTATCTTTACCTTTAGTTATATCTCTTTTGGTGTATCTAGTTTATCTCCTGGTATGAGCAAACTTTCATTCCTGAGGAGCTTATGCCCTTGGTAACAATATTCTTCCCAGGCTGAGTTACTGGATTCATCCATTTGCTGTCACGTTTAGGTAACTGTTATGAACTGAATGTGTCCCGCCAAAATTCATGGTGAAGCCTAACCTCCATGTGATGAAGTGAGCCCTTTGGAAAGTAAAAAGGTCATCAGTGTGGAGCCTTATGATGGGATTAGTGCTTTTATAAGAAGAGATATCAGAAAACTTGCTCTCTCTCTGAGGACACAAGCGAAGAGGAATCTCCACCAGGAACCAATCAGTCAGTGATGCATTCAGACTTCCCAGCCTCCAGAACTATAAGAAATAAATGTCTATTGTTTAAGCCACCCAGTTAATGGTATTATGGTATAGCAACCCAAACTGACTAAGACACGGAAATACTAAGAGGTACCTAAATGGATCACCTGAGTGCCATACAGATTCCTCCCTGCCTCTATTGAGTAAAAGAAACATTAAAAATTATTTATCTTTTAATTAATTAATTAATTTTTATGGAAGGCCATTATTTGTTATCTGCCTTAAATATAGTAATGTGTACATGTCAATTTCAAGCTCCCTATCTATCTACCTCACACTTCCCTCCTGGTAACCATAAATCCATTCTCTAAGTCTGCAAGTCTGTTTTGTAAATACGTTCATGTGTATCATTTTTTTAAAAAAGATTTTGCATATAAGCAATATGATATTTGTCTTCTCTGTCTGATTTACTTCACTGAGTATGATAATCTCCAGATCCATCCATCTTGCTGCAAATGGCATTATTTCATTCTCTTTAATGACTGAGTAATATTGTATTATATCTGTATCTATATATATGTGTGTATACACACCACCACCACCCCCCCCCCCCCCCCCACATCTTTATCCATTCATCTGTCAATGGACATTTAGGTTGCTTCTGTGTCTTGGTTGCTGTTCACATACTGCGATGAACATTGGGGTATATGTATACTTTCAACCCATGTTTTCCTCTGGATAAATGCCCAAGAGTGGGATTGCTGCATCATATGGTAGCTCTGTTTTTAGTTTTTTAAGGAACATCCGTACTGTTCTCAATAGTGGCTGCACCAATTTACATTCCTACCAATAGTGTAGGAGGGTTTCCTTTTCTCTACACTCTCTCCAGCATTTATTGTTTGCAGATAAAAGCAACATTATCTCATTCTGTTGATCAGGATCAACTAATCCTACCAAGAAGGAGACACCCCTTCTTACCTGCTCATCCATGAGCTTAAAAAGTCCCAAGTGTTCAGGTATTAGTTATATATTATAGTGTGATGGGATTCTTGCTGAGCTCTCTGGCAAGAGTGCATTGTCTTTGATGAACAGAAACTCTAGTCTCGCCAAATTGGGAATTATGAGGATGAAAAGCACAAAGTCCTCTAGTGGGGCACTGGAATCATTAAAAGCAGAGCCATTCCTGCTTTCACCCTTTAGATCCAAAGACTTATATAAGCTTTCTATTGGGGATACAGTGCCAAAAAGAGGCTTGGCATTCTCTCTGAAGGTTGCCTCTGAGCCTGGTGCTTCACATTCAGCAGACCATTTCAATATTTTGTCAGGCCATGAGATCTGGGTTGACACAGGAGTGATAAGATCAATGGATCCTATGAACATGGGCCCACTCTGATACTTCTTCTGCTGTGAAGTATGCCTATTGCCCGGATGCTTTGTTGTGTGAGATTCCATGACTGTGAATCAAGTACACTGTATATCCATGGTGCTGGCTGAGGCTCTGTGGACTGGAAGGACAGATTCATAAGGAATAAATATCTCTTCTTATGAGAAGGAATCAATAACCTTTTCTAGGATGGCAGTGGCTGTCTGTTGTCAACTTGTTAGCAGGTGTCCAATTGGTCTCCTTAAGGAGTGGTGTCATATTAAGGGCTCAGCTTTATTTTACTGGCAGTTTGAACATCAGAACTGCAGAGATGATATGACCCTTGATAATCAATGGGTCTAAGAATATCTTCTTTCTCAGCCACCATGGTCATTTCATTTACATTCCCATTATTCTAGCCTTGGGTAGCTGTTGAAAAAGATAACTGATATCAACTTGCTGTTTTATTTTATCTGATTGTTTAGTGTCTCTTCTAAGGTGAATGCTTCATGGGAGCCATAAGTATGTTATATGAAAATTTTACATTTTGTGCCCATTCCTGCATGTCTATCTACATGCATCTGTTCTAGTCTTACTTTTCTTTGATCTTATTCTTTTTCTTACATATATAATCACTTTAGGCCACTTCTTCTTTCACATGTAATAGATGCCATGTGTACTCTTCAAAGCTTTCCTGTTTGGGAGGATTTTCTATTTCCACTATCTAGGTCATCCCTGAGTGAGATACCTATTTCTTTTGGATTGTATTCATATACGAACGAATCCATCCATGAGTCAAGTTTAGAATTTTCCCTGCTTCTTTAACTTGATACCATCTATTTGAGAACTGCTGGAGGAATACTGGTACAAGAGTGGTGGGTGACATGGAGATCGGGGCTATCTACTCGTGGTGGTTGCATGTACCCTAGTTCTGCATGTGCTTTGTCCAAAATGTGCCATTTCTGCATTATTATGTATTGCTACTTAGGATACTAGCTTTTATGACTTGGAGACTCCAGTTCTTTATAAACACTTTGGATTCACGGGCACTTGGTGTCCCATGGTCAGTCACTCATTTATGTAAAATCTGGGGAGTATGTCAAGAGATGTTTGTCAAAAGATGTATAATTCTTTGCTACGTATGGCTGATCCTTGCTCTAGAATCCTCAGAGCCTCTGTTGCAAATGAATATGGTGTCTATTCCATGTAAATGCAAGCTGTGTGTGGCCTTCTTTCTTAATTGATAGAAAATAATGTTTTCAAATCAGTAGCTAAATATCATGTAACTGTTCTAGCAGTGACTGCATGACCAACATGGGAATATTAATTGAATTGGCAGAAGTCTGTGTCGTCATCTGGGATTCATCTGTGTCCACTGGTGTCTTCAGGAGACATATGAGGAAATAAAATGGTGATATGACAAGAACCACAACCATGCATGCTTTACCTTTTAAATTCTGACCCTAATCTTTTTCATTCCCTGTGCTGCTCCTGCGTGTGTGCTCAATTGTGTCTGACTCTTTGTGACCCCATGGACTATAGCCCATTAGGCTCCTCTGTCCATGGAATTTCCCAGACAAGAATTCTGTAGTGGGTCACCATTTCCTACTCCATGGGGTCTTCCCGACCCAGGGTTTGAACTCGCATCTCTTGCATCTGATGCATTGGCAGGCAGATACTTTACCAGTGTACCACCTGGGATGCCCCTATTGCCATGAAATGTGGTATTTTTCTTGATATTGGCCAGGAAGTTGGGAGGCATTTCAGAAGCTACCATTTGGCTTGTGGGGAGCAGGTATAATAGTGGGAAGGACCAAAGACCAATGTGAAAGTTACCTCAACTGCCACGTGTATCAATTTCAGTTACACTGCAGGTAACTACAGAAATGCCTACCAAGTAAGTCCATGGATCCAGTAAATTTATCATAAGCTGAATTTTGGCCAAAACTCCACTTATTGCCTTTCTCCTTTAATGTCCCTATTCTATCTGGGAACCATGACAGTGCTTTAGGTCTTTGGGTATCAAAGACATTTTGACATCCACAGGACACAGAATCTGAGCTGTCAGAGTATTCTCTTTTCCACAGTGTGTAATTACCTGAGTTAATGACATTGGTCTCTTTAGGAAGAGACTAGGGGAGTTATTTCAGTATATACTTGTAGTGATTATCAAGGTCCATTGTCCTGGTGATCTGGCCACTACTTTAGTCATTAGCATATGGGTCTGAAATCCTTGCTTAAGTCTGGGAATTTGGCAAGGGACTTTAAACTTCTATTAGGGTGATCATTCTTAGCTTTCTAATCATTCATTCATTCTTTCTTTGAATATATATTTTTTTCAAGCAGTACTCTCATTGGCTGCTCATCCATTTTTCCTTTATGCAAGTTTATCTTATTAGCCGTTTCCACAGCCTTCTACGGGTCTGGTCAAGCTCCCTTGGCTGTCACTATGAGATTGCTTATTGTTGTGATACTTGAAACCCCCTGGCTTCTGGAGGTTAAGTGAGCTGTCAATTGGCCTGCACTGCTTTGGGGCCCCTTCTCTCCCATTGTTAAGTCTAAGCTAAGCTCTGTGACAGTCTCTCAAACTGTCATCCCTGGCTGGACTTCTATGTGAGGCAGGTGTCTCCTACTAGCCCACTGCTGATGGTCTTGGTGAATGATATGCTCTCTTAGTCTTCTCAAGTAACATAGTTTTCTTTTACGGCTTTTGGCCTCAAATAATATGTTCATTTCAGTGTTGTCTGCTTACCTGAGCTTTCTACTTCTTCATTTTATGTTTATTTTTATTGTGATAAGGACACTTGACATGAGATCTACCCTCTTAACAAATTCTTACATGTGCATACTATATTGTTAACTATAGGCACAGCATGGTACAGCAGAACTGAGCCTTTTTCTTTTCTTCACGATCTGCATTGGGAACTCAGCCACTGCAACTTGACTCACTATGAATCATCATATTCTCCAAGGTGACACTCTAACAGTGATTTGTACCATCCCTTGGGGTTCTTGTCAAGGTGTAACTCTCCTATCCTGAGAGAGTTGTCCCTGAGTCAATAAACTCTTTCTTATCCAGGCTTATGTTCCAGCCTCTTTGATCAACCTTTCTTAAAATATAAGCCGACTTATTTCCTTGGCCCCTGTCAGTATAGTTTGGTTAGTTCTTGCAGTTCTTTGAAGATATCAGTCCTTTCTTTCCTTATCAGGTCCTGCCCATCTCCTGCGGTGTTAACTTACTCTGAGTTATTGATCTTACTGCTAGGACGGGAAGTGACAGACTCAGAGAGGGCCATCTGCTGCCCTTTCAGTAACAGCTCTCTGTCGTGTCCTTACTCATGAAGGAATTACTAGCTCTTGATAAGCAGGGACACCTCTGCAAGTTCTGAGAGCACCGAGAACTATGGCGAGCCAAAACTTTCAGGTTCAGGCATCTAACTGTCCTCATCACTTATGTCCCAGGCCTTCCCAATAGACCTGCTTCTTGGCCATTCAGTCAGTCTTAAAGCTCTATGACTTGTATTGTTAAATCCTGTTTTCCTTTTCTTCAGGCAAATACCCAGAAGTGGAACTTCTGGATCATATGGTAGTTCTATTTTAGTTTTTTGAGGAAACTCCGTACTATTTTCCGTAGTGGCTGCACAAATTTACATTCTTACCAACAGTTCATAAGAGTTCCCTTTGCTCCATATCTTTGCCAGTATTTGTTGCTTTTTGACTTTTTTAAGACAACCATTCTAAGTGTGAGGTGGTATCTCATCATGATTTTGATTTGCATTTCCCTGATGATTAGTGATTTTGAACATCTTTTCACACACCTGTTGGACATCAGTATGTCTTCTTTGGAAAAATGTCTATTCACATCCTCTGTTCATTTTAGAAACTGGGTTGTTGTTTTCTTGCTATTGAGTTGTTTGAATTTCCTATATACTTTGGATATTAACTTCTTATGAGAAACACTTTTGCAAAATTTTCTCCCATTTTTGCATCTTTCTCTTCACTCTATTTATTGTTTCCTGTGCTATGCAGAAGCTTTTAGTTTGATGCAATTCCATTTGTCTATTTTTGCTTTTGTTTCTCATGCTTTTGTTGCCATATCCAAAAAATCGTTGCCAAAACCAATTTCAAGAAGGTTTTTCTCTATTTTCTTCCAGTGATTTTTATGGTTTTAAGCCATATATTTAGTCTCTAACCTACTTTGAGGTGATTTTTGTATATGGAGTGATATGAGTCCAGTTCAGTATTCTGTATGTGAAAAATAAGTTTTCCCAAAACCATTAATAAAGAGACTGTCCTTCCCTGATGTGTGTTCTTGGCACTTTTGTCAAAGATCAGTTGTCCATCAATGTGTGGATTTATTTTTGGGTTTGGCACTCTCTTTCTTTGGTCTATGTGTCTGTTCTTTTCTCCAGGATCATGCTGTTTTGACAACTGTAGCTTTGTTGTACACATTGAAAGCAGGTAGTGTAATGCATCCAACTTTTTAAACATTTGTTTAAGATTGCTTGGGCTACTGGTAGCCTCTTGTGGTTCCATATTAATTTTAGGGTTGCTTTTTTCTACTTCTGTGAAAAGTGTCATTGGAATTTTGATAGGGATTACATTTACTCTGCAGATTACTTTAAGCAGTATGGACATTTTAACAGTATTAAGCACAGGGAAGCCTGGCATGCTGCAGTCCATGGGGTCGCAGAGTCAGATACAACTGAATGACTGAACAACAATAATTCTTCCAATCCATGAACCTGGAATATCTTTCTGTTTATTTGTGTCTTCAATTTCCTTTACCAGTGTTACACAGCTTTAAGTATATAGATCATTCACTACCTTGGTTCAATATGTTCCTAAGATTTTTTTTTTTTTTGATGCTATTATAAGTTGTATTCTTTATTTTTTTGGGTAGTTTGATATTAGTTTATAGAAAAGCAGCTGATTTTTATATGTTGATTTTATATTTATTTTCATTAAGATAGAATTAACATATAGCATTAAAATAATTTTAAGTTTATAAATTAATGCTTTGATATATATGTGTATTGTGAAATGATCATAAGGGTAAGCTTACACAAGTTACAAATTCTTTTTCTTGTGATAAAGGCTTTTAAGATTTAGTCTCTTCAGTTCAGTTCAGTTGCTCAGTTGTGTCCGACTCTTTGCAACCCCATGGACTGCAGCATACCAGGCTTCCCTGTCCATCATCACTCCCAGAGCCTGCTCAAACTTGTGTCCATTGAATTGGTGATGACATCCATCCATCTCATCCTCTGTCACCCCCTTCTCCTCCTGCCTTCAATCTTTCCCAGCATCAAGGTCTTTACCAATGAGTCAGTTCTTTGCATCAGGTGGCCAAAGTATTGGAGTTTCAGCTTCAGCATCAATCCTTCCAATGAATATTCGGGACTGATTTCCTTTAGGATGGATTGGTTGGATCTCCTTGCAGTCCAAAGGACTCTCAAGAGTCTTCTCCAATACCACTGTTCAAAAGCATCACTTCTTTGGTGCTCAGCTTTTTTTTTTCCCCCCATTTATTTTTATTAGTTGGAGGCTAATTACTTTACAACATTGTAGTGGTTTTTGCCATACATTGACATGAATCAGCCATGAATTTACATGTATTCCCCATCCCGATCCCCCCTCCCACCTCCCTCTCCACCCAATCCCTCTGGGTCTTCCCAGTGCACCAGCCCCATGCTCAGCTTTCTTTATAGTCCAACTCACATCCATACTTGACTACTGGAAAAACCATAGCTTTGACTAGACGGACCTTTGTTGGCAAAGTAATGTCTCTGCTTTTTAATATGCTCTCTAGGTTTGCCATAGCTTTTCTTCCAAGGAGCAAGTGTCTTTTAATTTCATGGCTGCAGTCACCATCTGCAGTGATTTTGGAGCCTAAGAAAATAAAATCTTTCACTGTTTCCATTGTTTCCCCCTCTATTTACCATGAAGTGGTAGGACCAGATGCCATGATCTTAGTTTTTTGAATGTTGAGCTTTAAGCCAACTTTTTCACTCTCCTCTTGTGCTTTCATCGAGAGGCTCTTCAGTTACTCTTCGCTTTCTGCCATAAGGGTGCATATCTGAGGTTATTGATATTTCTGCTGGCAATCTTGATTCCAGCTTATGGTTCATCCACCCTGGCATTTTGCGTGATGTACTGTGCATATAAGTTGAATAAGCAGGGTGACAATATACAGCTTTGACATATTCCTTTCCCAATTTGGAACCAATCTGTTGTTACATGTCCAGTTCTAACTGTTGCATCTTGAAATCTGCATACAGATTTCTGAGGAGGCAGGTAAGGTGGTTTGATATTCCCATCTCTTGAAGAATTTTCCACAGTTTGTTGTGATCCACACAGTCAAAGGCTTTGGCATAGTCAATAAAGCAGAAGTAGATGTATTTCTGGAACTCTCTTGCTTTTTCGATGATCCAGCAGATGTTGGCAATTTGATCTCTGGTTCCTTTGCCTTTTTAAAATCCATCTTGAACATCTGGATTTTCTCAGTTCATGTACTATTGAAGCCTGACTTGGAGAATTTTGAGCATTACTTTACTATCGTGTGAGATGAGTGCAATTGTGTGATAGTTTGAACACTCTTTGGCATTGCCTTTCTTTGGGATTAGAATGAAAACTGACCATTTCCAGTCCTATGGCCACAGCTGAGTTTTCCAAATTTGGTGCCATATTGAGTGCAACACTTCCACAGCATCTTCTTTTAGGATTTGAAATAGCTCAACTGGGATTCCATCACCTCCTCTTGCTTTGTTTGTAGTGATACTTTCTAAGGTCCACTTGACTTTGGACTCCAGGATATCTGGTTCTAGGTGAGTGATCACACCATCATTGAGATCTTATTTGCATAGTTCTTCTGTGTATTCTTGCCACCTCTTCTTAATATCTTATGCTTCTGTTAGGTCAATACAATTTCTGTCCTTTATTGTGCTCATCTTTGCATGAAATGTTCCCTTGGTATCTCTAATTTTCTTGAGGAGATGCCTAGTCTTTTCCACCCTATTGTTTTCCTCTATTTCTTTGCATTGATCACTGAGGAAGGCTTTCATATCTCTCCTTGCTGTTCTTTAGAACTCTGCATTCAGATGGTTATAGCTTTCCTTTTTTTCTTTGCCTTTAGCTTCTCTTCTTTACTCGGCTATTTGTAAGGCCTCCTCAGAGGACAATATTGACTTTTTGCTTTTCTTTTCCTTTGGAATGGTCTTAATCACTACCTCCTGTACAATGTCAGGAACCTCTGTCCATAGTTCTTCAGGCACTCTGTCCATCAGATCTAATCCCTTGAATCTATTTTTCACTTTCACTGTATAATCATAAGGGATTTGGTTTAGGTCATACCTGAATTGTCTAGTGGTTTTCCCTACTTTCTTCAGTTGAAGTCTGAATTTGGCAATAAGGAGTTCATGATCTGAGCCACCATTAGCTCCCAGTTTTGTTTTTGCTGACTGTATAGAGCTTCTCCATCTTTGGCTGCAAAGAATATAATCAATCTGATTTTTGTATTGACCATCTGGTGATGTCCATGAATTGTCACCCTGCTTATTTAACTTATATGAAGAATACATCATGAGAAGTCCTGGGCTGGATGAAGCACAAGCTGGAATCATGATTGCTGGGAGAAATATCAATAACCTCAGGTATGCAGATGACACCACCCTTATGGCAGAAAGTGAAGAACTAAAGAGCCTCTTGATAAAAGTGAAAGAGGAGAGTGAAAAAGTTGGCTTAAAGCTCCACATTCAAAAAACTAAGATCATGGCATCTGGTCCCATCACTTCATGGGAAATAGATGGGGAAACAGTGGGAATAGTGGCAGACTTTATTTTTTTAGCTCCAAAATCACTGCAGATGGTGACTGCAGCCATGAAATTAAAGGACGCTTCCTCCTTGGAAGGAAAGTTATGACCAACCTAGATAGCATATTAAAAAGCAGAGACATTACTTTGCCAACAAAGGTCCATCTAGTCAGGGCTATGGTTTTTCCAGTGGTCATGTATGCATGTGAGAGTTGGACTGTGAAGAAAGCTGAGCATCAAAAAATTGATGCTTTTGAACTGTGGTGCTGGAGAAGACTCTTGAGAGTCCCTTGGACTGCAAAGAGATCCAACCAGTCCATCCTAAAGAAGATAAGTCCTGAGTGTTCATTGGAAGGACTGATGCTGAAGCTGAAACTCCAATACTTTGGCCACCTCATGCAAAGAGTTGACTCATTTGAAAAGACCCTGATGCTGGGAAAGATTGAGGGCAGGAGGAGAAGGGGATGACAGAGGATGAGATGGCTGGATGGCATCACCGACTCGCTGGACATGAGTTTGCATAAACTCCGGGAGTTGGCGATGGACAGGGAGGCCTGGCATGCTGCAATTCATGTGGTCACATAGAGTCGGACATGACTGAGCGACTGAACTGAACTGATAGTAATTCTATTTTTAATATTTTAAGGGAACTCCGTACTATCCTCCATAGTGGTTGTGCCAATTTTCATTCCCAGCAACAGTGGTCAAAGGTCCCCCTTTCTCCAAATCCATACCAACACATGTTATTTCTTGCCTTTCTAACCTTTCTAACAGGAGAAGCTTCCCTGTTTGTTCAGTTGGTAAAGAATGTGCCTGCAGTGCAGGAGACTATCTGCACTACAGAAGAACAGGGGTCTGGGTCAGGAAGATCCCCTGGAGAAGGAAATGGCAACCCACTTCAGTATTCTTGCTTGAGGAATCCCATGGACAGAGGAGCCTGGTGGGCTACACTCCATGGGGTCGCAGGAGTCAGACATGACTTAGCAACTAAATCACCACCATTCTAACATGTGTGAAGCTGTTTCTCACAGTGGTTTTAATTTGTATTTCCTGATGATTAATGATGATAAACACATTTTTGTGACCCTGTTGGCCATCAGTATGTTGGACATGATTTAGCAACTAAACAACCACTGTTCTAACAGGTGTGAGGTCATTTCTCATTGTGTTTTTAACTTGCATTTCCTGATGATTAGTGATGATAAGCACATTTTTGTGTCCCTGTTGGCCATCAGAATGTCTTTGGAAAAATGTCTACTCAGATCTTGATAGGTTGTTGCTGAACCACGAAAGACACTGGGATTCTTGACCTCCAGAGGAGAAGAATTCAATCCGAGTCCAGAGACGAGGCTTGATTGCGCAGAGCTTTTGTGTAATAAAGTTTTATTAAAGCATAGAAGAGATAGAGAAAGCTTCTGACATAGACAACAGAAGAGGGCAGAAAGAGTGCCCCCCTCACTAGTGTTAGCAATGGAGCTATATACTTTTTAATTACTTATTACAGTGAATCAAAAGAATGTCTGGAGGTTGTAAAGACCTTACTAGACCCACTCCCATAATTTACATTTTAAGATAACAGGATTAGCACAAGGTTTTTTCCAGGAGCTATCCTCAAGCAAGATACATTATTGTTACATAATCCTAAGAAATGTAGAGGGAAACAAAAGTTTGTCCTTTCCTCCTCCTTGAGAATTCTAGACTCCTCTCTCCTTGGGGACCCCTGGACTTCTTATCAAGCTGCCTAGGAATTGACTCTCTCAATCTTCTTCCCATTTTTAAATTAGCTTTTCTTGCTATCAAGCTGTATGAGTTGTTTATATATTTTAGATATTAATGCCTTATCAAACCTATGATTTGCATATACTTTCTTCTCTGTAGATTGTATTTCACTTCATTTTTGTGCAGAAACCTTTTAGTTTGTTGTAGTCTCACTTGCTAATTTTTGTTTATGTTACCTTTTTTTTGTCAAAAAACAAACAAACAAAAACATTGCTAAGATTGATGTCAAGGAGCTTATTCTCCATCTTTTCTTTTAGGTGTTATGATTTCAGCCAAGTTTTTAATCCTTTTTGAGTTAATTTTTGTGCATGATGTCAGGCGGTGGTCTGGTTTCACTCTTTTGCATGTGGCTTTCCTGTTTTCCCAACATCATTTATGGAAGAGACTGTTCTCTTTCCATTTTATATTCTTGGCTTCTGTGTCATAAATTAATTGAACATAGGGAGTGGGTTTATTTCTGGGCTTTCTATTATTTTCTTTTGATATATGTGTTGGTTGTTATGCCCATACTATAATGTTTTCATCACTGTATTTTTGTAATATAGGATGAAATTAGGAAATATGATGGCTCTAGTTTTGTTCCTCTTTATCAAGGTCATTTTGGGTATTTGTTGTCTTTTGTGGTTCCAAACAAAATTTAGGATTGTTTTTTCTATTTCTGTGAAAAATGCCATTGGGATTTTGATAGGGATTGCATTGAGTCTATAGATTATTTTGCATAATATGGACACTTAAACAATATTAATTCTTTCCATTCATGTGCGTGAATATCTTTCCATTTAATTTGCATCTACTTCAGTTTCTTTTATCAGTGTCTTACCACATTGTTTAAGGTCTTTTACTTCCTTGTTTAAATTTATTTCCAGATGTTTTATTCTTTTTTTTTGCAACTATAAATAGGCTTGTTTTCTTAATTTTTCTTTGATAGTTCACTATTAGTATATGGAAATGAAATAGATTTTTGAGTATTGATTTATATCCTGCAACTTTACTGATTTTGTTTATTAGATTCAACAGTTCTGAGTGGAGTCTTAAGGGTATTCTGTATATGATATCTGCAGATAAACACAGTTGATCTCTTTCTTTCTCATTTGGATGGCTTGTATTTCTTTTTCTTGCCTATTTGTTTTGGTCAGAAATGTTAAGACTGTGTTGAATAAAAGTAATAATAATGGGTATTCTTGTCTAATTCCTAATTTTTGAGGAAATGCTTTCAGTTTTTCACACTGAGTGTGATATTAGTTATGGGCTTGTCTTGTGCTGTGCTAAGTCAGTTGTGTCTGACTCTGTACTACCCTATGAACTGTAGCCTGCCAGGCTCCTCTGTCCTTGGGATTCTCCAGGCAAGAATACTGGAGTGGGTTGCTATGTCCTCCTCCATGGATCCAGGGATCCAGGATCTTCCCAACCCAGGGATCGAACCTGCATCTCCTGAGTCTCCAGCATTGCAGGCAGATTCTTTACTGCTGAGCCACCAGGGAAACCCTGGGCTTGTCATACATGGTTTTTATTGTGTTGATATATGTTTCTTTTATAACCACTTTGGTGACAGTTTTTTTATTTTTATTTTTTAACATGCATGGACATTGAATTTTGTCACATGCTTTTTTTCTGCATCTGTTAAAATGTTCATATGATTTCTGTCATTTATCCTGTTAATATGGAATATCATGTTGATTACTTTGCCGATACAGAACTGTTTGCATCCCTGGGATAAAATTTTCTTAAAAGTGAGGTATGATCCCTTATTGTATTATTTTTTTAGCTTTTTATTTTATATTGGAATGTAGTTGATTAACAGTGCTGTGATAGTTTCAGGTGTACGGCAAAGTGATTCAGTTATACCCTTTAGTGTATTTTTCATTTAGGTTTGCTAGTATTTTGATGAAGATTGTTGCATCTGTATTCATCAGGGATATTGGCATATATCTCACAGTGTTCTTGTCTGACTTTGATATTAGGGTAATTATAACCTCATAAAATACATTTGCAAGTGTTCTTGCTGCTTTAATTTGTGGGGTAGAGTTTGAAAATAATTAATATTAATTTTTTATTCAGTGCTTGGTAAAATTCACCAGTGGCCATTGGCTTTTTTCAGGGAGGGTTGATTTTTTGATTACTGATTCAATCTGTTTACTCATTGTTGGTCTGTTCAGATATTCTATTTCTTTATGATTCACTCTTGGTAGGTTGTATATGTTTATGTTTTAGGAATTTGTCCATTTCTTCTGTGTTGTCCAATCTGTTGAAATGTAATTGTTTATGGTAAGTGGTCTCTTATGGTCCTTAGCATTTCTGTAGTATTAGTTGTAATATCTTCTCTTTAATTTCTGATATTTGAGTCTTCTCTTTTTTCTCAGTCTAGCAAAGGATTTGGATTTGTCAATTTTGTTTATCTTTTCAAGAAAACACCCCAACTCTTTCTTTTGTTGATCCTTTTTATTCTTCTAATATGCATTTTATGTATTTCTTTAATCTTAGTTATTTCCTTTCTTCTACTAACTTTGGTTTTGGCTTTTCTATTTTTTTGAGGTGTAAAGTTATAATTTGAGATCTGTATTCTTAATGTAGGCATTTATTATAATAAACTTCCATATTAGACTGCTTTTGCTGCATCTTATTAGTTTTGATATGTTGTGGTTCCATTTTCATTTAAGAGTTAAAATTTTTCCTTCAATTTCTTCTCAACCATTGGCCATTCAGAAGTGCGTTGTTTAATTTCTTCATTATTTATGAATTTTCAGATTTTCTTTCTGTTACTTATTTCTTGTCTCATGCCATTTTGTCAGAAAAGATACTTGATATTATCTCAGTCTTAATGAATTTGTTAAGACTTGTTCTGTAGCCTAACATACGCTCTATACTGAAGAATATGTTCTTGAAGAGACGTGTGCTCTCCATGTTGGATAGAATATGCTGGGTCTATCTGTTAGGCCTATTTAATCTGTAGTGTTCAAGTCAGCTATTTCCTATTGATTTTCTGCCTGGATGATCTATCCATTGTTGAAACTGGGGTATTATAGTCCTCTACTATTACTGTTTTGATGTAATTTTCCCCTTTCAGTTCTATTAATATTTGCTTTGTATATTTGGATGCTCCAAGGTTGGATGCATGTGTATCTGTAATTGTTATATCATCTTGATGAATTGACCCCTCTATTATTATGTAGTAACTTCTTTGCCTCTTTTTACTTTTCTTGATTTAAAGTCTTCTTTGTCTGATAAAAGTTTAGTCATAGTTGTTCTCTTTGGTTTACCATTTGCATAGAATATCTTTTCCCATCAATTCACTTTCAGCCTATATGGACTTTCTTTTAAATCACTGCAACTGTTTGTATTTTTCTCTCTACCAGAAAGTTCTTTTTAGTTACTACCATTCAATATTTTAGGATTTGTGTTGTCCTCTTGTTCCAGGAGGTCTTCCCAGGTGGCTTAGTGGTAAAGAAATCAGCTGCCAATGCAGGAGACAAGAGATGCAGGTTCAGTCTCTGGGTTGGGAAGATCCCCTGGAGGAGGAAATGGAAACCTGCTCCAGTACAGTATTCTTGCCTGGAAAATCCCATGGACAGAGGAGCCTGGAGTACTACAGTCTATAGGGTTACAAAGAGTCAGACATAACTGAATGACTGAACACAAGTGCATGTCTGTTCCAGGAGTTATCTGTGCTTCACATATCACTTGGGTTGGGGTCCTCGTTGCCATCTAGCCACTGCATGACCCAATTCCCAAATCTCATCTTACAGTTTGCTTTCTCAGAACACATTTAGTACCACTGTGTCAGATGGATCTTCTGGGGAGTAGACAGTGGGATGATGTTCAATTCAGTTCAGTTCAGTTCAGTCACTCAGTCGTGTCTGACTCTTTGCGACCCCATGAATTGCAGCACGCCAGGCCTCCCTGTCCATCACCAGCTCCCAGAGCTTACTCACACTCATGCCCATCGAGTCGGTGATGCCATCCAGCCATCTCATCCTCTGTCATCCCCTTCTCCTCCCGCCCCCAATCCCTCCCAGCATCAGGGTCTTTTCCAATGAGTCAACTCTTCGCATGAGGTGGCCAAAGTACTGGTTTCAGCTTCAGCATCAGTCCTTCCGGATGATGTTAGGTAGTGCCAATGGTTTACTAAGAAGCAGTGCCTGTGAAAGGAAGCAGGAAGGCAGAGGCAAGTGTCAGATCATGATGCTTCTCAGACAGGTAACTGCCAGCATTAGTAGGGAGTTTCAGAGAAAAGATTGTCTGCTGGATATAGAATAAATAGTTAGGCCATTGTACCATAGTTTTTCTCTTTTTTGGTTGGGTTCACCCAGAGGAAAGCATAACAGCATAAAGGTGGAGATACATGTGTGCTAATTCACTTCAGTCATGTCTAACTCTTTGTGACCCTATAGACCGCAGCCCATCAGGCTCCTCTGTCCATGGGATTGCCAAGCCCTCTTCCAGGGGATCTTCCCAACTCAGGGATAGAACCCATGCCTCTTACATCTCCTGTATTGGAAGTAGGGTTCTTTACCACTGGCACCACCTGAGAAGCCCCAAAGTGGAGATGTGAAGGATCAAACACCTGAAGACTGTCAGCTAACCAACCATACTCCTCATGGCTGGTCGAGAAGTCCTTTCTTGAAGGAGAATACGAGCCAGGTATCTCTATACCTGCCCCAATTGTGTGCTGTGCGCCACCTCTAGTTATTGAAACGGGATAGATTTTGGTGATGTGACATGAAGCTTATGTTGGGAAAAGCTGCAAGCAGAAATTTACTTTGTCCCTGAATGCAATGTGTTGTCTATAGAAGTATTGTTTTTCAGTCGCTAAGTTGTATCCAACTCTTTTGCGACTCCATAGACTGTATCCCACCAGGCTTCTCTATTTATGGGATTTCTTAGGCAAGAATACTGGAATGGGTTGCCATTTCCTTTTTAAGGGGATCCTCCTGACCAAGGGATCAAATTCATGTCTCCTCAAGTGCTTGGGGCTGGTGCACTGGGATGACCCAGAGGGATGGGATGGGGAGGGAGGTGGGAGGAGGGGTTCAGGATGGGGAACACATGTAAATCCATGGCTGATTCATGTCAATGTATGGCAAAAACTACTACAATATTGTAAAGTAATTAGCCTCCAACTAATAAAAACAATTGGGAAAAAAAAGAAATTAAAAAAACAAAAACAAATTCATGTCTCCTGTATTGGCACGCAGATTCTTTACCACTGAACCCCCAGGGAAGCCCCTGTAGAAGTATGCAAACTCTGTAAGTGGGAAATTGTCTCTTCTATTCTGAAAAGAAGCTATGCAAGACTGACTGAACTGTAGGAACCTATTTTAAAGCCTGATTAGCGCCTATGCTAAGAGCCCAAAAAGATTTTTATGGTAGATTTCTCCCTTGAACTATAGATTTCACTCAAATACCAGATTTTGTTTTGGGGGAAAACAACATCTGAAATGGAAACATCAGAAAAACTAGTTTTTCTAAAAGCCAAACTGTTGCATATCACAATACAAATAAAACCCAATACCTGTCTTTGATGTAGGTATAAATACATCTTGCTACTTCATTCTTTGGTGATTTATTTCCTTCTCTGTAAAAGCTCACATCATTTTCCAAGCACCAGTAAATCTTTCTTAAGGAAGAACATTCTCATTTCAGCAATTGCTTAAGAGACAGAGTCTAAGACAAAGAAGACTCAGAAAGAACCCTTGGGAAAAATTTTCACACTACATCTTATGAAGGACCTTAAATGAGCCAGCCTGGCTTGGAAATGATCAATCTGTGCTGAAAGCCTAGTGGGATTGTTTAAGATGGAAGAAGAATCAGAATCACTTTCACACATTGCTCCTCTTTTGCTTTCGCTTCTAAGGTTGGATTTGCCCTCAGATCTTTCTCTTGTTGGGGTTAGCCCTCAGGACCAGGCTATCTCAGTGATGAAAGCAGAAGCCAGTAAAAGAGGAGCAACAGTAGGTTAACAGTATGTCCAGCCACACATTGAGAACAGCTTGGCATAGTGGTTATGATCTGAGGGGCACAGATTTTCTTTGTGCTCATTTTCTTTCAAGTCTCTTTATAGGGACAGAGAGGGCAGAACATGGGTGTAATTGATGTGGACTTCATGTGTCTTCTCAGATTTTCTTGGCAATGTCCAGTCTTCTACCTCAGTTGCTGCTTAGCCTGATTCCAGTCAGGTACGATTTCTCCCTCTAGATTTTCTGAAGTTCTACGTGATGAGCACGTTCCTATGACCTGCCCTGAAGCTGCAGCAAACATGATTCACCTCTTCTCGGGCCGGTTCACTTTTCTGTTTTCCGTTGAGGCCATGGACTGGTTCCTCTCAAAGACATTCTTAGGCTCTGTTTTTGGAGATTTCAGGTAAGCCAGTAAGATTGATTGATTTAAAGTTAGGTTTTGCCAGTCAAGTGAGGAGAAAAGTTGGAGAGAATATTTCATGTCAATGGTTGTGAGACTCAAGTCATATTCCCAAGCTGGGAAAGTCTAATGAACAGTTTGAATCTTTTTTAAGAAGGAAAAAACTGTGATCAATAGTGGAAGATAGGCACTGAAAATCTGTAGTTGCTGGAAGTCCACCACTGAGCTTGAGATGGTGGAAGCCCTAGGGCTGGGGAATACTTTGAGCCTTAAATACATGAATTGTGTCCTCATTTTTGGTGGTATGCCAGGTCCCAAGAAGTACATGGAGCAGACTCCCTACTTAGTTACTATTAGTTACTCCCTAGTAGTAACTAGCCTCCACAATAACCCCCAGCAATCCTTTCCCCTTGCTGTTTATCCCTTTGTATGGTTAGTTCCTTTCTACATTGTACCAGGGATGGTCTTTGTGATTGATTGGATACGGAAAGTAACGGTGTGTCTCTTCCAAGGTTAGGTTATGAAATATATGCGACTTTATCTTGGTTTCTTCCCTTCCCTCTGTCCTTTTTCTCTATAGATGTCTTGCTTGGGGGAAGTCTGTTGCCATGTTGTGAGCAACCTTATGGAGAAGGCCATAAATGAGTTTTCTTGGTAACAGCTGAGTTAATGAGTTTGAAGGAAAATCATTCTATCTCAGTCATCCCTTCCGATTGCTAAAGTCCCAGTCCAGCTTGACTGCAAACCCATGGGAGATCCTGAATCAGAACCATCTAGCTAAACCACTCCTGGATTTATGACCTCAGAGATAAAATATATATATACATATATATATTTTTTTTCTTTCTTACCATTTTATGCTGCTAAGCTTTAGAGGATTGTTATGCATCAGGAGATCATTAATACAGTGCTTGACCCACTAAACAGATGTTTTTTCTCTCCTTTTTCAATCTGGAAGTATGCTTCCACCATTGCAAAGATCTTCCTGTTGAAACCCATTCTGCCAGCCATTCCTGTGCTGGAAATTCCAGATAAATAAGCCATCTATAAGAAAGTGGCTGAGGAGCTTCCAAGTCCCATTGAAAAAACAACTATTAAATTCATTTGCAGTTTGCCTTTCTGCCAAGTAGTTGTAATCCATTTCTGAATCTGTGGCCCATGGATACCAAATGAAGGCAGATGTTCAGCATACTTTCCTCTCTCCCAGAGAGAAAGGACAAAGGCTTGTGGCAGGAATTGTGACCTTGTATGCAGTTACCAAGATTGACCATTGCTCTTTCTCATTGATTGCTGGTGAAAATCAACTTTGGTAGCTCTGTGGAGGGTGTCTTTATTTAAGAAGACAAATTTGCTTTCAGCTACATGTAGCCACAGGTTAGGTATAAACACTGAGGGTGAGCATGACACTAAGGTTGTTCTACATGAATGTGGTGTTTGTGTTAATTTTGCTTTGCTGCATACCAAATTAGTAAAACCTAGTAGCTTAAAGAAACACAGGTTTATTATTTTAGTTTCTGTGGGTCATGTGTCTAGGCACGGGTTCCTGGACCCTCTGCTCAGGATCTAATCAAGCTGTTGGCCTGGTCTAAGTTCATCTGAGGCTTGGACTCCTCTTCAAGCTCACAGGTTAAAGGCAAAATTCAGTTGTAGGACTGCAGCCTTCATTTCTTAGAGGCTGCTTAGCTATTTCCTCATATGTGGCCCTCTCCACAACATGGCAGTTTACTTCTACACGGCCAAAGAAAGAACATCTCAACTGCTTTGAATCTCTCTTTTTCTATCTCTGACCTCTAGATCTTGCAAAGTCCTCGCCTAATTAGGGCAAACCCATCTAGGAATTATCTCCCTTTTGATGAATTCAGATTCAACTTATTAGGGACCTTATTTACATCTGTTAAGATTCTTTCATCTGTACCATGTAATTAACCTAACTATGGGATTGAAATCCCATCACATTTACAATTTCTTCCCACACTCAAGGAGATGGAATTTTATCCTTGGAGCATATATACTTGGGCCATCTTAGATTCTTCCTGTCATAGTGTTCCTGTTAACACTTTCAGGTATGAGTAACCTCTGACCTGATATTAGGCTTCACCTCTGTCTGCAGTATTTTGTCTGTTATCTAATAAAAGGAAACAAATTTCTAAGGTGGCTTCTCTGTCTCATGAAGTCAAGGTGTGGACAAGTTGGGAGCAGGGATTGGGTAGTGCCCATTACAAGAAGTTGTGACTGGCTGCTTAATCTAGGTTAGAAGTTTCAAAAATAAAGTCTCATACATCAGGAATATGAAATTGAGGACCTTCTTAGAGTGGCTCTGGGTTTGTGTGTTTTGGTTTGGACCTGTGTGTCTATGATTGAATCCTATGACTTGACTCTAATGTATGCTGTGACCTATGTTAGACTCCAGGGGAAAAATCTTACTCTGGGGCCACTGGCTGTGTGTCTCAAGGAGAAAGATTGATACCCTGTGCAATGTATGGGCCCACTGGTGTTGTCATGTAGAAGAAGAAATACTGTGTGGCATGGTAAGGATAACTCCTAAAGTAGATGGATCATTTGGCTCCTATAGAATGTCTTTGCTGTTGATGCTGCCTATAATTCTGTCTCAACAAAGATCCTCATTCATAGAGTTATAGAGAGAAATATTGATGACACCCCATTGGCATCATCTAGGGGTTAATTCAAGCTTGACTTAAGCCTGGGGTCATTAAACCCAGTAAAGCAACTGTTGCTATGGGGGAAGCCCTTAATCTTGATGATAATGACTTTGAACCTCTCTCAGGAAAGAACTTTATAAATATGGCAAAATATAGAATATAGGACCCTCCAAGATATCTAGTAACAAAACCTGGTACAAGGAAAGGAAACAAAGAACTGTATTATAGGTTCATATACTAGCCCACTGAAAATGCAAAAGTTACTAAGAATTTACACAAGAAGATAAAAGGATTCTGATTGACTTTCTCATCTCTATATCATAGTTTCTGAATTAGTTTTAATACCTACAAGATGGAACAATTGGTAAATCTTCATAGCCTAAATCTATACTGGAGCTCAAATTAGTATTTATGAATCCCACTAAACTTAAAGTCCCTTCTATAATCTTAGGGCATTTGCTGAACATAAACAAGAAAACAAACATGTATGCCTCACTTTAATCATCAGAACTTGCTTAAATTCCTCACTGCTACCTGTTTGCCCTAAACTATCCTACAGTGGGCAAGGACACTCTGAATCAACAAGTTAGTATGTTAAAATTAAGTGAAATCTTTACTTGACAAAAATGGGATCCCATGGACCTTCTTTCCCCAGTAAAAATTGTGTTAAGTATGGTAAAATTGTATCTACAACATGTGGATTTCATACATTGATATATTGCAATCTGATTTCCACTGTAGTGTTAGCTAACACCTCTATCATATAATAATTTTGTCTTCTTTTTGTGGTGGGAACAATTAAGATCTAGTCTCTTAGCAACTTTGAGGTTTATAATACAGGATTGATGTCTGTAATAACTGTGCTGTACATCAAATCTCTAGGACATATCTACTAGTTGCAAGTCTGTATGCTTAAACACTGCCTCCCACCTCCCAGCCCCTGATAACCACCTGCTTTTACAAATTTAAGTTTTTCAGATTCCACATATGAGTGATGTCATACAGTATTTGTCTTTATGTAGTCTGACTTATCTCATTTATCATATGTCCTCAAGGTCCATACAGGTTGTTGCAAGTGGTAGAATTTCCTTCTTCCTCATGGCTGAGTAATATTCCTTTGGGTGTGTGTGCATATGTGCGTGTGCACACACTTGTGCATGTGATCTTTTTCTCTGTTACTTTGATGTATCTGTTGAAGACACTGTATTCAACATTGAAGGTTCTTTGAATTGAAGAACCTTTCATTGAAGGTTCTTTCAATGTCTTGGCTATTGTGAATAATTATGCAATAAACATGGGTGTATAGCCATCTCTTTGATACCCTATTTTTATTTCCTTGGGATATGTACCCTGGAATGGAATTTCTAGATTATATGGTCATTTCTATTTTTAAGTTTGGGCAGAACCTCCATAATGTTTTTCATAGTGGCTGAACAAATTTACATTCCTACTGACAATGTATAAGGGTTCTCTCTACTCCACATCTTCACCATACTTATCTCTTCTTGATAATAGCCGTTCTAACAGGTGTGAGGTGTAATATTGTTGTTGTTTAAATTTGCATCTCCCTGATGATTAGTGATGTTAAGCATGTTTTCATGTACCAGTTGGCCATGTGATGTCTTTTTTGAGAAAAATGTTTCAATTTTTCCATTTCCATTTCATTTTCCATTTCTATTTAATACCTCTTTCCATTTTTTAATACATGAATTATATATTTTGAAAAATGCTTTTCCTGCATCTATTTGGATGATCATGATATTTATCTTCCAGTCTATTAACATATGGTGTATGATATTCATTGATATGTACACGTTGAACCATTCTGGTATCCAGGGCATAAATTCCACTTGATCATGTTGTATAATCCAGTTAATGTGTTGTTGAATTTGGTTTGTTAGTATTTTGATAATTTTTTGCATGCATATTTATCAGGAATATTGGTCCATAGTTTTGCTGTAGTGCCCCTTTCTGGTTTTGGTATTAGAATAATGCCTGACTTGTAAAATGAATGAGGGAGTGATACCTCTTCTTTATTTTTGGAAAAGTTTGAGAATTGGCATTATTCTTTTTAAAGTATTTTATACAATTTATACAGTGAAGCCATCTGGTTCTAGAGTTTTCTGTGTTGAGATGTTTTTGATTACTGATACAATCTCCTTACTCATTATTGGCCTATACAGATTTTATGGGAAAAATAAAAAGTGGTAAAAGAAGGGCTTCTCTGGTGATTCAGGTGGTAAATAATCTGCCTGCAATGAGGAAGACCTGAGCTTGATCCAAATTTAGTCTTGGAAGGTTTTATACTTTCAGGAAAGTATACTCTCTCTTCTAGGTTATCCAATTTGTTGATGTATAATTGTTATACAGTGTTATACAAATTTAGTCTTGGAAGGTTTTATACTTTCAGGAAAGTATACTCTCTCTTCTAGGTTACCAATTTGTTGATGTATAATTGTTCACAGTGGCCTCATAATCTTTTATATTTCTGTTGTTTCAGTTACAATATATCCTTTTGCACATTCTATATATTTAAATTTTCTCTTTTTTCATAGTCTAAAGTTCCATCAGTTTTATTTTTGAAGAACAATTTCCTAAATTTATTTTTATATTGTTTCTTGGGCTTTATTTCATTTATTTCTGCCCTGATCTTTGCTATTTTCTTCCCCCTACTAACTTTGGGCTTAGTTCTTTTTTTTCCTGATTCCTTAAGATTTAATCAGAGACATTACTTTGTCAACAAAAGTCTGTCTAGTCAAGGCTATGGTTTTTCCAGTAGCCATGTATGGATGTGAGAGTTGGACTATAAAGAAAGCTGAGTGCCGAAGAATTGATGCTTTTGAACTGTGGTGTTGGAGAAGACTCTTGAGAGTCCCTTGGACCACAAGGAGATTCAACCAGTTCATCCTAAAGGAAATCAGTCCTGAATAATCACTGGAAGCACTGATGCTGAACCTGAAACTCCAATATTTTGGCCACCTGATGTGAAGAGCTGACTCACTTGAAAAAACCCTGATGTTGGGAAAGACTGAAGGCAGGAGGAGAAGGAGATGACAGAGGATAAGATGGTTGGATGGCATCACTGACTCAATGGACATGAGTTTGGGTAAACTCCGGGAGTTGGTGATGGACAGAGAGGGCTGGCATGCTGCAGTTGATGGGGTTGCAAAGAGTTGGACATGACTGAGCAACTGAACTGAACTGAACTGAAGATGCTAAGTTAGGTTGTTTATTTGAGAGCTTTTATTTTCTTAATTTATGCATTTTTCACTAACCTTGACTCTTAGAGCTGCTTTTGCAATATCCCATTGCCTATGTTGTGTTTCCATTTTCATTTGTTTCAAGATATTTTTCATTTCTTTTTTGACCCATTGGTTCTTCAAAAGTATTAGTTTCACATTTGTTAATTTTCCAGCTTTCCTCTTGTGTTGATTTTTAGTTTCATACCATTGTGGTTGGAAATGATACTTGGTTTGATTTCAGTCTTCTTATATTTGCTAAGACTTATATTTTGTCTTATATTGTCTGTCCTGGATAATATTTCTTGTGCACTTGAGAGAAATGTATATTCTGCTTCTGTTGATGGAATGTCCTATAAATGTCTGTTAGGTCAATTTGGTTTAATGTATGGTTCAAGTCCAACATTTCCTTGTTGATTTTCTGTCTGGATGATCTATCCATTGCTGAAAGTGAAGTATTAAACTCCTCTTTTATTATTGTATTGTCTATTTCTCCCTTCAGATCTGTTAGTATTTGCTTAATATATTTAGGTGCTCTGATGTTGAATGTGTGTATATTTATGATAGCAGTAGCATCTGGTGAATTTATCCCTTTATCATTATATAATGGCTTTCTTTGTCTCTTATTGTTTTTGGCTTAAAGTCTGTTTTGTCTGATGTAAGTATAGCCAATACCACTTTGTTTTGGTTGCCACTAGCAGGGAATGTCTTTTTCCTTTCCTTCACTTTAGGCCTGTGTGTATCTTTAAAGCTGAAATGAGTCACTTTAGTCATCATAGTGGGGTCTTACTTTTTATCCATCCAGCCACGTTGTGCCTTTTGATTGCTGAATTCAAGATGTTTACATTTTGAATTATTATTGATATGAAGGAATTACTAATGCCATTGTGTTAACCACTTTCTGCCTGTTTTATATTCTCATCATTTCTTTGTCCCCTTCTGTTTCTCCTACCTTTGTACACTCACGGTTTTCTATTTGGTGTTCTGTGCTGTTTCACCCTGTCTTTATCTCTTGTGCATCTATTCTAGGGTTTTAGTTTGTGGTTATCATGAAGCTTATGTAAGATATCTCACAAACAAAGCAGTCCATTTTAGGCTGATAGAAACTAAGCTTCAGTTGTCTTCAAAAGTTTTACCCTTTACTCCTGCCCTTTCATATTTTTGATGTTATTGTTGACCTGTTTTGTATTGTGCATTTGTTAACAAATTGTAATAGCTGTAACTGTTTTCAAATGTTCTTTTGACATTTATACTATTGTTTGAGAAACCTATATGCAGGTCAGGAAGCAACAGTTAGAACTGGACATGGAACAACAGACTGGTTCCAAATAGAAAAAGGAGTACGTCAAGGCTGTATATTGTCACCCTGCTTATTTAACTTATATGCAGAGTACATCATGAGAAATGCTAGGCTGGAAGAAGCACAAGCTGGAATCAAGATTGCTGGGAGAAATATCAATAACCTCAGATATGCAGATGACACCGCCCTTATGGCAGAAAGTGAAGAGGAACTAAAAAGCCTCTTGATGAAAGTGAAACAGGAGAGTGAAAAAGATGGCTTAAAGCTCAACATTCAGAAAACTAAGATCATGGCATCTGGTCCCATCACTTCATGGGAAATAGATGGGGAAACAGTGGAAGCAGTGTCAGACTTTATTTTTTTTGGCTCCAAAATCACTGCAGACGGTGATTGTAGCCATGAAATTAAAAGACACTTACTCCTTGGAAGGAAAGTTATGACCAACCTAGACAACATATTAAAAAACAGAGACATTACTTTGCCAACAAAGGTCCGCCGTCTAGTCAAGGCTATGGTTTTTCCAGTGGTCATGTATAGATGTGAGAGTTGGACTGTGAAGAAAGCTGAGCGCCGAAAAATTGATGCTTTTGAACTGTGGCATTGGAGAAGACTCTTGAGAGTCCCTTGGATGGCAAGGAGATCCAACCAGTCCATCCTAAAGGAGATAAGTCCTGGGTGTTCATTGGAAGGACTGATGCTGAAACTGAAACTCCAACACTTTGGCCACCTGATGCTAAGAGTTGACTCATTGGAAAAAACCCTGATGCTGGGACGGATTGGGGGCAGGAGGAGAAGGGGACGACAAAGGATGAGATGGCTGGATGGCATCACCAACTCAATGAACTTGAGTTTGAGTAAACTCCGGGAATTGGTGATGGGCAGGGAGGCCTGGTGTGCCACGATTCATGGGGTTACAAAGAATCAGACCTGACTGAATGACTGAACTGAACTGAACTGAGTGGTTCACATACCCATTCTATTACAGAATTAGAGTTGTCTAACTTTGACTGTGTATTTACCTTTACCATTATGTTGTATAGACTTTCGTATGTTTTTACGTCACAGTGTTTCTTCATTTCAACTTGAAAAACTTTCAGCGTTTCTTGCAAGGTAGTTTTAGTGATGTTGAACTTCCTCAGCTTTTGTTTGTCTAGAAAAAGTTTTTATTTCTCTTTTAAAACTCTAGGATAAATTTGCTGGATAGAGTATTCTTGGCTGGCAGTTTAAAAAATTTAACACTTTGAATACATCATGTCATTCTGTCCTGGCCTATTCGGTTTCTGCTAAGAAAGTCACAAATAGCCTCATTGGGTGTTCATTGTAAGTATGATCATTATTTATTTTCCCCTGACTGCTTTTTATAATTCTTAATTTACTTTGATTTTTGACAATTTTATTATGATTTGTTTTGGAATTTTTCTTTTTCTTTTGCATTGAGATAATAGTGTCCTCTATTACATCATGAATTTGAATGTCCAGTTCTCTACCCAGATTTGGGACATTCTCAATTATTACTTCTTAAACTTTCTGTCCCTTTCTCCTTTTCAGTTCCAAAATTCTATTCATTTGATGGGATCCCATAAATCAGGTGGCTTTTTCCTCTTTCCATTTCTTTCTCTTTGCTTCCCATTGAGTTATTTCAAAATTTGTATCTTCCAACTCACTTATTTTGTGTTCCATTTGCTCTACTGCAGATGGTCTCTGCTGCATTTTTCATATCATTTACTGACTCAGCTCTAGAATTTCTGCTTGGTTCTTTTTAAAAACGTATTCTATCTCATTGGAAAATTTCTCATTTTGAATGAGATTTTTTTTTTAAATCTTGAATCCATGTTCTTGAATTTTCTCATGGCTCATTCAGAATGGTTATTCTGAATTCTTTTACATCTAGTTCACAAAATTTCATTCCTTTGATCTTGGTTAGTATAAAATTACTATCTTTTAGTGATGGCATGTTTCCTTGCTTTTTCATATCCTTTGCAGTTTTGTATTGCTGTTTTCACATTTGAAATAGCAGACACCTCCTTAAAACATTGCCACTTGCCTTTGGATGACTGGTCTGTTAGTGTGTTATTATCTGGGTCTTTTCTCTGTCTTTGTATGAGTACACCTGTTCCTCTCTTCTTGCTTTTTCTTGTGGCAGAATTCTTAAGTTTTATATCTTCTCTGGTTCTTACAACTGACCAGGATAGCTACTGGAAGCCTCCATTTGTTTTCCATTAGGTGGCACCATGACTCAATTTTGTGGTCTTTCCCTTGAATGCCACCCTTGGCCCGTCTCCTGAGTGCTTTCCCTGTCTACCAGCGCTTACCGTTGCTTCTGCACAAAAAGCTGCAGAGTCTGGGAGGTGTGGGCTTGCACTCAGGGCCTTGCAGGGACCTGAAGACCAGTAGGGGGATCATGAGTTGTAGTACTGGTGGGCTTCCTGCTGAGTGCAGCTGTCAAAAGCCAAGTGCCTCTAATGCCCTTTGATATTCCCATCTGCCTATTTCCTGATCTCCCCGTCAAGGAGGTTCTGCCTCAGTACTCTAGATGTTGCTAGAGAGAAATAGGTTTTTCTGGATGTATCCCACACAACTGAGGTAGCTAGGCACTCATTCACTGCTCCCCTTTTCCCCTGAGGGAGAGATGCTCCTGCTTGATATTTCAGTCCCATCCTTTGTTACCTTGGGAGTTGGGTGTGCGTATGTGTGTGTACTTAGTCACTCAGTCATGTCTGACTCGTTGTGACACCATAGACTGTAGCCCACCAGGTTCCTCTGTCCATGGAGTTTTTCAGGCAAGAATACTGGAGTGGGCTGCCATTGCTGATAAAGTTCTTCTTGCTGTTTTGTCTATATTCAAACTTTTCCCCCCCTCTTTAATGACATGATGTGTTCTCTCCTCTGGAAGACTGTACTTCTTCAGTATCTTGTCTGTGGGTACCAGTTCAGGTCTGTACTTTCTAAGTGCTCCTCTGACCATTGCAAAGAAGTTGGAGCAGGTTTACTGCTCCATGGGTTCCATAGCCTGTACTATGTCTGCCTGCCTATCACTGGATCCCTAGGTGGGTGAGACTCCTCCTGGGTCCTTTGCTATATGGTGCTGGATCCTAGAATTCCTTTGTAGAAATCTACAAAGGAATTTTGTTTGTGAGTGAATGTCTAACTCTTGGTTTTAAAAGAGGGACAAACAGCAGGAATGACTTATGACACTATAATTCTGAGGGCTCTCTCTGCACCTTCTCCATTTATCAGTTCATTCTGGCCTGTTCTTAAACTTGGAAAGGAGAAATAGCATCTCACAGTGAATTACCTCAATCTTAAGGTCAGGGAACTACCCATTAAGGTCTCTCTCTAATATTATGCAATTAGTGACTCCATCTAATCTGGTAAATACTTTGTAGTCATAGATTTGGCTAATATTCTTTATCCAATGTCTATTTCAACAGACTCTCAGAAGCATATTGCCTTCACCTTTGAAGGAACAAAAGAAGTATCTTCACCTACCTCCTTATAGAGAACTTCATCAGCTTTGTTATTGCACACAGTCTTTGTGGGCAAGATCCTGAGCATGTTCAACTTTCTCAGGAGCATAGGTGCACACTGTACATCCTCATCTGAGAAGGTGTTTGGTCCTCTCTTTTAGGACATACAAATCATCACAGAGAAGCTCACAAAAGGGAACTGCCCACTGGCCCACACAGAGTGCAACGTCCTGATAACTGTCAAGCCAAGGACCACTCCATCTTTGAGATTGTCAAAGAACTATTGATCTTCTCAATACCCCCAACTTTAAAACAAACTCAACATCTTTTAGCCTTTTGAGGTTCTGCAGGCAACATATTCCTTATTCACAATTTTTCTTTAAAGCAATTTATGCTGTTAATCACAATTTGGCTCATCCAGAATAACAAAAAGCACTGATACTTTCCTAGAGACTCCCACACAGTAGATGCATTAGGCTCCCCTCATGACTCCTGGGGTCTCTGGACCACCCGTGATGACCATAAGTTATTTCTGGCACAAGAAAATGCATCCCTTGGCCCCGTATTATACACCATTAAAGTGGCAATTGCTGATCATATGCTGGATTCTCCTGGAAATGGAGACTCTCACACAGGTCCTGAATCTATGACTCTCTGTTCTCAGCTTCTCATTTTGTCTTGGGCCATGGGAGCAGCAAACTTCCAAGGCTAGCATGGGCACTGAAGACTCCTTGCTAAAATGGACATGGCACCTATGGGATCAAGATAGACCTGTACCCACAAGAGTGGTAGCCTACCCTGTCCTCAGTCCTTTGCCAGATGTCACAGCATTGGAGAAGGACAGCCTCTTCCTCACTCCTTGGATACTTGGGGAATTCCCTGAGATCAACTGAGTGAATGGCAGAGGAAGTTCATGTACTTTAGATAAGACATCATGTGTAAAGTAGCTCACTGTTGAGCTGCTGCTTTTTTACCCCTTAACTGGGCCATCTCTGATAAAGAATAGGACTCAAGGGTCAGCACATTGGCTGAACTTCAGGCTGTCATCTTTCATGGATATGTTGGCTAAAAATCAGCCTCATCTGTACATTGTTACAGATTCTTGGGCCATTGCCAATGGTCAGGCCATCTGTCTGGTCAATAGCAGGAGCAACAATTCCTTAGCCAAAGTTTCCCCTTTGGGTAAAAAGCTAGGACTATCTTGCCTCAAACATATATCCCCCAATAGAAATCAAGCTTATACATGTGTCTACATAAAATCACAATATACGGCTTCATCAAGTCATTTCTTATTTCCTTTGAAATTCTATATATCAATATAATATTGCCAATGGTGACCAAGGAACACATTTCACTTCCCAGAATATCCAATGCTGGGTGTTTGAAGGAGGTGGTAATATAAACTGAATCTTCTTTAATGACCTCAGGCTACAATGCCTCACAGAGTGCCAATAATGGCTATTTAAGTTCAAATTCAATTAGATGAAACATGGCACATTTCAGTCATCAAGCAGAAGAGTAAATTGTAATCAAGAATCTGACTCCATTTATGATGTTTGACTGCTGACAGCTTTCAAATTTCATTATCCACCCTCTTACCTCTTTCCCTGTATCCAGACAAGATAACCCACCCACTTCCTCCTTTGGTGCTGGCAGGAAATTCAAAGCACAAAGTCCCACCCTGTGCATGGAAACCCTCCCACCAGCCCCACCCGCTAACCCAGTGTGACCCACGCCAGTCTCCTCTCTTTGCCTGTCTCAAGCCATTTTTGGCATGGCAACCCACTTCAGTATTCTTGCCTGGAGAATCCCATGGACAGAGGAGCCTGGCAGGCTACAGAGTCGGACACAGCTTAGTGACTAAATCAATCAAGGGCTTGCATGGCTCTCTCCAGAAAGCCTCAGTATGTGAGTAATAGACTTTTTTATACCCTCTTGGTTTATGTGTGGTATAATCAGTCTCAACTTGCAGATCAGATTTGGGGTGATGTTGGGGTCCACCCCTGCTCTGAGGATTGCCTACACCAATCTGTAGTAAATGATCCAGTTACTTAGGCCACCAAGACTTAAATAAACCATGTGCCCTAGAAAGTTTTTCACGAGGGAAGAGACGGTATTTTTCCCCAAGTCCTTTGAGATTAATTTGTAAACCCTGTGGTTTAACCCAACAAAAGGTATCTTCTTGTTAGTGCCCTGCTATTCTGATTTTTCAACAAAGTACCAGAGAAAATTTCACCAGAAAGCTTAATAGTAATTGAACATTATTTAGAACTGTTTTCAATATTCCAGTATAGGCAATGCTTACTGTGTGATGCTACAGCATTAGCTAAGAGGTGGAATGGGCTAAATCCTGGGAGGATTAGATGTGGAAACTTGCTCCAATATCTGAACCTAGCTGTGCTGTGCATTTATTTCCATCATGGTTTATTTAAGATGTTGACTATAGTACTCAGGGATTCTTGGCAGCATTATAGCAAGAATGGCAATTATTATTGTATCACTAACTGTGGCACTCACAAGAGATGATCCAAGGTATTGCTATAGTGTAATGTCAAGGAGTAATATGGGTTACATTTTTTTTTTTAAACCCACATTGCTTCATGTAGTCAGGGCAGTACAGGGCAGTGCACCAAAATGGCACCCTCAGTTCCTGCATGGTTAACATAAAAATTGGCAGAAGCAAAATACACTTACATAAACACGCATCAGAATTTTGTTCCTGCTGCTTCCCCATCTGCAGCAATAGTTTATCAAAAGCCAGTAATTTAAGCATCATCCCAGTGTCCTAGTAGAATACACTGTTCTAGAATATGCATAGTTTAATTAGGTTGTGAAAAACAAAGCAAAGGAATATTAAGTATTCAAGAAAAAAAGCAGACTCATTTTTAGGAAGTGTCATTTCAAAGACATGAGACCATACTTTTATAGAAATACTGATTCTCCTACCAGGATATACTCATGTGTAAGAGTTTCAGGAAGTTTTTCAAAAGGATTTTCTAGCTTGAAATTACTTCAAAATTTCTTTCTTTATAAAATTATATATGACCCTTTATCCATATAGAGTTCAATTTTGTATAAGTTCTTTGTATAATTTACAAACTGACCTTAACTGTCTTGTGAGAATTTTTACTTGAAATATATTTAAATATGATTGTTAAATGTCACTCTCCGAGTAGATTTTTTCATTCTATAATCAGGTTCTGTCACTTACATTTTAGTCTTTGTTGTAGGTGTTCATTAGCTGAATGGCATCTAAGATCATCTTTCCAGTCTGGAGAGTTCCACGATGGCATAACTGGGTAGCCAGGTGGCTGCCCTTACAGCTCAGATGTGGCTTAACAGAGGGGTGGCTGCTGCTGCCCTTGAGGCCTCGGGTACAGGAAGGGGGAGGACCTTACAGTTTGGTGGGGCTTCAGATGGTTGGTGTCCGTCTTCAATGCGGACAGTAGTAAATTCTATATTTTGTGGAAGTTTTGAAATTTGTGGCTATACTGAATGGGTTTTTAGTCCTCCCAGTATTTTCTTGGTAACACCGATGCCTCAGGCATTGACACGGGCTCAGTAGGATGACTAGGAACCGCTGTGCTTAGAAGCCATTGTTATTCTTTCATCTCCTAAAGCCAGGGGCTGTCTCAGCTCCCTCCAGAATGAGGGCCAGGATTTGGCACAGCCCCCAGGGCACCTCCTTAGTGACAGCCAGTGTGGTGTGAGCATCCAGAGCCAACTCAGCCCAGTCCACAAAGACCGAGTCTTCACACCATTTCTGGATTCGAAGCAGCACGATGCTGAGGGGGTGTGAATCTAGCTTCTGCGGTGGCTTCCCAGAGCAGCTGGGAAACAACGTGCCGGCACGTGTAGTCATCACCCTGCGATCTTCATTAGAGGGAGGAAAGGGGGGATTTTTCAATTGCCTTTCTTCTGTCTCTAGTTTGTCATTCACACATTCATTCTGAGGCTGGGTGGTTTGTTCCACGTGGTCTGTCTGGAAGATTTACCAGTGGACTCAACAACTGGCTCTACTTTACCATGAAATTGTTGTCAGTTTGGTAACATCCCCCTTTTATGTGATTTCCTTCCTTCTCTATTCATATCACTCTTGCTGCACTAGGGTTACACCTTCTGTCTCATGAGAGTTTGAACCAACTCCCATTCCTTCATAGTGAGAAAAGAGTCTAAAGCCTGATAATTGAGTTTCAGAATGCTGGATACAGAGATTCAAAAGGGATCTGTGAATGCATGACCACCACAGCATTGCTTAAAACTCAGAATGTCCCACTTTTGTAGCTTGTGTCAAAAGCACTGAAAATCTTGAATTCTTTGCTCTAATCTTATGGCCATGGAGGTTTCTGTTCTTCTTCAGATCCCTTAAGAACATGATTAAGACTTAAAAAGATCACTACTTAGTCTCTTTTTCTATCTGCTCCTGGAATTGTTTGTATCTGACTGCTCAGACACATTCTGGAAACTATCCTCTTAAGAGGCTGATCAATTATTTCTAGTTTACCCCGAATCCAGAAAGGCATGAGGTGAAGCTCCATGAAAGTGGATTTGTTGGTGGCCCTGAAGTTGGAGGAAGGTGCTGAGGATCACTCCCATTATATTCTACAAGTTCCATCAATCTTTACCTGCCAAATAAAGTTCAGTAGGCTTTAGTTCTTCCTGTCTACTGCTTCTTAACTCCTCATTATTGAGACTTTGCTAGAGAGTAGATCCCTGGGTTGGGAAGATCCCTTGGAGGAGGGCATGGCAACCCACTCCGGTATTCTTGCCTGGAGAATCCCATGGACAGAGGAGACTGGCGGGCTACAGTCCATGGGGTTGCAAAGAGTCGGACATGACTGAAGCAAATTAGCATGCAGGTCAGGGTAATAGGAGTCTCCATGTAATATCCTAATTGAATGAGAAATTAAGGTATCTTGAGAGTTATATTTACTGGATGTCAATTGTCCAGTTTTGCTGAGTTTCTTTACACAGGGTGAAGGTCCTAGAAAAGAATTCCAAGAAAGGAAGTAACAATAATAGATAGAGGGAAGAAGGATGTAGTGATGTCAGCTGGATGAGCATGACTTTTCTCTCTGGTCATGCAAACAGTTTACATTCACTTATTTAAGGAAAGGGTTTTTCAAGTTAGGACTCAGGCTGAAAGGACTCGGCATGATGTAGATGCCACCCAGATCAACCACGCAAAGCCGGTATTTCTGTGGAATTGATTAGTCTGGCTTGTTTACATATTAATCTGGCTTGTTTACATCACTTAAGCTATTCCCATAGGCCCAAAGTTGTTTACCTGTCTTGTAGATTAGCTATGGTTATGGGACTAGCTAGTAAGATGTATGTAGTGGATGCTATGATGTGTTGTCCAAATCCAACTACAGGAACAAAACACTTGTTAGCTTAGCTGGTGGGGGTGTTGTGGGAAGACGTCAGCCCTCAGCTGGAAATTGTCTCAGTTGAAACAAGTCACCAGACACTTCCTGGGGTGGACTGTGTTCAGTGACTCAACCACATGGAGGTATAAAGGTTTTTGAATTTCTCTCTCCAATTCAGGACAGCTTTGAATCATCCTGTATTCAGAAAGCCTCACAGTTTCAGCCAAAATATTGTTATGATGGCATCTCTGTTCAACTTCTACCTCTGCCAATCCTGTCCCTTCCTTCCCACAGACATTGATCCCAATAACCCTTTCTGATAGGCTTGCAGTGTGCTAACCTTTGTTGTAGGTTAGATTCTTTGGGAAGCCAGCTGTTAGTGTAAGGTGACATTTAACTTTGGCATCCAGTTTAGGGGGTTGGGAGTTCAGTTGTCTTTAGGAACATCCTACTGCTCCCAGGGAAGTCAGTGGCAGGGTGGAATAGCTTTTCTTTCACTGTGGCTCTAGCTCCCCTTTGACCAACTAAGGGAAACAGACTGCCTTGTTTCTTTGCAATGGAACTGACACACGTTCTCATGTCAATCTCATTCACTTTCAAGTAATTCTCATATGAAACTCTTTTCTCCTTCAACTTGGAGTTAGTTTACACCTCTATGGCCCCTCTGATGCTGGTCCCTAGGAATCAACCAATACTGAGGCTGGAAGAAAATTCAGCTTCACACCAACTGTAATGAGAACACAGGTTTCAGCCCCCAAGATAGCTTTTGCTGGATGAAGTTGCATAGTCACACACACACATACACACACACACACACTGTATGGCTCTGCTAGTGAAAATTTCTATTCTGAGGGAAATTCCAGAGGGAATCAGCTAAGAATGGTTGAGTTAGTCTTTTGCTCTTTGATCCAGATTTTGAGACTTGTACATTTAAAGTCCAACACTAAATCTTAAATATTTTCTCCTGGCCAAGGATACTTCCTCATCTTTGAGGTCTTAATCCACCCATGAATATTTCATTTTAAGATCATGAGAGGGGCCAGGGTCATCTTAGTTCCCCCTTGGGAGGATGAATCAATTCTGAGGCATGGAAGATTTTTTGACTACATGAAGATCCAGGCCTTTGTGACACAGTCAAATTTTACTGGCTTGTGGGGAAGGAGGTGGTTAATTGGCTTGTTTATTTGAGGGCCTAAATAAGAGAGGGATTGGAGAAACAGTTCCACTGGGGCAATGAGATGGACTTTGTGGGAATGTAGGACTAGATCAATTCTGTCATTTTGGAGGTTGTGGCATGTCTCACCAATTACTTACATAGAAATAAGATATTATATCTCTCTCTTTTTTAAAGATATTATCTCTTAAAAATATTTATTTCCTGTCAGTTGAAAAGCACCAGCTAGGGATGTTGACCTCAGGAGGAGTGAGCACTTGACTCCAACAGCCTGTGTCTGCGGCTATCATTCAGAGAGCTGCCATTTGCTAGTGCTCAGAATGCAGGAGTAGAACCTCAGGAATACCTGGGAGTCAAGTCTCTCACCCCTAGGAAGGGCTTTGCTTAGTTATTCCTCAGTATTTGCACTGATTTGAAGGAAGAGATCTGGGTTTTTATAGTGCTGCTGCCATCAGTGTTCCCTGATTTGACTTCTTCCCTGTGATGACAGTCTCGACTTGTGATCCCATTTCCTTACTGTTTTGTCCAAATAGCATTTTCTTAATAAGTCACATGTCATGAGTTCTTATCCTGGGCTCTGGTCCTGGGAAATGGGAAAAGTCTTAGGCAGCCTAGGATCAAAAGCACAAAATACCTTTGAATAAAGTTTTTAAGTTTTTCTATATGTATATTATGAAATTCAATAGGATCATATCTCACTTGATAACTTATAAACTTAAACTATCATCCTGAATACAGGATGGAGAATAATTTACTTGGCTGCTGCTAAGTCACTTCAGTCGTGTCCGACTCTATGTGATCCCATAGATGGCAGCCCACCACGCTCCCCCTTCCCTGGGATTCTCCAGACAAGAACACTGGAGTGGGTTGCCATTACTTGGAAGCCATAATAAATACTTCTGAGGGTTAGTCCATGTTGATTGTGAGCAAACAAAATTTGTGATTATAGAAAATACCAATTCTAGGATCTAAAATAGTAACTCTGGGCTATATTCAATGAAATCTGATTATTAGAGTCCTTACGAAGTCCAACAATTTAGGGGTCTTTTAAAAGTATCATATAGTGAATCTGGAGACATTCCAAAACAGAAGGGACATGGTTTGCTTTAGATGTAAATTAAGAAGAACTGAGATGCAATAGGGCCTTCTTTCTCATTGTCATTTCTCCATTTCCGGACTTGGAGGTGATGTCACACCACAGGGCTTGGGAACTGGCCTCCTTGTTGGCTGTGTGGGGGCAGGGAGGTACAGCCTGGAAGAGTATGAGAGGACTCCCTTACCACAGGATGAGCTTATACCACATGGAAACAGGAGAGGCCAGGGCAAATAACATTTTGTGCACAGACTGTTCAAAAGTACATTTTCTCAGTGAAAACTTTCCAGAAAAATTTGGATTCTGTCTGTTAAGGCAGTTGATATTTCTTCACGGCACACAGCAAGATGATGGCCATACAGTAACCTTGAGTCTTTGCTCACCTCACTTCTCTTTTTTCCTTCAGTTATACTGCCCTGGCCTTGCACCTTCCATTAGATGTCATAAGCTAAAGATTAATCTCTGACTCCAGCTCTGTTTTCCGGAGGATGCAGGCTAAGACATTTATTGATT
Source organism: Cervus elaphus (assembly GCF_910594005.1). Lineage (NCBI taxonomy): Eukaryota > Metazoa > Chordata > Mammalia > Artiodactyla > Cervidae > Cervus > Cervus elaphus. The sequence goes on from NC_057826.1 coordinate 37,321,376, forward strand.
ATTTCCTTGAAGGCAATCAAGAGATACTAAAAAAAACAGAATGCTTAGGAAATTGCTAAGGGAAGATGATTGAATCTAGATTAAGACAATGTAGATCATTTCAGAGATAGGACTTAGTTTACCCCATGCTTCTCAAATTCTGAAGGATGTGTATGTCTGTTTTATTTCTCAGTTTTGGAGGACAGTAGTGAAGAAAAAACAAAAGTATGGATACAGCTGGGAAAGGAGAGAGTGGGATGAATTGAGAGAGTAGCATAGGCATATATGCATGACCGTGTGTGGAATAGACAGCTAGTGGGACGCTGCTCTGTAGCCCAGGGAGCTCAGCTCTGTGCTCTATGAAGACCTCCAGGGGTGGGATGGGGACGGGGTGGGAGGACGGCTCAAGAGGGAGGGGCTATGTGTATACTTATAACTGATTAACAAAAACAAAAAAAGCAGAAAGAACAACCACAACATTGCAAAGCAGTTATCCTCCAATTTAAAATGAATAAAGCAGAAAAAAAATACTTAAGGATAATATGGTTGTAGAAGTTAATGCAATCTTTACAAAAGGACTTATGAAATAGTAGATTGAAATATAAAGAAGAAAAAAGATGGAAAAAGACACCTTAAAATGATGCAGAAAAATTAAAGTAAAAGGACATAAAGATACACCAGGCAAATAAAAACTAAGCAAATAATTTTGTTCAATACTAATACTAACACAAGAATATAAATGTTAGTGGCAAAGACATAAATTTGACATTGATAAGAAGTATATGTCACCAACATGAGTCAAATACTTATGTAGACAGTATGCCAAAATATATGAAGTCAAATCAACACTTTTAGAACTGAAAAATAGACAAAATCAATCAGTCTAATTTTAACATATTTTTCTTGGGAACTAGAAAATCAAAGAAAACTAAAAATAAGGCTATAAATGATTCAAGCAATTAGCCACCTTGGCTTATTATAAAATTTGGCTAAGGAAAGAGTAGAAATTACAATATAACATTCTAAATCCATTGCAATAAATTCATAAAGTAGCAAAAACATTTCTGTAAATCAAATACTCTTACAAATAACATTTATTTTATTTTTTTTCTTAATCCATTCAGAAATTCACAAAACAAGCATGTGCTTTTAAGGATGCAGTTTAAGTGGTACCAAGAAGAAAATGATCTGAAATTTTATTCATTTTTAGAAAACAGGACAGAAAATAAGCCAAGCATTTAACTCAAGAATTGAGAGGAAAACTTAGTTCAAAGAAAGTAGATGTAAGAATTAACAAAGACAAAGGCAGAAGTTTCTGAGGTTGAAGGGATGGGGGAAATCAATATATGACCAATAAAACCATGACAGCTGCATTTCTTATAATATTGTTAAAGAGGCGTTCCTCTGGCAAAACCTTTTGCCAATAAATTTGAAAATATGGATGAAATGCCTAATTCTCTAGGATGATATAATATTGTTTCAAGAAAAGATTACAAGTCCTTGGCAGGACCACTAGAGTGAGTATTGGATTAATATCACTCAGATCTACCTGCCTGACATCTGGCTCCTCTTTGGAAACCTCAGAGTTAAAGTCACTCACTGAGGACATTGTGTGAACCTTGGTCTGGGAGCCTGCTCTGGACTGGTGAAGATGCTCATGTGTGCTCAGTTGTGACAGACTGCGACCCCATGGATGGTAGCCCGGCAGGCTCCTCTGTCCACGGGATTCTCCAGGCAAGAATACAAGCATGGGTTGCCATTTCCTCCTCCAGGGGATCTTCCCAGCCCAGGAAGAACTAAGTAAACACAGTGTTAAATTAAAGCTATTGTGTCTCCTGAGTCTGGCAGCAGATTGGAATCTGTAATAACCACTAATATTATTGCTAGTTAAAGAGCTACCTCTAAAAATGCAAGAGGCCTAGATGGTTTCATAACTACTTTTAAAGAACCTTCAAGCAACAGATTGCACTCCATTATTATTTACATAGTTCTGGCACATACAGTAAGATGTAACACATCTCAATTTATTTAAAATGCCTAGCATAACCTTTTTCCTAAATAGGACCAGTTGAGCACATAAAATTGTAGGTCAGTTTCACTTTTGGTGAGAGACAGATGTACAAGTTGTCTTTAGAAAAGGCATAGGAACCAGAGATCAAATTGCCAATATTCATTGGATCATAGAGAAAGCACCGGAATTTCAGAAAAACATCTACCTCTCCTTCACTGACTACAGGGATTTCCATGTGGTGCTAGTGGTAAAGAACTTGCCTTCCATTGCTAGGAGACTTAAGAGATACGAGTTCCATCCCTGGGTCAGGAAGATCCTCTGGAGAAGGAAATGGCAACCCACTCCAGTATTCTTGCCTGAAGAATTCCATGGACAGAGGAGCCTGGCATGTTACAGTTTATACAGTTGCACAGAGTCGGACACTACTGAAATGGCTTTGCTTAGCAAAGTCTTTGACTACGTGGTTCACAACAAACTGTGGAAAATTCTTAGATATGGGAATGCCAGCCAACCTTGCCTGTCTCCTGAGAAACCTGTATATGGGTCAAAAAGCAACAGTTAGAACTGGGCATAGCACAACTGACTGGTTGTGAATTGGGAAAGAAGTACGATAAGGATGTATATTGTTACTCAGCTTCTTTAACTTCTATGTAAGGCTATGGTTTTTCCAGTAGTCATGTATGGACGTGAGAGTTGGACCATAAAGAAAGCTGAGCGCCAAAGAATTGATGCTTTTGAACTGTGGTGTTGGAGAAGACTCTTGAGAGTCCCTTGGATGGCAAGGAGATCCAACCAGTCCATCCTAAAGGAGATCAGTCCTGGGTGTTCATCGGAGGGACTGATGCTGAAGCTGAAACTCCAATACTTTGGCCACCTCATGCGAAGAGATGACTCATTGGAAAAGACTCTGATGCTGGGAAAGATTGAGGGCAGGAGGAGAAGGGGACAACAGAGGATGAGATGGTTGGTTGGCATCACTGACACAATGGATATGGGTTTGGGTGGACTCCAGGAGTTGGTGATGGACAGGATGGCCTGGCGTGCTGTGGTTCATGGGGTCTCAAAGAGTCAGACATGACTGAACGACTGAATTGAACTGAATGCATAGTACATCATGCAAAATGCTAGGCTGGGTGAATCACAAGCTGGAATCAAGACTGCTGGGAGAAATATCAACAACCTCAGATACACAGATGATATCACTCTAATGGCAAAATGTGAAGAGGAACTAAGAAGCCTCTTGAGGGGGTAAAAGAGGGGAGTGGAAAAAGCGACTTGAAACTCAACATTAAACAAACTAAGATCATAGCACCTGGTCCCATCACTTCATGTCAAATAGATGGGGAAAAAGTGGAAGTAGTGACAGATTTTCTTTACTTGGACTCCAAAATCACTGCTGACAGTGAAATTAAAAGATGCTTTATCCTTAGAAGGAAAGCTATGACAAACCTAGAAAGCATATTAAAAAGCAGAGACATCCCTTTGCTGGCAAAGGCCCATCTAGTCAAAGCTATGGGTTTTCCAGTAGTCACATATGGATGTGAGAGTTGGACCATAAAGAAGGCTGAGTGCTGAAGAATTGATGTATTTAAATTGTGGTGCTGGAGAAGACTCTTGAGTGTCCCTTGGAGAGCAAGGAGATCAAACCAATAATCCTAAAGGAAATCAGTCCTGAAAATTCATTGGAAGGACTGATGCTGGAGCTCCAATACTTTGGCCACCTGATGCAAAGAGCCGACTCATAGAAAAGACCCTCGTCGTGAGACAGGTTAGTTTTACCCTACTGATGATGTGTTGTTGCCATGGTAATCCTGCTCAGTACGAGAGGAACCGCAGGTTCAGACATTTGGTGTATGTGCTTGGCTGAGGAGCCAATGGGGCGAAGCTACCATCTGTGGGATTATGACTGAACGCCTCTAAGTCAGAATCCCGCCCAGGCGGAACGATACGGCAGCGCCGCGGAAGCCTCGGTTGGCCTCGGAAGCCTCGGTTGGCCTCGGATAGCCGGTCCCCCGCCGTCCCCGCCGGCGGGCCGTCGCCCGCGTCCCTCAGGGCGCGGCGCGGCGCGCCCCGCCGCGTGTCGGGACCGGGGTCCGGTGCGGAGAGCCCTTCGTCCCGGGACACGGGGCGCAGCCGGAAAGGCGGCCGCCCCCTCGCCCGTCACGCACCGCACGTTCGTGGGGAACCTGGTGCTAAACCATTCGTAGACGACCTGCTTCTGGGTCGGGGTTTCGTAGGTAGCAGAGCAGCTCCCTCGCTGCGATCTATTGAAAGTCAGCCCTCGACACAAGGGTTTGTATTATCATATTTTTTAATTTAAAAAAAAAAAAAAGAAAAGACCCTGATGCTGGGAAAGATTAAAGGCAAAAGGAGAAGGGGATGGTAGAGGATGAGATGATTAGATAGCATCACTGACTCAAAGGACATGAATTTGAGCAAAGTTTGGGAGATGGTCAAGGACAGGGGAACCTGGTGTGCTGCAGTCCATGGGATCACAAAGAATAGGACACCACTTAGCGACTAAACAACAAGAGAAATTTTAAATCAAACATACTAGTAAACTTTGCTATTATCTCTCAAAATTAAAAAATGTTTATTTGACCAGAAGTTCTACTTCTAAAAATTAATTCTATGAAAGAATTGTGCATGTATGTACATCAGTAACTAATTAACTATAGCATTATTAGTGTGACCAAAAATAAAATTATCCTAAATGTCCACCAACAGGAAGATGGTTGCACGAATCACATTATAACCATTCTATGGAATTTCATATAGTTGTTAAAAAGCTACATAGAGTTAAAAGAATGAAGTGGGAATGTGTATGGGTATATGTCCATACATAGACAGGGCAATATACATACACATGTATTTATTTATATGCATTTAGAGTGTGAGATGTGGAGCTGCAAGACTCAATGTTTTGTCCAGGCTATGCAACCTTGTGTGTATCTCCTAACTCTTCTAATTCTGAAGTTCTACAACTCAGCAGTATTTAATGAGATATATATATGAAATAGTTTGTATCTTCTAATCCCCAAACCCCCAATTCATCTCTCCCTGGCCCTCCTCTCCCTCGGCAGCCACAGTCTACTCCCTATGTTGTGAGTCTGTTTCTGTTTGTACATATGTACATCTGTGTCATACTTTAGAGTCCACATATGAGTGATATATGGTATTTGTTTTTCTCTTTCTGTGTATGATAATCTCTAGGTCCATTCATGTAGCTGCACATGGTGTTAATTTCATTCTTTTTAATGACTGAGTGATATTCCATTATGTGTGTGTGTATAGTCTTCTTTATCCATTAATCTGTCAATGGGCATTTGGTTGTTTCCATATTTTGACTGTTGTATATAGTGCTGCTATGAACATGAGAGTACATATACCTTTAAAAAATCTTTTTATTTACTTATTTTTATAATTTTTATTGGAGTATAGTTGATTTTAGTGTTGTCTTTCTGCTGTACAGCAAAGCGAATCAGTTATACATATAATTATATCAGCTCTTTTTTAGATTTTCCCATATTTGTCATTACAGAGTATTTTTTGTTTGTTTTTAATTAATTAATCTATTTTAATTGGAGGCTAATCACTTTGCAATATTGTAGTGGTTTCTGCCATACATTGACATGAGTCAGCCATGGGTGGCATGTGTTCCCCATTCTGAACCTCCCTCCCACCTCCCTCCCCATCCCGTCCCTCTGGGTTATCCCAGTGCACCAGCCCTGAGCACCCTTTCTCATGCCTTGAACCTTGATTGGCAATCTGTTTCACATATGATAACATACATGTTCCAATGCTATTTTCTCAAATCATCCCACCCTCACCTTCTCCCACAGAGTCCAAAAGACTGTTCTTTACATCTGTATCTCTTTTGCTGTCTTGCATATAGGCTCATTGTTACCATCTTTCTAAATTCCATATATATGCATTAGTATACTGTATTGGTGTTTTTCTTTCTGAGTTCCTTTCTGTATAATAGGCTTCAGTTTCATCCACCTCATTAGAACTGATTCAAATGCATTCTTTTTAATGGCTGAGTAATATTCCATTGTGTCATTACAGAGTGTTGAGTAGAGTCCCCTGTGTTATACAGTAGGTCCTTGCATGCATGCTCAGTCACTTCAGTCGTGTCAGACTCTTTGCAACCCGTGGACTGTAGCCCACCAGGCTCCTCTGTCCATGGGATTCTCCAGGCAAGAATACTGGAGTGGGTTGCCATGCCCTCCTCCAGGGGATCTTCCTGACCCAGGGATTGAACCCAGGTCTCCTGCATTGCAGGTGATTCTTTACCCACTGAACCACCTGGGAAACCCACGGTAGGTCCTTATTAGTTACCTATTTTATATATAGTAGAGTGTATATGTCAATTCCAATCTTCCAATTTATCCCTCTCCCCCTTCCCTCTCAGGTAACCATAAGCTTGTTTCCTAAATCTGTAGCTCTATTTCAGTTTTGTAGGTAAGTTCATTTGTACTTTTTTTTTTTTTTAGATTCTACATGCAAGTGATATTATACAATATTTGTCCTTCTCTGTCTGACTTACTTCACTCAGTATGACAATCTCTAGGTCCATTCACGTTGTACCAATGGCACTATTTCATTTTTTGTGGCTGAGAAATATTCAATTGTATATGTGTACCACATCTTCATTATCAGTTCCTCTGTTGATGGACATTTAGGTTGCTTCCATGTTCTGGTCATTGTGAATAGTGCTGCAATGAACATTGGGGTGCATGTATCTTTTTGAATTATAGTTTTCTTTGGATATATGCCCAGAAGTGGGATTGCTAGATCATACGGTAGCTATATTTTTAGCTTTTTAAGGAAACTTCATACTGTTCTCCCTAATGGCTGCACCAATTTACATTTCTATGAACAGTGTAGGAGAATTCCCTTTCCTCCACCCCCTCTCTAATATCTATTGCTTGTAGATTTTTGATGAGTGCCATTCTGACCAGTGTGGGTGGTTTTGATTTGCATTTCTCTAATAATTAGAGATGTTGAGCATCTTTTTATGTGCTTTTTAGCCATCTTTATGTCTTCTTTGGAGAAATGTCTGTTTAGACCTTCTGACCATTTTTTGATTGGATTGTTTGTGGGATTTTTTGACATGAGCTGTTTGTATATTTTGGAGATTAATCTCTGTAGGTTGCTTCATTTGCAGATATTTTCTCCTATTCTGTGGGTTGTCTTTTCGTTTTGTTAATAGTTTCCTTTGCTGTGCAAAAGCTTTTTGAATTAGAGTTTTCTCCAAATATATGCTCAGAAATGGGATTGCTGGATCACGTGGACACTATTTTTATTTTTTTGAGGAACCTTCCTACTGTCCTCCATAGTAGCTGCACCAATTTATATTCTTACAACAGTGTAGGAGGGTTCCCTTTTCTCCACACCCTTGCTAACATTTTTTTATTTGTAGAATTTTTGATGATGGCCATTCTGACCAGTGTGAGGTGATATCTCACCGTGATTTGATTTGTGGTTTTCTCTAATAATTAACAATGTTGAACATCTTTTTTAGGTGCCTGTTGATCATCTGTATATCTTCTTTGGAAAAATGCCTACCCAATCAAACAGTGGGCAGAAGCCCTTAATAGTCATTTTTCCAAAGAAGATATACAGATGACCAACTGCTACTGCTAAGTCACTTCAGTCGTGTCTAACTGAAGCCTATTAAGGGCTTCTGCCCACTGTTTGATTGGGTAAGCATTTTTCCAAAGAAGATATACAGATGACCAACTGCTACTGCTAAGTCACTTCAGTCGTGTCTAACTGAAGCCTATTAAGGGCTTCTGCCCACCGTTTGATTGGGTAAGCATTTTTCCAAAGAAGATATACAGATGACCAACTGCTACTGCTAAGTCACTTCAGTCGTGTCTAACTGAAGCCTATTAAGGGCTTCTGCCCACCGTTTGATTGGGTAAGCATTTTTCCAAAGAAGATATACAGATGACCAACTGCTACTGCTAAGTCACTTCAGTCGTGTCTAAATGAAGCCTATTAAGGGCTTCTGCCCACCGTTTGATTGGGTAAGCATTTTTCCAAAGAAGATATACAGATGACCAACTGCTACTGCTAAGTCACTTCAGTCGTGTCTAACTGAAGCCTATTAAGGGCTTCTGCCCACCGTTTGATTGGGTTGTTTGTTTTTTTTTGTTGTTGTTGTTGCTGTTGTTATTGAGTTATACGAGCTGTTTGTATATTTTGGATATTAACCTCTATTTTCAAATAGAGGTTGCATCATTTTCAAATATTTTTCCCCATTCTGTAGGTGTCTTTTCATTTTGTTTATGGGTTCCTTTGCTAGGCAAAAGCTTGGAAGTTTGATCAGGTCCCATTTGTTTATTTTTGTTTTCATTTCTGTCATCTTGAGAGACCTAAGAAAACATTGGTATGATTTATGTCAGGAATGTTTTGCCTATGTTCTCTTCAAGGAGTTTTATGGTGTCATGCCTTATATTTAAGTCTTTAACCCATGTTGACTTTATTTTTCTGTAGAGTGTGAAGGTATACTCACATTTCATTCATTTACAGTGGCTGTCCAACCTTCCCAACACCACTTGCTGCACTGTCTTTTCCCCATTGTATATTCTTGCCTCCTTTGTTAAAGATTAATTGATGATAGATATGTGGGTTTATTTCTGGGTTCTCTCTTCTGTTCCATTAATCCATGTGTATGTTTTTGTGCCAATACCACACTGTTTTGATTACAGTAGGTTTAGAGTATTGTCTAAAGTCTGAGAGGGTTACGCCTCCTGCCTTATTCTTTTGCTTCAGAATTGCTTTGGCAATTGTGGGTCTTTTGTGGGTCTATTTAAATTTTATGGTTATTTGTTCTATTTCTAGTTCTATGAAAAACATCATGGGCGATTTGATAGGGATCACATTATATCTGTAGATTACTTTGGGTAGTATGTTCATTTTAACAATATCCTTTCAATCCAAAAGCATGGGGTATTTTTCCATTTCTTTGAATCATCTTCAGTTTCCTTCATTAGTAGTTTATACTTCTCAGGGTATAAGTCTTTCTCTCCTTGCTCAGGTTGATTCCTAGGTATTTTTTTCTGATACAGTTTTAAAGAGATTGTTTTTCTACTTTCTCTTTCTGGTATTTCATTGCTAACATAAATACAACCAATTTCTATATGTTAATCTTATATCTTACTATCCTGCTGAATTCACTTCTCAGTGCTAGTAGTTTTTGTGTGTAGTCTTTGGTATCTTCTATATATAGTATCATGTCATTTTGCAAATATTATAATTTTATCTCTTCCCTTACAGTTTGGATAGCTTATACTTTTCTTGTATGACTGCTGTGACTAGGACTTCTAGTACTATATTGAATAGACATGGTGAGAGTGGGCATCATTGTCTTGTTCCTAATTTTAGGGGGGAAGCATTCAGCTTAAATGCTGAATTTCACCATTGAGTATTATGTAGGCTGTGAATTTGTCATAAACAGCTTTTATTCTGTTGAGCTCTGTTTCCTCTATATTCACTTTGGTAACAGTTTTTAAAAAACTTATTTTTAACATTTATTACAAATGTTGCAGTCAGTTTGGTATATGCCAACATTCATGCAGTTTTAACAGTTAGGAGTATAAAAAACACTTAACGATTTCCAAAGGGGTATATATGTGATACAGTCTTCATTTCAGAGAAGCATAAGTGACTGAATTACTGTCTGCTCTTCAGTGTTTCACCTCAGCATTACATTGCCTCATCAAAGCAAGTGCCTTTGGTTACTGAAGTTTTGGATATTTGCTATTTTCAGTCCTTCAAGACAGGTAGCTCAAGTGAATTTTCCATCTCTGAGGGAGTCACGTCCTGTTCCGTTGTCCTGCTTATTTGTAAACCCCCTAAAATGGCTCTTCTCAGCTCTTCTTCCTCCAACTTGGCAACTAACTCTGACTTCGAAATACCAGTTTGGTCTTGGTCACCACAAATTTATTACATAAATGACTGCATCCGTGTTTGAATAATAACATCAGTTGTCTGCCCTCCCAAATCCCAGACTTAGAATTTAAGGTTTTTGTATGTTACCATCTCAATATTAAATCCAATGGTAGGAATAGTAACAATGACTTCTCCAACCTGTAATCAGTACAAAATTGTGGTTTTTCCTGCTCCATTTAATTCCAAAATTAAACTTCTCATCTCCTAGGTTCCAAACAAACTGGAAAAAATGCTTGAGAAAACGTCACCCATGATGAACCGCCTGTCCACCCTCATCAACCAAAGCCAGTTCGGCTCCCGGGCAGTTTTCTTGAAAACTTGCTTAGCCTGAAACTTCTGTATTGCATTCCTGGCAGTGCTTGGAGCAAGGGGCCGTGGCAACTGCACACCAGGAAACTGGTAAGAGTTTAATTTTATCAAATGCTTTTTCTGCATCTATTGAGATTATTATGTGTTTTTTGGTTTTTGTTGATGTGACGTATCACATTGTTTGATTTGCATATGTTAAACCATCCTTATGATCCTGGGATGACTCCAGCTTGGTTGTGGTGTATGATCTATGTGTTGCTGAATTCAGCTTGATAATATTTTGCTGAGAATTTTTGTACCTGTATTCGTCCAAGATATTGGCCTGTAATTTTCTGATAGTGTCGTTGTCTGGTTTTGGTATCAGAGTGATGGTGGCTTCATATTGATAGAATGCCTTTGGGAGTGTTCCCTCCTCTTGTATCTTTTGAGAGAGTTTAAGAAGGAGTTGTACAAGTTCTTCGTGTGTTAGTTAGAATTCCCCAGCAAAGCCATGTGGTCCTGGACTTTTGTTTGCAGGGAGGTTTTTGGTTTTGTTTTTTTAATATAGATTTATTATATAATTTTTATTACAGATTCTACTTATTGGTCTATTCAAATTGTCTCTCTTCTTAATTGAGTTTTGGTGGGTTGTGTTTCTAGAAAGTTGTCCAAAGCTGCCCATTTCTTCTAGATTGCCCAATTTGTTGGCAATGATAATACTCTCAGATGGTCTTTTTTTTTTTTTTAAATTTCTGCAGTATCTGCTGTTATTTTCCTCTTTTCTTCCCCTTATTTTGTTTATTTAAGTTCTCTCTCTTTTCTTGGTAAGCTGGGCCAGAGGTTTGTCAATTTTGTTTACCTTTTCAAAGAATCAACTTTAAGTTTTATTGATTTTTTTTCTATTTTTTAATCTCTATTTTATTTTCCCTTTCATCTTCATTATATCTTTTGGATAACTTTAGGTTTTGTTTGTTCTTCTTTTTCTAATACTTCAATTGGAGGGTTTTATATTCAAGTATTTTTAGACTATGATACACTCTCAAGATGTTAAAGATCAAAATACTCAGAGATGATAAAAAATTTATTCTTAAATGATGGAAAATTTCCAGCATTATCTTGCATCCAGTTAATACACAGGGGCAAAAAGGGACTTCCCTAATGGCTTAGGGATAAAAAACCTGCCTGTCAATGCAGGAGACTTGGGTTTGATCACTGAGTTGAGAAGATCCCCTGGAGAAGGAAGTGGCAACCCACTCTGGTATTCTTGCCTGGGAAATCCCATGGACAAAGGAGCCTGGCTGGCTGCAGTCTATGGGATCGCAAAAGTCAGACACAACTTAGCAACTAACAACAACAACAAAAGGCCATTGTACATGTCAATAATACCAAACAGAAAAGCAACTTGGATATTAAGAAGTACTGTACTAACCATTATATCACACTGCCTTTTTAGGCCACCTTCAGATATCACATACATTAAATTATATGCTTTAACTTTCCACCTAGCTCTTCTCATCAAAAGAGAATGGATGTAAGTCTGGTCTAGATCAATAATGATATTCTCCAAAACCACTCTCTAAAGTTACTTCTTGTCTGAATGTTTTTCTTGGGGTCTGGTAAACCATCTTATCCTTAAACTGTGATAGGGCAATTTAATTGGTTTCCTGGTGGAGCATACAGGGATAACTGAAAGACACTGATATTTACAGTGTCAAGTTAAACTAGCATCAATCTCACAAAGCATATTGGAAGAATAAGCTGCCTAGCCATACATGAGTTTACTGAAGTTTTGTGCTGTAAAGAGTCTATCAACAAAGGCAATTTCTGAGAGGATGGGGTACTTAGATTGTTATTTCACTTTCTGAAAAAGTATTTTGAAATAGCATCTTTGCTATGGCTACAGGATTTATTGAGTACAGGAGGCACAGCTAGTAACTGGTTACTAGTCTGACACTGATGTGATTCAAGTAGAAGTGATGTCAGATGTAAGGTCTTACCCTTTCCTGTGGTATTTAAAGAATTAAAATGGCTTGTTAAAGCTTTAAGTAAATGAGGGCAGAACCAGCAGTGTTCACTGTGTGGTTGATTCTATATGACTTGAGCAGGCTGGATACTTTGCTTAGTTTCATCTTCATGTGATCTGAATTAGCTGAGTGACCAGACATCATCTCTTCTAACATATTCATTTTAAAGAATGGGAAAGCATCACTGAGGTTAACTTGTTGAAGTAACCTACCTCTCTTTAAAGAGCTGAACCTCAGATTAAGTTTTCCTGAAATCTAACCCATTTCTCTACACTGGATAAAATTGCCCCCAGCTCCACTTTTAGCCACATCTTTTATGGGTTGAATTGTGTCCCCTCAAAAAATATTTTGCATTCCTAACCCCCTGTAGCTATGAATGTGACCTTATTTGGGAACAGAGTCATTGCAGATGTAATTGCTTAAGACAAGGTCATACTATTAATACAGGGTAGGTCCTTAAGCATGTGACTGGTGTCCTTATAAGAAGGAGAGTTGGACACAAACACAGAGGGAAGAGAGCCACATGAAGACAGAGTCAGAGGTTAGAATTACACTGCCACAAGCCAAGGCGCACTTGAGGCTCTCAGGAGCTGGACCAGGTAAGGAAGGATCCTCCCATAGAGGCTGTAGAAGGATGTGGCCCTGCCAGCACCTTGGTGCCAGTCTTCTAAAGTGGGAAGACAGTTCATTTCTGTTGCTTTAAATGTGTGGTGCTTTGTTACAGCAGCCCTGGGAAATTAATACAACATGTAAAAATTAATTCTGTGGCCTTGTGTGAAGGTACCGTGTTTATGCCATAGCCAATAGCCAGATTTCAGCACTCTAGGCAGCAGGTGACTTGTAATTAGTATTGTGTTTAATTGATTGAACCAGAAGGTCTGATGCTTTCATAAACTGCACCTCTGAAATCTTCATGCTAGAAACAGTTAGCCTTTCAATAACTTTAATACCTACTTTTAAATACTTATATAATTAATTCTATTGGACATTCTATTTATAGTGACTAAAATGTGGACACAGTTTGGTGGGTATACATATTGGCTCAATGTTTGAAAAGGTCTGATTACTCTAGATTGCCTAATAGCCGTGTATTTCACCATTTTTCACACTCTGAGAGCTGCCAACAAGGAAGTAGCTCTTCTATATAATTGTCACAACTCTTGTCAGAGTTGTCTCTACTTCTGTTTTAATAGCAATACTAATTATTATAAAGGGTGTACCTATGTATGATTGACTAGGTGGACTTCATTGTAGTGAAGTGCACTGCGGTTTACTCAGTTTATCTAATAAATGGCTCCAGAGCTTTTGTGTTCAGAATAGAGTGGGGAATAGCATTGACACTGCCTTCCCTATAAGTATATGACTTAACATGAGCAGTGAGTTCATCACTGGAATAATTTCTGTTTAATTACAGTGGTGACAAATGTTATGAGCATGAGCACAAGCTGGGATGGGGAGTTACATATAACCTGAATTGGCTGGAGGAGAAAATCAGTCAGAAAGGCATCTGAGGAATTGATACAAACTCTGTTTCTGACAAGAGAGTTGGAAGCTCTCAGCACTCACCCCATCCATCTGTAAATCCTGTGAGTGCTCCTTCAGTCTGGATCTTTAATCCAGTTTTTTCATTGCCAGTATTGCTAATACTGTGATGGCTATTGCAATACCATCACCTCAGCACCTGGACTATTTTAATATGATCCTGTTTCTTGCTTCCATCCTTACCTTCTTATAGTCTGTTCTTATCACAGCGGCCAGACTCATTCTTTAAAACTATGACTCAGACCATGTCTGTCCTCTCTCCAATAGCTCCCATGATTTCCCAAACTGGTATAAAGTCCAGAATCCTTACAGTGGTTGATGGTTGATAAACCACCCTTCTGACCTCATCTCCAATGCCCTCTGCCTCCCTCCCTCTGACTCCTTCCCTCTGTTCCAGCTGCACTGGCCACCCTGCTGAGAGGTTTCACTTTGGCTGTTGATTTTTGCTTTATGTCCTTTTTTCTTATTTGGAATGCTCTTACCAAGACAGCTGATCAGCTCACTTATGCATTTCATGTCTCTCTCAGTTGTGACCTTTTTAGACGGTCTTTCCTGGCCATTCAGTAAAAAAATGACAACTCCCTGGTTTCCCTGTCATTCCCTGCCCATCTCACTTTGTCTTTGTCCCCCCCCCCGCCCCAATAGAATTTAGCATCATTGAAAACCTTTCACTTTGTTGCATGGGGTAGGATGGGGGTGTTGGAATGACCTGGACCAGCAGTTGTATTCATACAGTGTGGATAGGAGCTTCTCTTGTTGAAGGAGTTGAAAGGCCACTGTGAAGGGAGAGCTCTGAGCAGGGGGCAGATGGCAAAGGAAAAGGAGAGGTAGGCAGGACCAGATCCTGGGGGCCGCTGAAGGCACGTTAGAATGAGTGTCCCAAGCCCGAGAGAAACATGTAGCCACTGACAGTTTTCAATGGGAGAGTGATGATGCATGTACATACTAAGACCCCTGATGATTGTGGGTAGAGAATGGTTGGGAAATAACAAGTTTGGAGCAGTTCATTCCAGCGATCTGGATGGGAGGTGACATGTTCTAGATCATTAGGTTTACCTGAAGAGAGGGATGGTGGACAAGGTTGGGGACACTGGGGAGACTATCAAGACTTCTCCTGAAGGAACAAGGGTGTAGGGGGGTGGCTCTTGCTCAGCCTGGAATCTTGAGATAGAGTAGGTTTATGAGAATTGAAGCTAGGGGCTGGAAGAGCAGACCATGGATTCTGTTTTAGATATGTGGTCTTTATACTACAATTCTTCGCACAGCCAGACCCATTTATCTAATCCCCTTGTTAACATTTCTACTCACATACTTACAAGGCAGCTCAAAGTTTAGCATGTAGCCTGGATATGGTGTTTGAATTTGTGGAAAAGATCTTCCAAGGAGAGGTGTGAGAAGTCATCACATGGGAGCCTGGACTGACCCCTGAGATGTTCTAACTTATAACAGAAATCAGATGGAAAAGAAAAATTCCCATAAGATGGCCCCTTTCTCCTTGGAGATTCACTCTGATCAATTTTTGACAGATGAAGAAACAGATGCTGAGAACAGGGAGGCAACTTGCCTGCTCTCCTGGGTAGTTGGGCAGTGAGATTAAGCAGTCTTTCTGGATTTGGGTAGAGTAGGAGTAAATAAGTCAAAATAAGAGGTTTTTGAACTTTTAGCAGAGTGTTTATGTCATATTACCACTTGGACAAGAGTCTTATATATGTTCCTATCTTCTTCCATGTGAAATCTATGCCCACCCCATTTAGAAATACCTAGGAAAGGTCCTTCCATTATTATTATTTTTTTTTTCAGAAACCTCCCCTCTGTATCCTTGTCACACTAAAAATTTACTACATGGTGCAAGGTGGTTTTAATTTTTGAATTCATTCTCTTTTTCTCCCCGCCTGTCTCCTGTCTTTCTCTCTCTCTCCCTCTTTCTTTCATTTTCTCCTTGGATTGGGATCTGCAGCTTTTAACACTGTCAGTATGCAATACATTGTTGATAGACATGCATCTAAATAGAATATGCAGAATGCAACAGAAGCGCATTTTTAAAAAGTTTAATCCTAGAGACGTTTCAGTGTGTTCTAAGGGGAGCTGTAATTCTCTGTGATCTGGACAAAGAATAGATTCAGATCATTAGCATTCTCTCCTCACAGTAGGGGGGAAGTTTTGCAGTAAATTATACTCATCAGGGCTCCCATAGACCCTTGCGAACAAGGCTCGCTGAGCCCTTGCTTGGAAGTTACTGCTACCAGCTTTATAAGGGAGGCAGGAACTAGTTAAGACAAACTGCGAACCATGAATGTGGATTCTATAGGGTACTCACCAGATCAATGTTAGTAGAGCCCCTAAATCTGCTCAAAAGAACCTGTTATCTCACCTCCTTAGAGTTATCACAGAATTTTAAGTTAGTGCTTCAATGCCCTTTACAAAGAGTTTAAGTCCTTTGCTTTTCCCCATGAACATTTTCGTCAAAATGTACTTGAGCTCCAATTGCTTGGTGAAAAATAGGTCACTGCTAGTCATGTTTAGCATTCTTCTTTCTTCCCCTTTGGGATAGAATCTGCCTTCAGACTATTTTTCACACAGAATAAGGATTAGTGCCTCTTTATCAATGTTGTCCATATCCCCCCTCAGTGTACTTTATTATCACTGCTAGAAGGTGCTTCTCTAAGACTGAGTTGTAGAGCTGTTAAAAAAAAAAGTCAAGCTCCCCAAAGCCAGGGAAAATTGAAATGTCGCTCTTTACAAGGAGTTTTAGGAGGGAGACTAAGCGTTTACTTCAGTACAGACCATCCATTCTAGGGCCCAGTTTAGAAACTTTCAAAATCAATTTTAAATCTTTTCTTTACAGCTTTCACATCCCTTCAATATCATCCTTTTTTTTTTTTTTTTTATTATGAGATTGCCTTGGCGAGGCAGCCCAGGCCAGGCCGGGGCGGGGTGGGCTGGAGGGGGTGGGCCAGAGGGACGCCGGTGGTCGATCTGTCGTCCAGGCCGGTCACTCCTGTGCCCGCAGCTCTGCACACCGGCCCGGCTGCCCCCGCCTGCTGCCTGCCTGCCCCAGATGCGCTGAGCCTGCCTGCTGTTTGGCAGACATTTCCCTTTGTTTGTGCTCCTTGCGCTGCTCTAATAACCCTCCTCAAGGCCAAATTAGATTTATATGGAAGGAGAAGGCAGCTAGAGGCTTCAGAATGACTATGCTAATTAGAAACCAAAATATAAACAGCAACTCCACATGGATGTATTAAATAGGCCAGCATTCTCCACAGCAAATCAAATTAAGAGAAATCCCATTACCTCGCTCAGGGCTTCTGCATTTTTTTCCTGACCGCCTGTTTTCCTGTTTGAACAGGACAAGGGCATGAATATATTTCATTCTGGGTCTGGTTCTAAACTACGGTCTGTTTCTCTCTCAGCCCAAACTACAATGATTCCAAGTCATTATTCACAATTACAGCAAACTCATTTTTTTAAAATCCACTGTAAGTTTATATATCACCCTCTAAAGATTTTAGGCTTTGATGCAGCCTCAAACATTTCATTTATTTTCACCAGCTTGGCTTCAGTGTTAACTAGTTACCACAAAGTATTCTAAACAGACTTCTGGAAAGCCCCATGGATCCTATGAGAATTTATGATTATCTGTTACAGGAAATGAATATTCCATCCCTTAATTTCTAACCTTGTGCAGTCAGACTGATGCTACAAAGGAATGTAAAACAAAAATAACCTGTCTCCTTCAAATGAACCAGTACTAGTTGTCAGGAAGTTTTTAGGAGCTCAGTATTACCGGTGGCAAAGCAGGTAGGAAAAGTAGTCACTTTTGCAGTTAAAAGTTGCTGAGCTAGTGATGGAGGCGGCATTGGAAATGAGAGGTTTTCTCAGAGGCTGGGGAAAGAGAAGGCAGGTCTCCATTAGCCACTGGAAAAACTATTTATGTACAAGTGAAAGTGACAATCGCTCAGTCGTGTCTGACTCTCTGTCACCCCATGGAGTTAGTCCATGGAATTCTCCAGGCCAGAATACTGGAGTGGGTAGCCTTTCCCTTCTCCAGGAGATCTTCCCAATCCAGGGATTGAACCCAGGTCTCCCACATTGCAGGCTGATTCTTTATCAGCTGAGCCACAAAGGAAGGCAGGTACACCAAACCTTGCATAGGGTGGAGAATCATGGCTCTTGTCTTTCAACTTTTAAAAAACTGTATTTATTTTTAATTGAAGGATAATTGCTTTACAGTATTGTGTTGGTTTCTACCAAATAGCAACATGATCTTTCAACTTTTTATGAAAATAAAATTTTCACTACTCATAGCACTATATGACGAGTCCTCTAATGATACAACAGTGAGCAAGCTGGAAGTCCCTGAGGCAGGGGTAGGATGCTGCAGGAAGATAAGCCCCAAGAAAACCAGCAGGGGACTGAGAAACTGGAACTTCAAGGCAGCCAGGACAGCAGAGGTGCTCCTTCAGCTGAGTTCCTGTAGGAGAAATCATGAAAGTACGTTTTCCACCCTACTTCTGGGCCAAGTTCATCATGGTCTTATCAACTCCTTTCCTGCTCAGTGTGAGAACTCCAATTCCTTTTTCTTTCTTTTGAAGAGAAGTCACACCCCAATTTTTGCAAGTCAGAAGCAAACCAATCTATTGTAACCAGAAAGGAATCAGAGAATTGTGGTTAAAGAAAGTAGTGGGGAGGGCAAGCACCTTGGCAGAAGATGAGAATTCTGGTCCTCAGGATTAAGTAATGATGGCCATCCCTTCACAACAGCACATATAGACCACTCTTTTCTGTTTTACTTGATGATCCCTTTCTCAGGACTGTTTCTTCTTATAAAAATATTAAGCCTACTGCTTCTTCTGGGGAAAGCTAAGAAGAGTGAATAGAAGGAATTTCAGGTTACATCATGTGTTTCTCTAGGCATGAATACTGTAGTGAGTTGCCTTTACCTTTTCCAGGGGATTTTCCTGACCCATGGATTGAACCCAGGTCTCATGCATTGCAGGCAGATTCTTTGCCATCTGAGCTAGATTCACATTACTTAGGGAAAATAAGCTTCTCTGAGAGCAACTCATTTACCTGTCATCTGCCATTCCAGTGAAGTGCTTAGCATTAATTTTCTTTTGTGGTTTTTGTGACAAAGACTCTCTCCTCTTTCAAAATTTAGTCAAGCTCCCCTGAGCCTTCCTTTAGACTAACTCTTGGCCTTGGTTTTACCATTTGGGGCCTTCTTAGCCTAGTTGTAGCAAGAATCCTGCTAAGTCAGTTTAGGGATAATCCTTTTACTCTGGATGTCTGATCATCCTTGTACCTAATCTAGCTCCTCATCCCCTAGGATCTCCCAGATGACAATTGATCACCTGGCCTGCCTTCAGCAAAAATCCTATTAATTCAGTTTAGCAAGAATTACCCCTTCTTGGTAATTTTCCATCCATCTCCCACTGCCTCCCATAGCCATAAATCCTCAGTTATCTTTACAATATTCTGAGTTGTGTTTCATCTCTCTGCCCCCATGGCAATAGTCTTCACATCTATTGCAAAAATCCTGAGTAATGTCTTCTTTACTGTTTTAAGTATAAGAATAATTTTTCTAATTCTTGGCAAGAATAGTTGTCCTTTTATGATAAAAACAGTTGAATAAATGAAACATCTGTTTGACATCTTGCTTAAACCAATTTTTGTGTGTACATTATATAAATGTACATATACCTACATACATATGTATATCAATCAGAAGATTCCTGAAAGAATGTCAAAGAAGTAATTTTAAATATTTTTTTTATTACATATTACTACTTTTGGGGTAAAACTCTAAATTGTTAGCAAGTGTACAAAATCTTCTTGATTAGCCCTTTTCCTCCAAGCCTCTTACTTTCCACCCGGTTGGAACAGTGTTCCTCTATTTCAACTTTGTGGGCTTCCCTGGTGGCTCAATAGTAAAGAATCTGCCTGCAATGCAGGAGACCGGGCTTTGATCTCTGGGTCAGGAAAATCCCCTGGAAGAAGGCATGGCAACCCACTCTAGTACTCTTGCCTAGAGAATCCCACGTACAGAAGAGCCTGGCAGGCTACAGTCCATAGGGTCGCAAAGAGTCAGACTTCATTACTGAAGCAACTTAGCACACACACATGTGCTTCACCTTTAGTCTAAATATCCAAGGCATGCAAACAGGCCATAAAAAAGAAAAAAAAAAAAAAAACAACAACTCTAGGTATGTGTCACCCAACATGGGAACCATTAGGCAAAAATGACTATTAAGTTTAAATTAAATAAAGTTAAAATTGCCTCAGTCACAGTAGCCACATTTCCAGTGTTCAGTATGCAACTATGACTAGTGGCTACCATATTTGTTAGCACAGATGGAGAGGATTTCCATTATCTATCATCGTTAGAAAATTCTATAGGATAGTGCTGATCTATATAATTCAGGCTTGCAGGAGCAAAAAGTGTAGACAGCTCTCATAGCTAGGCTTCCAAGAGCATACAGTGTGGAGAGTATTTCATACCAACTTACCTCATTTACTAAAATTTAAGGCTTGTTGTGGCACATTCTGTGAATCCTTTCTTGGTTCCCCCAGCACAAATTAATCAACATTTGTTTCTGTTGCTTATACAATGTGTTTGGTTTCCCGGCTACAAATCGGAAACCTAAGAAGCAGAACCTGTTTCTAAATCTATAGGAATAAGCAGATAGAGGGAAGAGTCTTGTCTCTGATGAGTTTACCAAAATACTGGTGACTTTGGGAAAGCTGAATCTTTGGAGAAGGTCCAAATCCTTGGCTCTTTCACAGGTGTCATAGATACTGACAAATTATATATCTCTATATTTACAGATACTGAAATTGAGGTTTAGGAGTTAAAAATACCTGCTTTAGCGTTGTTGTGAGCATCGGTTTAATAAATCACTTAGCACTGTGCATGGCATATAAGTACTTAATATTGGGTATCATTTAATCTAAATTTTGCATCCTTATTTTTTTTTAAATTATTCAGATATTGGGGAGGAGGTCACATTAATATTTTATTAAGAATCATTTTGATGTTCAAACCAAGGTAAGAGTTAGTGATGGGAAAAGGGTGATTTGTTTCTAGCTTGAACTTAAATCAAGCTTTGTTTTAAGACTTGTATCCAAGTTGGACACAAAGGGTAATACTTCATGGTCAGAAAGACTTGTGTTAAAAAAAAAAGTTCAAGAGAGATAGATCAAAATTATACTTTAAGCAATAGAAAGGAGGCAATAGTAATATCCTTAATATATTAGACACAGAGTCATTGAATAAAGTCTCAGTGATGCAATAGATGTTCCTTCTTTCAATTTTACCAGTTTGCAAAATTCATGAGGTTAATAAGTATTAAAAATCTCATTACTGTACCATATCAGATAGGGATTTAGCTCGAGGGTGTAATAAACTAGTTCTATTGTTGAAACTCCATCAAAAAGCAGGACTGCACTTACCAGCATTATAAAAACCTCTATATCTCTCTGCATACAACTTTATCTAACGAAAAATATTACATATGGGGTTTCTGAAAACTCACAATTCAAATCTTGAAACTCATTGACTTCACATATAAAGTTATAGCATGTGGCTATTAAGAGTTTGAAAGAGATTCACTGTCAGCAAAGTGCTACTGATCTAGTTGTAGACATGCTGGGAATTTACATCAATAGCCATATTTTGCTTTTTTTTTTTTTTTTTTAAATCTGGTATAACTTTGCTGAAGCAATACTTGTTCCAAGTATTTTGCACAGTGCAACTGTTACCCCCCACTTCCTGTAGAGATTATACATCAGTATTGATAGGGTTTAATAGCTGCCTACTCCTTCTCTGGAAGAACTGAGGAAGTTTCAGTAGCATTTACTTATATTGACTCTATTAACTTCATGTTCTATTCTCCATCTCAACCTGGGAGCCTCCATCACCCTCAGTTAGCTATCAGCTACACTATTGCCCTTCTCAAATGTCACTTTGTTTTAATATTCAATGAATAACTTAAGATAAATTACCCTAGAGATGGATGTGAGGGGCCCTACTTGTAAGATACAAATTGGGGGAAGATCCTACATAAAAATATAAGCTATGTTGATAGTATAATGAACTATTTGTTCATCTTCCCTTAAGTTATTCCAAGTACAGCAGGCAGGGAAGGTAAGTTTGCAAGATATAATGCTTTGCTACCCATGACTTTTTCCTCCTAAAGCACTCATAATTTTCAGAGAGCAGCTCTGTTTCCACCTATGATCTCAAATTGGTTAGGCTTTTATCCCAGGTGATAAATTATAGTTTTGCTAAAGCACTTAGACATCTATTTCCTCAGATTGATATAAGTATGGGGAAAGAAGCGCAGGGAACATGAATTAGTTTTGGCAAATGAACTTTGTTGCTGTTTAGTCTCTCAGTGGCGTCCAGTTCTGTGACCGCATGAACTGCAACATACCAGGCTTCCCTGTTCATCATCATCTACTGGAGCTCGCTCAAACTCATGTCCACCGAGTCAGTGATGCCATCCAACCATCTTGTCCTCTGTTGTTACCTTCTCCTCCTGCCTTCAATCTTTCCCAGCATCAGGGTCTTTTCTAATGAGTTGGTTTTTCACATTAGGAGGCAAAAGTATTGTAGCTTCAGCATCAATCAATACAATGAATATTCAGGACTGATTTCCTTTAGGATGGACTGGTTTGATCTCCTTGCAGTCCGAGAGACTCTCAAGAGTCTTCTCCAGCACCACAGTTCAAAAGCATCAGCTCTTCAGTGCTCAGCCTTCTTTATGGTCCAACTCTCACATCCATTCATGACTACTAGAAAAAACATAGCTTTGACTAGATGGGCCTTTGTCAACAAGTGTAATGTCTCTCCTTTTTAATATGCTGTCTAGGTTGGTTATAGCCTTTCTTCCAAGGAGCAAGTGTCTTTTAGTTTCATGGCTGCAGTCACCATCTGCAGTGATTTTGTAGCCCAAGAAAATAAGCTCTGTCACTGTTTCTATTGTTTCCCCATCTATTTGTCATGAAATGATGGGGCCGGATGCCATGATCTTAGTTTTTTTTGAATGTTGAGTTTTAAGCCAACTTTTTCACTCTCTTCTTTCACCTTCATCAAGAGGCTTTTAGTTCCTCTTCACTTTCTGTCATAAAGGTGGCATCATCTCCATATATGAGGTTATTGATATTTCTCCCAGAAATCTTGATTCCAGCTTGTACTTCATCCGGCCCAACATTTCTGTGTAATATCCTCTTCACTTAAGTTAAATAAGCAGGGTGACAATATATAACCTTGATGTACTCCTTTCACAATTTGGAACCAGTCTGTTGTTTCATGTCCAGTTCTAACTGTTGCTTCTTGACCTGCATATAGGTTTCTCAGGGGGCAGGTAAGGTGGTCTGGTATTCCCATCTCTTTAGAATTTTCAGCAGTTTGTTGTGATCCACACAGTCAAAGTCTTTAGCATAGTCAATTAAGCAGATGTAGCTGTTTTTTCCTAGAATTCTCTTGCTTTTCCTATGATCCAACAGATGTTGGCAATTTGATCTCTGGTTCTTCTGCCTTTTCTAAATCCAGCTTGAACATCTGGAATTTCTCAGTTCACGTGCTGTTAAAGCCTAACTTGGAGAATTTTAAGCATTACTTTGCTAGTGTGTGAAATGAGTGCAACCGTCTGATAGTTTGAACGTTCTTTGGTGTTGCCTTGCTCTGGGATTGGAATGAAAACTGACCTTTTCCAATCCATGGCCACTGCTGACTTTTTCACATTTTCTAGCATATTGAGTGCAGTGCTTTAACAGCATCATCTTTTAGGCTTTAAAATAGCTCAGCTGGAATTCCATCACCTCTGCTTACTTTGTTCATAGTAACGCTTCCTAAGGCCCACTTGACTTCTCACTCTAAGATGTCTGGCTCTAGATGAGTGATCACACCATCATGGCTATCTGGGTCATTATGATCTTTTTTTGTACAGTTCTTCTGTGTATTCTTGCTTCCTCTTAATATCTTCTGCTTCTGTTAGGTTCATACCATTTCTGTCCTTTATTATGCCTATCTTTGCATGAAATGTTCCCTTGGTATCTCTAATTTTCTTGAAGAGATCTCTAGTCTTTCCCTTCTATTGTTTTCCTTTATATCTTTGCATTGATCACTCAGGAAGGCTTTCTTATCTCTCTTTGCTATTCTTTGGAACTCTGCATTCATATGGATATATCTTCCTTTTTCTCCATTGTCTTTTGCTTCTCTTCTTTTCTCAGCTATTTGTAAGGCCTCTTCAGACAACCATTTTGCCTTTTTACATTTCTTATTCTTGGGGATTGTTTTGCCCACTGCCTCCTGTACACTATTACAAACCTCCATCCATAGTTCTTCAGGCACTTTCTCTATCAGAGCTAATTCCTTTATTTGTCACTTCCACTGTATAATCATAAGAGATTTGATTAAGGTCATACCTGAATGTCTAGTGGTTTTCCCTGCTTTCTTCAATTTAAATCTGAATTTGTCAATAAGGAGTTCATGTTCTGAGCTACAGTCAGCTCCTGGTCTTGTTTTTGCTGATTGTATAGAGCTTCTCCATCTTTGGCTGCAAAGAATATAATCAGTCTGATTTTGGTATTGACCATCTGGTGATGTCCATGTGTAGAGTCATCTCTTGTGTAGAGGGTGTTTGCTATGACTGGTGCATTCTCTTGGCAAAACTCTGTTAGCCTTTGCCCTGCTTCATTTTATACTCCAAGGCCAAACTTGCCTGTTACTCCAGGTATCTTTTGACTTTCTACTTTTGCATTTCAATCCCCTATGTTGAAAAGGACATCTTTTTCTGGTGTTAGTTCTAGAAGGTCTTGTAGGTCTTCATAGAACTGTTCAATTTCAGCTTCTTTGGCATTGGTGGTTGGGTCATACACTTCGATTACCATGATATTGAATGGCTTGCGTTGGGAATGAACAGAGATCATTCTGTCATTTTTGAGATTACACCCAAGTACTGCATTTCGAACTCTTTTGTTGACTGTCAGGGCTACTCCATTCCTTCTAAGGGATTGTTGCCCACCGTATAATAGTCATCTGAATTAAATTTGCCAATTCTAGTCTGTTTTATTAGTTCACTGATTCCTAAAATATCAATGTTCCCTCTTGTCATCTCTGTTTCACCACTTCTAATTTACCTTGATTCATGGACCTAACATTCCAGGTTCCTTTGCCGCATTGTTCTTTACAGCATTGGACTTTACTTTCACCACCAGACACATCCACAACTGGGCATTGTTTCCACTTGGCTTAGGCTCTTCATTCCTTCTGGAGCTATTCCACTCATCTCCAGTTGCATATGGGTACCTACTGACCTGGGGAGTTCATTCTTCAGTGTCATATCTTTTTGCCTTTCCATACTGTTCATGGGTTCTATAGTGGAACATTTCCATTTTTTCTCAGAAAGGGAAGCCTTTCTCAGCAAAGCCTTTCTCAGCAAAGCCTTTCTCAGCAAAGCCTTATTCCTTTCTCATCTTTTCTGCCTAGAAGTCAAATGAGATGCATGGAGGTCATCTTGCTAACACAGGTGTAAAAGCTTGTGGACAAAAATCCGATATTTTAAAGATGAAGAAAAAAAGAGCCTGGGCCCATGACATTGATATTGAGCTTACCTCTAGAGTTCTACAGAAGAGAAATAAACCTCCATTTTAAAAGCACCTCTAAGCTGGGTTTTCCTATAGTGGGAAGCATTCCTGGGTGATTCAGTAACTGACAGAAATTAGTGTTCTCACGTGACAAATTATTCTCTGTGGCCAGAAATTTATTTTTAGGACTGGAGTCTAGTGCTTTCCACTGTGGCTTGCTGTGAGTAGACAGTAAAACTTTGTCTAAACCATCATTTTAGTCAACCTGGGCTGCTGTAATAAATTATCAAAGACTGTGTGGCTTAAATAACAGATTTATTTTCTCTCATTTCTGGAGGCTGGAGTCTAAGAACTGTGTGTCAGTGAGGCTGGGCTCTGGTGAAGGCTCTCTTCCTGACACAGGTGGCCACCTTCTTTCTCGTCACATGTCAGAGAGAGAGAGAGCAAGCTTTGATGCTCCTTTCTTTTTTTTTTTTCTTTCTTTTAAGAGCGCAAATACCAACACAAGGGCTGCATTGTCATGACCTCATCTGAACATAATTATCTCTCAAGGTCTCATCTCCAAATACCATCATATGGGAGGTTAGGGCTTCAGTGTGTTTTGGTGGGGCACACTTCAATCCATGGCAATATGCAATCTACACTATTTTTATTTCTAAGCTCTCAGAGGGTCTTGTATTCATGAGGCATTTGTGAAGAAACTTATATATACATTATTTAAATGGTGAGGTTATTCCCTGTGCTGGCTTCATACACTTGTTGGGGCGTCCATGCTAAGAGGGGACCGTACATGCTCACCGGGCTTGCTTTCATCCAGGGCATTGTTGTGCTATGTTGCTTCCTTATGAAAGTTAGTCATCCAGCTTTTCTTCCTGGCCTCTTGCATTCTTCACTTGTTTCCTTTCTTCATTCTCATTCATCTACCCTGTGGCTAATCACCACCTCTAAGTATATTGGGTATGGATTTCATAGGCCGTAGCAAATGAGAACATGCAACCTGTGTTTTTTTCAGAACTGACCTCATCTTACTGAGTCCTCAGAAGGTCTGAGATAGACATAAAATAGTCTAAACACTTGAAACAAGTCATCATTGTTTCAAGTTGAAACAAAGATAAATCCAGGATTTTACCTTTCTTCTGCTTTTATTTCGTGCGGCTCCTGACTAGGATGACCAGGGCACCGGGAGAAATGAAAAAACTCCTAGTGGTGTTTGGAGATTCTGACCAGCTGCCTATGCCCTGGCTTGGTCTGCAGTATGCCTCTGCCTTCTGTGTCCCTTTTTCTGGACAACCACAGTGGTATTCTTACTGAGCTTCACACACTGACATTTTAATATGTGCATACATTGGTTCACTATCCAAACAATACATAAGGATGTAAAAACAGGAATTTCATGTCTTCTTCCCAAGCTCTAGCCCTACTACCAGGAGGCAATGACTTAATACTAATTCTATAGTTTGCATCATAGCTTTAAAGCTGACAAGAAATAAAAGAATGAGTGTTTAGACAGGATTTATTGTCTCTGCTGGGAAAGATGAAGAATTTACTAAATTTACCCAACCTCTTATCTCTTCTACCAAATCTGTTAATTATGGTTACATAAAAGATTGTAAATGTCAAAGCTTGATTTAAAAATAAATTATAACTAAGTCTTCCATGCTGTGGTTTATAGATTCATCCCACAGATAATGAATGGCATTTATCATATTATGTAAATGTTCTTTTAAAACCAATTATTATGAATGGATTGTTTCAGAAGTAGACAATCTTAGATTATTGAAACATTGCTGCTTTTAGGAGACTTTTCCATGTTTTAAGGTCTAATATAGCCATTAATTTCTTTTTATCTAACTTTCCTGGTTCTGATAACTATTCTCTCCCTCAGACCCAGTGTTGGAACATTGCTAGACCCAGGGAACACTGCATATCCTGTTTTTTGTCTCTACCATACCCATACTCTGAGGAACCTTTAAGTGAGAGTGAAGGTCGCTCAGTCGTGTCTGACTCTTTGCGACCCCATGGACTATACAGTCCATGGAATTCTCCATGCCAGAATACTGGAGTGGGTAGCCTTTCCCTTCTTCAGGGGAATCTTCCCAACCCAGGGATCGAACCCACGTCTCCCGCATCGCCAGTGGATTCTTTACCAGCTGAGCCACAAGGGGAACCCAAAGGAACCTTTAATAGAGGGACTACTCATAGAATACCTGATTGTGTGTGTCAGTTTGTTCTTATTAGGACCCCATTAAGTATAGTCTCTGTCAATCTGTTACTCATGTGTAAAGGTACAAATTCAAAATTTTCCCTCAGAACCTTGAGGTACTGAATGCAAAATGACACAACAAAAATGATACATTATTGTCACTAAAATATCCGTAGAACTGTTACTTACAAAGGCATTTCTTTATGTAGGATTGTATAATTTAGAAATTCCAATAATGATAAAAGTCTCTGTGTTTAGGTATAACTCATATTT
Source organism: Cervus elaphus (assembly GCF_910594005.1). NCBI lineage: Eukaryota > Metazoa > Chordata > Mammalia > Artiodactyla > Cervidae > Cervus > Cervus elaphus. Next base: position 37,349,247 of record NC_057826.1, read on the forward strand.
TGTTCAATCTATTCAGTATGTGGGGGATCATTTCTATCAGTTTGCCTTAAATTATATTTTTAAAGCATTACTCAAAGTAACACATTTAGGAACTTAAAGTTTGACAGTGCTAAAAGACTTAAAAAAAAACAAGGATCTCTTTCTCTGCCCTGTACCTCCTACTCCACTGGTGTTCCCTATTTTATCTGGAATTTACCTATGCAGTGATGGTTTCCCTCTATTTCTTTATCAGTTGGGATACTGTATCTTATTATGGATGTTGATTATTTAGTCCAGCTTCCTACCTCTGGCCTTCTCATGAGTTTCTCAACATCATTATCAGTCAAATGAAGATAGCATATGGCTATAAAAATATTGCTTTCTACTGAGCCAGGTAGTATACTACAATTAAGATTCTCTTTTCATACAGTGCTTTTCTATTTATCTATTTTTTAAAAAGTTCAGGTGAGCAGTTGAATACCAACTGATTTTTTTCTACATGTCAAAATCCAAATCCATTAGCTCCCTTTATTTCTCAGATAACTTCCTCTTGCAGCCTCTGTGCTCTGCACCAATTGAGATTGAGAATTCTCTGAGTATAACTTATTACTCATCTAGCATTTTCCTTCTTTGCTCTCCAGTGTTTGAGCTTCCATTTTATGAATCATCTATCTTAGTTTTTGCTGTTGTTGTTGTCATTGTTTATAACCTTGATTTGATGGAATCCATCCTCCAGTAATATCTGAAAAAAGGCACATGCAAGGTATATTTTAGTTCTAGACCTGAAAATGTCTTTTTCAACCTGTGTTTCTCTGCCTATACAAACCAGCCATCAAGTAGAGGGTAGAACAATATATATTTTTTTCTTCAGAAATTTAAGGGCATTGTTTTATTGCCTTAAGGCATCTAGTGTTGATGTTGAGAGTTCTGAAGATACTCTGATTCTCATTCCTTTTTTTGTAACTTATTCTCCCCTCCAGAAAATTTTAGGATCTTACTCTCTGTGTTGTTTAGTGATGTTAATTTGTATAGATATTCTGTATTTTATGTGCTTTTAAAGGTTAATTAACTGTGTTCATGTTTTTGTCTTACTGATATTAGAACTAACTTCAGGGATAGCATATCAATTTTGATGTTAAAAAAAAAAAGAATCTGTGTATACAATCAATACTATAACCAAAAGTAGGGTCTGGTCCACTCAAAAGCCAACAAAGAGACAAGACTGTTGGAAAGGAAAGTTTGCTTTATTTTGGATACTGGCAACTGGGGTGACTGGGGAGAGGGTGGACTCTTGTTCAAAGGCCGACTCCTGCCTACTGAAATCAGTGGGCTAGAGATTTTGTAGACGGAGGGAGGGTGATACATGCAGAAATCATATGGTCAGTTCTGACAGTCATCTTGAAATTGGTCATGTGGTGGTCTGACCAGCGTCATCTTGGTTGCTTTTTAAGTGCTGTTAATCTTCAGTTCTCGGGTCAATTTGTTCCCATTTCTTGAGACCGGTTCTTGGAATTGTAGCCATTTAGGTCATGGCTATGGTCTGGTCATCATGTAGTTAACTTCTTCTACCTAGTGGGAGTCTCAATATCTATAATATTGCTCACAGGATATGGCTCAGAATATTATCTATGGCCCATGTTATTTTCCTTAACAATGAAAAATAACGATCCATTAAGCTCATTCCAAAGATTCAAGTTGGCAAGTGGAAAATCTTCAATGTGGTTAACGATAGAACAAGTTTTAAGCCCAAATCACATTACATTAATGTTGTTAACTAGCATGTTATTATTTAGTAGGTCTTAAAATCAATTTGTAAATCTGCTTTTGTTTTATAATTCCATAAGAAGTCTTCCTATATTTGCTAAGTTTCTACAGGTGTAGGACACCAAAATCTCCTTAGGCTTATATTCCCTATATTTATTTTTAAGTGCACTGTGACTGAATGTGTCCTCCCCAAATTCATTTATTGAAGACCAATCACCAAATGTGAGAGTATTTGAAGGTGGGGACTTTGGGAGGTGATTAGGTTATAAATGGAATTAGTGCCCCTATAAAAAGATCCCACAGAAGTCTTTGATCCCTTCTGCATGTGAGTGAGGACATAGAGTTCTTACCAGATACCAAATCTGCAACTTCCTTGATCTTGATTTCTCAGCCTTCAAAACCTTGAGAAACAACTACTGTTTTTTAGTAAGCTACTCAGTCTATGGTGTTCTCTTATAGCAGGTGAACTAAGACAGTTTTATGAAGAGGGAATTCATTCTTAGCTATAATACTTAGGACATTATAATACATACATTCAGCATATAAAATGTTTATATGTACATATTTTCATGTATAAAATGGATGACTGGATGACTAAAACAATGTTTCCCATTGATCGAGTCCTCTGAAGTTTGAGAAGCACTTTTATTCCTTATACGTCCATAAATGCTTTCTTTAAACTTCTCATATTTTCCCTCCAGATTCAAAGTAGAGAAGAACCTTAAAGATTCACTAACATCTTTGTGTTATTCTACTCCTTCTTCTAGGCATGAGTTTCCTCATTGATCAAGTGAGAGGATATAGATTCATATCAGAAGAGATAGGGCCAAGGGTACAAGAGAAACATGTTCTCAGAGGTTATTTGTATTGGTTATTGAGAAGAGGACAGAAATATCTCAGTACAATGTCCACTGCAGCACCCATGGATGACTTGGCAATGCATATTGTTTTCTGCACTTGGAGAACATCAGGGCATAGAGGAAATATGCCTACTTTTTTTTTTTTTCCTACTTAAGTAAGAACAAAGTTCTGAGTAAGAATTTGGCTCCCATATAAAAAAGTTAATACAAAGATTGCTTCTCTTCAATAGACTTACTTGACTTAATTTCTTATGGCTCTTATTTGTAGATTTAAGAGCTGAGGCAAAAACTTACCTGGTTGCCAGAGAACTCCCAGAGCATAATCAGCTCTCAAGATATTGCTTCTGTCAAAGGAAAAGAGACACAAAAAGTGACAAATGCAGATACAAATGCAGTCTGGATGGAACACAGCATGCTTTTCATAAAATGGAAAGGACATCTGCTAGTTGCCTACTTGTATATGCTTCCCCTTACTTCAATGTTTCGAGTACAAGACAGATTGGGGACCTGTGGGAAATGGGGTTCAGTCTATAAGAACCCCTACTGGCTGTCCTATATACAGTTACTCGCTAAGGTGGATAGAGGCAGGGACGACCCTCTATTTCATCTTTCCATTGTCTGCCGGGGTAGCATGTAATCTATTCCAGGCATCTGCAACTGGAAGCAAAACATGCCAATTATTTTTATTGATCTAAAGCCTTCACAGGTGGGACACCTTGCCAGGGCAGCATATGGAAATTTAGATAAGGAAATGATTGCAGAGGAATGCAAAGGGCTTCGCTATTTGGAAAAGAATGTGTAGGCCTTAAAAAAATGAACAAGCACTTGGTATTCCAGAGCTTAAGATGAGCCAAAGATGAATTATGCGTCGCTGCAATCGAAATTGATTACTAAGCCTTCGATGAGTCACATGCCTTAGGAATTAAGTACTCCAATCTATTATTGTCAGTATCCTGATCGGTCAACCAGGCTGTGAATGGGAATTTGCATTAAATTGATTTGAGTGTTTTTTTTTGAACTAACATCACTCAATCAAGGGACACATTCAGACAGAGCTAGATAAGTCTGACTGAATTTGATTTGGAAAAGCAGGGTAGCAAGGGATTAGCAGGCAGAATTTAAAAGCACCATAAATCTGGCACTACAGGATAGGTTGGAAGAAGCAGGTGACTAATCTTTGTGCCACAAATAGGGTATGGAGTCAAAGCAGATTTGTTTTGTGAGTCTGTAGCATGTTGGTACAGTCATGGATTGCAAAATTCGTCATCAGGTAATACAGAGAGCTACTTCTTGGGGGATTTCAGAAGATCTGATTCAGAAATGACAAAGTATTCGCCAACTGTGTCTGGATTAAGTCTTGTTTATAGTATCTGTTTGCCATGCAATGATCTTTTGACCCAATGGAAGTCATTAACTTTATATATAATTAAGCTTTTATGTAAAGAGAGTGAGTAGATTACATGACCTCAGGTCTACTCAAGTTTAACATTACATGGTCCTGTGAGTAGAAAAATATCAAGTGTCAAAGAGCACTCCAACATTCTCTTTGTTGGCTAGATGCTAGGATTCACAAAAAGCTTCAGCTGTCCCAGGCACTCAGTCCTGGCATTTAACTGATGGTTTAGGGAACGCATGAGTCTCCGGGGCTAGGATGGGTTGGAAAGTTTTGAGATGAATTTGTAATAGGTACCAAGAGTTTAAAACATTTGAATGTTGACTGGATATATCTACAGCTCAGGAAGGAGCATTTGTTGATGGTCAAAGTGATTCTGATTCATTACATTATGAATAAAATAAATGAGTTCTCTCTTTTTATTTTGCTCTAAACCACTCACACAGATACAATAATAAGGATTCAGCTTTGAATGGTGGGGAAAGGGCAATAAAAACTTGTCAGATGGTTCTTTACAGTAGGAGAAAACCATGAATTTCCAGTGAACCTACAGTATCTTTGTATCTTAACCTGTTCTAACTAAATAATACCATGTTGAAATTTTATTCCTTCATTCTCAAAAACGTCTAACTTTGAACTGTTATAGCATTGCTCTTAGCTGATTGAAGGCTTCTTAGAAGGATCATAATTAATATTCACCTGTACTAACCACTAAGCTGAAAATTTGGTAAAGATAAGAGATTACTGGTTTCCTGATCAAGCAGGACTTATGGGAGTAGTAGCTGAGAGTGTTGATTCTCTTCCATTTCCATCTTATCTGTTCCCAGCACTGCCATGGTAACATTTTTCAGGGTGTCCTTACTATTGATTACTGCTTGCCAGAAGTCTCAGAGGTATCTGAGAATGTAGGCATTTGTATTACCACATGTCCCTTCTATGACTCTCTGTCACAGCAAGGTAAAGAAGTCAATAACACTGAATGAGTCTTTAATCATGCTGATATTCAAAGGATATGTGTCTTTGATGTTTCAAACTACATATTTGCTTGGTTTGATTAAAATACAGGAAGTACTTCTTAAAGATCAATATCATGAAAGTTGCTTTGCCCCTTGAAATTTTCTCTTAAGCAGAAGTTGGTGAAGTTTTGAACCTAAGTCATTTGCACAAGAAATGCTCCCTGTTTGAATATGTTACCATTTGAAGATATAATAATCAACATTTTTGCAGCATTGTGCATTAGGGTTGTTCAGTCAAACTCCATTCGTAATGAACTGTTGGGTTCTGTTGAATTCTTGTTCGAACTGCTTTAGAAAGCAACTAAGGTTAAAACCTTAGTACTGTAGTACACCAAAGATAAAATTACTGTATTATAGTGCTCTAGTCAATTGTATGGGATGTACTGATCCTGGAATGATGAAAATTAGATAGAAGCCAAGCAAAAGAAGTTGAGAATCCATTTTCAAGAATATGAAAATTTGGTCAGGAGAATGACTTTGAAGTAGCAAGATGTGTGTATTATCCTTAACTATTAAACCTATAGAAACGACTTGGGAAAATAACTCTAGAAAGAGCAGTTTGTATATATCCAGTATGGAGAGGAGGTGACCTTAGTTGGTAAGTAATCAGTGGGTCCGAGATGGAAGTTTCAGGATGCCCCAAGAGTATGCAGATTTGTGTTGCAAGGGTAAGAAGTGGAATGAAGGCAAATAGTGAGAAGATCCATGAAATGAAATATGGAGTGGAACCGGCTGCATCTCCACCAAACTTCTATTAAAATTTGGAGAAACTGGGCTGCAGAAGAACTTGGTTGACAATTTTCACAGCCACTAGGGGACCTCTGTTGAATGTATGTTATCTTTTTAAAGGCTCTTCCTCATTCTGTGTCTCCTCCATCTAATGACCCTGGTCAGTGTTTATACAGATGTCACAGTCTGAGTTTCTAATTGTATCTATAGTGACCTTCAGAGAGGAGAGAGAGACAAAATAGGTTCGAACACAAGCTCATTCTTGTGGTAACTCCTACTTAAAAGGGACAATATTTCTGAACAATAAATGCTATAGCCTATTTTTAACTGAGGTTCTGTGATGTGAAAAGTGATAAAAATTTACAAATGAATAAATTCATGTTTATAGTTTTACCACTTCACTGGAAACAAAAATACCCAATAGTCTAAAATTTAGCAAAAAGAAGTCAATACGATGTTATGGTCTAGGTTCTAGGATATATAGTAATCATATTTATATCCGAGGCATTGATTTAAGTTTGACATAACTATTATTAAATATTAAATTATTCAGAGATTTTCTTCTGAATTGTCTGAGCCCCTGTATAGCATACTCTTTTCAGGCTAGGCTTGTATATTTGTCTATTCATAGAGTCAGTTGAGCAACTAAATCCCAAGAAGTGCCTAAGAGAGTTGCTTGTGTAAGAGTAGTCCTACCTCCTCCTGATGATCAAGGTCAGTTCTGTCTGTCAGGATTCTGACTCTTCTTTGCTTGCTAGACCCTGGATGCAAGAGGCTCAAGTGCCCATGAGTCAGTTTACAATTCAGGATTCTTGGTATGTCCTCTGTGAGAGTGTTAGCTCTTTGGGCCCAGTACCCTTCCATGCTGTGACTTTGCCAGGAAGTGCAGAAAAAAAGAAATAAACTAAGGGCTCCCAGAGAGTCACTGAGAATGTACATGACTGTGATCAGAGCTATTACTTGGTTGACGTTTTGGTAGTCTATAGTCATCTGAAACTGTCTGGTTTTGGTAGGGACTAGACAGTGGAAGGGAGAAGGCAATGGCAACCCACTCCAGTACTCTTGCCTGGAAAATCCCATGGACGGAGGAGCCTGGTAGCCTGCCGTCCATGGGGTCATGAAGAGTCGGACATGACTGAGCGACTTCACTTTCACTTTTCACTTTCATGCATTGGAGAAGGAAATGGCAACCCACTCCAGTGTTCTTGCCTGGAGAATCCCAGGGGTGGGGGAGCCTGGTGGGCTGCTATCTATGGGGTCGCACAGAGTCAGACACGACTGAAGCGACTTAGCAGCAGCAGACAGTGGAAACAGTGTCAGACTTTAATTTTTTGGGCTCCAAAATCACTGCAAATGGTGATTGCAGCCATGAAATTAAAAGATGCTTACTCCTTGGAAGGAAAGTTATGACCAACCTAGATAGCATATTAAAAAGCAGAGACATTACTTTGCCAACAAAGGTTTATCTGGTTAAGGCTATGGTTTTTCCAGTGGTCATGTATGGATGTGAGAGTTGGACTGTGAAGAAAGCTGAGCGCCAAAAAATTGATGCTTTTGAACTATGGTGTTGGAGAAGACTCTTGAGAATCCATTGGACTGCAAGGAGATCCAACCAGTCCATCCTAAAGGAGATCAGTCCTGGGTGTTCATTGGAAGGACTGATGCTGAAGCCGAAACTCCAGTACTTTGGCCACCTGATGCGAAGAGTTGACTCATTGGAAAAGACCCTGATGCTGGGACGGATTGGGGGCAGGAGGAGAAGGGGACAACAGAGGATGAGATGGTTGGATGGCATCACCAACCTGATGGACATGGGTTTGAGTAAACTCCGGGAGTTGGTGATGGACAGGGAGGCCTGGCGTGCTGCAATTCATGGGGTCGCAAAGAGTCGGACACGACTGAGCGACTGAACTGAACTGAACTGAACTGAGATGGGAAAAATGGGAATTACCATCCTTGCATCCTTGAAATCTTTAAAGGTAGCACTGATAGCCACTATCTCCCTCCCCAAGATGTGATATTGTTTTTTATTTACTGCTTTGGCCATTGGTAAGGGCAGTTTTAGAAGCTTCCACCTAGCCTATAGGATTCAGTTTCATAGTGTGAATAGCCATGGCCCCAAGATTGGAGTTGCACCATTTTCAAACATGCTAATCCCAATCATACTTTATGGAAATGGAGAAAGGGCCAATATATAGGTCTGCAGATCAAACTGACCCATTGAAACATGGACTCTAGTCAGGATTTCATTTATTATTTGGTTTTCATATGGCTCAATGTGAATAGGGGGCCATTATCATATTTTGAGATTCCAAGTTTCATGATCAGTTGACTCCCTTTCTTTAACACTCATCAAAAGACTGGGAATTCTTTTTTCCTCAGTATATAGTTTCCCTGAGTAAATGGTCCCAAATCTTTTTGGACAAAGGAATCATTACCATGGATACTTGCTATGGCTTTGCAGGATCCTGGAGACCTGGTCACCTCTTCAATACATAGGGTTTGAGTTTGAAAACTGGCTTAGGACTAGAAACTGCACAATGGTGGATTGTGATCCTTTAATGGGATGCCTTCCCTCAGGCTCCTTGTCATTCATCATTGCATTCCTTTGTTGGTACAAGTTAAATAGTATCCTTGTTGGCTGCCCACCTATTTTGTTCTAGCATTGCCATGTTCCATTAACTATCTTCATACCATTTTGTGAGTTAGGTCTCTTTGACTGCCACTCCAGTCTTGGCACTCACTATGATAATTGTGACACTTTGACTTGACTTCTGTCCACATACCATAGTTTTCCAAATATCATCTCTCACCTATAGAGTAAAGCTACTATTTAGCATTTTAGCTAAGTAGCACCTTTCCCAATAGCACATTCTTTCTGGCCTTAGTAAATGGTGTTTGCAATGGGCTGTCTTGTGGAAAGTAATCACCTGGCAAGTCTTATAAATGAATATAGTATAACCATTCTAGCATGCTCACTTGCCTCAGCCTTTTAATCGATTCCTCCTCTATCTTCCATAGAAATTCTATCATTTCAATCTCTCCAGCATGGATCATTACTTGTTTTATATTTCCAGAAGTCATCATAGTCGCAAGTTCATACCATTTGTTGGATGTGGAAACCTCTGCAAGGATGTTAAATCATGTATCTCAGGAGAACACCCTCAAGTTGACATCTTTCTTATCCAGTTTTCACACTCCAGAGATTTAAGTGAAGAGCTGATTGACTTGGGAGTATCCTGGCCCCTTTGATCAGGCACACTTATCATTTAGTCCCACCTGTACTCCTCTGATTCTTGCTCACACTGCTCATTGTGCTTTGCAGCTCCTTTGTGGCATAGCCCTTTGCTTCTTTCTTCAACCAAGCATATCCTCAGCTGGGTTATACTGCCAGTTTTAACAACAGACTGCTGCCTTGTGCCAGAGTCTCTCTTTGTGTTTCATCTGCTATTAATACTGGGATCCTCATTGCCAACCAGGCAGCCAGCTCCAGAGCCCCTATCTTATCACCTACTTTCTCAAACCATTTCTAATACCATTTCTCTTAGGCTTGGTTCTCTGCAAGAAAACACTGAGATAAGCTTGGGGTACATTATGTTTATTAGAAAACATAACATGTGGAAGAGAATGGGAGAAAGAAAGATTGGACAGAAGTACTAAAAACAAACAAAAAAAAGCAATGTAGTAGACCTGACAGAACCTTTGGGTAACCTGGCAGGGAGCTCTGGAGCTAGTGTTGTGCCTCTGAGTTGTGACTACTTGGAATAGAATTGCTATTTTTTTGTTTTTAATATTGGCGCATAGTTGGTTAACAATGCATTAGTTTCAGTTGTGATTCAGTTATACATATACATGTATCTGTTATTTTTCAAATTATTTTCCCATTTAGGTTATTACAGAATATTGAACAGAGTTCTTTGTGCTATACAGTAGGTTCTTATTGGTTAAATATTCTAAATATAGCGGTGTATACACGTCAGTATTAAACTCCAAATCTATCTCTCCTCCCAACCTTTTCCCAGTGGTAACCATCAATTTGTTCTCTAAGTCTGTGAGTCTGTTTCTGTTTTATAAAGTTCATCTGTATCATGTTTTTTAAGGTTCTGCATATAAGTGACATCATATGATATTTGTCTTTCTTTGTGTAACTTACTTCACTTAATCTCTAGATCCATCTATGTTGCAGCAAATGACGTTATTTCATTCTTTTTAATGGCTAAGTAATATTTCGTTATATATATGTACCACATCTTCTTTATTCATATGTTGATGAACATTTAGTCTTGGATGTTATAAATAGTGCTGGATATTATAAACAGTGCTTTCATGTCTTGGATATCATAAACAGTGCTGCAGTGAACAGTGTGGTGCATGTATCCTTTTGAATCATGTTTTTCTCTGGATAAATGCCCAGGAATGAGATGGCTGGATCATACGGTAGTTCTATTTTTAGTTTTTTAAGGGACTTCCATACTGGTCTCCTTTAGACTTTTCTCTTACTCAGACCCCAAGTGTGGGCTCTCTGGAGGAAGGGGATGATTTTGGGGAAGGCAGCTCTTTGCTACTGAGACAAACTTTGAAGGAACTGGCAGTTGGAGGCTGTTTGCATTATCTACTGTGGTTGGCAGACATGTAAAAGTACTCCCCACCTTTCAAGGAAGGACTTGTTCAGGTTACAGTCAGCAAACAACACTTTTTGTGCCAGTATTTTCTTTTGAAAAGCTAATGGCGGGGATCACAAAATAAAGGACAGTGTTGAGGAGGAAGAGATTTTCTTCCTAGATGAAATATGATGGTGCAATCAGGTCAGTAGGTTTTGTGAAAGTAACTTGATTTAGTTCCTGGCTTGACTCCATCCTGGTTCTGTGACTTTTTCTTCTTCCCCATTCATGGATGAAAGTGTAAGTGTAAAAATACTTGTCTGACAGAGCATAGTAATCAAGTTCAAAAATGTTGTCAAGTTACCTCCTTTGAGGAACTCTGTAAGAGACAGAAGAGCAGTCAATCTGTGCATGGGAATTGGGAGAAGGTATTGTTCCATCGGTTCTTCCTTCCTCTTAAAGGGAGAAAAAAAGCTGGTTTCCATTCTTTCCTTCTACTTTCTCAAGCTCTCACATCCAGAGCCTTGTACATAGTGGTTTGCTCTCAATGTTTAGGGCAACATTGATTCTTTGATAACAATTGTTTCTGGGGTTATAATACTTCCTAGGTCATAAAATTAGAACTTTGTAGCTTGGTGTCAGAACCCTTGGCATTTCTATAAAAATTTATGTGTACACATATACATACATGTAGATATATATATACATGCAAATACATATACATATATCCACCGAGGAGCATAGCATTATTGATAATAACCCAGTTTATCCATTTTAAAAAATTGACATCCTGGTTGATCCCTATTCTTCACTATTATAAATTTTGTTGTATGTCATTGTTCATGTCTCGTACGCATGGAATTCTCCAGAAGTGCATATAACCTATGACCCAGAAACAAATTTTTGAGGAGCAGTTTGGCAACATTTCCTGAGAAACTGCATCAGTTTATAGTTTCCTAAGCAGTCTGGTAACAAAACCTGAAAATTCCAACTCTTAGTTTTGTCAATCTGCTAAGTATCTTCTAGATCTCAAGGTAAATTTATTTTGAATTCCTTTGGTGCTTAGTGTGGTTAAGAGCTTTGAAGCCAATGCCCATTTTGATTTTCTCCTGTGAATTTTTCTCATCCTTTCCACCCATTTTTCTATGGTTGTCTCTTCTTATCAATTTACAGGAATTTTTCAATTACATTGAATATAATACTTTGCTGTTCTTGTTCCAATTATGTTCCCTTTGATCTATGGCTTGTAAGTTTTACATTTTAATGTAATTACATTTGTCATATAAAAACAAATAGTTTAAACACATTTCCTTTATTAGCTTTGTTTGCTTTATCTAATAAATCCTTTCCTGTTGGAATTCCTCAAGTATTCTTCTATATTTTTTCTCAGTTTTCAAAGTTTTACTTTTCACATTCAGGTCTCACAGACACTCATCTTAAAGAAAACTTTGTCCATCTAGAAAACTGCTTTGATGCTGGCATGTGAGGGTCTGACATTTACTGAGTAGCAGTTCCTTACTGGTCAGTAATACCAGCTCTATCAGCTACCACATGTTCAGGCCTCTTTCTATGCCTTAGATTCAGTGCCTTTTACCATTTATCACTACCTGCTGTGTCCTCTCCCCACCGATACACATACTCTATGCTCCAATAGAATGGAATTTTTCTTTATTGGCCATCCTTATTTGTTTCTAAATCTTCACAAAAATCAAAAGAACTATGTAAGCAAACTTATAAGATACAGAGATTTTAAACACCCTGTAGGTTAGAGTACTTATTTTATTCATAAATATTTCAGTGTGTGTTTCTAAGGGCTGATTTATCAGATTTTATTCAAAATAATATGAGAGTAGGGAAGTAAGTGGGGTACAGATGAAATAAAATTGGCTCTGAGTTAATAAATGAGGCTGCATGATAAGTACATGGAGGTTCATTAAACATCAAAGTAGGCAAAATAGTAAAAGCTCTTCTAAATTTATTGTAGAAAATTTTATTGACTTCTTATTTAATTGCATTACAGTCAGAATCCAAGGTCTGCATGTTAATTGTTTTAGAAAGAAAAAAAGTCTTTTATCCATAAATATATGAATAAAATAACTAATGTATATCACACATATAAATCAAATTTTATGAATGCCCAATTTTTGTTAGCTATAGTGTTCTTCTAGATATATTACTGGAATAGGTTTGTTAGTGGTTCAGATATTCTCTATACATATGAAGTTATTTATTAATTTGGGAGAATTATAATAGAAATATAAGGTGAAGTTGAAAAATCTACAACCATAACAAAAGCTTCTGCCAATTCTCACTTTATACTGAGATTTTGTTATATGTAGTATTCTTTCCTGGAGAACCCTATGGACAGAGGAGCCTGGCAGTCCATGGAGTCGCAAGAGTCAGACATGACTTAGGGACTAAAGAGAGATAGGTATACAAGTTCATGCTACACTTTCTATTAGTAAAAATGCATTATTAGGGATTAAAACCATATATCGATATATAGCTACTCAATCTTACATGAATATTTTGACATTAACAATGTTTATTTAGTATTTTCTAGGAGTATCTCTTCTGTTAATTTATTTTCAAATTGTGAGCCTAGTCAGTGAATAGTCAATTTTTTAAAGAGCCAGTCAGATTCTTTATCTATTATTTAAAGACATGTTTAATCATTGCATTTGATGATGCCATTATCTCATGGTTTAGAACAAGTTTCCACCCCGCCCCCCCACCTTTTCCTCCTCTGTTTACTTGAATTCTTGGTTTGATTGAATTCTCTATTCCTCTTTTCCTCTTTTGGTTTGGAACTTATTGATTCTATATCTGGTATTTTAGTGCTCATCTTTATGAGTTAACATGAATATTGACTTAGAGGAAGATTGACCTCAGACTTTGTATTGGTCAGGAGGAAGATAAAGATGGAAAGAATTCTAATGCATCACCTTCCACGTTAGTGCCAGTATTTTTGTTCTGTATTATTTAGCCTCTTGGTCAGATGTATCCCATCACCACTTCACATCCTCTCAGCCTCGTTCATCTTTTACCAGCTGCTAGTGGAGAACCAGCCCTGTATGCACCGTGACCCACTTTACACAGGAGCAGTCCCCCAGCCTCCCCTGTGCCTCTGGCCTCCCACTCTCTCATTCCTCTTGGCCCTGTAATGCCACTGGGATAACCTTCAACCAGTGAGGAATGGAAGTTGGTGGATAAACACTCCAGAGCTTTTCTGCTCCCTTTGTAGAAAAGTACGGATTCTACAAGCACCTCTAAAGCAGTGTGGATCCCTGGCTGCTCACAGTAGCAACCCACTCAAGTAATGTAGTCTTCATGCATTTTCCTTCTTCTCTTTCACTATCCCCACTTCTTTACTGGGTGTAGGTAGTTTATTTGGGAAGTGATCCCAAGAAACACAAGCCTTTGCCTCGGGTCTATATTTAAGGAGGTCCAAACTGTAACAACTCAGATTCCCTTGCTCCCACCAGGAAGGTAAAGTAGCTCTCTTGTTCCTGCCAGAGAGTAGCATCCTTTAGCTTGAAGAAAGGAGTATTGTCTCCTTTGGGCTGAAGACCATGTGATGACTTTAAGACAAGTGCCTTATAAAATGATGTTCATTCTTTTCAAGTGCCACTGCAGGCCTCCAGGCCAATCAAGGGCAGGTCTCAGCACAGCCTGAGCATGGAAATACCATCCTTGTGTCAACAGGAAACAGTTCACATGCCAAAGGAAATGCAGGACCTGGCTTATATGTACTCTGGGAACCAGCAAAACTCAGGTCAAAGACTATCTTGAAGGAGTTTAGATAAAAGGAGGGGAGAATAAAGGCTGAATAAGGGAGAATCTATGGACACAGGGTCTCTCGTCCATGACTCAGAAGTCAATGTATTGGCAAGGAGGCCTGTAGCCAGTGTTGAGTGTCTGTTGTGGTGACTCCTTTAAGCTTCTTCCTGTGCACTTTGCTCCTGGATTTCCTTGTATGTCTCATGCTGTGATGTCAGAGAAGTCCAAGGTAAGAAAAAGTGGGGGCATGACAGGGTACAGTAAACTTGCAAAAGTGGTAGAAGCCTGCAAGGAACTGGTAGAGTGGGGGCTGGAATGAGAGGTGAGGATGGAAAGATTGGATCAGATCTGAAGTAATGTGCAAATATACATCTTAGGGATTTTCTTCCTTATATATTTAGTAAATCTCTAAACTAAGAGTTTGAGCTTTTAGGAAGGAATTCTTTTACTCTGTTTTTAATAAAGTATTTTTTTAGAATAGTTTTACACTTACAAAAATTGCAGATATTACAGAGTGTTCACATACATCCTATACCGAGTTGCCCTATCATTATTATCTGACATTAGTATGGTACATTTGTTATAATTAACAAACCAGCATTGCTATATTATTCTCAATTAAATCATTCTTTATTCAGATTTTTCTTAGCTTTTTACCTGATGTCTTTCCTTTTTATTTCGTTTTGTCTCAGAATCTCATCAGGATCCTACGTTACATTTAGGTGCTATGCTTCTTCAGTTTTCTCTAGGCTATGACAATTTCTCAGAATTTCCTTATTTTTGATGACCTTGAAAGTTTGGAGGAACACTGGTTAGATATTTTGTAGAATGGCATTCTAAAATTTATACAGTCCTAATGATTAAGATTAAACAGAAGTTACAGGTTTGGGGGAGGAAGATGAAAGAGGTAAAATGTCATTTTCATTGCACTGTCTTAGGGTATATACTACCAACATGACTTATCAGTGTGATGTTGACCATGATTATCTAGCTGAGATAGTATTTTTTCAAGTGCTCTACTGAGAAATTACTATTTTATCACCCCTTAGTCTCTGTCTTCAGGAACACTGAATTTAAGACAATGCCTATTTGTGATCTTACTGAAAAACCTGTTGAAATTAAACCTGCTCTAGTGAACAATGATTTGTAAACTTGTCCAGATTACTTCAGATACTATCCTTATCCTTACAGATGAGATAGTGGAAGCCCTAAAAGTTCGGTCAACTTGTTTGAAGACATAACTGATACAGGTTGAGGAACAGAATGGGAAAATAGCATTCTTCCTCAGAGGCTGGTGTCTGGTCACTTACACCATGTGAGCAGAGCTAAACCAAGGGCTGAGTATATATAGAAATTGCTCCTAGTGGTCAGTCATAATGAAAAGTCCTTCATATGATCTTGGTTTTATTTTATTTCTATTGAGTATAGTTCATTTATAATATTAGTTTCAGGTATACAAAACAGTGCTTTGATGTTTTATAGATTATACTCCATTTAAAGTTACTATGAAATAATGGCTATATTTCCCTGTTCCATATAATATATACTGTTGCTTATTTATTTCATAGAAAGCAGATTGTGTATCTTAAATGTTTACCCCTATCTTAGCCCTTCTTCCATCCATCTCCCCACTGGTAACCAGTTTTTGTTCTGAATATCTGTGTCTGTTTCTGCTTTATTACATTCATGTGTTTTTTAGATTCCACATATAAGTGATAATAGAATATATGTCTTCTGTCTAACATTTTTCACTCAGCAAAATACCCTCTTAGCCTATCTATGTTGTTGCAAATGGCAGAATTTCATAGGCTCTTTTCCACTTCAGTTCAGTTGCTCAGTTGTGTCTGACTCTTTGTGAACTCATGGACCACAGCACAGCAGGCCTCCCTGTCCATCACCAACTCCCAGAGTTTACTCAAACTCATGTCCATTGAGTTGTTGATGCCATCCAACCACCTCATCCTCTGTCATCCCCTTCTCCTCGCCTTCAATCTTTCTTAGCATCAGGGTCTTTCAAATGAGTCAGTTCTTTGCATCAGGTGGCCAAAGTATTGGAGTTTCAGCTTCAACATCAGTCCTTCCAATGAACACCCAGAAATGATCTCCTTTAGGATGGACTGGTTGGATCTCCTTGCAGTCCAAATGACTCTCAAGAGTCTTCTCCAACACCATAGTTCAAAAGCATCAATTCTTCTGCACTCAGCTTTCTTTATAGTCCAACTCTCACATCCATACATGACTACTGGGAGAACCATAGCCTTGACTAGATGGACCTTTGTTGGTAAAGTAATGTCTATACTTTTTAATATGCTGTCTAGGTTGGTCATAACTTTTCTTTCAAGGAGTAAGCATCTTTTAATTTCATGGCTGCAGTCACCATTTGCAGTAATGTTGGAGCCCCCCAAAATAAAGTCTGTCACTGTTTCCACTGTTTCCCTATCTATTTGCCATGAAGTGATGGGACCAGATGCCATGATCTTAGCTTTCTGAATGTTGAGTTTCAAGCAACTTTTTCACTCTCTTCTTTCAGTTTCGTCAAGAGGCTCTTTAGTTCCTTTTCGCTTTCTGCCATAAGGGTGGTGTCATCTGCATATCTGAGGTTATTGATATTTCTCCAGGCAATCTTGATTTCAGTTTGTTCTTCATCCAGCCGAGTGTTTCTCATGATGTACTCTGCATATAAGTTAAATAAGCAGGGTGACAATATACGGCCTTGATGTACTCCTTTCCCTATTTGGAACCAGTCTGTTGTTCCATGTCCAGTTTTAACTGTTGCTTCCTGACCTGCATACACATTTCTCAGGGGGCAGGTAAGGTGGTCTGGTATTCCTCTCACTTTAAGAATTTTCCACAGTTTATTGTGATCCACACAGTCAAAGGCTTTGGCGTAGTCAATAAAGCAGAAGTTGAGGTTTTTCTGGAGCTCTCTCACTTTTTCAATAATCCAATGGATATTGGCAATTTGATCTCTGGCTCCTCTTCCTTTTCTAAATGCAGCTTACTATGGACAGAGGTTTGTGACATTGTACAGGAGACAGGGATCAAGACCATCCTCAAGAAAAAGAAATGCAAAAAAACAAAGTGGCTGTCTGAGGAGTTCTTACAAATAGCTGTGAAAAGAAGAGAAGTGAAAAGCAAAGGAGAAAAGGAAAGATATACCCATCTGAATGCAGAGTTCCAAAGAATAGCAAGGAGAGGTAAGAAAGCCTTTCTCAGCAATCAGTACAAAGAACTAGAGGTAAACAATAGAATGGGAAAGACTAGAGATCGCTTCAAGAAAATTAGAGATCCCAAGGGAACATTTCATGCAAAGATGGGCTCAATAAAGGACAGAAATGGTAGGGACCTAACGGAAGCAGAAGATATTAAGAAGAGGTGGCAAGAATACACAGAAGAACTATACAAAGAAGATCTCCATGACCCAGATAATCATGATGGTGTGATCACTCACCTAGAGCCAGACATCCTGAAATGTGAAGTCAGTGGGCCTTAGGAAACATCACTACTAACAAAGCCAGTGGAGGCGATGGAATTCCAGTTGCACTATCACATCCTAAGAGATGATGCTGTGAAAGTGCTGCACTCAATATGTCAGCAAATTTAGAAAACTCAGCATTGGCCACAGGACTGAAAGGTCAGTTTTCATTCCAATCCCAAAGAAAGGCAATGCCAAAAAATGCTCAAACTACCACACAATTGTAGTCATCTCTCACGCTAGTAAGGTAATGCTCAAAATTCTCCAAGCCAGGCTTCTACAGTACGTGAACCATGAGCTTTCAGATGTTCAAGCTGGATTTAGAAAAGGCTCTTTATAGTTCACTATTATTTTATTGTGTGTGTATGCCATATCTTCTTTATCCACTCATCTGTTGATGATCAAGTACTTAGGTTGCTACCATATTTTGACTATGGTAAATAATGTTGTGAACATTGGGGTTGATGTGTTTTTCATTTTTCCAGATACATACCCAGGAGTAGAATTGATAGATCGTATGATAGTTCTATTTTAGAAACGTCCATACTGTTTTCCATAGTGACTGCATAAATTTACATTCCTACAGAGAACAAGTGTTCCCTTTTCTCCACATCTTCATCAGTATTTACTATTTGTGATTTTTTCAACCATAGCCATCTTGACATATGTGTGGTGATATCTCATTGTGGTTTTGATCTGCATTTCTTTGCTGATTCACAGTGTTGAGCTTCTTTCATGTGCCTTTTAACCATCTGTATATTTTTTGGAAAAAAATGTCTTCTGCCCATTTTTAAATTGACTTGTATTTTTTTATGAGTTGTATGAGCTATTTATTGTGGGTTTGATCCTTGGGTCAGGAAGATCCCCTGGAGAAGGAAATGGCTTCCCACTCTAGTATTTTTCCCTGGGAAATCCTATGGAAAGAGGAGCCTAGTGGGCTCTTTTCATGTGTTGATGGCCATCATCACAGATTATTTTTTAAATATTTTCTAATTAAAATTCTCACTGTGTTCATCTAGTCTTTTACCTAATTCAGTTGGCATTCTTATTACTAATGCTTTGAACTTTACCTGGCTAGTTATTTATTTCTGTTTTATAGTTGTTTTTTTTTTCAAGGGGTTTTCTCTTATCTTTTCACTTGAAATAAACTCTTCTCATTTTGCTTAACTTTCTATGAAGTTAGATGAAACAACTACCTATCCAGTCTTGAAGGGGGTACCCCTGAGTGGGTGTGTCTCTGTACAGTCTGCGGGTGCCCAGTGGCTGCCTTGGGAGAGCTGGATCTGATGTGAGCATGAATCTTGCCTTTTCCTGGGGCGTTTTGGCGGCTATCATCTTGTAAAGAGGTGGGGATGAAGGTGAGGCAGCTGTGGCCATTTCCTGGTGTGAGCTGGGCCTTCTCCACTGCTCGTCCATCAGAACCAGCTACTGGGGGTGTGGTCGGGGCCCACACTGCTGGAGCAGAAGCCCAGAGCATTGAGTCTGAGCTGGCTGTTTCCTTTACGTGTTGGTGTGCTGCCCACTCCCACCTCTGTTTCCCCTGCCTCAGGGGTTCTGGGCATGCATGGGCTGTAGCAGCCACAGCAGCAAAGTGTGGGACCGCTTCATGACAGTAATGGCAGCCCCTCTCCTATTCAGATGCTATTCAGATCTAGACCAGTTTTGTCCTTCACAACTGAGCCCTCCCTTGGCTGTAGCAGCCCTCGGCCCAGCGTAGAGGTCCACTGTGAAGCATACAGGGCTAGAGCAGGCACTTGTTGTAGGCTGGGGGTGGTCATGAGAAATCAGCCAACATCCTATACAGTTTCATTCTTCCCTCACTGCCCTGCTTCTGGAGTAAGCAAGTGTATGTGTGTGCTCCTTGTGGGTGGATTCCCGACTTCCCACAGCTCTCCTTTTAGTCCCATGAGCCCTCCAACCAGCCAGGGGGATTTGTCTTCTCAGTGTTGAATCCCAGAGCTGGGGTACTCAATATGTGGCTTGAATTGCTCACCTCCCAGAGATGATCCCCCAGCCCTTAAAATTCCCCTCCCCTTCTGAGTCCTAGCCCAGCAGCACAGGTCTGACTTGATCTCTTTTCTTCCTTTTCTGCTCAATCCTGTGTGTATTTCTTAGAGCGTTAGTTGTAATGAGTCTTTCTGCCAGTCTCCAGTTAGTTTTCAATGATAACTGCCTTACGCATAGATGTATATTTGATGTAATTATGGGGGAAGGTGAGTTCTGTGTCCTCCTGCTTCTGCCATTTAATCTCTCCTTCCTTGGTATGGCTTTTAAAGTGGCATTCAAACTGATTGGAAAATGGTAAGGGACCAATATTCTAGTACATTCAATTTTGGGTTCCCAAAGATCAGTTATTTGTTCTGAGGTGACATAAGACTCTCTTTAGTTTTCAGGAAGCCTCTTGGGGAAATAGTCTTTGAAATTTTTTTTACTATGAATGTATATGGACTAAACTATCCAGTGGTTCATTCAATCCATATATATTGATAATATTTATTATATTTGTAATATGTAACATTTCAGAAAATATTTATACTATAAGGAATTATAGAAATGCAAGAAGTAGACACCTAGGACTTTCTCTTCTGCCAATCCTTTGTCAAGGGGTAATGGGAACTAAATGAAAACTTCTACTTTGTAGTCTATGGTAGAAAATCATGTATATCAAGCTACAGCTCTGTAGAAATATGCCAAGAAGCTCAAATAAGTTAATACCATTTGAAAAGATTAATCATGTGGATTGTGCTCTACCAAAGTCTATGACACACTAAAGAATATAATTTATTTATATTCAGATTCATTTAGTCCAAATCCTAAGGGACTACATGGGGATAAAGAAGATGGATATTTCCTCATAGATCATTATATCTTCCCCTTTTATTCTCACTGATGCTAATGTGGCCATTGTCTTATACCTGGACATAATATAACTCATTAGTCTGTTTTATTGCCACATCTAATATCCCACCATATGTTAGGTTTGCTTTCATAAGACACTGCTTTTATCAGGTGAGTCTCCTCCTCAAACCTTTGGTATCATTTTGTCCTGGGTGTGAAGGAGTTGATTATCTGGTTCCAGCCTCTTCCTGTTTCTATTCCACAAGTAGTTATAGCCAGGCAGATATATTTATTTCCCAGTATCCTCTGAGCATTTTGAGCTTTATCTTTGCTCACTATATTATCTCACCTTACCTTACTGGCTCCAAGTGGATTCTGTCCATCTCCCACAGGCCTGTCAAGAGTCTCACCTCTGAAGTCTTTCCTCAAATGGTCTGCAGTGATTTCTCCTTATTCTAAAACTAAATAAAAGAAGCCTCTATTACTGTTTCTACACTGCAATATTCCAAATAGCTAAGCATTTCCACATCACTTTTTCATCCTCCATTACTCCATAGTAGTTAAAAAGGCAACATCCAACTACATTACCATGGCAATCTGTTGGGAAGCAGTGTCTCTCTTTACTGGCTCTCCTGCAGTTTTGTGTAGACTTAAGAAGGTCGTGCCTAAAGACCAGTGAGGTCCTCAGAAGATGACTAGTTTAAAGCTTCCCCTAATTATTTTCCCTTTTGAATAGACATAGATAATAATGAATATGCTTTGCTTAAGGGTATATGTGACTCTTTAGTGATGACAAGCCCAATCAGGATTGAAAGAATTTACTTTGGTCAACAATATTCACAAATATTCCAACTATTATGTAGACATTATGTACTCGTCTCAGACTACAAGTTTAAAACTTTGGAAACTTGAAAATAAACTTCTCTACAGGTACACGTCAGGCAGTGGGATGGCTACTGCGATAGGGTCCCAGATCCTCATTCAGGAATGAAGGACTGAGTCCACAAGCTGTTGAGAGCACTGCAGGCCCTCAGCTATCAGCCACTTTCAGGGGTTTCTCAGTGGCAGAGAACAAATTTGCCCGAAGTCATACATCTTTCCTGGATGGACTGCCTCTCATAAAATATTGTCCCGGGCTTATAAAGGCCTGGCCCTCTTGTTGCAAATGTGGGCAGCCGTGAAGGGTAATTTTTTCTTTTTTTTTTTTGTGAAGGGTAATTTTATCTTTAGAGTTCCTATAGGTATTCCACCCAGGTAGCACTGCAGCTTGACTTGTCCCTCTGCCCATTTCTACGTGTTTCTCTTCCATTCTACAGTTGAGAGTCCCAAGAGCACTCTTAAAAAAAATATAAACTTTTACTCATCTCAGAGCCTGCTTTACAAAGATCAAGTTTTTCAGAAAGCAGGGACAGAAAGAAACACAGTGAACACCATAATCTCTCCCTTTTGCTTATTACCGTCTCTTTAAGAACTAAACCCTTTTAGCCTATGGAGTAGGACATTGGCAGGGGTTAAAAAAAGGGAGGCAGGAGCTGAATCTGAACCTTGGAACGCAGTGTGATATGGAAGACACTAAAGCCTGAAAGATCCCAATGGATGTTAGTGCTCACTATGCATCTCGTATCATAGTAGTAGCATCCATGTTTCACCACCTCCCCTGTTTAACAATTCTTAAGGAAGAACTATCCCCATTTTACATTTATCTAACCATTTGTAAATATCTGGCTTCTTTTTTTTTAGAGAATTTAAATGCCAAGGGTTAGAGGTATGCCTGCTTAGAGGAAGTCTGAATGGCAGAGAAAAGGAGGTCAGGCAAGCTCCCAGAAATTGATTGCACCAGGCTGTGTACTTGGAGGGTGAGGGCAGTGCAGTAATGTTTGAAAGCATGCCCACAGAGTGGGGGCTGCGAGTCTCGATGGGGTTAAGTGCATCTCTTCTTCCCTAACTGCACCGTTGTGGGTGGTAAAGAGGAGAACTGATTTTTTTGTACTTTTATATGGATGAATGGTTGAATTTGCTCAAAGCTCTCTAAAAGGTCCCAGCAGGCATGTACAAAACAGAAGAAAAAGAACATGCCTAACTGAACCTGACTTGTATCACATTCATCCCAAACTAGCCTTCCGAGGCTCTTGTGGTGGATGAACTCAGGAGTAAAACTCTTTCCCACCCCTAACAAAACCTCACTTAAGTTACTTGAGATGAAAACAAGGAAAAGTCTGTATTAGCACTAGAAGGTAAAGGAGAAGACCGTTCCATCTGGAGCATTTCTTTAAATTATTGGTAGTAAGCAAGCAGTGGAGTGAGATGGAAGTCAGGAGTGGCCACGGCCTCACTGTGTGGATTAAATGCAGGGCTACTTAGGGAAAGGGGAGCTCAGTATTTGAAGTCTAAATCAGCGATGTCTTTTCCTGATGTGGGTGGGCACTAGGAAGGTGGTAAAGTGTACACACCACCTTAATGGTTAACCCTGCTTAGGAAAGCCAGTCACCCCCTGCACAGCAACCTCAAATAGTCAAGGCCAGTTCATATACTCATTTCCCTCTGGATGGAGTGCTAATGGAAACATGAACAGAAGAATATTGAAAAGATCCAAACTTCTGGAAAAATATAAGGGTCTAGTTTTATTTCATCCAAAAAGACTCAGGTCACCTATTTATTATGCAGAATTTGCAAGCTTCTAGTCTTGTGTCTCCCTTAACACTTTTTTATAAAAAAAGTCAACTATTGTTGACAATTAGTTTATCATTTCTCCTTGATTCACGATTTAGCAGATTAAAGTTTAAAAATGAGATTCAGTGAAGATAAGGGGATGGAGAAACAATTCCCTAAAAGATGCACAAAAACAGTTTGACTGTTTTGTCTAAGTGACAAATTAAAATTGATTATGAAACCCATAGAGCTCAGATATTAGGTTGCTAATGACATAGACTATTGTGTGTAGGGGGAATCTATCTTATATCTTTATGTAAAAAGTCTTTCTCTTGCCTAATTTATTAAGTGTTGAATGACATTTTTTAAAAAAAGAATGTACTAGTTTGACAATAAGGTACCCAAAGTCACTCACTCGAGGCCTCAACTTAATAAAGCCTTCCCAGGGAAGCTGTTGATAGTGTGTAACCAATGGCTCCCCAGACGAGATTAAATCCCTTCTATGTGCTCACATAGCATTCCAAACATCCTTTAATATCACTCCTATTTCTCGTTCTTGTAATTAGTAATTGTTCCTCATTTTTCCTGCTCGGCACTAAAAGCCATTAAGTCAGAATAAAGAATGTCTCTCTAGTCTAGAACATAGATAGGCATATACACTGTGTCTCTTTAAGTATCTGAAACATTTCCTATGATTTTCTTCATTTAAGACAAGACTTTTGAGAAAACATGAACTTTATAGAACAGTAAGGAAAGAGAAGCACGATAACATATAAAATGGCTGCACTTATGAGAGAAAGAAATGAAACTGTAAATTTTAAAAATCATTAAAAGTAATAGAATAAAATGAACACTGAAGGCCATTCTTAAACTCTCTCAGACTGCAGATGACAGGAGTCCGCCTTAAGTTGGAGACTAATGCGGCTCAAATCTTAAGACAGTGGCATATTACAGAGGCACATTTCTAGATTCAAAAGTGAATAAGAGGGAATTCCATCCTTTGTAATTACTCTACTCTTCGAACGCCATGGTCCACAACAACACTTATTGAAATCTGCTCCCTCAAACTACCCATCATTCTGACATAGTCCTCACCTCTGCTGGGTACACTCTCCTATTCATTGCTTTTCACCTCCTCACTTTCTTTGTCTTTGATTCTTTCTTCTTGGGGAAATGGCTCAGTTCATCCCAGTACAAAAATAATAAACCTTACTATAGACTTGCCCCTTCTTTTCCCTTTAGGCAAGAGCATTTACAGGATTTTTTTCTGGTGGGTCAGAAAAGAACAGAGGAGGAGGTCTTTTCCCCAGACTGTTAATTTTTATATTGTCATAGATAGAAGTATGTCTGTTTGCTTATTGCTTTTCTTTCCTTGTTATAGTATCTTCCTGAACATCTATTCTGTCCCCCCATCTATATATCATCCAGATAATATCTCCTCTCTGATCATTTATCTGTCATGTACCTAAGAAGTGGGTGGTTAAGAATCAGGCAAGTATATTCTGTCATTCTACAAATCCTTTCAGTATTCTTTCCCCCATGGTACTCGCTCTTGGATATCTGCAGCTCTGGCACATGGCTTGCAGCTAGGCATGGCTTGCAGCAGCTTTTATATGCTGTTCCAGCAGAGAATGATCAGGCCCTTGAGATGAGCTGGTGTAGATTCCTAAGCAGGCAATCTGGTTAAGATGAGAAGAAAATTCATGTGTGTACAGTTATATCCCAAGGAGCTAATGCATCTGAGCTTAGGCTGGGCCTCATTGTCTCATAGCATTGGGAAAGTGGTGATTCATGGGGATAGTTTATCTTGCTTCAGAACTTAGTACCAGAAACATCCCTGGACTCATGTAGAATAAGGCCATGGTAGATTCCAGAAACCTAAATTACTTGGCCTTTTAATTTTTGTAAACAACTTTGTGGGCAGCACTGATGTGGTCTGTTGTATATGGTTACAATGTGGTAGTCTCTCTAGGAGGCCACAGAGTTTATTGCTTTACACAGATTGTTCATATTATGAAGCCTTTGGGATGGCGATTGGAAAGAATACTCAGGGTTGAACTAGACTGTTGGCCTCATGCCAATAGTCTTGGATAAAATTACTTTCCCCTTTTGGGCCAGCACTGGAATTAAAACATGGTTCATCTGCCCCATGATAGCATCCCCTATTCAAGTTCATCTGCCCCATGATAGCATCTCCTATTCAACTGGCTTCGACACATCAGGAATCCACGATTGTTGTTATTTTTGTTATAAGGCAGGGACCAGATTTGTCCCCACTCTCTCTCATCCTGTCTACAGACTCAGTTTCAAGGTGTCTAGGGTTTTTTAAAAAGTTGAATTTTCAGTGAACTCATCTCATTCGGACTTTTGAATATTGTCATGTTCTTGATACATTTCAATGTATTAGAAACTGGTTTCTACAGTGGTGGACTTCCCTGGTGGCTCATGACAATAAAGCATCTGCCGGGTTCAATCTCAGGGTAGGGAAGATCTCCTGGAGAAGGAAATGGCAACCCACTCTAGTATTCTTGCCTGGAAAATCCCATGGATGGAGGAGCCTAGTAGGCTACAGTCCATGGGGTCACAAAGAGTTGGACGTGACTGAGCGACTTCACTTTCTTTCTTTTTCTACAGTGAGGCCAAAATGTCGTAACACAATGAACTGACTTCTCAAATCTTGCTTAGGCAGTTTTTCCTCAAACACTGGGCAGCCTAGTATAGGAAAAAGTTCGTAGGCTTTAGAGTCAAGCCAGGCCCAGTTTCTGACCTTGCTCTCTAAAACATCCTGTATCTCCATAAGTGACTGAAGGAAGTTTTAGGTTCCTCACCTAAAATTAGGTGATGGGAATATTAAGTGCCTGAGGTATTATCATGTGTTAATGGTGCTAAACTAATGATTTTCCCTTCTTAGCTCTTGTCTTATGAATTCTCAAATTAAAATTGTTATTCAAAGAGCACAGGAAGTAACTTTCATTGGCCAAACAGTTGATTGGTCAATGTCCAGTTCACTAAAATAGCACAAATAAGCTCTTGGCATGTCTTTCCAGGTATCTTTTGACTTTCTAGTTTTGCATTCCAATCCCCTATGATGAAAAGGGAGAGATGCTATGTCAAAATTCTATACAGTGTTATCACAGGTTATAGTATTGCATTGTCTCAGATCAGTTCTCCTTACTTCTGAATGCCACTCCTGGTATTAAACTCACTTTTACATCCCCTAGTTAACATACAACCCCTAGTTAAAAAGGGATAGCTGTACTATTTGTACCCAAGAAGAGAGCCCAGACTAGCACATTTACTTCAAGATATCTGAAACCTCCCTTCCTATAGAGGAGTTGGCATCTATCTATTTTTTTTTTTTTTTTTGGCATCTATCTTTACATATACGTTACCATTTGATTGTATTGCTTTCTTACTTGGCAAAGAAAATCCAATATGGCAAGACCTGCTTAACAGAGGAGGCCAGCTGTGTGCTGGGAACTCTCTGGTCACCAGTTCTTGATTTTCTCTCTGGGTGGGTGCCTGGCAATAGCAATGACCCCAGGCTGCTCGTGCCAGGAGAAGCTGGGCCATAACTTGTTCCCTCGCTCTTTCTACTTCTGTACATCTTCTCACTAGGAGACAGAGAAGTGATTGGTGAAGTTCTATGGGAGGATTTAGCATGCCTGCTTAGGCTCAGTTCCAATGTACCATTTCCACCTTGTAAGATTGGACAAGCCATGCAAATCCACTGTGACTTAATGGGTCAGATTATACCCAGTTTATAACAGGTTAAGACAAATGGTCACTTACTGTTCCATGGTCAAGCATTCCACCTTTACCAATCCCTAATAACACACCAGGAACTGTTTCTCAAAGGCATATAATTCTGTGTTGTAAATGACAAGGCCTTCAGAACCCCAGGGCCTTTCCCATAAACTCTACAATGAAACATTCTCACCATTGACAACATCAGGACTGCTGAATCATCTAACTGAAGATGTAAAGCTGCTTGCATCATAGTCTGGACCAGCCAAAGAGTACATTTCTGCTCCAGGTTCCACTTTATTATTTTTTTTTCAGGTTCCACTTTAAAACTGGCAACCTTTTGTATCACCTAGCTTATGGACGAGACTACTGTCTCAGATAAGGAATTGCTGTCTCCAGAATGCAAAGAGGCTGACCAAACACTGTAAACTTTCTTCTTCTTGGCAAAGTATGTAAGATGCAGCAATTTGTGTTTTACTTTGGAGATACCTAGGTGCATTCCTGGTCACTAGAACCCTAGAAACTATTAAAATTAGATCCCTGAATCTCATTAAGATTCCTCTGTTGCTTTCCAGAAAACATGGTTCTTATGAAAGCCTTCTGTATAATAGCTCATACATCCTGCCCAATCAGTATGTTTTCATGGATATAATGGATCAATACGATGCTCTTTTCATATTCATATGATCCAGATCTCTTCTGACTATATTATGATAGCAAGGAAGAGTTAGCATGGTTTATAAATGCATTTTCTTGTCCATTCCATGTGAATGTTCCCCCTAGGGCTATTTTTGATACCCTTTCATGAACTGGATAGGAAAAAAAAAGTACACTTACCTAATTAATGGCTGTAGACAATTTACTCATTAATTGTCTCTCACAAAGATATTACCTCCAGCACAGTAACCACAATTATGGTTTCTACTTGGCTGAGTTTACAGTAGTATGCAGTCATTTTCAGGATGCATCTTTGCCATAATATGAGTCACCCCATAATCTGCTTTGGCAACACAAGCATTACAACTTTGCTCAGAATGGATAATCATTCTCTTTTTAATTGAACTATAGTTGATTTACAATATTATGTTATTTTCAGATATACATGATAGTGATTCAGTATTTTTAAGATTACACTCCACTGAAAGTTATTTCAAGGTAATGAGTATAATTCCTTATGCTAGCCAGTATATCCTTGTTGCTTTTCTCTTTTATATACATACTGACTAGTTTGTATCCATTAATCTCATATCCCTAACTTATTCCTCCCCCTTTCCCATCCCCTATGGTAACTGCAAGTTTGATTTCTGTATCTGTGAGTCTGTTTCTGTTTTGCATGAATATTCATTTGTGTTATTTTTTATATTCTGCATATAAGTGATCTCACATGTCTTTCTCTGACTCATTTCATTAAGCATGATGTTCTCTAGGTCCATCTACATTGTTGCAAATGGCAGAATTTTATTCTTTTTATGGCTGAGAAATATTCCACATATATATGGATTATTATAAATATTCATATGTATGAATTTATCATCTATTGATGGACATTTGGGTTGCTTCCACATCTGGGCTATTTTTTTTTATCAAAGGCTTTCTCTGCATCTATTGAGATAATCATATGGTTTTATCTTTCAATTTGTTAATGTGGTGTATTACATTGGGGCTATTGTAAATAGTGCTGTTATGAACATTGGGGTTCATGTACTTTTTTGAATTAGTGTTTTCATTTTGAGTATATACCTAGCAGTAGAATTCCTGGGTCATATGGGACTTCTATTTTTTAGTTTTTTGAGAAATCTTCATACTGTTTTCTATAGTAGCTATAGCAATTTGCATTCCCACCAACAGTGTACAAGGGTTCCCTTTTCTTCACATCATCTCTAGCATTTGTTATATGTAGACTATGTAATGATAGCCATTCTGACAGGTGTGAGGTGATAGCTCATTGTTTTTATTTGAATTTTTCTAATAATTATGCTGAGCATCTTTTCATCTGTGTGTCTTCTTCAGAGAAATGTCTATTCAGGTCTTCTATTTAATGTATGCTTGGGTTGTTTGTTTTTTGATATTGAGTTGTATGATCTGTTTATATATTTTGGATATTAACTCCTTGTCAGACACATCATTAGCAAATATTTTCTCCCATTTTGTAGATTATCTTTTGGTTTTGTCAATGGTTTCCTTTGCTTTGCAAAAGCTTTTCCGTTTAATTAGGTCACATTTGTTTATTTTTCCTTTCATTTATCTTAGGAGACATATCTAAAAAAAATATTGCTATAATTTATGTCAAAGAGTGTTCTGCCTGTGTTCTTTCTTAGGATTTTTATGCTTTCAGGTCTTAAAATAGATTAAAGATCTAAATTTATTTTTGTACATAGTGTGAGGTAATGTTCTAATCTCATGTTTTACATGTAGCTATCTAGTTTTCCCAGCATCACTTGTTGAAGAAACTTTTATCCATTGTACATTCTTTTTACACCATCTCTAGGCTTCTAAGTAAGTGCTACTTTAGCAGTGTGTTTGTCATAGTCCCTGGTAGGGTGGGACATATTTTAAATCTTGTGTACCCAAGTCAACTATTCTTATCCAGTTATATATTCCAGTCAAAGAAGGCTCAAAATCTAATCTCTAGGTACTGTCCTGGCACATGCTGACTAATTCTTATAATTTCCTGTAGTTAGACTCTCTTTCTTCCCTGCGACCCTGACATCCTAGCCATTTTATAATGGAATAACCTTAATTATACATCTGGGGGAAGTTTCCAGTGAGAGCTCTGCCACTCTGTGTAGGAGAGGATTCTATAGTACCTCTCACAGCTGAGAGCGGAGGTGCAGCTAGCTCCAAAAAGGACAGCCGCGCTGTCTCTGGAGGCTCAGAGGACTCTAGGGTAGTCCAAAGAGCCACAGTTTACGGGAGGTATCCACCCAGATTTTCCTGTCCTGTATCGGGTTTCTAGGTTTTCCACACCAAGGTTCTAGCCTTAATATAATAGATTTACTTGGTTCAACCATCTCTGAAGCTCAGTAATCCTAACATTCAGATCTTTAGTCTCTTCCTTGGCTTCATCCTAACTTGTACAGCAGATGAGAGCTTCTTCGAAAGTAAGTAATCTAAGACAGACTTCTGCCCTCGTGTTTAGCCTTTAACTGTCTGTTAATTACTCCTATTTTCTCATGATCTCTCTGCAGGGTATCAAGTCATTTTAAAAAAAAGGTATATGTATAGCCAATCCCAAGGGTAGAGGGGAACAGTGCACCTAAAGACCAAAGTCTGAATCACAGCAATACCCAGGGTGTTCTGCCAACCACGATACTTCCCTAAGTGACCACTGGTGAACTATTTAGTAATAGGGCTGCCACCTTATGCCATGGATTGTCCATGGCCCATATTCCACTTGAGATGGGATCATCCTTACCACCCTGGTAATGAATAATCTATTTTCAAAATCCCATCTTAGCTCCTGCTTTCTTAGACCATTCCTAATATTATACTGATTGTGTTGCTTCTAGAACTTTGAGAAGCATATACTAAGATGGAGTTAGTAGTATAAGAGAATTATTGTGAAAGATAAAGGGAAAAGAGAGCAGAATTAGGCAGAGAACGACTTCAGGCCATGATCAAGGTCTTATACTGGTGAAAGAACAAGACAGTGAAAAAAGATGGGGAAAGGAAGAACCTGAAACTCTGATGCAACTCTGAGAATGCCCCAGGGCTCCCAGCTAAGATTAGCTACAGAAAAGTCGCATGTTGGGCTGAAATGTCTTGGGTCTAGTATTATTTCCGTGCATGTGCTCAGTCATTGGCTGGGGGCTGTTCAGGAAGAGTGTGGCCCTGGCTTGAACTCTCCCGTGGCTCCTAAAGCAACTCCTAACAACCAGTGCAGATTCTTTCCCTGAGGGAAGAATGACCATCCTTGCTGTTATATGGCTTGATACACAAAACAGAACAAGTGACATGATGCTTCCAGGGGAGACATATGACAACTTAAGCATTATTATTTTTTAATCAAAATTCAAAAGCAACAGAAATATTCCCTAGAACTTAATGACATGATTTTTTTCACTTATGTATTTTTACTATTGAAGTGTAGTTGATGTACAATATCATATTAGTTTTAAGTATATAACAAACACAGTGTTACATCCTGCAACTTCACTAAATTCACATATTTTATCTAATAATTTTTTATGGAGTCTGTAGTATTTTCTGTATATAATATGCCAATTGTAAACAGAGTTTTACTTTTCTGATTTAAATGCCAAGCAGTTCTTTTTGTTATTTAATTGTTCTGGTCAAGACTTTCAGTACTATGTTCAAACAGTGGAGTGGTAAGAGTGGGCATCCTTGTTCATGATCTTAGAGGGACCACTGAAAATGATGTTAGCTGTAGTCTTATCATATATTGCCTTTATTAAATTACATTCCCTCTATATTCACTTTGTTGAGAGTTTTTACCATGTATGTATGGAGAATTTTGTCAAGTGATTTTCAGGTATCTATTGAAATGAAATAATTTTTATCCTTCATATTGTTAATGTGCTGTAGAAATCAGTTTGCTAATATTTTATTGAGGATTTTATTTGTGATTTTTGTCATCACAGATAATGGTCTGTACAGTACTTTCTTTTCTGGTAGTGTCTTTGTTTAACTAGACTATCAAGGAATGATGCTGGCTACATAAAATGTATTTGGACATGTTCTTTCATCTTCTGTTTTTAAGAGTTTGAGAAGGCTTGGTAGGAATTATTTTTCAATGATTAATAGAATTTATCAGTAAAGCCATCTGGTCCTAGACTTTTTTTGAGAGGTACTTGGCTACTGATTCAATTTCTTTACTAGTAATCAGTCTGTTCAGATGTTCTATTTCTTCATGAGTCAGTTTTGGTAAATTGTGTTTACAGGAATTTATCCTTTTAGGAGGTTTACTTTGTTGACTTATAATTGTTCAAAGTAGTCTCTTTTGATTATTTGTCTATCTATTGTAATCTCTTTTTCCTAATTTTACTTATTTAAATCTTTTCTCCTGGTGTGTCTAGCTAAAAGTCTCTTCAAGAAATTAGCTCTAAAACACAAACAAAAAAAAGAAACCAGCTCTTAGTTTCATAAATCTTTTCTTATTATCTTTAGTCCATATATTTTGCTCTAATCTTATTTCCTTGATTCTATTAGTGTATTTTTAGTTTTCTAGTTCTTTGAGATGTTAAGTTAGGTTGTTTTGAGATCTTTTATGGTTTCTGATGTTTATTGCTATGAACTTCCCTCTTAGAATTACTTTTGCTATACTCCATAGTTTTCATATATTGTATATACATTATCTTTGTCTCAATTTTTAAAAAAAATTTCTTTAGACCCATTGGTTATTCATAGCATGTTGTTTAATCTTCACATATTAGTGTGTTTTCTAGTTTTATTCTTGTAACTGGTTTCTAATTTCATACCATTGTGTGGGAAAAGATGCTCAATATGATTTCAATTTTATTGAATTTATTAAGACTTTTTAGTGGCTTAACGTTAATATGTTCTATCTTGGAGATTGTTCCATGCGTTGGGGAGCTACATGTATTCTCTTACTTTTGGATGGACTGTTCTGTAAATGTTAAGACTATCTGGCCCAACACGTCATTTAAGGCCAATGTTTCATTATTTTCTGTCTCATTGATCTACCTATTGATGAAAGTGGGGGTATTTAACTGCCCTAGTTTATTGTGTTGCTATTAATATTTCTCTCTTTAAATTAGTTACAATTTGTTTTATATATTTATGTGAACTTATGTTAGGTGAATAAATATTTTCAAATGTATGTCCTCTTGTTGGATTGACCCCTTTATTATTAAAATGTGACCTTCTTTTTCCTAAATCCTATGTTGTCTGATATAGGTATAGCTACCCAAGCCTTCTTCAGTTTACATTTTCAGGGAATATCTTTATCCATCCCATCACTTTCAGTCTTGAAATTTGTGCCCATAAAGCAGAATGTAGTTTGTTTTTTTTTTTTTTTTTAATTCACCAACTACTCTCTTTTGTTTATTGGTAAGTGTGGACTTATTATTGCCACTCTTTTTCTTTCTAAACAAATAATTACTGCATTCCTTCTTTCTCTCTGGTGATTTGATGATTTCCTGTAGTGTAATACTTAGACTCCATTATCTTTTGTGTATGTACTAGAGGTTTTTATTAGTGTTTAACAAAAAATACTTTATGCAAATCTTACAACAGTAAATTGTAAGTTGAATTTGAATGTATTCTAAAGCTCTACAGTTTTACTCTCTCAATGTTTCATGTTTTATTAATAACTACAATAATTTGTTAATGGCTATACAAGATAAGAGGATATAAATTTTGATAGTTATTGTGTATTGATTTTGTCATTAGCCTTCATACTAGACTTATAAGTAATTAACCTACCATCAATACATTAGTTTATTCTTAATTTTAACATATATTTAGCTTCACTAGTGAAATGCATACTTCCTTATATTTTTATTTTCCTAATTAGAACCCTTGTTTCAGCTGAAATTCATCCCCTTAACACTTATTGTAAGGCCAGTATACTGATGGTAAACTCCATCTTTTTCTTGTCTTAAAAGCTCTTTCTAATTCTGAGGGACAGCTTTGATGGATAGAATCTTGGTATCTTTTTTCCTTTTGGGACTTTGAATATATTATGTTTTTCCCTTCTGGTCTTCAAAATTTCTGCAGAAAAAAGCTGTAGATGATCTTCTGGTATGTAAAAGGGAACCCACAGGGTTTTTTTCTCTTATTAGCTTTAAGATTTTCTCTTTGTCTTTGACTAACTATAATGTATCTTAGTATAGATCTTTTTAGATTTATCTCATTTGGAACTCTCTGGCCCCCCTGAATCTGGATGGCTGTTCCCTTTATCTTCTCCTTTGGGGCCTATTGATCATGAGCACCTTTAGCTATCTTTGTTCCTTTTCGTTTTTTTTGATCCTTTAATTGGATGAATTCTACTACCCCATTTTCCAGTGACTGATCCTTTCTTCTGCCTCATCTAGTCTGCAATTGAAACCCTTGATGTAAGTTTTTAGGTAAGTTATTGTATTCTTCAGCTGGTGATTTCAGTTGGGTACTTATATTTTCTATTATTTTCTATCTTTGTTGAAATTTTCCTTTGTGTATTCTCCTAAACTCAGTGAGCCTATTTGTGACTAATTTTGAATTCTTTGTCAAGGAAATCACTTAATTGTATTTCATTGGGTATTTTTTCTGGGGTTTAATCTTGAAATTTAGAACATATGTATCTGTTTCTTCATTTTGACTCGGTTTCTCTGCCTTAGACAAAGCAGCCACCTCTCTTAGTCCTGAAGGACTAAGCTTGTATAGGAGATAAAGCTTTCTGCTCAGCCCTGTCCTAGATCTTTGCTGCCTTTCAATCCTTTGTAATTGCCCAAGAAATTTCTTTTTTGTTTTTAGTGACTCCCAATCCTTGAGGGTGTGCCAAGACCTAAAATGAAGGATGTAAGTCAGCAGCTTTTAAGGTATGAATATATACCTACCTCTTTCAGAGGAAGGCTGGGAGATGAACATTTCTGGGCACTCCTTCTGCACTGAGCCCATAACCAGTTATAAAATGTTTCTTTGTTTGCTACTGTCCTGTTGAACATGTTCATATGTTCTGGACATTTCTCTTGCTTTTGCACTGTGCTCTAGATACATAGCTGATTAAGAACTATTTCTCTAGTCATTACCATCCTATGGGACCCACACACAGACAATGCTGGCCCCTCGAACCAGCTAAGAAGGCACGCCTCCCAAGTGACAGCCACAAGACCAGGACTGCTCACATGCACATGAGTTCCTTTTTACGAGATTCTAGGGACCTTACAAAGGGAGATTACAAAGATGGTGCCTGCTAGCTCCCCCATCTCTGGAGCACTGCAGTTGACCCCTAGTTGCATGTAGAGTTAGAAGCCTGTTCCTCAGACTGAAGCTTTTAAGGTAAGCAAATAAACCTCTTTCACAGAACGACTGGCACACTTCAGGCAGTTAGAGGGATGTCAGCATCATGGCAGTGTAAGATGGTGCCTTTGTCTCTCTCCTTCAGTCTAAAACCATTAAAACACCCCTAAGTCAACAGAGGTTGCTCTGCCCAACACACCAGGATACCAGAGAGATCTACACATCTATACTGGACTGGAACACATAGAAGAGGCAGAGCCAGATGAACAGTCAATGCGGTGCCTGCAATTTCAGGCCATGGCAGCTGAGCCCAGTAACAGCAGGGGAAGTAGTGGGATGTGAAACACTGGCCTTCCAGCTCCAGAGACACCTGTAATTCCCTCCCACCCACAGTGGTGGAGCCCACAGCCTGATGGCACTGGGGGAAACCTCAGGAAGAAGTAAAGGAGTGTGGGAAATGCCTATCCTCAAAACTTTTTCTTCAATGCCACCTATTGAGAAAGGCTCCTAATTACTAACTGGTTGAATTGTGAGAATCCAGTAAAAAATGTTTTACCCAAAGAAATTATTCACTACTTCAAATCTACCAGGCACAGGGAAAATTCATCAAGTATCATGAAAAGTCTGGAAATATGGTATCAGAAAAAGAAAGTGACAATTCTCCAAAAACCAAAGTTAAACCTCACGGAATATTGCAATTTAACTGATGGAGAACCCAAAATAATTGCCATAAAGAAGCCAAAAGAAGAACCAAACAAATCCTAAAACTGAGAAACCCAGCAAATGGGCATATATTCTGAGAAAACCATAATTCAAGAAGATAAATGTACCCCAACATTCAGTCCATGGAAACAGTCTTTATATCCAACAGAGGAATGGATAAAGATGTAGTACATATAGACAGTGGAATATTAGCCATTAAAAATGAAATAATGCCATTTTCAGTAACATGGATGGACCTAGAGATTGTCATACTGAGTAAAGACAGAAAAATGAATAGCATATGATATCACTTATATGTGTAACTGATTCACTTTGCTATATAGCAGAAACTAACACAGCACTGTAAATCAACTATACTTCAATAAGTTTTGTTTTTAAAGATGAAGACTGAATTAGGAAGCATTGGAAATAGAACATGTCATATTGAAGAGAAATTTAGAAATGATATAGATAGAAGGGGGAAGAAAACTAAAATTAATGAAGACATCTATAAGAACTACCCAACTACATTTTGTCACCCTTCCTAAAGATAATAGGTATCCCAGGAGGAGGAAAGAGTGAGCAGAGAGCTAATTTAAAGAGAAAAATAGCTGAGAACTTCCCAAACCTGGGGGAGGCCATGAAGCTAAGGAAACACCTAATTATCTTAATGCAAGAAGACTTTCTACAAGATGCATACAAGTCAATGACAAATAATTTTAAAGCCAACCAGGTTAAAAAAGTAACCTCCATAGGATCTCCCATTAGGCTATCAATACATTTCTCACCAGAAACTCTATAGGAGAGAGTGAATTACATTCTCAAAATATTGAAAAATAAAGTTACCCAAGAATACTCTTTAGTGAAGTTATCATTCAGGTATGAAAGAAAAATAAAGATTTTCTCAGACAAACAAAAGCTGAGGGAGTTCATCCCCACTAGACCTGCATTACAAAACCGACTCTTTGCGACCTCATGTACAGTAGCCTGCACCAGGCTCCTCCGTCCATGGGATTTTCTAGGCAAGGGTACTGGAGTGGGTTGCCATTTCCTTCTCCAGGGATTGAACCCAGGTCTCCCACATTGATAGACAGACGCTTTACTGTCTGAGCAACCAGGGAAGTCCTATAAAAAAGGCAAAAGTACACAAAACTTTGACTAAGATGATAAAGGGGAAAAAGTCAGTAAAAATAACTATATCTACTTTAATTTGGTAGCAAACAACATGAAAAGAGATAATTTGAGAAAAACATAGAAGAACAGGATGGAACCATATAGGCAAATTAACATAGAATGTTTTGAGCAGAAATAGGACAATTTTATCTACAGAAATTTGATACAAACATCATGGTAACTACAAAACTAGAGCAGAGACACAAAACATTTTAAAAAAGGAAATTGAGAAAACATCAAACTAATAGAATGGTCAGAAAACAAAAGATAAAATGGTAGTACTATGTCCTCATTTATCAGTAATCACTGTAAATATAAATGGATTGAATTTACCAATCAGAGGGGCTGGATAAATTAAAAAACAAGACACCCCTATATGCTGCCTCCAGGAGAGTGGTCTCAGTTCTAAAACACAAATATAGACTTAAAGTGAAGGAATGAAAGATGATACTTTCAAGCAAATGGCAGTCAAAGTGGGTATAGCAATACTCACATCAGACAAAATAGAATTCAAACCCCCAAAAGGTAACAAGTGAAAAAGATGTACATTATGTAATGATAAAGATGGCAATTCAAGAAGATTAAACAGACATAAATGGAGAAATTGACAGCAACACAAAAGTAGTAGGGAACTTAAATACTCTACTTACACCCATGGCTAGATTATCCAGATAGAAAGTGATCAACACCCATCAAAAACAGCCTTAAATTAAACATTAGAACCAGATGAACTTAATAGATTTAGACAAAACATTCTCTCCAAATGTAGCAGAATACATATTCCTTTCAAGCACACATGGAACATTGTCAAGGATAGACCACATATCAGAAAACACAAGCCTCACTTAATTTAAGAAGGGTCAAATCATATTGTGCATGTTTTTGACACAATAATATGAAACTAGAAATGAAGTACAAGAAAAAGCTGGAGAATCACAAATATGTGGAGACAAAACAGCATGCTACTGAATAATATTGGATGCACTAAGAAATCAAAGAAGAAATGAAAGATTCCCCCCTCCCCCAAATAATCTAAAGGATGCAGCAAAATACCAATGTAGGCCTAGGTTAAAAAACAAGAAAAGTCTCAAACAATCTAATTACAACTATAGGAACTAGGAATAGAAAAAAATGAAGCCCAAAGTCAGTAGAAGGAAAGACATAATAAAGATCATAGCAGAAATAAATGAAACAGACTAAAAAGACAGTAGAAATGATTGATTAAACTAATGGTTGTTTCTTTAAAAAGATAAATTGGCAAGCCTTTAGTTAGCCTCTCTAAGGAAAACAAGCTCCAGGAGTTGGTAGTGCAACTCTGGAAGTTGGTGTTGAGAGTTTGAGCAAGCTCAGGGAGTTGGTGATGGACAGGGAAGCCTGTTGTTCTGCGGTCCGTGGGGCCACAAAGAGTCAGACACGACTGAGTGACTGAACTGAGCTGAAGGAAAATAAGAAATAGAAGCCTAAGATAAATAAAAGCCAAAATGAAAAGGGAGAAATTAAAATGGATAACCAGATGAATCACACGTAAGATTAAAACAGTAATTAAAAACGTCCCCCCAAACAAAGGTCCAGGACCAGAAAGCTTCACAAGTAAGCTTTACTAAACATTTAATGAAGATTTTAATATCTATCCTTCTAAAACTCTTCCAAAAAAATAAGTTAGGAAGCATTCTCTCCTCTTCATTTTGCAAGTCCAGCATTACCCTGATACCAAACCCAACAAGAACAATACAGAAAATTATACGCACATAATGGGCATCAATGTACATCCTTTGGTTTGCACTGTATTGGCAAACCAAATAAAAATATATAAAAAGGATCATGATCAAGTGGGATTCATTCCAGGGAGCAAGGATGGTTCAACATCTGCAAATCAATCAGTGTAATAGGCCATATTAACAGAAGGAAAGTTAAA
Organism: Cervus elaphus; assembly: GCF_910594005.1. Classification (NCBI taxonomy): domain Eukaryota; kingdom Metazoa; phylum Chordata; class Mammalia; order Artiodactyla; family Cervidae; genus Cervus; species Cervus elaphus. Next base: position 37,387,788 of record NC_057826.1, read on the forward strand.
TATCATACAGTCATCTCAACAGATGCAGAAAAAGTATTTGGCAGGATTCAACAACCATTTAAATAAAAAAACTCTCAATAAAATGGGTATAGAAGGAACATTCCTTAAAATAATAGAGGCCTTATATAACAAGTTGCAGTTGACATCATACTCAGTGATGAAAAACTGAAAGGTATTGCTGTAACATCAGATACGTGATAATGATGCCCACAATTGCCACTCTTATTCAACACAGAATAATTACCAGGGGCTTCCCTGGTAGCTCAGTAGGTAAAAAAGAAACTGCCTGCAGTGCAGGAGACCTGGGTTCAATCCCTGGGTTAGGAAGATCCGCTGGAAAAGGAAATGGCAACCCACTCCAGTATTCTTGCCTGGAGAACCCTATGGACAGAGGAGCCTGGCAGGCTGCATACAGTTCATGGGGTCACAAGAATCAGACACAGCTGACCGACTAAACCACCACCACCAGAATAATTACACAAGAAAAAGAAGTAAAAGTCATTCAAATTGAAAAGGAAGAAATAAAACTGTCAATAATTGTAGGTGATATGATTTTATATATAGAAAACCCAGACAGCATATTAAAAAGCACAGGCAAAACTTTGCTGACAAAGGTACATTTAGTCAAAGCTAGGATTTTTCTATAAGTCATGTACAGGTGAAAGGGTTGGATCATAAAGAAGGCTGAGCACTGAGGAACTGATGTTTTCGAACTGTGGTACTGGAGAAGACTCTTGAGAATCCCTTGGACAGCAGGGAAATCAAACCAGTTAATCCCAAAGAAAATCAACCCTGAATACTCATTGGAAGGACTAATGCTGAAGCTCCAATACTTTGGCCACCTGATGTGAAGAGCCTACTCATTAGAAAAGTCCCCAGTGCTGGTAAAGATTGAAGGCAGAAGGAGAAGGGGGTAACAGATGATGAGATGGTTGGATGGCATCCCCGACTCAATAGACATGAGTTTGAGCAAGCTCCAGAAGATAGTGAAGGAGAGGGAAGCCTTGTGTGCTGCAATCCATGGAGTTGCAAAAAGTCAGACAGGACTTAGTGACTGAGTAACAACAAAAAGACTTCCCTAAAATTGTTTAAAATTATAAACAGATACAGTAAAATTGCAGGGTACAAAATCAATATATAAAAACCTGTTACATTACTAAACATTTTAACAACAATCTAGCAGAAAGTGATATTAAGAAAATCCCATTTTTCAAGGGTGTAAGGAATATCTTATTAGCCATAAGTTAATTCACCATAGTTAAAAGTTGCTCAGTGCTTCCTGTAAAAGCCATTTAAGATAAAGTGCATTTTGTTGTTTTCCTCTAGAGAAGAGATGGATTAGGTCTGTATTTACTTATCTACTTTCTAACTGCTACCTTAACTTTCTGTTTGCATTCAGGAAGAACAAGATTCCTCTTGCTATTGGAAGAGAAACAAACCTATATTTTGACTTAATCTCTATATACATATGCAGTGTTTTGCAAAATTGCAGTTCTGTAATCTGTTCAGATTAGAAAAGTACATATTCAGTTGTTTGTCACTGGCAAACCTGGACTTTCAGATGGCAACATTAAACATCTGTTACTCAGAGTCTAAAGGCACTTAGTAACTTCCCTAAAATGAACATAGTTCTCTCAGTGAAGTCTCATGATTCTTCTTCATGTCCACTAGATTCTTTGCCAAGGTATATTATCTTTTCTCTGAAAGCTTAAATGTTTCCTCTAATGTCTACCTAATGGATAGAAACTTGTAGAAAATTAAGTTCTATGTAACTGATTGAAAAGCAGAGACATTACTTTGTCAACAAAGGTCAACATAGTCAAGGCTATGGTTTTTCCAGTGGTCATGTATGGATGTGAGATTTGGACTATAAAGAAGGCTGAGTGCCAAAGAATTGATGCTTTTGAACTGTGGTGTTGGAGAAGAGTCCTGAGAGCCCCTTGGACTTGCAAGGAGATCCAACCAGTCCATCCTAAAGGAAATTAGTCCTGAATATTCATTGCAAGGACTGATGCTGAAGCTGAAACTCCTGAAGCTGATGCGAAGAGCTGACTCTTTTGAAAAGACCCTGATGCTGGGAAAGATTGAGGGCAGGAGGAGAAGGGGTCGACAGAGGATGAGATGGTTGGATGGCATCACCGACTCAATGGACATGGGTTTGGGTGAACTCCGGGAGTTGGTGATGGACAGGGAGGCCTGGGGTGCTGCGGTTCACGGGGTCACAAAGAGTCAGACACGACTGAGCAACTCAACTGGAATTGGAACTGGGCCAAAAGCACACTATTGCTGTCCCAATATTCTTGGTAATCTTTCCCCTATCCAAGCCTAAGTGTGACCGTCATTGCTTATTTTACCTACTGTCCTCACAGCGGGTAGTACTTGGGAATTCATAGCCAACTATCCTGTTATTCACACAGTCTGAAAAGACTCTTGATCAATTCCACTTCCCAAAGCACCTTCACAATTGACCCTCTGGAGAATAGGAGACTGAGTCATTTATGCACTAACTCTTATCACCCCCTGGTGAGAGTTTCCTTTATGGATTTAACACCTGTTTTCTCCTGGGCTGTTACTGTATTTGGACTGAGTGACATTTCAGAATTCCAAGGAAAGGAAAGCTTAGAGATGTGGCAGGCATTTGAATCAGGAAACCACAGTCAAACATGAGAATTTTTCATATCCTCCCTTTTAGGAAGTGAGATGTGACATTGTGAGTTACTAAGAACAAAGAAGCCTTCTTGGATAATCAAGGGAATTGTTAAATTGACCTAGATGAGGACAGTTTAAGGTTTATCTCCTACCTGGTCCCAATGCAGGAGACATAAGAGACAAGGGTTCGAGCCCTGGATTGGGAAGATCCTCTGGAGGAGGAAATGGCAAACCACTCCAGTATTCTTGCCTGGAGAATACCATGAACAGAGGAGCCTGGCAGGCTATGGTCTATAGGGTCGCAAAGAGTGGGACACAACTGCAGTGACTTAGCACACACAGAGGCACCTACAGAAGATTAGTCCTTCAAGGCTCAGGAGAGATGGCTGTTTTGTCTAATGCAGAGAAAAAAAAAGAGATTCATGGAAAATGGAGAAATAGAGGACTGTATTCCAAACTAAAGAATAAGATTAAATCCCAGAACAACATCTTAATGAAATCAGATAAGTGATTTACTTGATAGAGTTCAAAATTATGACTGTTCATAATGATGCTCACCAAGGTCAGGAGAATAATTCATGAATATGAATAAAGTGAAAATTTCAACAAAGAGAAAATATAAGAAAGTACAAGTAGAAATCCTGGAGCTGAGAAATATAATAATTGGTCAGAAAAATAAAGGGGTTCAGCAGAAGACTAGATGAAGCAGAAGAGAGGATAGCAAACTTGAAATGCATGGAATGTATCTATTAGAGCAGCAAAAAGGAAAAAAAATTAAAAGGAATGAAGAAAGCTTAGGGGACTTATGGACAATATCAAGATGGCCAATACTTGGCACAAAAACAGACATATGGATCAATGCAACAGAATAGAGATCCCAGAAATAAACCTACACACCAATTAATCTTTGACAAAGGAGGTAAGAATATACAATGTAGAAAAGAGTCTCTTCAGCAAGCGGTATTGGGAAAGTTGGATGACCACGTGTAAATCAATGAAGTAGAATACATCATCACGCCATGCACAAAAATAAACTCAAAATGACTTAAAGAATTAAATATAAGACATGACACTGTAAAACTCGTAGATGAGAGCATAGGCAATGCATTCTCCAACATAAATCACACCAATGTTTTAAATTACTCTCCCAAGGAAATAGAAATAAGAGCAAAAATAAGCAATTGGAACCTAATCAAACTTAACAAGCTGTTGTAGAGCAAAGGAAACCATAAACAAAATGAAAAGACAACCTACAGGCTGGGAGAAAATATTTGATAATTGTGAGAACAAAAAGGGCTTAATTTCCAAAATATACAAACAGCTCATAAAACTCAGTAACAAAAAAAAAAAAAAACCTAGTTGAAAAATGGGCATGTCGACTGAAAAAATTACACACAATCTAAAAGTTGTGAGTTATGTTTTAGTCAGTGGAAATTTTTAGGACTTCTGGTTTAGGAGGCAGCATCTCAAGTCACCCTGAGAGAACTGCTCCAAGAAGGCGAGGGGAAGAGCCAGTTTATATAGAAGTATTGCAACAAAGGGCAGGTAGTCTGAATATCGCAAAATTATTATTCAAGAAAACCAGATAACCCAAGCACTTTTCTATGTATGGGAAGATCCAAGAGTCTGGGCTCAAGGAAGTCATTCTTTTGATATGCACCTCAGCCATCTGGGGCCAGTATCCTGTTTCCATGTCCAGAGTTCCTTAGGGCTCACTATAGGATGTGGCTGTATTCTGATGGCTGCTAGATGGCAGGTATTCTCCTTCTTGAGTTCTCTTAGGGTTGACTGGCTCAAATTGGAGGGCTATGATGGCTGATGACTGTGACATCCGTTACTGATATGGCAGGAAATATTCCATTTCTCAGGCAGAAGCCCTAAGTAGACATTTCTCCAAAGAAGATACACAGATGGCCAGCAAACACATGAACAGATGCTCAGTATCCCTAATTATTAGAGAAATGCAAATCAAAACTACAGTGAGGTACCACCTCACACCACTCAGAATGGCCATCATTAAAATGTCTACAAATAACAAATGCTGGAGAGGTTGTCAAGGAAAGGGAACCCTTCTACACTGTTGGTAGAAATGTAAATTGGTGCAGCCACTGTGCAAAACAGTGTGGAGGTTCCTCAAAAATCTAAAAATAGAGTTTCCATATGATCCAGAAATCTCACTCCTTAGCATATATACAGACAAAACTAGAATTCACAAAGATACCTGCGCCCCTATGTTCATAGCAGCACTACTCACAATAGCCAACGTGTGGAAATAACCGAAATGCCCACTGATGGATGAATGAATGAAGAAGATGTGGTGTATGGATATGGTGGGATACTACACACCATAAAAAAGAATGGAGAATGAAATAATACCTTTTGTAGTAACATGGATGGACCTAGACACTCTCATACGAAGTAAAGTAAGTCAGAAAAATAAAAAGAGATACCATATGATGTCCCTCATATGTGGAATCTAGAATATGACACAAGTGAACGTATCTATAAAACAGACTCTTGGGAGTCCCTTGGACTGCAAGAAGGTCAAACCAGTCAGTGCTAAAGGAAGTCAGTCCTGAATATTCATTGGAAGGACTGATGCTGAAGCTGAAACTCCAATACTTTGGCCATCTGATGCAAAGAACTGGCTCTTTGGAAAAGACCCCGATGCTGGGAAAGATTGAAGGCACGAGGAGAAGGGGACAACAGAGGATGAAATGGTTGTATGGCATCACCAACTCATTGGACATGAGTTTAAGCAAGCTCTGAGAGTTGGTGATGAACAGGGAGGCCTGCAGTTCATGGGGTTGCAGAGTCAGGCATGATTGAGTGACTGAAATGATAAAACAGACTCACAAACAGAGAGAATAAACTTGTTACCAAGGGTGTTGGTGGTGGTGAGGAAAGGGTGGATTGAGAGTTTGGGGTTAGCAGATGCAGAATATTATATATAGAATGGATAAACAACAAGGTCTTACTGTACAGCATAGGGAGCTATATTCAATATGTGTGATAAACTATAATGGAAAAGACTATGAAAAAGAATGTATATAAATGTATAACTGAATCACTTTGCCCTACAGCAGAAAAGAACAGAAACATTGTACATCAACTATATTTGAATGAAATAAATTTGAGAAAAAGATGACCAATACTTTATTGTAGGGGTCCCAGATCTTCCTGGGATGGGAAGATCTGCTGGAGAAGGGAACAGCTACCCACTCCAGTATTCTGGCCTGGAGAATTCCATGGACAGAGGAGATTGGCAGGCTACAGTCCTTGGGGTCATAAAGAGTCAGACACAATGAAACGACTTTCACTTCACAGGTGACACTAGTGGTAAAGAACCCATCTGCCAGTGCAAGAGACTAAAAGATACAGGTTCAATCCCTTGGTCAGAAAGATCTCCTGGAGAAACGCATGGCAACCCACTCCAGTATTCTTGCCTGGAGAATCCCAGGGACAGAGGAGCCTGGCAGGCTATAGTCCATAGAGTCACAAAGAATCAGACATAACTGAAATGACTTACCACAGAAGGAAAGAGAGAGTAACGGGGGCAATAACCATATTTGAATAAATAATGGTTGGAAATTTCCTTAATTTAGGGAAGGACACAGCCATCCAGAACCAGGAAAGGCCAATTGTCCAAAAAAGTTTAATGCAAAGAGACCCATAACAAGACACATCATAATTAAACTGTCAAAAGAAAAAGACAAGAAGAGAATTACAAAAGCAACAAAAGGAAAACCTGTTATATCAAGGGATCCTGCATAAGACTGTTAATAGCTTTTTCAACAGAAATCTGTAGCCAGAAGGAAGAGACATAATATATTAAATGCTAAAAGGAAAAACAATCTGCCAACCTAGAACACTCTTTCCATCAAAGGTGCCCTTTAGAATTGAAGGAGAGAGTGTTTTCCAGAGAAGAAAAAAATTGGTGAACTCCACCACCAACAGATCAGCCTTAAAATAAATGCCGAAGACTTTCTTTAGCTGAAATAAGTGTTCTCATTACTAAAAGGAAAACATATGAAAGTAAATTTCATTGGCAAAGTTAAATATATATTAAAGAATAATTTAATGTGTTGGTTGTAGATTTATCACTTATAAATCTAGTAAAAAGGCTAAAAGTAGCAAAATAAATATAACTATAATAATTGGTCAATGGAGACATGACATAAAATAGTGATGTCAAAAACATTAAATGTTGGGAGGGGGAGTAAATATGTAGAACTTTAGAATTATCCAAATTAATTTGTTATCAATTTTAAATACACTTTTATAAATGCAAGTGGTTTTATGTATGCTTCATGGTAACCACAAAGAAAAGGTAGATACAAAAAAGATAAAGGAATCTAAGATAAAACTACAGATAATCATCGAATCATAAAGGAAAGGATCAAGAGAAGAGGAAGAAAGGAGTTACAAAACAGCAACAAGTGTCAAACCTACCAATGATCACTCTAAATGTATGGACTAAATTCCCCAATCAAAAGACAGAGTGACTTAAATTTATTTTAAAAATGAAAAAACAAGACCCATCTACATGTTGCTTACAAGAGATTCACTTAGCTTTAAGAACACACACGGACTGAAAGGAAAGAAAAAAGAAAAAGATATTCCATGTAGATGGTAAAACAAAACAATAAACTATGGTGGTTATATCAGATTAAATAGACTTGAAGACAAAGTCTGTAATAAGAGACTAACAAGGCCACTATAAAATGATAGTCATTAAAACAATAATATATAACACTTGTAAATATTTATGCACACAGCAAGAGAAGCAAAGAAATACATAAAGCAAATATTAACAGACTTAAGGGAGAAATAGACAGTGATTCAATAACAGTAAGGGACTTTAATGCCCCCACTTAATCAATGGAGAAATCATCTAGACAGAATGTCAATAAGGAATCATTGTCTTTAAAATGAAACATGGTACATCAGCTGGATATATATGTCTGTATAACATACAGAACATTCTGTCCAAAAGCAAGAGTACATATAGAGCATTCTCCCAGATAGATCTTACATCACCACAGAGAAAAGTCAATAAATGTCAGAGTATCACATCATACCAAGCATCTTTTCTGACCACATTGGTATGTCACTAGAAATTAACTACAAGTTAAAACTGGAAAATACACAAATGCGTGAAGATTAAACAGCATAATACTGAATATACAGTGGTTCAAAGAGCAACTTAAAAGATTTCAATAAATTTCATTAGACAAATGAAAATGGAAATCCAACATGCCAAAATTTGTGGGATGCAGTAAAAGCTGTTCTGAGTGGGAATTTCACAGCAATAAATCCTTATATTATGAAAAAACTTTAAAAACTTAACATCAAAGAAGAAATAAGTTTAAAGTTAGAAGGATGGAGGAAATAAAGATTGATCAAAAATAAAGGTCAAATAAAGACTGACAAGACAATAGAAAAGATCAGTGAAACTAAGAGTTAGTTTTTTGAAAATATAAACAGTGTCAACACACATTAATCTATACTTACCAAGAAAAAGAGGACTCAAAATCAGCAATGAAGAGAGATGTTAAACTTGGTATATCAGAAATACAGAGGCTCATAAGAGACTACTATGAACAATTATCTGCCAAAGAATTGGAAAGCTAGAAGCTATGGATAAATTCTTAGAAATAGACTACCAAGACTAAAGAAGGACGAAAAGAAAAATCTGAATGTACCTATTTCTACTAAGGAAATTGAATCAGTAATCTGAAACCTCCCAGCAATTAAAAGTTTAGGGTCAGATGCTTCACTGATAAATTCTACCAAAGATTTAAAGTAGAACTAATGCCAATACCTTTAAAACTCTCACAAAAGATTAAAAAATAAGAGAAGAGAAGGGAAAACTTGTAAACTTATTTTCTAAGGCCAGCATTACCCTTTTATCAGCATTACCCCAAACCAAAGACACTACAAGAAAAGAAAATTATAGGCCAACATCCTTGATGACCAGAGATACAAAAGTCCTAAAAAATATTACCAAAATAATTCAACAGTACATTAAAAGGATTATACTTTATGATCAAGTGGAATTATTTCCAGGCATGCAAAGATGGTTAAACATCTGCAAATCAGTAAATGTGGTACTCTACATTAAAAAAATAAAGGGTTAAAATCACTTGAAACATATTAGTAGATGCACAAAAAGGCATTTGACAAAATCCAAGTTAATTTGTGATAAAAACACTCCACAACATGGGTATAAAGGGAAACTACCTCAGTATAATAAAAGCCATATACAACAAGCCCACAGCTAACATTATACTCCAAATTGAAAAAGTGAAAGCTTTTCTTCTAAGATTAGGAATAAGACAGTAATTTCCAGTCACTCCACTTATATTCATCATGGTACTAGAAGTCCTAGCCAGAGGAATTAAGCAAGAGAAATAAATAAAGGCATCAAATCAGAAAGTGAAAAGTACAAAAGTCTCTCTTTGCAGATGATCTGACATTATATAGAGAAAACACTAAAGACTCCACCAAAACACTGTTAGAACTAATCAAGAAATTGAGCAATGTTGAAAGATGTAAAATTAATATAAAAAATTGGTTGTTTTGGTACACTAACAGCAAACCGTTACACAGAGGAATTAAGAATACAATGCCATTTACAGATGCATCATAAAGAATAAAATACCTAGGACTAAATTTATCCAAGGAGGTGAAAATATTTACACTGAAAATTATAAGACACTGATGAAAGAAGCTGAAAAAGACACAAGTAACTGGAAGGGTATTCTGTGATCATGCACTGGAAGAATCACTATGTTAAATTGCCCATATTATTAAAATCCAAGCACAGATTCCATGTAATCCCTATCAAAATTCCAATGGTATTTTTCAAAGAAGTAAAAAAAAAAAAAGTTCTAAAAGTTGTATGGAACCATAGAAGGCTCTGAATACCCAAAGCAATCTTGAGAAGAAAGGACAAAATTGGAGGCATCATGATTCCTGATTTCAAATTATATTAAAAACTTATAGTAACAAAAACAGTATGGTATGGGCATAAAAACAGATGCATAGTTTTATGGAACAGAATAGAAACTCAGAAATAAACTTATGCATGTATGGCCAATTCACATCAAAGAAGTTAAGAATATACAATTGAGAAAGAATAGTTTCATCAAAAAATGGTATTGGGAAAACTAGACAGTCATTTGTAAAAGAATGAAGCTGGACAAATATTTTATACTGCATATGAAAGTCAGTTCACAATGGATTAACTATTTTAATGAAAAATATCAAACTACAAAACACCTAGGAGAAAATGCAGGCAATAAGCTCCTTGAGCACCTGGTCCTAATAGTTTTTATTTTTTTTTTAAATTTGATATCAAAAGCAAAGGTACAAAAGCAAAAATTAAACACGTGGAACTACATCAAACTAAAAAGTTTCTGCACAGCAAAACCATTGACAATATGAAAAGGTAACCTACAGAATAGAAGAAAATATTGGCAAATCACATATCTGATAAGGGTTTAATATCTAAAATACGTAGAGAACTCATAAAAGCCAATAGCAAAAACCAATCCAGTTTAGAAATGAGCAGAGAAACCAAATAGACGGTTTTTTCCAAAGATGAACAAACAAATGGCTAACGAATACATGAAATGATACTCAGCATCACTAATAATGAGGGAAATACAAATCAAAACCATAATGAGATAGCACCTCATGCCTATTAGAATGACTTTCATCAAAATGACTAGAGATAATAAATGTTAGTGAGACTGTGGAGAAAAGGGAAGTCTTATACATTGTTGGTGGGGATGTCAACTGTTGCAGTTGCTATGAAAAAGAGGATGGAGTTTCCTCAAAAAAAACAAAAAATAGAGACTACTGTATATAATCCAGCACATCCAAGTTCAGGTATTTATCTGAAGGAAGTAAAAACACTGACTTGAAAAATACCTGCACCTCTATGTTCATTGCAGCATTATTTATTGATATTTATACAATAGCCAGACATGGAAATAACCTAAGTGTCCATCAATGGATGAATAAAGAAAATGTGGATACACACACACACACACACACACACAGACACATGGATTTAAAAAATGGAATATTATTCTGCCTTAAAAAAGAAAATGGCTCAGCTAGTAAAGAATCCACCTGCAATGTGGGAGACCTGGGTTTGATCTCTGAGTTGGGAAGATCCCTGGATAAGGGAAAGGCTACCTACTCCAGTATTCTTGCCTGGAAAACCTCATGGATGGAGGAATAGGGTGGGCTACAGTTCATGGGTTGCAAAAAGTTGGACACGACAGAGTGACTAACCAAAAAAAAAAAAAAAGAAGAAGAAGAAAATGACAAAGGACGTTGAAAGTAGTGACAGAAAAATGAAGTACAAGGCATCACTTAAGAGATTATCAACTATCTTCCCAAAGATTATGGAGAAGTCAGTGAGATGACATTTTCAAATACTTAAAAGAAAAAGAATGTCAATCAAGAATTCTATGACCAGAAAAAATGTTCAAAAATTATGAAAAATGCAATCCTAGATAAACAAAACCCAGGAGAATTCATCACTGGCAGCTGTGACCTTCTTAAGTGAACAATGCAAAGAAATAGAGGAAAACGATAGAATGGGAAAGACTAGAGATCTCAAGAAAATAGTGACACCATGGGAACATTTCATGCAAAGATGGGCACAACAAAGGACAGAAATGGTATGGACCTAACAGAAGCAGAAGATATTAAGAAGTGGTGGCCATGGAATATTATTCAGCCATTAAAAAGAATTCATTTGAATCAGTCCTAATGAGATGGATGAAGCTGGAGCCCATTATACAGAGTGAAGTAAGCCAGAAAGATAAAGAACATTACAGCATACTAACACATATATATGGAATTTAGAAAGGTGATAACGATAACCCTATATGCAAAACAGAAAAAGAGACACAGAAATACAGAACAGACTTTTGAACTTTGTGGGAGAATGTGAGGGTGGGATATTTCAAAAGAACAGCATGTATACTATCTATGGTGAAACAGATCACCAGCCCAGGCGGGATGCATGAGACAAGTGCTCAGGCCTGGTGCACTGGGAAGACCCAGAGGAATCGGGTGGAGAGGGAGGTGGGAGGGGGGATCGGGATTGGGAATACATGTAAATCCATGGCTGATTCATATCAATGTATGACAAAACCCACTGGAAAAAAAAATAAATAAAAAAAAAAAAAAGAAGTGGTGGCAAGAATACACAGAAGAAATGTACAAGATGATCGTACTGACCCAGATAACCACAATGCTGTGATCACTCATTTAGAGCCAGACATCCTGGAGTGTGAATTGAAGTGGGCCTAAGGAAGCATTACTACGAACAAAGCTAGTAGAAGTGACAGAATTCCAGATGATCTAGTTCATATCCTAAAAGATGTTGCTGTGAAAGTGCTACACTCAATATGCCAGCAAACTTGGAAAATTCAGCAGTGGTCACAGGACTGGAAAAGATCAGTTTTCATTCCAGTCCCAAAGGAGGGCAATGCCAAAGAATGTTCAAACTGCTTCACAATTGCACTCATTTCAAATTCTAGCAAGGTAATGCTCAAAATCCTACAACATATCTGAACTGGGAACTTCCAGATATGCAAGCTGGAATTAGAAAAAGCAGAGGAACCAGAGATGAAACTGCCAACATACATTGGATCATAGGAAAGGCAAGGGAATTCCAGAGAAACATCTACTTCTGCTTTACTGACTACACGAAAGCCTTTGACTGTGTGGATCATAACAAACTGTGGAGAATACTTAAAGAGTTAGGAATACCACCTTACCTGCCTCCTGAGAAACCTATATGCAGGTCAAGAAGCAACAGTTAGAACCAGACATGGAACAATGGACCAGTTCCAAATTGGTAAAGGAGTACGTCAATGCTGTGTATTGTAACTCTGCTTATTTAACTTACATGCAAAGTAATTAATGGAAAATGCCAGGCTGGATGAAGCTCAACCAGAAACAAGATTGCTGGGAGAAATATCAATAACCTCCGATATAGAGATGACACCACCCTAATGGCAGAAAGTGAAGAGGAACTAAAGAGTCTTTTGATAAAGGTAACAGAGGAGAGAAAAAGCTGGCTTGAAACTGAACATTCAAAAAACTCAGATCATGGCATCTGGTCCCATCACTTCATGGCAAATAGATGCAGAAAAAGTGAAAACAGTGACAGACTTTATTTTCCTGGGCTCCAAAATCACTGCACTGGTGACTGTAGCCATGAAATTAAAAGATACTTGCTCCTTGGAAGAAAGCTATGATAAACCAGTGTATTAAAAAGCAGAGACATCACTTTGCTGAGAAAGGTCCATATAGTCAAACTAGATTTTTCTAAATTAATTTGATTTAGAACTATATTTTTCTAAATTAAAGTGCTAATTATAATCCTCAGGGAAACCAATAATAATGGTATAGTCAATGCTATGGTTTCTCCAGTAGTCATGTTATGGATTTGAGAGTTGGACCATAAAGATGGCTGAGCACTGAAGAACTGATGCTTCAAACTGTGGTGCTGGAGAAGCCTTTTGAGAGTTCCTTGGGCTGCATGGAGATCAAACCAGTCAATTCTAAATTAAATCAATGTTCAATATTCATTTGATGGGCTGATGCTGAAGCTCCAGTACATTGGCCACCTGATGCAAAGAGCCAGTTCATTGGAAAAGACCCTGATGCTGGGAAAGATTGAGGTCAGGAGGAGAAGGGGACAACAGAGAATGAGATGGTTAGATAGCATCACTGACTCAATGGACATGAGTTTGAGCAAACTCTGGGACATAGTGAAGGATTATGTACTGGTGTGCTGTGGTGTGGAGGCCTGGTGTGCTGCAGTTCATGGAGCGGTAGTCAGACAAGACTGATCAACTGAGCAACAGGCCCTGTCCTATAAAAGTTACTGAAGAGAGTACTTCAGGCTGAAAAGAAAATCCACAAAGTAACTGAAATCCACACAAACAATTGTGTCAATAAAGGTAACTACACAAGTATATATAAGAAACAGTATAAATATATTTTTGTTTGTAACATTTTTTTTACCTATCTGCTTTAAAAGACAACTTCATAAAACTAAAGATGTGTTGATAATTAGGCTGTATATTGTATAAGGATATTACTTTTATAACAGAAAAAGAACAGGGAGTAGAAATACATTGTAGCAAAGTTACTATACACTGTTTGAATAAGAATTAATCTGAACTAGATTTTCTAAATTAAAGTGCTAGTTATAATCCTCAGGGAAACTAATAAAAAATGGTTTAAAATTTTTCAAAAATACAAAAAAAGGAAACAGGAAGGGAAGAAAATGGTACACTAAAAATATCTATTTAACAAAAAATGAGCAATAACAGAAGAACAAAAGAAAAAGTATAAGACATAGAGATGGCAGATGAAAGGGTTTGTGTCCAAGATGACAGTATAGGAAGACCCTGAACTCACTTGCTTCCATAGGCATACCAAATTAACAATTATTTTCAGAGCAACTATTTATGAGAAAGACTTTAATCTAGCAGAAAATATCTTCTATAACTAAAGATAGGAATAAGGAACCAGGAAATGGGTAAGAGGAGCAGGGTCACAGTACAGTCAAGAGCCATACCTCTAGCAGGCAACCAGCAAACAGGAGGATAATTACAATTGCAGAGGTTCTCTCCAAGGAGCAAGGGGCCAAAACCCCATATCAGGCTCCTCAGTTTGTGGATGCTGCATTGGGAAGAACATTTAGCTTTGAAGTCCAATGAGGTTTACTTTCTAGAGAGCCAGGTGGTTATGGGAGATAGAGATATTACTCTTTAAGGATGCACACAAAATCTCACACACTTCTGGGACTCAAGAAAGAAGCAGTAATTTGAAAGAAGTTTGGGGCCAGACTCACCAGTATTGGCCCTGTGATCCTATAGGGTTTCACAGCCAACTGCTTCATGACCTGGCCTCAATAACCAGGGGCCAACAACCTCTGTACAAAGCTTGGTCTGGAAAACCAATAGTTACACTTACCAAACTGCCCATATAGTCAGCCCACCACAACAGAGGGACTCACAACCCACATAGCACTGGTTATAAAAAGACATAGATCTGGTGACTAAAGGGCGGTGCACTGCTGGGACTCATAGGCTATCTCCTACAAAAGGCCACTTCTCCAGGTTCAGGAAATGTAACAATAAAATACATGAAACCTATAAAACACATGAAAATAAAAATGGCAAATTAAAAAAAAATGGCAAATTAGGAAAAATTGGGCAACAGAGGAATATGTTTCAAACCAAGGAACAAGATAAAGCCCCAGAAGAAGAAGAACTAAATAAAGTGGAGATAGGCAGCCTACCCAATAAAGAATTCAAAGTAATGATTATACAAACTATAAAAAACTGACAAAAAGACTAGATAAGTAGAGTGAGAAGTTAGAAGTTTTTAATACAGACTTAGAAAATGTAAAGAAGAACCAGAGATGAATATAACAATTGAAATGAAAAATATGCTAAAAGGAATCAACAGTAGATTAGGTGGTATAGAGGAAAGGATCAATGATCCAGAAGACAGAATATTGGAAGCTAAGCAGAAAAAAAAAAAAAAAAAAACCTAGGATAATTTAATAGACCTCTTTTTTTTTTCCTTTTTTTTTTTTATTAGTTGGAGGCTAATTACTTCACAACATTTCAGTGGGTTTTGTCATACATTGATATGAATCAGCCATAGAGTTACACGCATTCCCCATCCCGATCCCCCCTCCCACCTCCCTCTCCACCCGATTCCTCTGGGTCTTCCCAGTGCACCAGGCCTGAGCACTTGTTTCATGCATCCCACCTGGACTGGTGATCTGTTTCATCATAGATAATATACATGCTGTTCTTTCAAAACATCCCACCCTCACCTTCTGCCACAGAGTTCAAAAGTCTGTTCTGTACTTCTGTGTCTCTTTTTCTGTTTTGTGTATAGGGTTATTGTTACCATCTTTCTAAATTCCATATATATGTGTTAGTATGCTGTAATGTTCTTTATCTTTCTGGCTTACTTCACTCTGTATAATGGGGTCCAGTTTCATCCATCTCATTAGAACTGATTCAAATGAATTCTTTTTAACGGCTGAGTAATATTCCATGGTGTATATGTACCAGAGCTTCCTTATCCATTCATCTGCTGATGGGCATCTAGGTTGCTTCCATGTCCTGGCTATTATAAACAGTGCTGCGATGAACATTGGGGTGCATGTGTCTCTTTCAGATCTGGTTTCCTCGGTGTGTATGCCCAGAAGTGGGATTGCTGAGTCATATGGCAGTTCCATTTCCAATTTTTTAAGAAATCTCCACACTGTTTTCCATAGCGGCTGTACTAGTTTGCATTCCCACCAACAGTGTAAGAGGGTTCCCTTTTCTCCACACCCTCTCCAGCATTTATTGCTTGTAGACTTTTGGATAGCAGCCATCCTGACTGGCGTGTAATGGTACCTCATTTGCATTTCTCTGATAATGAGTGATGTTGAGCATCTTTTCATGTGTTTGTTAGCCATCTGTATGTCTTCTTTGGAGAAATGTCTGTTTAGTTCTTTGGCCCATTTTTTGATTGGGTCATTTATTTTTCTGGAATTGAGCTGCAGGAGTTCCTTGTATATTTTTGAGATTAGTCCTTTGTCTGTTTCTTCATTTGCTATTATTTTCTCCCAATCTGAGGGCTGTCTTTTCACCTTACTTATAGTTTCCTTTGTAGTGCAAAAGCTTTTAAGTTTCATTAGGTCCCATTTGTTTAGTTTTGCTTTTATTTCCAATATTCTGGGAGGTGGGTCATAGAGGATCTTGCTGTGATTTATGTCAGAGAGTGTTTTGCCTATGTTCTTCTCTAGGAGTTTTATAGTTTCTGGTCTTACATTTAGATCTTTAATCCATTTTGAGTTTATTTTTGTGTATGGTGTTAGAAAGTGTTCTAGTTTCATTCTTTTACAAGTGGTTGACCAGTTTTCCCAGCACCACTTGTTAAAGAGGTTGTCTTTTTTCCATTGTATATCCTTGCCTCCTTTGTCAAAGATAAGGTGTCCATAGGTTCGTGGATTTATCTCTGGGCTTTCTATTCTGTTCCATTGATCTATATTTCTGTCTTTGTGCCAGTACCACACTGTCTTGATGACTGTGGATTTGTAGTAGAGTAATAGACCTCTTAAACAACATCAAGCATACTAACATTTGTATTATATGGGTCCCAGAAGGAGAAGGGGGGGGCAGAAAACATATTTAAAGACATAATAGCTGAAAACATCCTTAACCTGGCAAAGGAAACAGATAGCTACTGGAAGCAAAGAGAGTCTCAAATAAAATCAATCGAAAGAGGACCATACCAAGACATACTCCTATTAAAGTGACAAACCTTAAAGATAAAGAGAGAATATTAAAAGCAGCAAGAGAAAAGCAATGAGTAATGTACAAAGGAATTCCCATAAATCTAGCAGCTGACTTTTCAGTAAAAACTCTGTAGGCTAGAAGGGAGTGGCATTGTATCTTTAAAGTGATGAAAGGGAAAATCTACAACCAATCATTTATATTTGACAGAAAGATCTAAAGTTTTAGAGACAAGCAAGACCTAAAAGACTTCAGCATCACCAAACTATCTTTACAAGAAATTATTAAAGGGACCTCTCAAAGCAAAAAAAAAGAAAAGGTCACAACTAGAAACATGAAAACTACTAAAGGAAAAATTTCATTGACAGATGCAAAAACACAGTAGACATAGTAAACTAACCATGTATAAAGCTAAGACAAAAGTAATAAAATGATCTATATCCACAATAACTAGTTAAGGGATACACAAAACAAAAAGTATAAAATATAAGATCTAAAAACAGTAATCATTGGCGGGGGGGAAGTAAAAATTCAGGGTTCAAAATGTGTTTGAACTTGAGAGATCAGCCCCTTAAAATCATCACACACACCCACACCCACCTCTCATTGTAACCGTGTACCAAAAATCTGCAGCAGATACACACATGAAAAGGATAAAGGAATCCAAACAGCAGTAAAGAGAGTCATCAAATCACAAGGTCAGAGAACAAAAGATGAGAAAGGAACAACAAAGAACTACAAAACACCCCAAAACAATTTACAAAATGGGAACAAGTACATGCCTATCAATAATTATTTAAATGTAAATGCACTAAATGCTTCCATCGAAAGATAAAGACTGACTGAGTCAGATCTAAAGACATACAGTGTCTCAAAGGGATGGAAAAGATATTCCATGCAAATTGAAATGAAAAGTAAGGTGAGGTAGCAGTACTTGTATCAGACAAACTAGACTTTAAGACAAAAAATGTAACGAGACAAAGAAGGATATTACATAATGATCAAGGGATCAATTCAAGAAGATACAATCATCATAAATATATATGCACCCAACACGCTGCTGCTGCTAAGTCACGTCAGTCGTGTCCGACTCTGTGCGACCCCAAAGATGGCAGCCCACCATGCTCCCGTCCCTGGGATTCTCCAGGCAAGAATACTGGAGTGGGTTGCCATTTCCTTCTCCAGTGCATGAAAGTGAAAAGTGAAAGTGAAATCTCTCAGTCGTGTCCAACTCTTCACAACCCCGTGGACTGTAGCCTACTAGGCTCCTCCGTCCATGAGATTTCCCAAGCAAGAGTACTGGAGTGGGTTGCCATGTCTTCTTTCAGGGGATCTTCCCAACCCAGAGATTGAACCCAGGTCTCCTGCATGGCAGGCGTATTCTTTACTGTCTGAGCCACCAAGGAAGTCCAAGAATACTAGAGTAGGTAGCCTATCGCTTCTCCGGAGGAGCTTCCTGACCCAGGAATCAAACTGGGGTCTCCTGTGTTGCCGGCAGGTTCTTTACCAGCTGAGTTACCTAGAAAGCCCAAGTATATCATCAATTCAGTTCAGTTCAGTTACTCAGTTGGGTCTGACTCTTTGCGACCCCAGGAATTGTCTTATGTCATCAATGCTGTGTATTCCCAGATAATCTAATATTTTTAAATTTATATTCAAGGTTTGTTTTTCATCACTGTTTCCTTTCTATATCTTCCCCACATGTTGGTTTAGTCTCTTGTGCAGTCATTTGAAGATATTCTCAAATGTTTTCCCCCAGATACCATAAATGTGTGTTATCAGTAGATACGCCTGAATTCTGAGATTATAACTTCCTTATGTCTTTTTGAGATATAAGGGTTACAAGCTATAAGGACTCTGCTTCTATGTGGAGCAGAGATATTCTGCTGTCAATCTAGAAGCTAGGAGAAACTGCCGTTGCATCTACAATGTTGCCACCTGTTTATTTTATTGTTGTTATTCATTGTTTTGTTTTCCTATTGAGAGCCTTTCAAGACTTTCTTTTGTTCATGGAGTTCAGAAAAGTTTAATTAAAATTTGACTAAGTTGATATTTCTTTATCAATTCATCCTGGGATTTATTGAGTCCTTTCAGTATTCAAACTCAGTTTGGTCTTGGTTTCATGAAAAATTTATTCTATTTAATGACTGTCTTTCTTCCATATTAATGGTACATATCTTCCTATCCTCAACTAGAACTTCTATTATTTATACATTAGTTTCACAGATCTTTGTTCCAATTCCTTTATTAATTAATTTTTCCCTCGTGATACCTGTATTTTTGTATTTTTATCCTGTGCTTTAAAAATGTTTTTTTAAAGTACCAATTTAGTGTCCTATAAGTTCAGTAATCATTTCATTTATTACTTAAAATTTTGAAAAGAAAATCAGGCCAGAGGAAGAACAACCTACAGAATGAGATAAAACATTTACAAATGTTATGACCAACAAGGGTTAATATCCAAAATATTTAAACAGCCTATGTAACTTGATGTCAAAAAATAAACAACTTAATCAAAAAATGGGCAAAAGATACAAATAGACATTTCTCCAAAGAAGACATACAAATGGTGGCTAACAGGCATATGAAAAGATACTGAAGATGTAAAGAAAAGGGAACTCTTGTGCACTGTTGGTAAATGTAAATTGGTGCAGCTACTATGGAAAACAGTATGGAGATTCATTAAGAAATGAAAAATAGATCTACTATATGATTCAGCAGTTCCACTTATGGGTATATCTCTGAAGGAAATGAAATCACTATCTTGAAAAGCATTCATGTGTTCATTACAGCATTATTCTCATTAGTCAAGACATGGAACCAAACTAAATGTCCACTGATGGGTGAATAGACAGAATGGATAAATTGTGGCATGCATGCATACACACACACACACACACACACTATGGAATATACTCAGCTATAAGAAGGAATGAATTATTATCCTGTCATTTGCAACAACATGGATGGAATGTGATGGCATTACATCTAGTGAAAAAGGACAAAAGCTGAATGATCTCACTTATATGTGAAATAAGACAAAAACCCAAACTCATAGAAATTCACAGTATAGGGAGTAGATTGTTGGTTGCCAGTGGTAGGTGAAATGGATGAAGGGGATCAAAAGGTACAACCTTCCAGTTGTAAAATAAATATTGGGGATGTACTGTACAATGTGGTGACAATAATTTACAATATTTTATTGTATATTTGAAATATGCTAAGGGTATACATCTTAAAATTTCTCATTGAAAGAAAAATGTTACTTTTTGAAGTGATGGATGTTACCTAAACTTATTATAGGAATCATTTTGCAATACATACATATATCATTACATTGTACACCAAAAACTAATACAATATTATATAAAGTATATGTCAATTAAAAAAAATCCAATAATTTTCTTGTACTTAACTTCAATGTCCAATAAGTCTCCCTAAATTATCATACATGAATCTTCTCTGTACTAAGTAACTAATTATGCTTCTTTTTGGTTCTGAAATGTGGCTTGAGTCTTTAATTTTGCCCTCTTTGACTCCTATAATATTTTTCATAGGTTCTGCTACCTAATTTGGTAAATTTCTTTGGAAATAATTCCATTACCCATGGGTATCTATAGGACTTAACATACAGAGCCATATCAACAGCTAAGGATGCCTGAAACAACTGCTAAGGATACCTCTACAGACCCTTCATTATATTCCATGCACCAGGTAACTTTCTATCAAATATATTCCATAGAAATCAGAGTACTGTCTTAAAATACCAGAATCCTTTTATATTCAAATTGCTCTCCATGAAGGACAGCAATCTAATTTAAGAAAAGTCGAAGACAGGCTTTTCTTAGATTGACCTCATTTATACCTTCTCGTTTCTTAGCTTACTACAGCTATTGACTACTAAGTAGTTCAGTAAGGGAAATGTCCTGAAGGATATGTGACACATTAGAAGAACCTTCAGGTAACAGCTCATTGGTGATAAATATTTTATGATAAATTTAGAAGTATATATACTCTAGAATTGCATCAAGAGCATTGGTAATTCAGGATGGCAACTCGGGTTGCAATGAGAGAGGCTAGGTGGCTTTTCATGGAGCTGTATTTGCAGAGAAATATACTTTTAGTTATATTTCTTTGAAATTTCAGGACAGCCTCTTCTACCCCATCAAAAGACCCCCCAACCAAAAGACCAGAAGACTCAAGCCACATTTCAGAACCTCTTGGAACCATACTTTGTCTCCTAAGGACAGAAATAATTTTAGATTTTTAAATTGTATTTCTGTATACCATACTAGAGAGACTGCCTTTAATTTCCCACTTCCATGATCATCATCTCTGTTTCATTCATTCTTTCTACCTATATGTGGTGATCCTTTATTGCAAAATATGGGGTTATGATATTTGACCTCCAGCAACCCAGCTAGAATTAGTATTTGTAATCTTCGTGCATGACCTTGTTTCAGACATTTTGTAATTTGTCTTGATTGCCATGGGGGTTGAAAGAAAATGTGCAAGGTGTTTATAGAACTCTACCTGTGATCAAGTCTTCAATAAGCCTGTATCAAATTAAATACAATTTAAATCAGGATAGAAAGCAAATATTACTAAAGCAAGAGGCAAAGATTATTTTTAGATGCTATCTGCCATTTGGGTCTTATTTTGTTCAAGCAGGATTTAAGGTATAGTGATAGTTTGACAGAGAAAACTCAGGCCCTATTTGTCAAAACTAATCAGGAACAGGGCCTGGAATCTCTACCCACATATTTCCTATGGTCAAGATGAACTAAGTATAAAGGAGAATCAATAACTTCACATTGAAGAGACCTGACAGGCTAAGATGTCAGCTGTTAGGATAACAAATATAAAGCCACCAAGAATTTGTTCTACCATCACATTCAGATTTCACCTTTCTGATTCTCTTTATTACCTAGGCTCTCAGGATAAGAATTTTAGAGAAAGAAATATCAAAATATGTATGGCCAAGTTCAAGAAAAATTTACCTCAGATGGTTGCTTTCATGCCTCCATCCCGCACTATAGATTTCTATTATTGTGTAGTTGATCTTCACCCAGAACTTTTTGTGATATTGACAATTAGTAATTCAGGGTCTAGATTGAACCATGTAACAGTCTAAAAAGTATACAAGTGATTTTTTTGTTGCCCAATCTATGTAAGATATAGTGACTAAAGCTTTAAGACTGCTAAGTTAGCTTCTAATTCAAGACAGTCTGCTTTTGTAATTTCTGTTGCAAAATGAAGATTGTAAACTTTCTTGGTACCATGGTTTCTTACCATGTGGGAATTTCCTTAGTCCCATGAAACCTCTAAAGTGCATGCCTAGGTTGGGTGAAAGGGAGCAGAGGTTTATATATTTCAAAATAACTTCCAAAGTTCACAATCCTTTCTGAAATTTACCAGAGAATACTTTTATTT
Source organism: Cervus elaphus (assembly GCF_910594005.1). NCBI lineage: Eukaryota > Metazoa > Chordata > Mammalia > Artiodactyla > Cervidae > Cervus > Cervus elaphus. Next base: position 37,410,218 of record NC_057826.1, read on the forward strand.
GCTATCCATTTAAATCTTGGTAAAACAAGTATTCTTTAAAAATGAATGCAATCTCTGAGAAGACTAAAAAATAGTGCCACAGAATGGTGGGAGGAGGAAAACCCACCAAAAGCTATTAGCTCAAGGTTTTACTAAAAGGCAAGATGACTGCTCTGTAGGGAACACATAGCTTAAAGTTTAATGGGATAGATTAAAGCAGTTCAAAGTTCAAATTCATTCTCAGAATTTTTCACTGTTTAGAGTCTCAGAAGGTCTGAGTAAAGTGAACTTCAGTTAATCAAAAGACAGACGCAAGACTGGGGCTTCAGCTTAGCAGATGGTAGACCAAATTGAGTTTACCAAGGTGATTGGCGAGGAATAGTTGGGGGAAAGGTCTTGCCATGGTCAGTGGAAATTTAAAGGTTCTTCATCATCTTTCACAGTGTAAATAAACCAATAGTGCTAACCCAGCTCTGGTGAAACATCATCCTCTAAAAGCAAATGTTTCAGTTAGCACTCTGAAATCCCAAAGTACTTAAGGAAATGCTGATATTTGAATGTCATCCAGAGTTGAACACATCCTTTGCCATATCATGAATTGCCATATCTTCAATGATTAAGTGAGTACAGTGACTGTCATGGAGGTGGTGGAGGAGCACAGTTAGCTGACAAGTCTGTCGCACAGCTTTGGCTTAATGCAGCTTTCAGACGGCCTGACAAGGGAACCTAACCACAGGAAGCTAAGTAACTCATCTGACAGCCCTATTTACAGTGTCATGCGAACAGAAGTCACATATTGTGACCTAACTAATGTGCCCGTGAGGCCAAGGAGTTCAGAGTAGAGTCTTACATGATTTGGGTCCCCAAACAACAAACTGCCGCTCTGGGGCCCAGGCTGTGCACTGCCAGGCATAGCAGCTAATTCAAAGCTCTACTTACTGCTGAGTATGGTACCTAGCTCTCCAGTGCTGACATCTAGTAAGCCTGAGGTTGGCAGCAGTCCTGGGACTCCCCAGGTTGAGCAAATGGCTGCATAGGTATCAAGCCTCACCAGCCCCAGGCACCACTAGGACTTGTAGCCAGTAGCCCTGGACTTGGGTCTATTCACCTGTGTGCCAACACCAACCCTGGGACCTCTTGGTCATGCAGCCAGCCACCCTGGGACATTGTCCCAACCTCCAGAGGGGCAGCACCAACCCTGGGTCCCCTGGGCCCTGCAGCCAGGTACCCCAATCCAGCTCCACCAACCAGGGGGCTGGGCCCAGCCTTGGGACTCTCTGAACCATGTAATCAAGACCTGACTGCACCCACCGGTGGGCTGGCAGCCTCCACGTGGGGTAGAGGCTGGGAGCCAGCTGGTCTGGGGGCTAGTCCTGCCCACAGCACACCCACAGTAATGGACCCCACCACAACATAAAGGCCCTTGCAGCCTACATAGGGGTACCTGTAGAGCACACAGCATAGGTAACCAGAAGGGAATGTGCTGTTGGACCCATAGGACATTTCCTATGTAAAGCCATTTCTCCAAGACTGAGAAACATAACAGACCTACATAATACATAGAAATAAAAACAAAGACTTGGGCAAAATGAAGCAAGGGAGGAGTATGTTTCAAATAAAACCCCAGAAAAGTAAGTGAAGTGGAGGTAAACAATTTACCCATTAAAGATTTCAAGGCAATTATCATTAATATGCTTAACAGACTCAGGAGAATGGATGAACACAGTGAGAATTTTAAGAAAGAGTTAGAAAACATACAGAAGAACCCAACAGAGCTGAAGAATGCAATAACTAAATAGAAAACACACTATAGGATTCAATAGTAGATTAGATGATACAGAGTAATGGGTCAGCAAACTGGAAGCAGAGGATTGGAAATCACCCAAACTGAACAGAGAAAAAATAATTTTAAAAAGTAAGAATGGTTTGAGACCTTTTGGACAACATCAAGCAAGCTAGAATTCACACTATAGGGATTCCGAAAGGAGAAGAGAGAAAGGGGTAGAGAACTTACTTGAAAGTGAAAGTGAAAGTCGCTTAGTTGTGCCCGACTTTGTGACCCCGTGGACTATAGAGTCCATGGCCAGAATACTGGAGTGGGTAGCCTTTCCCTTCTCCTGGGATCTTCCCAACCCAGGGATCAAACCCAGGTCTCCCACACTGCAGGCACATTCTCTACCAGCTGAGCCACAAGGGAAGCTCATATATATGTAAAATCCTCAAGATGCTAACAAGACTATTAAAACTAATAATAATTTACAAGATACAAAATTAAATACAGAAATCTGTTGTGTTTCTATATACTAACAATGAACTACCAGAATGAGAAAGTGTTCCATTTACACTCATATCAAAAAGAATAAAATAGGAATAAATTACTTAGGAATAAATCTATCTAAGGAGGTAAAAAACTTATACTCTGAAAACTATAATACATTGCTGATAGAAATTGAAGCTACACGAACAACTGGAAAGATGTACTATTTCATGGGCTGGGTGAATCAATTAACATAATGGCAATAGTAAGTTCTTACCTATCAATAATTACTTTAAATGTAAATTAATTTCTCCAATCAAAAGGCATAGAATGACTGAATGGATAACAAAGCAATACCCAATAATATGCTACCTACGTGTTAGTCTGAAAAATACACATAGACTGAGAATGAAGGGATGTTTCAAAAAGATATTTCAAGAAAGTAATACCCAAAAAGAAAGCAGGTAGTTATATTTTAATCTATTTTAGTTAAAATCTATTTTGTCTGATATAGGAGGAAAACAGATCATCATATAAAAATGGTCAATCCACCAAAAAAGAATTGATCCTTTCGAATTGTGCTGGAGAAGACTCTTGAGAATCCCTTGGACAGCAAGGAGATGAAACCAATCAATCCTAAAGGAAATCAACCCTGGATGTTCATTGGAAGGACTAATGCTGAAGCTGAAGCTCCAATACTTTGGCCACCTGATGTGAAGAGTCAACCCATTAGAAAAGACCCTGATGCTGGGAAAGATTGAGGGCAGGGGGAAATGGGGGCGACAGAGGATGAGATGGTTGGACGGCATCACTGACTCAATGGACATGAGTTTGAGTAAGCTCTGGGAGTTGGTGATGGACAGGGAAGCCTGGCATGCTGCAGTCCATGCAGTCGCAGAATCAGACACAACTGAGTGACTGAATTGAACTGAACAAGTACTGGAGCTCCACATTTAAAACTGTCTAAGTCAACTTGATCTACCTGCATCTTACTTAATCTCTGCTTGTTATTTGGAAAATGATTTCATGGTAGATACTGATCCGCTCTAGCCTTCTCAATTTAACTCTAACACACTGGTGTAGGTATATAACACTCCTTTATTCTGCCATCCATAGCTTGAACTCAACACCTGGACTGTATCACTGGCAGTGAACCATTGGTTCTTAGTTGCCTTCTCTAATAGGCCCAGGACTATTGATGAGCTTAGAAATGGCACTAATGACTCTCCTCAAATTATTATTATTTTTTTATAAAGGTGCAGACCTCTAACATTAATTCTTTGTTTAGCTCTTTCTCTCCTGAAAATCTGGAGAAATGGAAATCTAATCTCCAGTAACTACAGAATTACTATGGAAACAATGGTTGTATTTCTGGTATCTGTGTTACTGGCAAAATTGAAAAATCTATTCACTACAATTAGTAGGAATGACCAGAATCTGGATCTCAGTTTCATTTTTCAGGAGGAAGCCAGGGATTATAGATTTTCCTTGGTTTTGGCAATACTAAGGTGAATCACCATAAAACGTACCTCGTGTCTCCAAGACCAATTAGAAAAACCTGTGTGCACGAAGTATCCAAAGTTAAACCTTAGGACTTCATTGCTCAGTTCAAACAATCTTGCAGGACCATGCCTGCTAGAAAAGTGCAAGAGCTTCTTGCCTTTCCTGATGAAGTGAAGTGAGGTGAAAGTCACTCAGTTGTGTCCGACTCTTTGTGACCTGATGGACTATGTAACCCCTGGGGTTCTCCAGGCCAATATACTGAAGTGGGTAGCCTTTCCCTTCTCCAGGGGATTTTTCCAGCCCAGGGATCAAACCCAGGTCTCCTGCATTGCAGGCAGACTTTTTACCAGCTGAACCATAGCGGGTGGGGGGAAGCCTTTTTTGATAAACTGGCACATATGAGTCAGGAGGACAGGTACTCGTATCTTGCAAAGTGAAAGTGAAAGTCACTCAGTTGTTTCCAACTCTTTGCAGCCCCATAGACTATACAGTCCATGGAATTCTCCAGGCCAGGATACTGGAGTGGCTAGCCTTTCCCTCCTCCAGAGGATCTTCCCAACCCAGGAATCAAACTGGGGTCTCCTGTATTGCAGGCAGATTCTTTACCAAGTGAGCTATCAGGGAAGCCTGGTATCTTGCAAGGTCCCAGCTAAATTCTTAAAGGAATATGCAAAAGCAGTAATGATAGGGAGTGTTCAGTACCAATTACTCTTATCTCTATGATGACAATACTGAAAACTTGATAAAGGACCATCAGGGCTCCTCTGGACACTCACTCCAGTGAGGATGAACACACCTTTAATCTAGGAGGGGTCCTTACCACCTATCATTTTTAATCCTGACTCTTCAAGACAATTGGAGATATCAAGGGAACACTTCATGCAAGGATGGGCATGATAAAAGAAATGATAAGGACTTGGATGGCAGAGGAATAGGATGGGGAGACCACTTTCTCCCCCACAAATTTATCGAAAGAACCTTTGAATGCTGAGAAAATTCCAAAAAACAACTTCTGAATGCTGGCAGAGGACATCAGGCACCCAGAAAGGCAGCCCATTGTCTTCGAAAGCAGGTAGGACAAAATATAAAAGATAATAAAGAGAGACAAAAGAGGTAGGGATGGAGATCCATCCCGGGAAGGGAGTCTTCAAAAAGAGAGAAGTTTCCAAACACCAGGAAACACTCTCACCGGCGAGTCTGTGGCGAGCCCTGGAACCTCAGAGGGCAACCTAACCAGGAGGAAAAATAAATAAATAATTAAAACCCACAGATTATGTGCCTAATGGCAACTGCCAGCAGAAAAGCAGCCCAGACACTCACATCCACCACTAGCAAGCAGGGGCTGGATAGGGAGGCGCGGGCTGCATTGCTTAGGGTAAGGACCTGGCCTGAGTGCCCCGAGGGCAATCTGAGGGAACTAACTAGAGATAGCAACCCAGACTGTGGGATAGCTATCCTGTGAAAGCCCTAACCTAAGACGCCGCCAGGCCTGCTCACAGAACAAAGGACTGAGCAGAGCTAGCCAGCTGCGGACCGGCCCATCCCCTGCTGGAGACAGGAGGGGGCAGCCAGAGCCGGAAGGGTGCAATCGCGGCCCCAGAGAGGCATCATCTACCAAACTGCAAGCAGGCTTTGTTGCTAACCAAGAGTTCTTAGGATTCTGGACAGTCGACATCCGCTGGGAGGGTCGCAGCCAGAGATCAACTCCCCAGGCAGCCTGAGATCAGCTCCCCAGAAGAAACCCACGGCACACCTGAGAAGGTGCGCAGGTTGTACACCCAGAAAACCGAGCAGCAGGGATGGGGGAGGTGATAAGTCGCAGCCTTCAACTGGGGGCGACTGCGCTCACCAAGCACCTGGTCACCTGAGCTGCTCGCACCTGGGAAGGGCACAAAACGCAGGCCCAACCAAGTCTGCCCCTTTGTGGAGTACCCGAGAACCTGAACGGCTTAGACCTGGGCAGTGCATGCAACCCAGGCCCACCTCAAACTGTTCCCGGCAGAACAACCTAGAGCCTGAACAGTGTAGACTGGGAAAGCACACAGGTCGTGAGCGGGGACAAACCCAGTGTGGCCGAGACACTGCAGATACTCCCCCCACACGCAGTGATATATGTTTGCAGTGTTCATTCCCCCCAACAGCACGACTGAACAAGTGAGCCTGAAAAAGTGACCACCACCGCCCCCTTGTATCAGGGTGGAAATTAGGCACTGAAGAGGCCAGCAAACAAAAGAAGCTAAAATAAACAGAGGGATCTGCTTTGGAAGTGACAGGTGCAATAGATTAAACCCTGCAGTTAGCACCGGCTACATAGGAAGGGGCCTATAGATCCTGAGAAGTGTAAGCTGGATCAAGGAACTATCTGAAAATGAACTGACCCCACACGGACCACAACACCACCAAAGTCCTAGATATATTTTACTATTATCATTTTTTAAATTAAAAATTTTTTAAATTTTTAAGTCCTCTATTACTCATTTAACTTTCATTTTTATAACCTACTATTACTTTGCAAACAAAGACCCTATTTTTAAAGCAAACTTCATATATATATATATATATTATAATTTTTGTGACTTCATTTTTTGCTTTAATATTGTATTTTGAGAATCTAACCGCTACTCTAGATTTTTAATCTTTGCTTTTCGGTATTTGATACCAATTTTGTACCTTTAAGAACCCAATATTCAGTACCCATTTTTACTTGGGAGCGAGATTACTGGCTGGATTGCTCTCTCCCCTTTGGACTCTCCTTTTTCTCCACCGGGTCGCCTCTATCTCCTCCCTTCCCCTTCTTTCTCTACCCAGCTCTGTGAATCTCTTTGTGTGTTCCAGGCTGTGGAGAACACTTAGGGAACTGATTACTGGCTAGATCAATCTCTCTCCTTTTGATTCCCCCTTTTATCCTCCTGGCCACCTCTGTCTCCTTCCCCCCTCTTCTCTTCTCTGTGTAACTCTGTGAACATCTCCGAGGGATCCAGACTGTGGCGAGCACATAGGGAAGTGATAACTGGCTAGCTTGCTCTCTCCCCTTTTCATTCCCGCTTTTCTCCTCCTGGTCACCTCTATCTCCCTCCTCCCTCTTCTCTTCTCCATGTAACTCTGTGTACCTCTCCAGGTGTCCCTCACTGTGGATAAACTTTTAATCATTAACCTAGATGTTTTATCATCAGTGCTGTATTGATGGAGAAGTCTTGAGGCTACTGTAATAATAAGATTGAAAACCAGAGGCAGGGGGCTTAAGTCCAAAACCTGAGAACACCAGAGATCTCCTGACTCCAGGGAACATTAGTTGATAGAAGCTCCTCAAAAACCTCCATACCTACACTGAAACCAAGCACCACCCAAGGGCCAACAAGTTCCAGAGCAAGACATACCACGCAAATTCTCCAGCAACACAGGAACATAGCCCTGAGCTTCAGTATACAGACTGCCCAAAGTCACACCAAACCCACTGACATCTCTTACTGCACACTTTATTGCACCCCAGAGAGAAGAAATCCAGCTCCATGCACCAGAACACCGATACAAGCTTCCCTAACCAGGAAACCTTGACAAGCCACCCATCCAAACCCACCCACAGTGAGGAACCACCACAATAAAGAGAAACCAAAAACTGCCAGAATACAGAAAGGCCACCCCAAACACAGCAATATAAACAAGATGAAAAGGCAGAGAAATACACAGCAGGTAAAGGAACAGGATAAATGCCCACCAAACCAAACGAAAGAGGAAGAAATAGGGAATCTACTTGATAAAGAATTCCAAATAATGATAGTGAAAATGATCCAAAATCTTGAAAACAAAATGGAGTTACAGATAAATAGCCTGGACACAAGGATTCAGAAGATGCAAGAAAGTTTTAACAAGGACCTAGAAGAAATAAAAAAGAGTCAATATATAATGAATAATGCAATAAACGAGGTCAAATACACTCTGGATGGAACCAACAGTGGAATGATGGAGGCAGAAGATAGGATAAATGAGGTAGAAGATAGAATGGTATAAATAAATGAAACAGAGGAAAAAAGAAAAAAGAATTCAAAGAAATGAGGACAACCTCATAGACCTCTGGGACAATGTTAAACACCCCAACATTCAAATCATAGGAGTCCCAGAAGAAGACACAAAGAAAGACCATGAGAAAATACTTGAGGAGATAATAGTTGAAAACTTCCCTAAAATGGGGAAGGAAATAATCACCCAAGTCCAAGAAACCCAGAGAGTACCAAACAGGATAAACTCAAGGCAAAACACCCCAAGACACATATTAATCAAATTAACAAAGATCAAACACAAAGAACAAATATTAAAAGCAGCAAGGGAAAAACAACAAATAACACACAAGGGGATTCCCATAAGGATAACAGCTGATCTTTCAATAGAAACTCTTCAGGCCAGAAGGGAATGGCAAGACATACTTAAAGTGATGAAAGAAAATAACCTACAGTCCAGATTACTATATGCAGCAAGGATCTCATTCAAATATGAAGGAGAAATCAAAAGCTTTACAGACAAGCAAAAGCTGAGAGAATTCAGCACCACCAAAGCAGCTCTCCAACAAATACTAAGGATCTTCTCTAGACAGGAAACACAGAAAAGGTTTATGAACTCGAACACAAAACAATAAAGTAAATGGCAACGGGATCATACTTATCAATAATTACCTTAAATGTAAGTGGGTTGAATGCCCCAACCAAAAGACAAAGACTGGCTGAATGGATACAAAAACAAGACCCCTATATATGCTGTCTACAAGAGACCCACCTCCAACCAAGGGACACATACAGACTGAAAGTGAAGGGCTGGAAAAAGATATTCCATGCAAAAAGAGACCAAAAGAAAGCAGGAGTAGTAACACTCATATCAGATAAAATAGGCTTTCAAATAAAGGCTGTGAAAAGAGAAAGAAGGACACTACATAATGATCAAAGGATCAATCCAAGAAGAAGATATAACAATTATAAATATATATGCACCCAACATAGGAGCACCACAATATGTAAGACAAATGCTAACAAGTATGAAAGGGGAAGTTAACAATAACACAATAATAGTGGGAGACTTTAATACCCCACTCACACCTATGGAGAGATCAACTAAACAGAAAATTAACAAGGAAACACAAACTTTAAATGATACAATAGACCAGTTAGACCTAATTGATATCTATAGGACATTTCATCCCAAAACAATAAATTTCACCTTTTTCTCAAGTGCACATGGAACCTTCTCCAGAATAGATCACATCCTGGGCCATAAATCTAGTCTTGGTAAATTCAAAAAATTGAAATCATTCCAGTCATCTTTTCTGACCACAGTGCAGTAAGATTAGATCTCAATTACAGGAAAAAAAATTATTAAAAATTCAAACATATGGAGGCTAAACATCACGCTTCTGAATAACCAACAAATCATAGAAGAAATCAAAAAAGAAATAAAAGTATGCATAGAAATGAATGAAAATGAAAACACAACAACCCAAAACTTATGGGACATTGTAAAAGCAGTGCTAAGGGGAAGGTTCATAGCATTACAGGCCTACCTCAAGAAATAAGAAAAAAGTCAAATAAATAACCTAACTCTACACCTAAAGCAACTAGAGAAGGAAGAAGTGAAGAACCCCAGAGTGAGTAGAAGGAGAGAAATCTTAAAAATTAGGGCAGAAATAAATGCAAAAGAAAGTAAAGAGACCATAGCAAAAATCAACAAAGCTAAAACCTGGATTTTGAAAAAATAAACAAAATTGACAAGCCATTAGCAAGACTCATTAAGAAACAAAGAGAGAAGAACCAAGTTAACAAAATTAGAAATGAAAATGGAGAGATCACAACAGACAACACTGAAATACAAAGGATCATAAGGGACTACTACCAGCAGCTCTATGCCAATAAAATGGACAACTTGGAAGAAGTGGACAAATTCTTAGAAAAGTATAACTTTCCAAAACTGAACCAGGAAGAAATAGAAGATCTTAACAAACCCATCACAGGCAAGGAAATCGAAACGGTAATCAGAAATCTTCCAGCAAACAAAATCCCAGGACCAGATGGCTTCACAGCTGAATTCTACCAAAAATTTAAAGAAGAGCTAACACCTATCTTACTCAAACTCTTCCAGAAAATTGCAGAAGAAGGTAAACTTCCAAACTCATTCTATGAGGCCACCATCACCCTAATTCCAAAATCAGACAAAGATGCCACAAACAAAGAAAACTACAGACCAACATCACTGATGAAAATAGATGCAAAAATCCTTAACAAAATTCTAGCAAACAGAATCCAACAACATGTTAAAAAGATCATACACCATGACCAAGTGGGCTTTATCCCAGGAATGCAAGGATTCTTTAATATCTGCAAATCAATCAATGTAATACACCACATTAACAAATTGAAAGATAAAAACCATATGATTATCTCAGTGGATGCAGAGAAAGCCTTTGGCAAAATTCAACACCCATTTATGATTAAAACTCTCCAGAAAGCAGGCACAGAAGGAACATACCTCAACATAATAAAAGCTATATATGACAAACCCACATCAAGCATTACCCTCAATGGTGAAAAATTGAAAGCATTTCCCCCAAAGTCAGGAACAAGACAAGGGTGCCCACTCTCACCACTACTATTCAATATAGTTTTGGAAGTTTTGGCCACAGCAATCAGAGCAGAAAAAGAAGTAAAAGGAATCCAGGTAGGAAAAGAAGAAGTGAAACTCCTGCTGTTTGCTGATGACATGATCCTCTACATAGAAAACCCTAAAGACTCTACCAGAAAATTACTAGAGCTAATCAACGAATATAGTAAAGTTGCAGGATATAAAATTAACACACAGAAATCCCTTGCATTCCTATACACTAACAATGAGAAAACAGAAAGAGAAATTAAGGAAACAATACCATTCACCACTGCAACAAAAAGAATAAAATACTTAGGAGTATATCTACCTAAAGAAACAAAAGACTTATACATAGAAAACTATAAAACACTGATGAAAGAAGTCAAAGAGGACACAAACAGATGGAGAAACATACCGTGTTCATGGATTGGAAGAATCAATATTGTCAAAATGGCTATACTACCCAAAGCAATCTATAGATTCAATGCAATCCCTATCAAGCTACCAACCGTATTTTTCACAGAACTTGAACAAATAATTTCACAATTTGTATGGAAATACAAAAAACCTCGAATAGCCAAAGTAATCTTGAGAAAGAAGAATGGAACTGGAGGAATCAACCTGCCTGACTTCAGACTCTACTACAAAGCCACAGTCATCAAGACAGTATGGTACTGGCACAAAGACAGAAATATAGATCAATGGAACAGAATAGAAAGCCCAGACGTCAATCCACAAACCTATGGACACCTTATATTCAACAAAGGAGGCAAGGATATACAATGGAAAAAAGACAACCTCTTTAACAAGTGGTGCTGGGAAAACTGGTCAACCACTTGTAAAAGAATGAAACTAGAACACTTTCTAACACCATACACAAAAATAAACTCAAAATGGATTAAAGATCTAAATGTAAGACCAGAAACTATAAAACTCCTAGAGGAGGACATAGGCAAAACACTCTCTGACATGAATCACAACAGGATCCTCTGTGACCCACATCCTAGAATATTAGAAATAAAAGCAAAACTAAACAAATGGGACCTAATGAAACTTAAAAGCTTTTGCACAACAAAGGAAACTATAAGCAAGGTGAAAAGACAGCCCTCAGGTTGGGAGAAAATAATAGCAAATGAAGCAACAGACAAAGGATTAATCTCAAAAATATACAAGGAACTCCTGCAGCTCAACTCCAGAAAAATAAATGACCCAATCAAAAAATGGGCCAAAGAACTAAACAGACATTTCTCCAAAGAAGACATACAGATGGCTAACAAACACATGAAAAGATGCTCAACATCACTCATTATCAGAGAAATGCAAATCAAAACCACAATGAGGTACCATTACACGCCAGTCAGGATGGCTGCTATCCAAAAGTCTACAAGCAATAAATGCTGGAGAGGGTGTGGAGAAAAAGGAGCCCTCTTACACTGTTGGTGGGAATGCAAACTAGTACAGCCACTATGGAAAACAGTGTGGAGAGTTCTTAAAAAACTGGAAATAGAACTGCCATATGACCCAGCAATCCCACTTCTGGGCATACACACCGAGGAAACCAGATCTGAAAGAGACACATGCACCCCAATGTTCATCGCAGCACTATTTATAATAGCCAGGACATGGAAGCAACCTAGATGCCCATCAGCAGACGAATGGATAAGGAAGCTGTGGTACATATACACCTTGGAATATTACTCAGCCAATAAAAAGAATTCATTTGAATCAGTTCTAATGAGATGGATGAAACTGGACCCCATTATACAGAGTGAAGTAAGCCAGAAAGATAAAGACCATTACAGTATACTAACACATATATATGGAATTTAGAAAGATGGTAATGATAACCCTATATGCAAAACAGAAAAAGAGACACAGATGCACAGAACAGACTTTTGGACTCTGTGGGAGAAGGCGAGGGTGGGATGTTTAAAGAGAACAGCATCGAAACATGTATATTATCTAGGGTGAAACAGATCACCAGCCCAGGTTGGATCCATGAGACAAGTGCTCGGACCTGGTGCACTGGGAAGACCCAGAGGGATCGGGTAGAGAGGGAGGTGGGAGGGGGGATCGGGATGGGGAATACATGTAAATCCATGGCTAATTCATGTCAATGTATGACAAAAAACACTACAATATTGTAAAGTAATTAGCCTCCAACTAATAAAAATAAATGGAAAAAAAAAAGTGGAAATAGAACTGCCATATGACCCAGCAATCCCACTCCTGGGCATACACACCAAGGAAACCAGATCTGAAAGAGACACGTGTACCCCAATTTTCATCATAGCACTGTTTACAATAGCCAGGACATGGACGCAACCTAGATGCCCATCAGCAGACGAATGGATAAGAAAGGTGTGGTACATATACACAATGGAATATTACTCCGCCATTAAAAAGAATTCATTTGAGTCAGTTCTAATGAGGTGAATGAAACTGGAGCCTATTATACAGAGTGAAGTAAGCCAGAAAGAAAAACACCAATACAGTATGCTAACACATATATATGGAATTTAGAATGATGGTAACAATAACCCTGTATGTGAGACAGCAAAAGAGACACAGATGTATAGAACAGTCTTTTGGACTCTGTGGGAGAGGGCAAGGGTGGGATGGTTTGGGGGAATGGCATTGAAACATGTATATTATCATATGTGAAAGAAATCGCCAGGTCAGGTTCGATGCATGATACAGGGTGCTCGGGGCTGGTGCACTGGGATGACCCAGAGGGATGGGATGGGGGGATGTGGGAGGGGGTTCACGATGGGGAACACATGTATACCCGTGGTGGATTCATGTCTATGTATGGCAAAATCAATACAATATTGTAAAGTAATTAGCCTCCAATTAAAATAAATAAATTTTTAAAAAAAGAAATGATAAGGACTTAATAGAGCAGAAGACATTAAGAAGAGGTGGCAAGAATATACAGAACAACTATATAAAAAAGGTCTTAATGACCCAGATAACCACAGTGGTGTGGTCACTAACCTAGAGCCACACATCCGGGTGTGTGAAGTCAAGTGGGCCTTAGGAAGCATTATTACCAGCAAAGCTAGTGGAGGTGATGGAATTCCAGCTGATCTATTTAAAATCCTAAAAGATGATGCTATTAAAGTGTTGCACTCTGTATGTCAGCAAATTTGGAAAACTCAGCGGTGGCCACAGGACTGGAAAAGATCAGTTTTCATTTAAATCCCAAAGAAGGGCAATGGCAAAGAATTTTCAAACTACTGTACTAGAGTGCTCATTTCATATGCGAGCAAGGTTATGCTCAAAATCCTTTAAGCTAGACTTTAGCAGTATGTGAATCAAGAACTTCCAGATGTACAAGCTGGGTGTCAAAGAGGCAGAGGAACCAGAGATCTAATTGCCAACATTCATTGGATCATCAAAAAAGCAAGGGAATTCCTGAAGAACATCTACTTCTGCTTCATTGACTATGCTAAAACCTTTGACTGTGTGGATCACAATCAACTGTGGAAAATTCTTCAAGAGATGGGAATACCAGACTACTTTACCTGTCTCCTGAGAAACCTGATTGTAGGTCCTAAAGCAACACTTAGAGCTGGACATGGAACAACTGACTGATTCAAAATTGGGAAAGGAGTATGACAAGGTTGTATATTGTCATCCAGCTATTTAACTTCTGTGCAGACTACATCATGTGAAATGCTAGGCTGGATGAATCACAAGCTGGAATCAAGATTGCCAAGAGAAATAACTTCAGATAGGCAGATGATATCACTCTAATGACAGAAAGGAAAGAGGAACTAAAGAGCCTCTTGTTGAATTTGAGAGAAGAGAGTGAAAAAGCTGGCTTAAAACCCAACTCAAAAAAACTAAGATCATAGCATCTGGTCCCATCATTTCATGGCAAATTGAAGGAGAAAAAGTGGAAGCAATCAGTGACATATTTTATTTTATTGGACTCAAAAATCACTGTGTATGCTGACTGCAGTCATGAAATTAAAAGAAGCTTGCTTCTTGGAAGAAAGGTATGACAAATCTCAATAGTATATTAAAGAGCAGAGACATCACTCTGCTGGCAAAGGTCTGTATAGTCAAAGTTGTGGTTTTTCCAGTAGTCATGTATGGATTTGAGTGGATCATAAGACTGAGAACTGAAGAATTGATGCTTTCGAATTGTGGTGCTGGAGAAAACTTTTGGACAGCAAGGAGATCAAACCAGTCAATCCTAAAGGAAATCAACACTGAATATTCATAGGAAGGGCTGTTGCTGAAGCTCCAATATTTTGGCCACCTTATGTGAAGATATGACTCATTGGAATAGACCCTGATGCTGGGAAAGATTGAAGGCAAAAGGAGAAGAGGGTGGCAGCAGATGGGATAGTTGGATGGCATCACTGACTCAATGAACATGAATTTGAGCAAACTGCAGTAGACAGTGGAGGACAGGAGCCTGGCATGCTATAATCTGTGAGGCTGCAGAGTTAGACATGACTTAGTGATTGAACAACAGCAACAACAAAATGTGTCCTGTGGAACTGTAGCTAAACTTTAGATCTTCAATTTGGTTAGAAATTCCACTAACTTATTACCACAGAGCTTGATAGGATATTCTAAAATAATCTATCATAGACGCCTAAGGGAGGAAGCTTGGTTGATTTGAAAGGACATCCCTCTGCCTCAACTCTAGCTCCATCAAGAGTTGAAGCTCTATCTCAGTCTCAGAATCATCAAGTTTATGGTCAGTTGGAATATCTCCTTACCCTGAAACAGGATGTCAAACGTGGTACCTGTTTATCTCACCTGGGTACTTGTCATTAGAAAGTTATCGGCACCTCAACACTCATGGCCCAGTGAGGAGAATGGGCCCCAATGAGAACCAGAAGGACCCTCTGAATTTTATCTTCTACTTGTCCTGCTTCAAGTTGAGCTGGGGTGAACAAGAACTAGGAGGAAAGCTCATATGGCTGATGTGGCTGATTGAGCTATTGTTCAGTCTTAACATTTCTTTGAAAATCAGCCTTTAAAGCTGAGGAAAACCCCCTCACCTTTGCTATCACCTACTTGTGTTTGTCTGGATCTGGTGGCTTGAGAGAAAAGGACTAAGTTTCCCCTCCCACCCTGACTTTTCAAAAGCCTTTGAGGTTTCCTGCACCACTGGGGTGATTCATCACTTTGTGTCAGAATCTGAGTATGCGTGTGATACATATAGTCCACTTGTAATACGGAGAAGGCAATGGCACCCCACTCCAGTGCTCCTGCCTGGAAAATCCCATGGACGGAAGAGCCTGGTAGGCTGCAGTCCATGGGGTCGTGAAGAGTTGGACACGACTGAGTGACTTCACTTTCACTTTTCACTTTCAGGCATTGGAGAAGGAAATGGCAACCCACTCCAGTGTTCTTGCCTGGAGAATCCCAGGGATGGTGGAGCCTGGTGGGCTGCCATCTATGGGGTCACACAGAGTCGGACACTACTGAAGTGACTTAGCAGCAGCAGCAGCCACGTGTAATATGTGATCTACAGGAAGTTCTCCAAGTGACTGAGAAGAAGGAAAGCTTGCTCTTACCACACATTCCTCCTTCTACCTATTCACAGAGGGGTTCTATGAAATTTCACTCATCCCAGGACACCAGGGCTAGACCAAGGAATCATCAGAGCAGGAGATCAAATTTTGCTGAGGTTTCAGGAGATTTGTTGGCCACTCAATTGCCTCCACCTCTGGAAAAGATGTATCCAGAGCAAGCAGCCAATATGACTTTAAGGCACTGGTGTCTGGGATAACTCCAGTCTTTTCCCCCTCATCTTACAAAGCTCTTTTCAGGAGCCCCAGATATTTATTATATCATATACAGAAAACAGGTACCCCATTTGTACTCTAAACAACAAGAAATGGTATCAAAATTGGAGGTCAGAGTGTTTTGTGTAAATTCAAAAATACTACATTTTCTGACAAATCCTCACTGAGAATTCAGTTGTCATCTCCTTTCACTAATATTCAGGCAATTAGATATTAGTATGTGTTCATATACTTGCACAGAATATGTTATAATTATCAAGGTCTCTGAAGCAAGACAAATCAGCTGTTTGTCAGATGAATCACTTGGCAAGAGTTTTGGCTTCTTTTCTTTTAGTTTTTGCAACTGTTAGAGAATTAGATATCTGTTGTGTTATATGAAGTAAATATCTATAGAGCCTAGCATAGGACTTGGTATATGGAGTTTGTTCAATAATGTAATGTTGAATTAAACTCTAGAAAGAGAGAATGTGCTAAGTAGGCTATATTGAATTAAGCTGATACTTTCCTGTCAGCTGGGATTATGCAGGCCTCTGGGGAAAGCAGGAAGGTTTGGAAATCTAGAATGTCTGCCAGTATTAGTTTTGCTGTTACTATCAGAATCCCAAGTTCAATCATAATGTGGAGAGCTTTAGATGCCCTGTAGGTTGTGGCTTATCTTTTCAGCTCACTTTTATGAAATGCCTCCAGAACAGACCAAAGTATATGTGTGGCTGAGTCCCTTGACTCTTCACCTGAAACTATCACAACATTGTTAATTGGCTATACCCCAATATAAAATGTTTTGGTGTTAAAAAATAAAAATAAAATTAAAGAATAGACCAAAGATACTTTGCCTAAGTTGTTATCCTTGTAGCCATAGATATACACTGGCTAATAGAAAGACAACTGAACTTGGGTTGAATAACATCCTCTATCCACCAATGGACTTCTCATTAGTTTGAAGCATTAAGAGCTTCATCCATAAATAGATCTGATCTTGTTCAGGTGATCTCATAAAGAAAAAACATGCATCTAAGATTCTAAGGTTCCTTCTAAAACACTGTCTTCTGTCAGTTTCTCCCTTTCAGTGACCCTTTCCTTCCAATTACTTCAGTAAAATTTTAAGGCTGTATCACATGGATACAACAGCACAACCATGGAAGGCATCTGTTGATTGTGGTTTGTTGAGCCAACTGGATAGTATAATCCTGTTCAGATAAAAGAGGGTATAGGATCCACTGTGCTATAGTCCATTTGCAGTAGACATGGAGATGCACCAACCAGATCCCTCTTCCAAAGAAAACTTTCTGCCAGCTACTGGAAAGGTGGGGGTCCCAGACAGCCTTCAGTAGTCAGCTTCTTTAGGTTCTGCATTAACTGCTGAGAACCAGTTCACCCAAGCTCATACCCTTCCTGGGAAAGCCTATGTCTGGAGACTGAGTGGGATATAGCCCTTTGGGACCAATGATGGACACTGCTGATAGGCGATACTTTCTTGAAAGTTCCATCACCAGGTAGATTGAGCCTCTGTTGTACCTGCATTGCAATAAACATTTTCCTCTTTCCAATCCTGTTTCTAATCATTTGATTCATAGATGTCAACCCCTAATGAACATTGCATACCCTAAACTTCATCTTAAATTTACTTCTGGAGAATCTAATTGGTGAACCCATTAATTCTAAATTCCCCAGGGCCAATGTGGCTTTATATCCTCCATCTTTTCATAATCATTTTTTTTAACCTTTCATAGTGTTTCCTATTAGAAAATGTCCAATCTAGAATTTACCAATTATGAGCAAAGTTAACAATAATATCTTTTGATGATAAGCTTTAGCTTCCTCTTGGATTAAATGGAAATGCCACCCTACAGTGAGTTGTTGAAATAATTAAAAGCAGACAAATAAAATAATATATATAGCGTGGTATGTGGCAAAGAGATGTCTTTAGTTACCACTAGATTTAATCTTGTAAATCCAGTGGTCTGAGGTGCCTTGAAGCGAAGTGAAGTGAAAGTCACTCAGTCATGTCCGACTCTTTACGACCTATACAGTCCATGGAATTTGCCAGGTGAGAATACTGGAGTGGGTGGCAGGCAGATTCCTTACCAGCTGAGCCACAAGGGAAGCCCAAAAGTCGAAGCTTTCAGGCTTCTCTGTCCATAGAGTTCCCCAAGCCAGAATACTGGAGTGGGTATTCTCTTCTCCAGGGGAACTTCCCAACCCAGGCACCGAACCCAGATTTACCACATTTCAGGCAGATTCTTTACTGTCTGAGCCAAAAGTTGCATATACCTAATTTGGATGAGTTTATCATAAAACTTCTCTAAACCCTATAGTCTAGGAAATCCAAAATATGGTGCCATATGATATCAAAAAGTCATCTTTAACTAGTCTGTTCACTATTTTATGATAACCATGGATCAGATATAAAAGGAAAAATCTCTTATTGCAAGATAATCAGAGGTAATTTATGCATTTAGTGCCAGTGTAATTAAAATTTTCACATTAAAAAAATTTTTGCAGCCCAATTAACATACAGCTCCTCCCTTTCCAACTAAATCAGTTTCTTCTACTGTAAACAGACTTAACTTTCTTAATATATCATTTCCTCTGCTACCATCATAGCTACTGATCAGTGGCCAAGACGTGACATGGAAAGAGCTCCAAGATGAGTTTTAGCAAGCTGAGGAGAAGCACAAGACCATATATGGAAGCATGCTGAGGTGAACTGGCTTGGTTACTAACATAAGAGATTTTCTATTTGACTTACTTGGAGTTAACACAGAGCTCTGAGATTGTATTCAGGACAAACTGAACTATATGGAATTTTATGGCCTCCTGCTGTTTCCTTCTTTAAAACTATTCATACACTTCCATCAGACTCTGACTTGGTAAGTTCCCAACACACAGTATACTTAACTATAGAACAAATCACATTAGGTCTTAATGTGCTGCCAAGACTAGTTTGAGCCATATAGAATTAGAGATGTAGCTCCCAAGGTATATTCCAACAATTCATATTAAATAATTCCAAACTATGGTGCATCAGCCAAGATTAGCCTTAGCCCTAATAGAAATGGGTTTTTGTGATGTAAAATGATGTAAAAATATCAAGCAGAAGGTCAAAATTGTCTGACTGGATTTGATTTGCCTTTACAACTAAATACAGTCAGTCTTTCCCTTCTCAGAATTACCATTTCTGTAAGGAAACTGAAGTAGCCAGAAGAAAAAAGAATTGAGGAATGTTATAAGGTAGTAAAAATGAATGAATGATAGACGTATGTGAAAATACACAAATTAGTCTTAAACAATGTCGAGTGAAATAAAAGTGCTAGAAAGATGGTAATGATAACCCTATATGCAAAACAGAAAAAGAGACACAGATGTACAGAACAGACTTTTGGACTCTGTGGGAGAAGGCGAGGGTGGGATGTTTAAAGAGAACAGCATCGAAACATGTATATTATCTAGGGTGAAACAGATCACCAGCCCAGGCTGGATGCATGAGACAAGTGCTCGGGCCTGGTGCACTGGGAAGACCCAGAGTAATCGGGTGGAGAGGGAGATGGGAGGGGGGATCGGGATGCGGAATAACATGTAAATCCATGGCTAATTCATGTCAATGTATGACAAAAACCACTACAATATTGTAAAGTAATTAGCCTCCAACTAATAAAAATAAATGGAAAAAAAAAGTGCTAGACTATGACAATTTTTAAAATTATCAATGAAATGTTTTCATATATAATGGCAACTTATCTTGGGGAAGCTAGATTTCTATAGCTATGTTAATGACTCTATTTCATCCCATCAAAGTAATCTATTAGGGAATTCTAAAATCTTAGCATTATGGAAACATGTAGCCATCTGTATTATATTTCAGTGTGATTAACAGGGCTTCTTTAGCAGCTGCTTGAAGTTTGTCTAAAGCAGGGATATACCTCAATTGAATGGAGAATTTTCTTTTACCTTCAGTTCCAGCAAAAGGCCTTCTCAGAAAGAAGGGAAAGCCTGGGTATCAACCCCACTCACTGCCCAAGAGGATATATTTTCACATGATCTCATATTACTAAGAAATTTGAGCATTGCTTGACTCTCCTGCATGTCTGCCACCAGAAAGTACTTCAGAAGGTAATATAAGTCAGAGCTGTGCACATTCTCTCACTCTCCACAGTTACATTTGATTGAAGGTGTATTGATTCCCTTAAGTAATTGATGTTGGATCTCATCTGAATAGCTGATCCTTGGTAGTAGTAGTGTTAGTCGCTTAGTCATGTCCAGCTCTTTGTGACCCTGTGGACTGTAGCCTGCCAGGCTCCTCTGTCCATGGGATTCTCCAGGCAAAAATACTGGAGTGGGTTGCCATTCCCTTCTCCAGGGGATCTTCCCGACCCGGGGATCGAACTGGGGTCTCCTGCATTGCAGGCATATTTACTGCCTGAGCTACAGAGAAGCCCGTTGGTAGGATATATCAACCCAAAAAACAATAGCCAATTGGTTAAAAGATTAACTAATACTAACTCATTGGTTTATCAAATTTAACATTTGCTGGACTCAATACTAATAGAAGCTAACCAATTTGATGACTATGGGGTTCCCTGATAGTTCAGTGGTAAAGAATCTGCCTGCAATGTAGGAAGCACAAGAGATGTGGGCTCAGTCCCTAGGTCAGGAAGATTCCCTGAAAGAAGGCATGGCAGCCCACTCCAGTATTCCCTAGAGAATCTCATGGACAGAGGAGCCTGGTGGACTACAGCTTATTGGACTGCAAATAGTTGGACATGACTGAAGTGACTTAGCATGCATGCAATATGATGATTATTTTATCTCATGTTATTTTTTAAAATTAAAAAAAAAGATAATTTGATTTTTTGACCATGCCATATGTGGGAATCTTAGTTCCCTGACCAAGAATCAAACCTGTACCCCCTGCATTGGAAGTGTGGAGTCTTAACCATTGGATCACCAGGGAAGCCCTCCATCTTATTTTCTTTTTTAGATTTTGTTGTTGTTGTTGTGTACTACTTTTAAAGTCTTCATTGAATCTGTTCCAATATTGCTTCTCTTTTATTTTTATTTTTTTTTACCACAAGGCATGTGGGATCTTACCTCCCTGACCAGGGATTGAACCTGCATCCCCTGCAATGGAAGGTGAAGTCTTAAACACTGGGCCACCAGGGCAGTCCCTCTCAGTAATCTCCAGAAGCACAGAAACTAGGTACTACTACCTCCATTTGGAAGAAGAGGCAATTGAGCCATGAAGATTAACTTAAGCTATATAATCTTGTGCAAAGCATGGAGATAGAATTTCAACTCTGATTCCGAACTCATTTCTTTTTAACTTTTTATTTTATATGGGAGTACAGTTGATTAATGATATGGATAGTTTCAGTGTACAGCAAAGTTATTCAGGTATACATTTTCCCATTTTGGTTGTTACGTAACACTGAGCAGAGTTCCCTGTGCTATATGTAGTAGGTCCTTATTGGTTATCCATTTGAAATATAGCAGTGTGTGCATGTCCACCCAAACTCTCTATCCCTTTTCCTACCCTTCCCTCCTGGTCACCATAGAACTCTTATTCTTGACCACCATACCCTACTGCTTCCAAAGGTTAGCCAATGATCATGCCAGTGATCCTGACAGCCATGTGAGCTTTAATGAGTTCCTGGTTGTTTTATTACTAAAAGAGCTGCAAAAAGCTCTAGGTTCTGATATACTTTCCTACTGGATATCTCCCTAGAGAGAAGGGAGGAATTCTACATTGAATGAACTTTGAGGGATAGAACTCCTGCTTCTATCTTCCTCCCCATGTTTATCTTCCTCCCCATGAGGGAATTTACATTCCTTAATACCCTCTCATCCTCCTCTTTAGAGCATGCTACCTGCTTCACATGGCTCCAAACAAGTGGCAAAGGAACTCTTTACAGAAAGAATAAGATATTCCACAGCAGCCTAAGGATAAGTACAAAGCCTTGGCCATGGTACTTATTTTGAGGGAAAACCTCCAGGGAAGGGCCTACTTCCTGTCTTTATAGTGGACCCAGCAATATCCACTGTACCTGAGGGGAATATTGATTACAGTCCCAGAAATAGGTCTGATCAGCCGTCATTCCTTCCCCTCATTCCAGTGTCTTCTGCCATTTGTGTGGCAGGCCACAAAGGTATATCATTCATCACCAGAGCACATGGGACAGACCCTCCTCAGTTCCTGATATCCTAATAGCAATAAAAGAAGCATGGAGTATGAAAAGGCAGCATTCCTATGTGCATGCTATAACACTTGGCTCTTCCCAGGTGACTCAAATGTTAGCTGTCTACCTGGAATAAACCATTTAGGCAGGCTTGTAGAAAATATGAAAAAGGGTAATAGAACCTGGAATTATCTTTCCTTTAGCTTAAAATTATGTTAAGATACTCAAATGAAATTTTTAGTACCGTTATTTCTGATACAATAGGTAAAAATAGTAAAAAGGCTTTAAAAAGAAAAAAAGTACTTCACATAATGGTAGGTAGCACAATCTGGGTTTCCTTGGCACAAAATCAGAGAATTGTGGTCCTGGTGCTGAGTGGCATTGAGAGCTTACGTAAGAGAATCTTGCAAGTCGAAACAAAGGGTTTTCTACCAGAGTGCCACGTAGTTTCTGACTTTTCCCACCCAGGTAAATAAAGTTTTTTTATACTGCAATATTGATGATGTCTCTTTGAGAAACTTCAAATAGATTTCTTGGATCATGCGTCCTTCACAATGTAGAGCTTTGTTCAGAAAATGTGCCTGTAGCTTACCTTTTGTCATATTTGTCAGATACTTCTCGCTATTTTGGTTTCTCCGTCAAGCTTAAAGTTACAAATGTTACAGGCACTTTTTCTTAGAGTATACCACCTCCTTCACTCGACCCTAAACCAACAAGCAAAGGAGATCTTTAGGAAGAATGCAAGGTATTTTCCAGTCTATACCCTGTGTTTCTATACTGGTCTATATAAACTGTGCATGTGGACTTGAATAATAGCTCTTATTACTCAAATTGTATCATGGATTCTTGGCATGGCTTGTGGGATCTTAGTTCCCCCAATCAGGGATTGAACCTGGGCCTTGGACAGTGAAAGTGTGGAGTCCTAACCACTGGACTACCAGGGAATTCCCACAAATTGTATCATTGTTAATAGAGGCTTATGGGCACTACTTTCTTTGACAATGTGTCAGGTGAGTGTTTATTTTTCAGGTACCCTTTAGATATTCTAGAGCTTATTTCTTCTTCTTCCTTTTTTTTTTTTAGAGCTTATATCTCCATGTTCAGTACTCTCAAAGTCCATCCCAGAGACTTCCTTCTCCCAGAGGCAGGGTTTGACCTTCACTCCTGATGTTTATTTGGTTAACATCTCCTTGACTGTGAATAGTGATTAAGGATGTTGCAATGTAAAGACAGTGAATCAATCATCTTCATCTTTGACCATATCTATTAGCCCTAAGAATGAGCCTAATAGGTTGGTGTCAGTCACAACCTGTGAACAAGCACAGAAAATAAGCATAGAATCAGTCACCAAGAGAAAAATAAACTGTCCATAGGGTCAGATATTCAAACTCTGACTGAAAAACCGAACTAATGAAGTCATGCTCTCCACTCAGATTGGATTAGGTTGTATGGAACTTCATACATGGGCAAGTGGCATAGACATGTTGCAGTAAAAATTCTGAACACTGAGACCTAAAGCCAGAGGTGTTCCAGAAGTCCTGAGTAAACCCTACCATGAACATTTTGTTCCTCAGTCTGATAAGTTTGTTACAGTGATGTGAAGGCAGAAGTCTCAACAAACATCTGTACATAAAAGGTCCCAAGTTTCACATGTGCCTGCTAATCAACACCACTTGTCAGATGGTTCAGGAAATAGGCTATTTCAATGCAGACTATCATTTACAGAGGCACAGAAGTCAACAATATATTTCCCTATAAATGTCTCTTGTGGAAAACTGGCAATTCTGGCTTTGGAACAGGGAGACGATGGGATCTTGCTGGAATTATTCTCAGCAGGCAGAATGGCCTATTTGCTTTGTTTTCTGAATGGCCCCAGAGAGGATCCTAATTGGGAGGCCATGCACCGATTTGTTCCAGTTTCTCATTTATTTCTCTGGCATTGTTTTTATATAAGTTTATTCCACAGAAGCAGCTTCTCTCACACATCAGCCAAGATCAGATAATCATGTTGGGCCAAAGGCAAGAAAGTAGTCAGTTATACTAAAACAGCCTCAAAGTAATTTAGAAGTTTATATCAGATTATGTTAAGAAAGTTAAAAACAGTCTCAGGCCTCCCAGATTGTTCCATTAAGCTATATAATACCATTTACTAAGAAGCCAACCACAGTGCTTCTGAGGCATTACTGAACTGAGATGCCCTCACTGAAGGTTTAATGTGCACACTTGTAGACGATCCCTCCTCCTCATAAGGTGCACATGTAGCTACTTGCAGGCTGCTAGGGGAGTAAGAGAGGGTATCAGAGACACCACCCCTCTGCTCCTTCTCTATAGGATCAAGAACTTGTTTCTAGGGAAGTTGCATAAGAATACTTATAGTTCATTTCTAGAATACTCATAGGTCCATATTTTAACCTTGCTTTTCTACCCTTTGTACCTATGGAATAGAGAAGCCATTTGCAATGCTGGTTTGTTTTGTCTCTTTCCCTGTCCATGATGCAAGCCTGCTCCAAATCTACAAATTAATGCTCATGGGTCATATATCAAATGATGTTCATCTGCTAACTAAATGGATATTTTCAGGAGGCGGGGCGGAAACAAGGAAATCACTTGGAGAGAGAGTTAAGAAGACTTTCTAAGTACAACTGACAGCCCATCCAGCCTCCTGGTGGAGCGATACATTTTGGAAACCAGACCCTTTTAGGGATACTTATCACAGAAAGTCCTTTATGTCAAGGAAATAAGACCTAGGCACTAAAAAGGAAGTTTCTCACAATATATACCAGACAAGTTCAGTCTGTCCAATCTTGGGTGGTATTCCAGGGAAACTAACTGACTTGCCTCTCAGTCTCCATCTGTTCAGATGCTGCGGAGAGTGGGAAACATTAGGATACTTCATATACATGGAATCATGCAATATATGACTTTTTCTGTCTAACTTCTTTCATTTAGCATAATGTTTTTCAAGTTCATGTGGTAGCATGTTCAGCACTTCATCTGCTTTTATGACTAGCACTCCATTATATGGATGTACATCACATTGTTATCCCATTACTAGTTGATGGCCATTTAGGTTGGGCTATTGTAAATAATGCTTCTTGGAAGAAAAGTTATGATCAACCTAGACAGCTTATTAAAAAGCAGAGACATTCTTTTGCCAGCAAAGGTCCATCTAGTCAAAGCTATGTTTTTTCCAGTAGTCACATAAGGATGTGAAAGTTGGACTATAAAGAAAGCTGAGCACCAAAGAACTGATGCTTTTGAACTGTGGTGTTGGAGAAGACTCTTGAGAGTCCCTGGGATTGCAAGGAGATCCAACCAGTCCATCCTAAAGGAAATCAGTTCTGAATATTCATTGGAAGGATTGATACTGAAGCTGAAACTCCAACACTTTGGCCACCTGATTTGAAGAACTGCCTCATGTGAAAAGACCCTGATGCTGGGAAAGATTGAAGGCAGGAGGAGAAGGGGATGACAGAGGACAAGATGGTTGGATGTCATTACTGACTCAGTGGACATGAGTTTGAGTAAACTCCAGGAAGTGATGATGGACAGGGAAGCCTGGCATACTGCAGCCCATGGGGTCACAAAGAGTTGGACGCGACTGACCTGAACTGATTGTAAATAATGCTTCTATGAATACTTGTATACTAGTATTGGCTAGAATACATGTTTGTCTTATTTGGGTATGTATCTAGGAGCAGGATCATTGAATCATGTGGTAAGTTTATATTTGACTTTTGAAGAAAAGTGCCAAAGTTTTTAACAGTGACTTTAATATTTCCTGGCATTTAATATTATACATTTGCATTAGCTATGTACAAGATTTTCAATTTCTTCATATACTGAAACCACTCAGATTTTTCTTTCTTTTCTTTTTTATTAATAGTCATCCTTGGAGGTATAAAGTGATATGCATGTATCCTATGGTAGTTTGATTTATATTTCCCAAGTGACTAATAGTGTGGAGTATCTTTTCATGTGTTTAATAGCCATTTGTATATCTTCTTTGGAGAAATGTCTGTTGAAGTTCTTTATCTATTTTTAATGGAGTAGTTTGTCTTGGACCCTAGGAAGCATTACTACAAATGAAGCTAGTGGAAGTGATGGAACTGCAGCTATTTAAAATTCTAAAAGATGATGCTATTAAAGTGCTGTATTTAATAAACCAGCAAATTTGGAAAATTCAGCAGTGGCCACAGGACCAGAAAAGGTCAGATTTCATTCCAGTCCCAAAGAAGGACACTGCCAAAGAATGTTCAAACTACCACACAATTGTGCTCTTCACAAGCTAGCAAGGTTTTGCTCAAAATGCTTCAAGTGACGCTTAAGCAATATGTAAACCAAGAACTTCGACATGTACCAGCTGGGTTTATAAAAGACAGAAGAACCAGAGGTCAAATTGCCAACATTTACTCAATCATGGAGAAAGCAAGGGAATTCCAGAAACAAACATCTACTTCTGCTTCACTGAATACGCTAAAGCCTTTGACTGTGTGGATCACAACAAACTGTGGAAAATTCTTAAAGAGATGGGAGTACCAGACCACCTTACCTGTCTCCTGAGAAAACTATATGCAGGTCAAGAAGTAACTGTTAGAACCAGACATGAAACAATAGACTGGTTCAAAATTGAGAAAGGAATATGACAAAACTGTATATTGTCACCCTGCTTATTTAACTTCTATGCAGAGTACATCATGGGAAATGCTGGGCTGGATGAATCACAAGCAGAAATCAAGACTTCTAGGAGAAATATCAACAACCTCAGATATGCAGATGATAGCTCCATAATGGCAGAAAGTAAAGAGGAACTAAAGAACCTTTTGTTGAAGATGGAAGGGGAGAGTCAAAAAGCTGGCTTGAAATGCAACATTAAACAAACTAAGATCATGGCATCTTTTCCCATCACCTCATGACAAATAAATGGGAAAAACGTGGAAGCAGTGAAAGATTTTATTTACCTGGGCTCCCAAATCACTGTGGACGGTAATTGCAGTCATGAAATTAAAAAAAAAAAAACTTGCTTCTTGGAAGGAAGGCTATGACAAACATAAACAGCATATTAAAAAGCAGAGACATCACTTTGCTGACAAAGGTCTGTATAGTCAAAGCTATGATTTTTCCAGTTTAATTCAGTTGCTCTGTTGTGTCCGACCCTTTGCAACCCTCGTGGACTGCAGCATGCCAGGCATCCCTGTCCATCACCAACTCCCAGAGCTTACTTAAACTCATGTCCACTGAGTCAGTGATGCAAATCCAACCATCTCATCCTCTGCTGTCCCCTTCTCCTCCTGCCTTAAATCTTTCCCAGCATCAGGATCTTTTCAAATGAGTCAGTTCTTCACATTAGGTGGCCAAAGTACTGGAGTTTCAGCTTCAGCATCAGTCCTTCCAATGAATATTCAGGACTGATTTTCTTTAGGATTGACTGGTTGGATCTCCTTGCAGTCCAAGGGACTCTCAAGAGTTTTCTCCAACACACAACTCAAAAGCATCAATTCTTTGGCGCTCAGCTTTCTTTATAGTCCAACTCTCACATCCATGTGTGACTACTGGAAAAACCATAGCTTTGACTAGATGGACCTTTGTTGGCAAAATAATGTCTCTGCTTTTTAATGAGCTGTCTAGGTTGGTCATAGCTTTTATTCCAAGGAGCAAGAATCTTCTAATTTCATGGCTGCAGTCACCACCTGCAGTGATTTTGAAGCCCCCCAAAAATAAAGTCTGTCACTGTTTCCATTCTTTCCCCATCTATTTGCCATGATGTGATCATGGAAAAGGTGAGTTTTCATTCCAATCCCAAAGAAAAGCAATGCCAAAGAATGTTCAAACTACTGCACAATTGCACTCATCTCACAGAGTAGCAATGTAATGCTCAAAATTCTCCAAGCCATGCTTCAACAGTATGTGAACCATGAACTTCCAGATGTTCAAGCTGGATTTAGAAAAGGCAGAGGAACCAGATAGCAAATTGCCAACATCTGTTGGATCATCAAAAAAGCAAGAGAGTTCCAGAAAAACATCTACTTCTGCTTTATTGACTATGCCAAACCCTTTGACTGTGTGGATCACAACAAACTGTGGAAAATTCTTCAAGAGATGAGAATACCAGCCCACCTAACCTGCCTCCTGAAAAATCTGTATGCTGGTCAAGAAGGAACAGTTAGAATTGGACATGGAACAACAGACTGTTTCCAAATCATGAAAGGAATATGTCAAGCCTGTATAAGGTCACCCTGCTTATTTAACTTATATGCAGAGTACATCATGCAAAATGCCAGGCTGGATGAAGCAGAAGCTGGAATAAAGATTGCTGGGAGAAATGTCAATAACCTCATATACTCAGATGACACTGCCCTTATGGCAGAATGCAAAGAAGAACTAAAAAGCCTCTTGATAAAAGTGAAAGAGGAGATTGAAAAAGTTGGCTTAAAACTCAACATTCAAAAAACAAAGATCATGGCATCCAGTCCCATCACTTCATGATTTTTCCAGTAGTCACATACAAATGTGAGAGTTGGAACACAGAGAAGGCTGAGTGCCAAAGAAATGATACTCTTAAATTGTGGTTTTAGAGAAGACTCTTGTGAGTCCCTTGGACTGCAAGGAGATCAAACTGCTCAGCCATAAAGGAAATCAACCCTAAGTATTCATTGGAAGGATTGATGCTGAAGATGAAGCTCCAATACTTTGACCAGGTGATGCAAAAAGCTGTCTCATTGGAAAAGACCCTGCCTGATGCTGGGAAAGACTGAAAGAAAAAGGAGAAGGGGGTTTCAGAGGCTAAGATAGTTAGACAGCATCACTGACTCAATGACTACTCCAGACACAGCAATCTGAACAAGATGAAAAGGCAGAGAAATACCCAACAGGTAAAGGAACATGAAAACTAATAAAAATAAATGAAAAAGAAAGAAAGAAAGAAAGAAAAATGTCCACCAAGTAAAACAAAAGAGGAGGAGATAGGGAATCTACCTGAAAAAGAATTTAGAATAATGATAATAAAAATGATCCAAAATCTTGAAAACAAAATGGAGTTACAGATAAATAGCCTGGAGACAAAGATTGAGAAGATGCAAGAAATGTTTAATAAAGACCTAGAAGAAATAAAAAAGAGTCACTTAAAAATGAATAATGCAATAAATGAGATCAAAAACACTCTGGAGGGAACCAAGAGTAGAATAACGGAGATAGAAGATAGGATAAGTGAGGTAGAAGATAAAATGTTGGAAATAAATGAAGCAGAGAGGAAAAAAGAAAAAAGAATCAAAAGAAATGAGGACAACCTCAAGGATCGCTGGGACAATGTGAAATGCCCCAACGTTCAAATCATAGGAGTCCCAGAAGAAGAAGACAAAAAGAAAGGCCATGAGAAAATACTCGAGGAGATAATAGCTGAAAACTTCCCTAAAATGGGGAAGGAAATAGCCACCCAAGTCCAAGAAGCCCTGAGAGTCCCAAACAGGATAAACCCAAGGCGAAACACCCCAAGACACATATTAATCAAATTAACAAAGATCAAACACAAAGAATAAATATTAAAAGCAGCAAGGGAGAAACAACAAATAACACACAAAGGGATTCCCATAAGGATAACAGCTGATCTATCAATAGAAACCCTCCAGGCCAGAAGGGAATGGCAGGACATACTTAAAGTAATGAAAGAGAATAACCTACAACCTAGATTACTGTATCCAGCAAGGATCTCCTTCAGATATGAAGGAGAATTCAAAAGCTTTACAGACAAGCAAAAGCTGAGAGAATTAAGCACCACCAAACCAGATCTCCAACAAATGCTAAAGGATCTTCTTTAGACAGGAAACACAGAAAGGTTGTATAAATGTGAACCCAAAACAACAAAGTAAATGGCAATGGGACCATACCTATCAATAATTACCTTAAATGTAAATGGGTTGAATGCCCCAACCAAAAGACAAAGACTGGCTGAATGGATACAAAAACAAGACTCCTATATATGCTGTCTACAAGAGACCCATCTGAAAACAAGAGACACATACACACTAAAAGTGAAGGACTGGAAAAAAATATTTCACGCAAATGGAGAGCAAAAGAAAGCAGGAGTCACAATACTCATATCAGATAAAATAGACTTTCAAATAAAGGCTGTGAAAAGAGACAAAGAAGGACACTACATAATGATCAAAGGATCAATCCAAGAAGAAGATATAACAATTATAAATATATATGCACCCAACATAGGAGCACCGCAACATGTAAGGCAAACGCTAACAAGTATGAAAGAGGAAATTAATAGCAACACAATAATAGTGGGAGAGTTTAATACCCCACTCACAACTATGGATAGATCAACTAAACAGAAAATTAACAAGGAAACACAAACTTTAAATGACACAATGGACCAGCTAGACCTAATTGATATCTATAGGACATTTCACCCCAAAACAATCAACTTCACCTTTTTCTCAAGTGCACACGGAACCTTCTCCAGAATAGATCACATCCTGGGCCATAAATCTAGTCTTGGTAAATTCAAAAAATTGAAATCATTCCAGTCATGTTTTCTGACCACAGTGCGGTAGGATTAGATCTCAATTACAGGAAGAAAATTGTTAAAATTCAAACATCTGGAGGCTAAACAACACGCTTCTGAATAACCAACAAATCATAGAAGAAATCAAAAAAGAAATAAAAGTATGCATAGAAATGAATGAAAATGAAAACACAACAACCCAAAACTTATGGGACATTGTAAAAGCAGTGCTAAGGGGAAGGTTCATAGCATTACAGGCTTACCTCAAGAAACAAGAAAAAAGTCAAATAAATAACCTAACTCTACACCTAAAGCAACTAGAGAAGGAAGAAATGAAGAACCCCAGAGTTAGTAGAAGGAAAGAAATCTTAAAAATTAGGGCAGAAATAAATGCAAAAGAAAGTAAAGAGACCATAGCAAAAATCAACAAAGCTAAAACCTGGATTTTGAAAAAATAAACAAAATTGACAAGCCATTAGCAAGACTCATTAAGAAACAAAGAGAGAAGAACCAAATTAACAAAATTAGAAATGAAAATGGAGAGATCACAACAGACAACACTGAAATACAAAGGATCATAAGGGACTACTACCAGCAGCTCTATGCCAATAAAATGGACAACTTGGAAGAAGTGGACAAATTCTTAGAAAAGTATAACTTTCCAAAACTGAACCAGGAAGAAATAGAAGATCTTAACAAACCCATCACAGGCAAGGAAATTGAAACTGTAATCAGAAATCTTCCAGCAAACAAAATCCCAGGACCAGACGGCTTCACAGCTGAATGCTACCAAAAATTTAGAGAAGAGCTAACACCTATCTTACTCAAACTCTTCCAGAAAATTGCAGAAGAAGGTAAACTTCCAAACTCATTCTATGAGGCCATCATCACCCTAATTCCAAAACCAGACAAAGATGCCACAAAAAAAGAAAACTACAGACCAATATCACTGATGAACATAGATGCAAAAATCCTTAACAAAATTCTAGCAAACAGAATCCAACAACATGTTAAAAAAATCATACACCATGACCAAGTGGGCTTTATCCCAGGAATGCAAGGATTCTTTAATATCTGCAAATCAATCAATGTAATACACCACATTAACAAATTGAAAGATAAAAACCATATGATTATCTCAGTGGATGCAGAGAAAGCCTTTGGCAAAATTCAACACCCATTTATGATTAAAACTCTCCAGAAAGCAGGCACAGAAGGAACATACCTCAACATAATAAAAGCTATATATGACAAACCCACAGCAAGCATTACCCTCAATGGTGAAAAATTGAAAGCATTTACCCCCAAATCAGGAACAAGACAAGGGTGCCCACTCTCACCACTACTATTCAATATAGTTTTGGAAGTGTTGGCCACAGCAATCAGAGCAGAAAAAGAAGTAAAAGGAATCCAGATAGGAAAAGAAGAAGTGAAACTCCCGCTGTTTGCAGATGACATGATCCTCTACATAGAAAACCCTAAAGACTCTACCAGAAAATTACTAGAGCTAATCAATGAATATAGTAAAGTTGCAGGATATAAAATTAACACACAGAAATCCCTTGCATTCCTATACACTAACAATGAGAAAACAGAAAGAGAAATTAAGGAAACAATACCATTCACCACTGCAACAAAAAGAATAAAATACTTAGGAGTATATCTACCTAAAGAAACAAAAGACCTATAACATAGAAAACTATAAAACACTGATGAAAGAAATCAAAGAGGACACAAACAGATGGAGAGACATACTGTGTGCACGGATTGGAAGAATCAATATTGTCAAAATGGCTATACTACCCAAAGCAATCTATAGATTCAATGCAATCCCTATCAAGCTACCAACCGTATTTTTCACAGAACTTGAACAAATAATTTCACAATTTGTATGGAAATACACAAAACCTCGAATAGCCAAAGTAATCTTGAGAAAGAAGAATGGAACTGGAGGAATCAACCTGCCTGACTTCAGACTCTACTACAAAGCCACAGTCATCAAGACAGTATGGTACTGGCACAAAGACAGAAATATAGATCAATGGAACAGAATAGAAAGCCCAGACGTCAATCCACAAACCTATGGACACCTTATATTCAACAAAGGAGGCAAGGATATACAATGGAAAAAAGACAACCTCTTTAACAAGTGGTGCTGGGAAAACTGGTCAACCACTTGTAAAAGAATGAAACTAGAACACTTTCTAACACCATACACAAAAATAAACTCAAAATGAATTAAAGATCTAAATGTGAGACCAGAAACTATAAAACTCCTAGAGAAGAACATAGGCAAAACCCTCTCCGACATAAATCACAGCAGGATCCTCTATGACCCACCTCCCAGAATATTGGAAATAAAAGCAAAAAGAAACAAATGGGACCTAATGAAACTTAAAAGCTTTTGCACAACAAAGGAAACTATAAGCAAGGTGAAAAGACAGCCCTCAGGTTGGGAGAAAATAATAGTAAAAGAAGCAACAAAGGAGTAATCTCAAAAATATACAAGGAACTCCTGCAGCTCAATTCCAGAAAAATAAATGACCCAATCAAAAAATGGGCCAAAGAACTAAACAGACATTTCTCCAAAGAAGACATACAGATGGCTAACAAACACATGAAAAGATGCTCAACATCACTCATTATCAGAGAAATGCAAATGAGGTACCATTACACGCCAGTCAGGATGGCTGCTATCCAAAAGTCTACAAGCAATAAATGCTGGAGAGGGTGTGGAGAAAAAGGAGCCCTCTTATACTGTTGGTGGGAATGCAAACTAGTTCAGCCGCTATGGAGAAAAATGTTGAGATTTCTTAAAAAACTGGAAATAGAACTGCCATATGACCCAGCAATCCCACTTCTGGGCATACACACTGAGGAAACCAGATCTGAAAGAGACACGTGCACCCCAATGTTCATCGCAGCACTGTTTATAATAGCCAGGACATGGAAGCAACCTAGATGCCCATCAGCAGATGAATAGATAAGGAAGCTGTGGTACATATACACCATGGAATATTACTCAGCCATTAAAAAGAATTCATTTGAATCAGTTCTAATGAGATGGATGAAACTGGAGCCTATTATACAGAGTGAAGTAAGCCAGAAAGATAAAGGACATTACAGCATACTAACACACATATATGGAATTTAGAAAGATGGTAATGATAACCCTATATGCAAAACGGAAAAAGAGACACAGATGTATACAACAGACTTTTGGACCCTGTGGAAAAGGCAACGGTGGGATGTTTCGAGAGAACAGCATTGAAACATGTATGTTATCTCTAGTGAAACAGATCACTAGCCCAGGTTGGATGCATGAGACAAGTGCTTGGGCCTGGTGCACTGGGATGACTCAGAGGGATTGGGTAGACAGGGAGGTGGGAGGGGGGATCGGGATGAGGAATATGGCTGATTCATGTCAATGTATGACAAAACCCACTACAATATTGTAAAGTAATTAGCCTCCAACTAATAAAAATAAATTTAAAAAAAAGGCATCTAAATTGGAGACGAAGAAGTAAATTTATCTCTGCTTGAAGATGATGTAATCTTACATGTAGAAAACCTAAAGACTCCACAAAAAAAATCCTGTTAGAACTAATGAATGAATTCAATAAAGTGTCAGGATAGAAAATCAACATTCAAATTTCTATACAGCAATACTAATTGTGAGTGAAGTATTTGAGAAGAACTTAGGAAAACAATCCCATTTCCAATAGCATCAAATAGAAGAAAATACTTAGTGCTATATTTAACCAATGAAATGAATATCTGTACATTGCAAAGTATAAAATATTGATGACAGAAATTGAAGGCAACACTAATAAATGGATAGAGACCATGAGTTTATGGATTGGAATAATTATTATTGCTAAAATGTCCGTACTACCCAAAATGATCTCCAGATTTGCTGTAATTCCTATTAAAAGTCTAATGGATTTTTCACAGAAATAGAAGACAAATCCTAAAATTCAGATGTAACCAGAAAAGACCCTTAATAGCTAAAGCAATTTTGAGCAAGAAAAACAAATCCTGAGGCCATTATACTTCCTGATTTCAAATTATATTACAATGCTATAGAAATCAGAATAGTATGGTACTGGGTAACTCGAGACACATAGACCAGTGAAATAGAATAGAGAGCCCAGACATAAACCTATGCATGTATGATGAACTAATCTTCAACAAGAGCACTGAGATTATAAATTGGGCAAACAATAGTCTATTCAATAAAAGGTGTTGAAAAGCCTGGGTCTCCACATGTATAGAATGAAAGTAGATACTTGTCTTACACCGTGCACAAAAAATCAACTCAAAGTGAATTATGCTTGAATTGAAGACCTGTAGCTATAAACTCCTGAAGAAAACATAGGGGAAAATCTCCTTGACATTGGTCTTGGTAATGCATTTTTTGATACAACACCAGTAACTAAGCCGTAAAAGCAAGAATAAATAAATAGGATTACATCAATCTAAAAAACGTCTTCACAGCAAAGAAGGTAATCAATAAACAAAAAGGCTACCTATGGAATGGAGAAAGTACTTGCAAATCATATATCTGATGAGGGGTTAATATCCTTCACTTGGCTCTCACAATTTGGTCAACTATTCCCCAGGACCTGGTACCACAAGTACAGACACCCACTTTACACCAGAACCTAGTGAAACTATTCAAACTAGCCAGTCTTAAGCCTGTTGACTTTGCCTTGCTTGTCCTGTGTTGTGGTAACTACAATAAAGGCCCTAACTCACATTTTCCCCTTGCTCCCTCTGCCTTTTGACCCCACTGTTTTCCCATGGCCTGTTGTGGTATGTCACCTCTTTCTAGGGAAATGTGAGTTTAAAAACTTTTTCCTTCATGAAAGTCATTTCCTTGTTTGTGACTTACCATACCTGATTAAAACAAATCCTAGGAACATTTTAAAACAATCTCTTATAATTTGTGTCATTTAATGGCTAGCTCTCATCCAACAAGTGCTGGAGACTAAGCCATACGTGTTTGGGATCCACTGGGCTTGCTTACCTCAGAATTCCAGCAGATGACCTGTAGAGTAAATATACAAGGCCATTTGATGTTTGGAAACCATTCCATGAAGAACGGATGTTTTTATTTTTCAGATGTCAAAAGAAAGGCTCAGAGGTTCACTGATAAGTCTGAGGCCTCAGGGACCGAATATGAAATGCATGTGCTTCCGTTGGGCATAAGTCCTTCTCCTTAATGTAGTTTATTTAGTGTTAAACTGAATTTAAATTGAGTTGATTTGTATCTCATTTTATGTAGTTTTTTGCTAATTTTTCATTTAGGTTCATCATTTAATATTTACTTCTATTAACATTTCATTTGGAATTTTCTAATACTGACAGTTTATCTTAAGTCACCTAAAGTTTTTCTTTAGTTTACAAATATTTATTTCTGTTCCAGATTATTTATAATAAATCTTTGCTAATGATTTTTGGCTGTTTCACTTTTTAAGAAGTATTAAACTTATAAAATATGTCTTATTTTACATCTGTCTTATATTACATTCTAACTTATTTAATATTTGCTGACAAATAATAAAGTGGGATGTTCTTACTTTTCTTGTCATTTATGAGAAGGATCTTATTTAGTATAGGATCTAGAATAAATCTGGGCATATTATATTTGGGTGAAAAACTCTGGGACTGATCTGTCTTTACCAATGAGAGGAAGTCAAGAGCTTCCTACTTGAATCAGAGTATTGAGTCTACTTGAATCAGAATGAGTATTACTCTCCTCCAGCTGGATGGAAGTACTGCCTCACATCCTGTTCAGGTAAAAAATGCCAGGAAAAGTGCTGAGTGACCTCAAATGGTGTGCCTTCCACTAACTCAGAAGCAGTAAATACTGTATACCCACATTACTACATATCAGTTCAGTTCAGTCCCTCAGTCCTGTCTGACTCTTTGCAACCGCATGGACTGCAGCACTCCAGGCTTCCCTGTCCATCACCAACCACTGGAGCTTACTCAAACTCATGTCCGTCAAGTCGGGGATGCCATCCAACCATCTCATCTGTTGTCCCCTTCTCCTCCTGCCTTAAATCTTTCCCAGCATCAGGGTCTTGTCCAATGAGTCAGTTCTTCACATCAGGTGGCCAAAGTATTCAGCATCTTCAGCATCAGTACTTCCAATGAGTATTTAGGACTGATTTCTGTTAGGATGGACTGGTTGGATCTCCTTGCAGTCCAAGGGACTCTCAAGAGTCTTCTCCAAACCACAGTTCAAAAGCATCAATTCTTCAGCGCTCAGGTTTCTTTAGAGTCCAACTCTCACATCCATACATGACTACTGGAAAAATCATAGTCTTGACGAGACAGACCTTTGTTGGCAAAGTAAAGTATCTGCTTTTTAATATGCTGTCTAGGTTGGTCATACTAACTATAGCTACTTTTAAATTTCATAACTTTGTAGACTGGTAGAGTACAGACAGATGAGATGTAATAAAGGTGGTTAAAGTGAGTGAAGTCGCTCAGTTGTGTTCGACTCTTTGCAACCCCATGGACTGTAGCCTACCAGGCTCCTCTGTCCATGGGATTTCCCAGGCAGAGTACTGGAGTGGGTTGCCATTTCCTTCTCTAGGGGATCTTCCTGACCCAGGGATTGAACTCAGGTCTCCCTCATTGTAGGCAGGTGGCTAAAGG
The DNA here is from genome assembly GCF_910594005.1 of Cervus elaphus. Lineage (NCBI taxonomy): Eukaryota > Metazoa > Chordata > Mammalia > Artiodactyla > Cervidae > Cervus > Cervus elaphus. The sequence goes on from NC_057826.1 coordinate 37,447,706, forward strand.
AGATTAATAAAGGTACCCAAGATATGGATTAGTAACAGAGCTGAAATTAGCCTATTTTGTTTGGAATTTTTTGTGTTTTTAATTAGATTCTTTAGGTAAACAGATTGAAAAGGTTAAGTGTTTTCAGCTGAAATTTAGTAGACAAAATATTGTAGGAGTACCTCTAATAGGTAAGAATATAGGCAAGAATAAAAACTAAGCCAGAAACAGAAATGGGAGAAATGTTTTGTTTGTACATGAAGTTAACTATGCATGCTAAGTTGCTTCAGTCATGTCTGACTCTCTGCCACCTTGTGAACTATAGACCACCAAGCTCCACTGTCCGTGGGACTCCCCAGGCGAGATACTGGAGTGGGTTGCCATTTCCTCCTCCAAGGAATCTTCCAACTCAGGGATCGAACCCATATCTCTTATGTCTCCTGCATCGGCAGGTGAGTTCTTTACCACTAGAGCCACCTTGGAAACCTGCTAGAGTCATAGACAAAAACTTCCTATTGATTAGTCAAAGCAACATTATTTCTGAAGCAATGCATTCTACTCCATCCAGGGACCATCATTCTGGGAGCTTTTGGCCTATGCCCCAATCATGATGACCTCAAATATTGATTTAAGGTTTTATTGTCAGCTGTGACTATGAAGTCAGAGAAACTGACATTTGAAAAACAAAGTTTATTAGGCAATTTTAAACTTGGCTACTACAGAAACAGAAGGTATTAAGAAGAGGTGGAAAGAACACATAGAAGAATACTACCAGAAAGGTTTTAATGACCCAGATATTCATGATGGTGTGATCACTCATCTAGAGCCAGATATTCTGGAGTGTGAAGCCAAGTGGGCTTTAGGAAGCCTTCCTATGAAAACAAAGCTAGTGGAGGTGATGGAATTCCAGCTGAGCTAAAAGATGAAGCTGTTAAAGTGCTGCACTCAATATGCCAGCAAATTTGGAAAACTCAGCAGTGGTCACAGAACTGGAAAAGGTAAGTTTTCATTCCAGTCCCAAAGAAGGGCAATGCCAAAGGAATGTTCAAACTACTACACAAATTGCACTCATCTCACATGCTAGGAAATAATGCTCAAAATCTTTCAAGGTAGGCTTCAATAGCACATGAACCAAGAACTTCCAGATGTACTGCCTGGATTTGGAAAAGGCAGAGGGATCCAGAAATTAAATTGCCAATGTCTGTTGGATCACAGAAAAAAACAAGGAAATTACAGAAGAACATCTACTTTTGCTTCATTGACTACACTAAAGAATTTGACTGTGTGAATCACAACAAATTGAAACATTCTTAAAGACATGGGAGTCCCAGACCACGTCACCTGTCTCCTAAGAAACCTGTATGCAGGTCAAGGAACAACAGTTAGAACTGGACATGGAACAACAGACTGGTTCCAAATTGGGAAAGGAGTATGTTAAAGCTGTATACTGTCACTCTGCTTATTTATCTTATATGCTGGGTACATCATGCAAAATGCTGGGCTGGGTGATTCACAAGCAGGAATCAAGATTGTTGGCAGAAATATCAACAACCTCAGATATGCAGATTACACCACCCTTATGGCAGAAATAGAAGAGGAACTAAAGAGCCTCTTGATGAATTTGAAAGAGGAGAGTGAAAAAGCTGGCTTAAAATACATCATTCAAAAAATCATGGCATTCATTCCCACCACTTCATGGCAAATAGATAGGGAAAAAATGGAAACAATGACAGACTGTATTTGCTTGGGCTCCAAAATCACTTCAGACAGTTACTGCAGCCATGAAATTAAAAGACACTTGCTCCTTAGAAGAAAAGTATGACAAACCTACACAGTGTATTAAAAAGCAGAGATATCACTTTGCTGACAAAGGTCTGTGTAGTCAAAGCTATGGTTTTTCCAGTAGTCATACATGGATGTGAGAGTTGGATCATAAAGAAGGCTGAGCACCGAAGAACTGATGCTTTTGAACTGTGGTTTAGAGAAGAATCTTGAGAGTCCCCCTGGACATCAAGGAGATCAAACCTAAAGGAGTCCATCCTAAAGGAAATCAACCCTGAATATTCATTGGAAGGACTGATGCTGAAGCTCCAATACTTTGGCTACCTGTGCACACAGCCAACTCAGGGGAAAAGACCCTGATGCTGGGAAAGATGAGGGCAGGAGGAGAAGGGCGTGACAGAGATGAGATGTTGGATGCCATCATCATCTCAGTGGACAAGAGTTTGAGCAAATTCTGGGAGAGAGTGAAGGACAGGGAAGATGGGCTTGCTACAGTCCACAGGGTTGCAAAGTGTTGGACATGACTGAACAACTGAACAATAATAGCACTTAGTGAGTTGACCATTATGAATTGATTTTTATAAAATTTGAAATTACCCTGTGAACCAAATAAATATTTAAATTCATGTGTATGCATAAAAAATTAAAAAGTTGTGCTAACTTCCTTTATGTGTTCCTCTTGAAAGGTTAGAGCCTCTGTATCACATGTGATTGGCCTTTTCTCAGACTATCAACATTAAAGAATTTATCTACAGATATAAGGACACCGTTTTCACTTAGAGGCCTCAGGAAAATCCCCTTTATCAAAACGTGTGTTAAATTTTCAGACCTTAAATAGACATGACACCCTTCTTCTTCACATTTGCCTTCATGCTTTTCTCGTCTGTTCAGTTATCCATCTATACAGATAATCCTGGTGCCCCTGTCATAGCCTTTCTGGCCACTTAATTTCAACTGTGGTGGACAGTTGTGGGGGCTCAGACTTATTTCCTGTCAAGAGCACATTTACCCATTACCTCATTTACAATTCAGGGCATCTTCACACGTTGTGTCCTTTGGTCTTCTAATGCTAAGTAATCTTGCTGTATACCTAAGCAAGTATAGCCCAGAAGTGTATGGTTAACACCCCCAGAGGAACCTTTCGACCAGTTAGAGGCAGGAGACAGTGTAATAATGCTCTAGCCTTCAGTGGTCAAACTATACAGAGAAGTATCCTGTGAGAGTCGTAAGGTATTTGATGGAATAGGGCACCTCCTTAGTCATGTTCATCATCCCACCAGCTTTTCCTCCTCACTTTCTCCTTCTCCAAACTTCTATTGTGGGATTACTTTTAATATAAAATACTTGTACTCAAGTACATGTCTCAGTCTATACTTTTGAGGGTTACTTTGTTTTTTTAAAGCAGTTGGTACAGAAGTGGTAGTAAAGAGTAAAAACACAAATGGATACAGATTCTAGACCGCTTGATGGTCAGAGAGTAAAAGGTGCCCTACTGATCAGGGTAATAATTCATAATCTTGGAAATCTTACAAGCATTCCAATACTTAGATTCAGCTCTTTAGTGAATTAGGATGCTGTATATGTAGAAGGGAAAACAACAGGAAACTTAATGAGTTAGGGATAACGTTTATAATGATTGTGGTCTGCTATTTTTGTTAACTGACTTGGAAGTCTTTGAAAATTACACAAACAGATTCTTGTCAGCCAACTATGAACACAGTATGTGGTGAGCCTTAATTCCTTATCTCCTTCTGTGATGGGCAACTGTCCCAAAGCAAATTTATGATTCACTAGTAAGCTGCAAGAGAGACTGAATGCATAGCAGACTACTCTCCTCTCATAAAGGCAGGTTGAGCAGAGAAAACTGAGTACCCTGACATAGAGGGAGTTACAAATGTCTGGTCCATGCAAGTATCTCACAGACAGGTAGATGCTTTGCTAGATAAGACTTGTTTTAAAGAAAACATGGCTTTGCTTCTTGTAATCTCTTCTGTTCCTAAACCAGGTTTAGTTTCTAACAGCTTGAGTGGGAAAAAGTCCTTTATTCATGCTCCAGGTCTCACCAAATTTTGATAACATTACTTTCCTATGGCCTCTGAAATCCTAAGAATAACTTTTCCCCTGACCTTGCTCATCCTTGAGTATCTCAGTACCTTTTTATGATTCAATTAGGAATAATCTATAGGTAGCCACTTCACTACATTCTCTTCAGAATATTTTCAGAGTATTCCTTCTAGTTATAGCCTAAATTATTACTGATAAAGCATTTGTTACCAGAAACAGCCCCAAGAAAACAAGAAAAGAAAATTAGAGTTTGGGTTTGATTAGGCATAGATATCCTCTTTCAGAGGGACAATAGGATGATAATCATCTAGAACTTTCAGTGACATCATAGTTCCTCAAAATATTATTGGTGGGTATCTGTGATGTCATGTCAGCACATGAAAATTTGGGAAATTATCATAGCTACTTAATTGCATTGGAGCAGTGGTGAGTGTGAGGACTGTAGACTGGCTGCCTTTAAATGTGAAAATTTATTAAAAACCATAGGCTACAGGCTTGAACATTCAGCTGAAAGAACTGGTAGAGAATCTCAAATAGCTTCTTGAGAGAACATAAAGGAGTCCATTACTTACATAGCTGCTATGAAAACATGATCCAAAATCAGGTCCTATTCCCAATTGTGCTGGATGTAGAGATATATTACTTTGTCAAATCTTATGCTAATATTAGGGCATTGACTGAAATAGGTTGAGGTCATTAGCCACGACAGGAGAACATCTTATTAGGTAGAAGAAACTGAGAACTGTGTTTCTCTGAAATCTCCCAACTCTTGTTTGCTTGGGAAAGCAGCCTCTTCTCATCTAAAGAAATCAACTTTCCTCTGCTTAAAGCACTTTAAAGGATTTCACTTAGGGCAATTGCCTCTAAAGCACACTTTCATTACTCCAGACACAAAACAAGAACTAAATCCTGACATGGTCTTAGGGAAAATTTGAAGGTCTGTTCTGGAAGAGATGGGTTTCTCTGGTGGCTTGGATGGTAAAGAATCCACCTGTAATGCCAAAGACCGCGTTCTACCCCTGGGATGGAAAGAATCCCCAGAGAAGGAAATGGCTATCCACTCCAGTATTGCTGCCTGGAAAATTCCATGGACAGAGGAGCCTGGTGGGCTACAGTCTATGGGGTCGCAAAGAGTCAGACATGACTGAGTGACTAACACTTTCAGGAAGAGATAGATTATATATCAGGAGAGTTACAGAATCTGTCTGAGTTGTATGGAAGAAACCTTAAGTATATGTATGAAAAAGGATGATACAGAATTTTGATCAGAGAGAAAGAAAGAAGCTTTGGTTAGGCCAATTTCATCAATATGGTAGTATTGCCTAAAGTTTACTATTTAATATATTGTCTCAAACACTTGAGATCTCTACCTACTTCTCTTGTTAATTATAGTCTGGAGTCAATTCTTTCATGTATTTAAAAGTCTAATACTGTGATAATAGACAATAGGCTCCATTCCTATCCACAGAAAAATGGAAATGATGTTCACCTATTGCATACGATGCATTCACTCATACCTTAACCATATTTCCTAGGAGGGTTCAACAATCTTGAGATCTGTGTGAATATTCTCTTTTTAAGCCAGAAATGATACCAATGATAAGACTTCCCGGTTTTATAGGAACAGTGGAAGTCCAGGGTAGTAATCATGGACTTACTGAAGATAAAGGTGGGTAAAGTTTCTCTTTTAGAAGAGTGGAGAATAATAATTAGACCTTTAACTTGAATGAATATGTTATAATAGCTAAAGAATCACATAACCTTTAGGGATGAACTACTTTAGATGGTGTAACCATTTATGCATAAGAGGTATAGGTTCAGTAGAGAAATATGAATGGAGCTATCATAGTAAGAATTCAACTTAGTTACCTAAGTCTGCTAAAAGACCCAGAGCTTCTCGATTGAAGAGGAGAATGAGTCCCTTTGAGGATAAATCCATGAAAAACATCTGCATATTTTTGCTATAATGTTGGGTGACAATGTGTCAGAGAAAGAAAAAAACTTAAATATTTTGGGTTATTATTTATTGGCTTTGATACACTGAATCATTGAAAGACACACAAACACCATGACCCACTGTTATAAGAGAAGGTTTATACATATTACTTGATTAATGGAGGGTTAATGAAAACCTATGTTTCAGTGGATTCAATGGATCTATATTTTGTGTTTTTCCCCGTTTACTTATATGTTACAGGAATGACTACAGTTAGCCTTAACAGAATCTACATATTGGTTTGCTGATTTGTGGGGAGAGGGCTGTTATTGTTGGAATAGTCTAGAAGCCTACTTGGTTTTATGGGAAGTCAGCGAGGTTCTTATATTAAAGCAAGTTAAGAACAATATAAAATTAGATGGTTAAACTAATGTTACAAATATATAAAATGCTCATGCTCAACATCACTAATTATTAGAGGAATGCAAATCAAAAGTACAATGAGGTGTCACCTGACATTGGTCAGAAAGGCCATCATCGATACAAAAATGCTGAAGAGGGTATAGAGAAGAGGGAACCCTCCTACACAATTGGAGGGAATGTAAATTAGTATAACCACTATGGAGAACAGTATGGAGGGTCCTTAAAAAACTGAAAATAGAGCTGTCATATGATCCTGCAATCCCATTCCTGGGCATATATCTAGAGAAAACCATAATTTGAAAAGATCATGCACCCCAATCTTCATTGCAGCACTATTTACAATACCCGGGATATAAAAGAAACCTAAATGTCCATCGACAGAGAAATGGATAAAGAAGATGTGGCACATTTATACAACAGAATATTACTCAGCCATAAAAAGAACAAAATAATGTCATTTGCAGCAACACAGATGAACCTGGAGATTGTCATAATAAATGAAGTAAGTCAGATGGAGAAAGACAAATATGATATTGCTTATATATGAAATCCAAAAAAAAATGGTACAAATGAACTTATTTTTAAGACATAAATAGAGTCATAGATGTAGAAAACAAATTCATGGCTACCAGGGGATGGGGAGGATAAATTGGGAGACTGGGATTGACATATACACAGTACTACATATAAAATAGATAACTAGCAAGGACCTACTATATAGCACAGGGAACCCTGCTTAATACTCTGTAATGGCCTTTATGGGAAAAGAATCTAAAAAAGCGTGGATATATGTATATGTGTAACTGATTCACTTTGCTGTATAGAAGAAACAATATTTGAAATTAACTATACGCCAATAAAAATTTTTAAAAAATCTATCTCCCTTCAACTCAAAAAATAAAAATAAAATGTTAACAGTATATATAGATATATGTTAACACATACGTTTTATATTTTATAATTTGATTATATATAATTTGATTTCATATAATTTAATTTTATCTCTACTTTGATTATGCATAACATTGGATTATATATGCAAAATTTGATTTTATATATATGTACAAGATTTGATTATATACATAGTCATTTTGTATGTATGTGTATATATATATATATGTATAAATAGATTTGCCTGCATGTGTATACATATAATTGGATTGTATATATAAAATAGTCAGGTTAAATTCAATCTAGTCATAATAGGATAGCTTTTTACCACCATATTACTTGGGTCTTTTGGAAATGGATGTCTTCTTAATTCTGCAGAATACCTATACTCTAAGAATATGGGGTTTGGAAAAACTGTAGATAAGACATAAATCTTTCTTTTACCCACTGAAAATGTTGGGGGACAGTCCTTTGATAAAAGGCGTCATATATCCTAAGAGCTCTGGTTCTGGATTTGTTCCCTCTCTGGGCAGGAAATCAAGATTCTATGGGGGCTCAGATATAGGCTTATCATCACTTTAGCACATCTGTCATCTTAAGGCAATGATCAATCAACTAATAAATGTCCTGTCCTAACTTTACCACTTTTCCAGTTTTAGGACTCAGGGAAGGCATGGATCTTATACATCAGGAACTCTAGAAACTCTTGGTTGTGTAGAAATAGAACTGCTGAGAAATCAATAAAAGTCTTGCTTTTAACCTCTGTGGAGATATTACCACAAGGTCTAGAAGTCATCTAAAATCCTTAGCAGGGCCTCAGAGCTGCTCAGCAGAAAATGCAAAAGGAATATCCACATTTTTAAGGGACTAATGACATGATTCTTGTGTCTAAGCTAAAGCCTGGGTATACCTTTTTAAAAAGAAATGTTCCAGGCTGAATGAAGCTGGGTATAAGTAAAATAACCCCTTTGAATTTTAAAGTGCCTTTATTAAAATTCATGACTGCATAGCATATTTGTCTTAGGAATATGATAGAACGGAGTTCTGGTCTCAGTTCATCATCTAGCACCTGGAAGATTGTGGAAGAAAAACCTCCAAGTGTTTTGTTTTGTTTGTTTTTAAATCATGGTTAGATCCCCAGATTGCCTGAAGCTGGTGTAGGTGATATCAAGAAAGAAAGAAGGCAGAATATAGCTATTCCTGGAATGATATGTTTTCTCTATCACAAGGTGTCTGATGGTCAGTCATTGGACTCCAGAAAGGGTCAAGCTGGCCTCCCACTTACTTAGCGGATGGTTGTAAAGATATTTCAGAGAAAGTCATCATCAATACATGCAGGCACACAGCTGCAGTTAAAGTAAGCCTTGTTATCATTGCCAATTAAATAAATGGTTATTTGATGGCACTTTCATAATATGAACAAGAAATCCTGCAAGTTAAAACATCATTAAGAAAATTTTAACAGGTCTTTAATGCAAGTCTAGAATGTCAGTTTATGTGCTGAGGCGAGAGAATGAGTAATTATTTTGTTCAAGCAGCCAAAAAAGTGGTAGGAAATAAAAATATGAATTGAGTTCTGTTCAATTGGCAGTTTGCCCACACTTCCTTATTTGTCAAGAAGTTTGCATAAAGTCGCAGAAACTTTTGCACCATTTTCAATTAAGGCATGAGATTTTGGCAAGTTACTTAATTTTTCAGGCAAAAAGATAACATCTAGCATGAACTTCTTATGAATTTTGTCATAAGAAATAGAAAAATCTGAAGCCAGAGGCCCTTAAATACACTCTGATAGGAAATACAGATGTGGATCTCTACCACTGAGAACCTTGTAAGATCAGTTGTGAGTTAATGGCAAGCATTTATGCTCAGAGAGAAATAAAAAGTTGAGTTTCTGGCAAAGGTTCCACTATCAATGGCAAATAAGGTGAATAAGTAACATTTGTACTTTCAGATATGTCTTCATAGTGGGACAAAACCATTGAGATTCACAGTACAAATTAGCTATCAGAAAGCTTCATGGGAGAGAAATCATCAGCAACTTCTGTTTATTATTGAAAATGCATGATTATATAAAGAGTTGTAACATTTTTTCTTTCACAGTTTGAGTCATTGTGAGCCACAACATAGACTTGAATAGGAATAGGGTGTATAGGAATCATAATGAAGTTTGGCCATGTCTTAGCATGCCACAGTATTGTTGATGAGTAAGAGGTTTGCATTTGCATGACAACCTCACCAACTTGCTCACAGTGGACAGTGGTTAATCAGTAATGCCTACTAATCTTGATTCGGTAGTGAATGATAATAGAAGTTGGAGTATGCCTTGATATATGATGTACAAATTATATGCTAAGAGCCAGATTGTTTGATCTGAATTAGCAGGCTGTCCAAGGGAAATTCTACTCAAAATGTTTGTTGAGAATATCTATCACATATAATAATATTCAATATGTATAATAGTGTGTGTATATATATATACACACTATAGTATAATAGTATTGAAACACTGTTAATATTTATTAATTTTATGTGTTATGTAACATAATAATATTTAAATATTATATGTAAAAGTCCTTTGTCTTCAAGGGACTTTTCAGTGATCATCATCTGAGGAAGCCTATGTTTACTATTGAAAGGTCAAAATCATGATACTATGTTATAAGATCAGAATTTAAGTGACTGAATTATGGGGATAATTTGCTTTATCACCAAGATTTTCATACTGCAGTTAGAAAAGTAACTGACATTTGGTATAGTTCAAAACAATATTCAAGTACTATCAGGGAATCCAGACCTTCATGCAACCAAAGAGTGAGTCAGAACTCTATCACCACTATCTCTCTTATTGAAATAGCAACACTTCCAGGTCAAGAGTGATATGTCCATCAGAAGTGTCTAAATGGGTGCTGACAATGTTCAGGAAGGACTCAGTGGCTCTATATTAGGATTAAGGAGCGGTTATTATATCATCTCCATGACTGGCAAGGGTAAAACAGCATTTATCTCTTCAGGAAAATTTTCTTCAATAAGAATAGCTCATGTCAAGAGAAATTCCTAGTGACTGATGGACGAAGACTTTGTGGAATCACATCATTTCTGATGTGTAATTTACCTGGACCATATTTCTTTGACAAGGTTCTGGAGGAGCAAAGCTCTTTATCTATACAGTATTTTCTAATTCACTTGATGAATGAGAATTCTGCTGCCCCTTGGTAGAATGTAGAGGTCATAGTTCCACAGCAAAAGATAAGCTTTAGGTAACTGAAGCCTTGAGTTTGTCTCTTCCAGGTAGAGACAGGAATCAGAAAAAGTCCCGGTTACAAAAGGTCATGAGAGGGAAGAGGTTCACCTTCCAGGAAGAGAGGGTCTGCTCATCTTTAAGGGGATGTGAATAATAAATAAATAATAACAAAGGATAGAAACAGTATGGACTGAACAGAAGCAGAAGATATTAAGAAGAGGTGGCAAGAATACATAGAAGAACCATTAAAAAAATCTTTATAATCCAAATAGTCACAATGGTGTGTGATCATACACCTAGAGCCAGACATCCTGGACTGTTAGGTCAAGTGGGTCTTTTAGGAAGCATCATTACGAATCTAGTGGAGGTGATAGAATCCCAGCTGAGCTATTCCAAATCCTAAAAGATTATTCTGTTAAAGTTCTGCACTCAGTACGCCAGCAAATTTGGAAAACTCAGCAGTAGCCACAGGACTAGAAACGGTCAGTTTTCATTCCAATCCCAAAGAAGGGCAATGACAAAGAATGTTCAAACTACCACACAGTTGCACTTATCTCACATGCTAGCAAGGTAATGCTCAAAATTATCCAAGCTAGGTCAGTAGTACTGAACCAAGAACTTCCAGATGTACAAGCTGGATTTAGAAAAGGCAGAGGAACCAGAGATCAAATTGAGAACATCTGTTGGATCATAGAAAAAGCTAGAGAATTCCAGAAAAACATCTACTTCTGTTTCATTGTCTACACTAAAGCCTTTGACTGCATAGATCACAACAAACAGTGGAAAATTCTTAGAGAGATGGAAATACCAGACCACCTTACTTGTCTCCTGAGAAATCTGCATGCAGGTCAAGAAGCAACAGTTAGAATTGGACATGGAACAACAGACTGGTTCCAAATTGGGAGAGGAGTATGTCAAGGCTGTATATTGTCACCCTGCTTATTTAACTTATATGCAGAGTACATCATGCAAAACACTGGGCTGGATGAAGTATAAGTTGGAGTCAAGATTGTCGGGAGAACTATCAGTAACCTCAGATATGCAGATGACACCACCCTTATGGCAGAAAGTAAAGAGGAACTAAAGAGCCTCTTGATGAAATTGAAAGAGGAGAGTGAAAAAGCTGTCTTAAAACTCAACATTCAAAAAACTAAGATCATGGCATCTAGTCCCATCACTTCATGGCAAATAGATGTGGAAACAATGGAAACAGTTACAGATTGTATTTGCTTGGGCTCCAAAATCACTTCAGACTGCCATGAAATTAAAAGACACTTGCTCCTTGAAAGTAAAGCAATGACAAACCTAGACTGCATATTAAAAAAACAGAGACATTAATTTGCCTACACAGGTCTGTACAGTCAAAGCTATGCTTTTTCCAGTAGTCATATACAGATGTGAGAGTTGAACTATAAAGAAAGCTGAGTGCCAAAGAATTGATGCCTTCGAACTGTGGTGATGGAGAAGACTCAAGAGTTCCTTGGACAGTAGGGAGTTCAAATCAGTCAATCCTAAAGGAAATCAATACTGAATATTCATTGGAAGGACTTATGCTGAAGCTCCGATACTTTGGCCACCTGATGCAAAGAGCTAACTCACTGGAAAAGACCCTGCTCATTGGAAAAGACCAAGATGCTGAGAAAGACTGAAGACAGAAGGAGAAGGGGAGGACAGAGGATGCAAATTGGATGACATCACCAACTCAGTGGACATGAGTTTGAGCAAATTCCAAGAGGTGGTAAAGGACAGGGAAGCCTGTCATGCTGCCATCCATAGGGTTGCAGAGTCAAGGCATAACTGAATGAGCGAGCAAGAACAACAAGGGGATGTGTTCAAGACCAACAATACTTAAGTTGTGTTCCATATGGGGCTTCCCTCGTAGCTCACTTGGTAAAGAATCTGCCTGCGGTGCAGGAGACCCAGGTTCAATTCCTAGGTTGGCAAGACCCCTTGGAGAAGGAAATGGCAAACCACTCCAGTATCCTTGCCTGGAAAATCCCATGGACAGAGGAACCTGGTGGACGGCAACCCATGGGATCGCAGAGTTGGGCACAACGAATGACTAACACACTTTGTATTCCATACTAGGGTTCGCAGTGCTCTGCACAAGCTGAGAAAACAGCTGATTCTCTACCAAATACAGAATTCTAGGGGCCTGAGATTAGTGACTGATTTTAGGTATTTGGGGAAGGAAGAGATGTTAGAAAAGAGGAATGCAGAGTTATTGGACAATACCAGCAGATAGTGACAAGTTCATATTGACACCTCTATTCAGGAGCTGCTGCCCCTTTGTCCAGCTTAGGAGACATCCAAGAATTCAAATAATTTCCATGGTGAAAGAACATTTCATTGACCAGGCTTAGGAAAATCCTTTCAGTGACCAAAATACCTCACAAATTGCCTAAGATGATTTTTTTGCTGTTATTGAGATGGGGAGGAAAGATTAGCACATGAATTTCTAGACTGAGCTCATTCAGATAAAGGCACAGTTTCTCTATGATATGTTTTATTGGTAAAAATAAAGTTCTTGTACCACTGCTAATTAATTATTAAAAAGAGAATCCATAATTGGAAAACAATTTGACATAACATTGTTAAATATGCTAAGGATTTTGTACTTGGATTGAGAGGGTAGGTGAGATCATGTGGACTTTTTCTACTCTTTGTGCCACTCAGATTCTTGTGTGAGAACCCTGGTTGCTTACTGACTGCTGTTTCAGGATAGGCAACAAGTGGAGATACGTTATACCACAGAAGCTTAAGAATGAACCTCAAGTTCCTTTTCTATTATCTCTTGTAGTAGTCCATACTAAGAGCAAAAGTGACAGGTAGATATATTTCTGGGATTGGTAAACTAGGAATATAATTCTGTTGTATGACAGAGACCTTGAGATATTGTATTAAACCACTGGCCATTGACACTGACCACAGAAGTTTGTGATATAGGATTTTGATCCAAACTTGAGTTATGATTTTCTTTTAATGTATGCTATAGACTGAGTGTGTTCCCCTTAATTCTATGTTGGGGCCTTTGGGAGGTGACTAGGTCATGATGGTGGAGCCCTTGTGAATGGGATTAGTGCCCTTATGTAAGAGACTCAAGAGAGCTCTCTTCTCCTGCCATGTGAGGACGTAGCAATTAGCCATCTCTGAACCAGAAAACAAGACCTCACCACACACCAAATCTGCGTGTGCCTTGATCTTAGACTTCCCAAATGCCAGAACTGTGAGAAATGAATGTTTGGCATTTGAGTCATCTAGTCTGTGGCAGTTTTTTGTTTTTAAATAGCAATTTGAAAAGACTAAGACAATGCACAAGGCATTTTTTTTTTTTGAAGTACTTTAAATGGAGCACTCAAAGGGATATTTTCAAACCCTTAGTAAGATGAGATCAGCTTTTATGTCTCCCTGCATCCTCTCGTGACTTGATTTCAAGTCTTTTACATACACTATTAATCATAACTTGAAAAGACAGAAAAGCTAAGAGGAGGACTCTGCTTCTGAAATAGAAGAGGTTGGGGAGGCAAGAGGGTGAGAAGGGAGAAGCGCTGTCCAAACCACGAGAACAGGGCAAGCCTGAGGGAGATTTATTCATTGATCCAGTGCCCATTGTTATGGGGACTTAATTACTTCTCTGACTGCTTCCTTTCCCCACACCACCCTCATTTTTGGGAGGGTAAAATATTCCATCAGACTACATATACACTGCTGTGGAAGAGTGCACCTGGGTATCAGAGACTGAGTGGTGTCACTCATTCCAGAAGGCTCAGGTACTGATATGTCAATGAAAGCCTGATCTCCGTAGTAAGAATCAAACCTCAGAATACATCTTTCATCTTAAGAGTTCTTTAGCAAGGAATAGAATCAAAGTTATTCTTAGTGATACTATACATTCAAGTCTAGATTGTATGTTTGACAGAATTAACATATTCATCTATATACAATTTAGATATGAATTATTGAAACTATACCTGATAGGCAGAAATAGAGTTGGAACACCTAGTGGGACCTACCTGGACTTTCCACGATAGCAACCCAAGCAGAAGCCACGGAAGTTAACTCTATATAGAAAAAAAAAGCTTAATACCTTCTAAAACATGATTTTCAGCACTAAAGAAGGGACTGGGGCTAGGATTTCTTTAACCCAGGGATCCCAATCCTCTGGGCCAAAATCTGGTACCTCCTGGCAGATCAGCGGCAGCATTAAATTAGAAATAAATTTCACAATAAATGCAGTGCGCTTGAATCATCCCCAAACCATCTTCCCAACCCCTGTTCCATTGTAAAATTGTCTTCCACAAACTGGTCCCTGGTGCCAGAAAGGTTGGGGTGGTTACTTTAAAGAGTTTGAAATCACCTACCTGCTTCTTCTCTTGAGTCCAGAGCCAGCTGGCACCTCCAGACGAGCTGTCTTAGGATCTCTTCACACAGTTAGGTGTTATTCCTTAGTTATTTCCTCAGCAGCAGATTCTTGATTCCTGAGAAGACATTTCCTGTGAGTTTTCCTCTTTAACCAATTCCTGGCTTTGTTAACAAACTCACTGACTTGCTTTTAAGGTTGTGGACTCTCCCTCACTTGAGGCCAACTGCATCGCTCTGGTCAGCACCCTGTTTTCCAACAACTTTCACTCCTTTCACTCGCTTCAGACCCAGGCAAGGCGGGACTGAAGTCTTTACTCCAGCTTCACTTGCTGTCACTTAACATCCAGTGCCTGGGCCCTTCCACGGTGAAGCTGCTTGTCACCTCTCATGTTCCCCCTCTCAAAATTCTTGTTGTCCTTGCCACCTTCTAACAAAGTCGCTTCTTCACCATAGACTTATTATTCTAAGAACTCTTCTCCATTTCTTTAATGTTCTTTCCTATAATTTCCTAACATTTTCCCCAATAACCTTCCCCAAACTTCCTCTAGATGACGGGCTTCCCTGGTGGCTCAGATGGTAAAGACTCTGCCTGCCATGCGGGAGACCCATGTTTGATCCCCGGATCAGGAAGATCCTCTGGAGATGGGAACGGCTACCCACTCCAATATGGTAGCTTTGAGAATTCCGTGGACAGCAAAGCCTGGTGGGCTACAGTTCAGGGGTTGCAAAGAGTTGGACACAACTGAGTGACTATCACTAACCTTCCACTAATTCCATGCTAGTTGAATTTTCCTTCTCCTAGCACATAGACACTCCATGTCAAAGCTATCAACATTGTTCTCTGCAGCTAGACTCCCAGCTTATTTCTTGCTTTTTCCTTAAAACAAAACAAAACAAAGCAAAACAAAAAAGTCAAAACAAAACAGTAAAGTCAATCAAACTGTAAGCTCTCTCCTTCGATGTATACCTGTTCATTCCTGGTTTGCAATCTTCTTCCCACAAACAAGTTACCAGGGTTGGAGCCCAGACATCCATAGTTTTTAAAATTCCCTAGGTGATTCTGATTTTCAGCCAAGGTTGAGAACCACTACGTATACCTGTTTTATATAAGGAGTAACTGTGCTCAAGTTCTTTGCATCCAGGCAGCCTTAATTAGCTGCACAGAAAGATCACTAATGTGAGCTGCCTCTGCAGTTAGGTTTTAGATTGATCTTTGCATCAAATAAGAAATATCTTTCTCCCCCACCAGCTTCTTAAAAGTTATTGACTTCTCTCATCATGGAGTCAAGGTAATTGACTCTACAGCTGAAGAAAACATTCCCAGTTCTCTGAGGCTGATGATTACCCACTCCATCTTCCTTGTTCATCATTATAATGGTTAAAAATCTTTGCCTTAAATTTAAACTAAACATTCCTCTGTTAATCTAAGCCTGTTTCTTTCATGTTGCTGCCCTGTGGACATTGAAAAAGGCCAATAAGCTTTCCTTTCATAGAATTGCTCATGGTAGTGAAGATATGAATCAAGCCACACCTTAGCTTTCTGTTTGCTGGTTAAATAATCCCCAATTAGTAAAGTTAAAGAAAATGAAAACTGTAAGGAACCTTAGGGATTTTCTAGTCTAATATTTTCAAACTTTAATTTTAAACAGTGGAGTACATTATTAAATGCAATCTTAATCATAACATGTGAAAACTGATACAAGTAAAACTTCAAGTGAAGTGCTCTGGGAGATTTTCCATGCAGTGGTAACTGAGGCACATAAAGGAACTTTGGTACTTGGCAAAATGGAGTTTGGGGAAAAAATTTTTTTTGTGTGTGGTCCAGCATTTCAATTGTATAGATAAGAAAGTCAAAGTTTAGAAGCTTTATGAGAATTTTTGATTTTCTAGTAATAATAGACATACTACTTTGGGGTAGTGCTATTAAGATGCTTAGTAATGTAAAAATGCTTAATGTATCCATTGGGAGGTTTATTTTTGGATTTTATTTTTATGGAACTGAGCCTTTACTTTGAGTAGTTGATGATAAACATGGACATAAGTTTATTCCCACTAATCAAAAAGTACCAAATTAGAGGAGTGCCTAATATCAGGGAATAGAAATAAAGCTCAAACACAAACAGTCTCTGAGCCTCTGTTCCTTAAACAGATCCAAGAGGCCTTCCCTCACTCCTGTAATGTCACCTTGTTGAAACAGTTACATATTCCTGAAGGATTTCATCCTAGTTTTGGGTTTGAGTAGTATCTGGAAGACCATTACTTCTTTAGTCAGACACTGCAACTTAGAGAGCTGAAAAATAAAAATTTAACCACTCTTTCAGCCTCTGGATCTTGATCACTCAGGGAGCAAGTGTATAATAGGATTCTACTGCTAGGAAAATAGAGCCTGCTAGGAAAATAGAGCCTGGGCATGCCAAATCAAGACATAGAGCTTCCAAAGACTTGATTTATTTCCTCCTCCACTCTCATTAAATTCATTAAGAGAGGAACATTTTAAGTATTTTTTTAAAAATTTCCTGTGTCTCCATTCCTACCTTCCCTTCCTCCAAAATATTGAGTTCATAAAGGATAAACAAGCACAGAAGTAGCAGGGGATTTAGGTAATAGGACAAGGTGACAGCCAACCTCAGGAAAATTTACTATATGGTCAGGGCCAGGTCAAAACATAGGAACATCCTGGAAAGTGTAATAATTTGGAATTTTATCAAACAAATATTCTTTGCTATTTTGAACAGCATTTATTGAGATACAAGAACCTACTATATAGCACAAGGAACTCTGCTCAATGATGTGTGGCAAACTGGATGGGGAGGAAATTTGGGGCAGAACGGATACATGTATATTTATGGCTGGGTCCCTTCACTGCTCCCCTGAAACTGTCACAACATTGTTTGTTAATTTGTTATACCTCAATATAAAATAAAAGTTTTCTTTTTTTTAAAGAGGTCAAGTGCTTTGTGAGGAAACAGGGGGAAAGGATGATGCTCCTGGTTCATCTTAGTCTTTCTCCTCTCTATCCTCTATCATCTTGAGCAATTTTGCTTACCCTAACCCTAAGTACTTCTTTGGTAGCTCAGTTGGTAAAGAATCCGTGTGCGATGCAGGAGACCCCAGTTCAATCCCTGGTTTGGGCCGATCCCCTGGAGGAGGGCATGACAACCCCCTCCAGTATTCTTGTCTGGAGAATCCCCACGGACAGAGGAGACTTGGCAGGCTGCCGTCCATGGGGTAGAAAAAATCAAACATGACTGAGCACTGCACAACCATTAAGCAGGCACAGTCCCTTCAGGGAAGTATCAGCTTGGTGGATTAGTAGACCTGCTAATCTCATCATTTTGGTGGCAGGTGAGTGGCTATCCACCATCTGTGGTTTCTTGGGCACACCCTTTGTGTGTGTCTGGGGTGAATGAAGTCTTTACCCCAACCCATCTGCCTAAGAAGTTTATCAAATTATTCCTTCTACAGATGAGTGGAGATCTATTATTACTAGTGATATTATTGGTTTCCACTGTGAATTGGCCATATCTTCCCAGTTGAACTCTCTTAATCCACTTCTTTTTGGTATAATGTGTATCAAAGGGGTATACTTAGAAGGCTCCCTGAAGTCACAGATTTCTAGCTTCTGTCTTTAATATGGAGTTTAAGTTTCCTTGCTCTGCCTGTTCCTCAGCCTCTGGCCATAGACAGAACTTCATAGCCTTCCTCTCACTGGAGGAGTCCCTCTAGCACTGTCCAGATGCCAGGTAATGTCCTAAGTTCTTTACAGTTATTATCCCATTTATCTTCTTATAACAGTGCCATTACATGCATAAAATTGTTACTATCATCTTACAACCAAAGAAATGGAAGCTTTGAAAAATTAAGTAGCCCCCCTGAGGAGAAACAGCAGTGGGTGATGGAAATGTGATTTGAACTAGGAGCCTGTATATCTGTCCAGTTCTCTGTACTGATTCCCTGTGGTATTTCCTATAAAGCCTGCTTATATTCTCTTTAAAGTTTTCTATAAAACTTTTCTGGTAATATTTCCGTATGTTATCCTCTCAATAATATTCTGTTCCTTTTTAATCCGGATTCTCCTGAAAGAGTGTCTCATGCATCTATAATGCATTGTACACCTTCAGGAGTACCCTCACTATGCTTCAGAGAGAAAGAACTTGAGGCCTTGGAACTTCTATTCTTGCACCTCATCATTTTCCCGTGTGCTGTGCTTGTATATATATTTTAGGCCCAACCAACCAATTTTCCATTTGCAGCTATTGGATTACAGGTATTTCAAAATAATTTTTCCCGATTAATATTGTCTAAGTCTTTCAGAATCTGAGTGTCTCTTAATTAAAGAATACTTGGAAATTTGATGGACATATTTTTTAAAGACCTTTCCAAGTATTTGAGAAGATTAATGATTCACCTTGATCCTGGCAGACCACTTTGTGATGCTTCTCCTCTTCAGTCTTAGGTTTTGGTACCCCAGAGACAGACCAACTATTTTACCAGCTAAGAGTACTGGAGTGAGGACTATATATTAATATTTCAAACCCTCCTATGATGCTATCTCATGAGGCTAAAATTTAACAGAAAACATCTATAACTTTTCCATTTTCAATGTGATCTGCAAATCTCTCAAAAAAGCAAACCCAATTGTTAGTGGCATGATTTAATTATCACACAGCCAAATGATCACAATCTGTGATCTTTCAGTCTCCTAGGGGATTGGGCATTGTGTGATGAATTGTATTAGTCTCTTTCCAAGTTTTAACATTAAATTAACCCATTCTTAACTTCCTGGGTTAACTTCCATATAAATCCTTATATCAATTCAATATATTTCTAGGGTCCTGTAGATTTACTTGCTAGTTCTCCTAGTACCTAAGGGCACAAGGTGTCAGATTCTGTTGACTTACAGACATTATGTTTGGGAAGTTTTTTACCAGGTATGTATATATTTTTTCATTTTGTATGACATTTTTTCTTCCATCAAAATTTAGGCATATTAACAAACAATATCAAAAGGAACAAGGGTTAGGAAAGAAGAAATAAAGCTGACATTGATTTTGCAGATTGTGCTAAATGCCTTTCATTTTCCCCTTTGGTTCTTCATTCCACCTACTTCATTCTAGTTTATGCCAGGTCATTGACCTGAATGAATTGCATTCAAGCCCTCTGCTCACCCCATGGACAGAGAATACCATTCTCTTACTTATGAGGAGGCAGTTGGTCTGACACTTGCTTGTGAACTGGGTCCAGATGTAGAGCTGCCTGCAGATGCTGCCATGAAAACCCCTGAACCCCTTTATTTTCTGGCCTTTACTTGAATTCAGCCAATAGGACACATCAATAGAATATTGGAAGATAAGAGGAAATAAAGGCTGGGGTATGTTTCCCTAGTTTCGTCTCTTTGTCCCTCTAATAAACACCATGAATCTCACCGGGTTGCCCTTCCATACATTTATTCCTTGAGGTTCAGGTAACCACTGACCTACTTTACCCCTTCAGGCAAGGCAATGGTAATCACTCCATAGGTTATTAGCTGTGGTTTTTGCATCATGAAATTTTGCTTTCCCTAAATAAATTCTTTCCACTTTATAAATAGTTGCTATATTGTTCAATTCTCCTAAGTAACCCAGTTTTAGGGTGCCATCAACTTCCTACTGTGACCTTGATTAATGTGCAAATGCATGATTATATACTCAGAAAATACACCAATGAATATAGCAAGGTTGTTGTCATGTTAGGTATGCAAAAATAAGTTTTTTCATTTCTATAGCACAGTCGGAAATATAAAATGACAATCTTTGAAAGGTACAATTTGCAAAAAAAAACAAAACAACAAAAACCACATCAGCTCATTTAATGCAGTTCAGAATAAACCAAATAAATTTTTTCGAAGATTTCAAGGAGAAATGGCAAATCCTTATTGAAATATATATATATATACAAAATATATATATAATATATACATAATATATATTATGTTCATGGATTGATAGGATACAATGGGAGGATTTTAAAACATCTGCACAAATATTTTATACTTTTCCCTTTAAAAGACAGAAATTAATTCTAATCCTCCAGTGTAGATTGGATTTAGTGACTTGCTTTTAAGAAACAGAATATAGTAGAAGTGACTGTGTGTGACTAAGTCAGAAAAGTCAGCGCAGCTTCCTGTTTACTCTCTTTCTCTTGATCACTCTGAGGGAACTAGCTGTCATGTCATGAAGGCACTGAGGCTACCCCACGTAATGAGAAAATGAGGCCTCTAGCCAACATCTAGGTGAGGAAGCCATCTTGGAAGCATATCCTTCAGCCTCAGTCAAGTCTTCAGATGACTTACAGTGGAAACTCACGAGAGACCCTGAGGCAGAACTGCTCAGCAAAGCTGCTTCCCAATAAATTTTGGACTCACAAAAATTATGAGAAATAATATACAACTGTAACTGTTGTTTTAAGCTACTACACTTTGGGTAATTTGTTACATAACAATATATTGCTAACTAATACATCCAGTATAATAAGGTATCAATTATTCACAAATTGATCACTAGAATATCTAATAAAAATTCCAATATGTATTGTGTTTAAACTCACAAACATATTATAAAATCTATATCTAGACACAAATATTCACTTCTTTTCCTGAATAAAAGAAGAGAAATGAGATGACTGGCCCTAACAGATAGGAATGTTGATATTGGTGCAGGGATAAATACATCAATGAAATAAAAAAGTCAACCCTGAAAAATAATTATAAGCAGACAGTCGATCTGTAACTGAAGTAGTACTACTCATCAGAGGGGAGAGAATGAGTTTTCAATAAATAACATGGAGGACAGATATAGTCTGTACAGAAACCAGCAAAACAAAAATGGATCCACTCTTGGTTTGAATTTCTGCAAGAGCAGACCCTGAGACAAGGATTTGGGTGCAAGCAGTTTATTTGAGAGATGAATCTTGGGGAAGCAGAGTCAGAGATTGAGAAAGTAAAGAAGGAAATAGATTAAGGCAAATAAAGAGTATGTTCATAAACTGATTGCCTCTTTGGACAAGGAGGACTCAGTCCTGCTGGGAAATTCCTGAGACACTCTGTGGAACACTTTAACATTTAAAGGATAAAGAAGCTGCATATGTATTGACAACCTCCTATCTCTCATTGGTTGATGGTTGATCCTAGGGCCAGGTAATGGTTGTTGATTGCTAGTAACAAACCACCCTAAGAATAGGTGCATTGAAAAACAAACAAACAAAAAACCAAAATGTTTTATCATGTTCATGGATTCTATGGGCAGGAACTTGAATGGGACAAATTTGGAGATGGCTTGTTTCTGCTCCACAATTCCTGGAGACTTTAATACTAAGAAGACTCAAATGATTGAGAGTGGCTCAAATAGAAGGGACCAGAAACATCTGGAGGATTCTTCCATCATATCTAGCACTTGATCTGGGATGAATCAAATGCCAGCAATTAGAGCACCTTTTGGTGGTCTCTTTATATGGCTTCCTCATATCCTAAAGGATTAGCTTTCTTATATTTCTTATATAAGGCCCCCAAAATGAGAAGAAAAAAAAAAAAAGGTAGAATCTGCATGTTAAATTCTTACCTAGCCTCAGAAAGCTTGCAGGATCACTTCTACTTCAATCAAGTCACCAAAGCCAGCCCAGATGCAAGGGAGGAGGAAGAGCCCCTACCTCTTGGTGTGAGGAGTGTCAAAGAATTTGGGGCCATCTTTAGAGCTACAACAGGTATTACCTCTTGGGAATTTGTGTTTTGCCTGTGTCTACCAGCTAAATATGGTCCCATGGTGAGAAAAAAGATCTCAGGCATACAGATGCAGGTGTCTGAGGTAGGCCATTGCTGGTATGTATAGAAATTGTCCAACAAGTTTGCAAGTGTCCTCTGGGGTAGGAACAATTGTATGAGGAGGGCTCCAACATTACTTTTCATTGTGTGTTTCATTCAGAGCTCCTTAGGCCCCAATTTAAGTTCCCCATATTCTATCTCTGGTTCTTAAAAGTATCAGCCTTTCACCACCTCAAAACAAAAATCCTAAAACAGTTCAGTGAGATAGAGTAGTCACTCTTGTTCAGTCAGTCCCAAGGATGAAATTAATATTCATATATCCCCTTTCCTCACCCTTATCCATACTTTCTACTATTGTAGATTTCTTGTCCAGTGAAGTGAAACAGATCTTTAGCCCCTCAAGGCCTGAACCTCTGCTTACCTCATCCTTATCATGCCCATTTACTATTATCACCAAACATGCAAGGTACAAGGGGTATACCAGAGGACCTAAGTATTCCAGACATAATTCTGTCCCAATATAAAGCAGCAATCTCAGCTCCTCATTTATATTCACTGGCTGTATTTTTTTTAGCCAGTATAGGAACTTTTTTCTTCATTTTTGCCTGTTGGTCCACTGGAGCTCACATTGATCAGATTCAATTAAATACTTACTATAACCCTCGTTATCCTTCACTGAAGCGCCAATACTTTGGCCACCTGATGCAAAGAGCTGACTCATTAGAGAAGACTCTGATGCTGCAAAAGATTGAAAGCAGGAGAAGGGGACGATAGAGGATGAGATGGTTGGGTGGCATCACTGACTCAGTGGGCATGAGTTTGAGCAAGCTCCGCGAGATGGTGAAGGACAGGGAAGCCTGGTGTGCTGCAGTCCATGGGGTGCAAAGGGTCAGACATGACTGACTGACTGAACAACAATCACCCTAGTAGTAGCCGTGGGAACCAGGACCTCTAATCTAGCAGAGCCTAAAGTTATGAGTATGGAAATGACAAATTTGACAACTGGATCACATAGGTTTATGGTAAGGAAGATTAATCCTATTTATAGCCTATGGTTTCTGGTTATATTTGATACTCAGAAAATAAAAAGGCAATTGGTTTATCATAGCTATCACAGTTTAAAGGATAACCCTCTAAACTTGCAGAGTGTTATCCCAGGCTAGTACTTTAACTTAGTATTAAAAGAGCCACTGTAAAATTTTGTCAGGCCTGCAGCTTCCTGGTGATATGGTACACACTCATCTTTCATAATGTACTTATTGTTCCATCTCCTTTGATATAAAAATGGGTCCTTTTCTGAAACTATCTTGTGTAAGATTCCTTGTTAATAAATTAGAACTATGTTAGCCCTCAGGTAGTTGTTACTGACAGAAATGCTGTGACCCGGGAATACAAACTCAACCAGAACACATACATATTCCAATTATAATAGATTACTGCAGTCCCCAGAGTTGAAAGGTTCAGATGTAATCAACCTTCCAATCATGTGGATAACTTGTTCTCCTTTAAAGATGGCATTTTGAGAGTTCTGCATACATTTTACTGCTTACAATTTGGATATTCAACAGTGATAATATCTGTGTTAGCCTTGATGGGAGGGAGTCCATGTACAACCTTTATCCTTACCACCTTAACTATTTCATTCATCATCCCATTGTACTAGCACTGGGCTAGGTAGCCAAAGACAGAGGTTGACTGACCTTTACTTTGGTGGGTCACTCTTTTTACCTGGTTTTTCAGTGCCTCCTCTGCATTATCTGGCATCAATTAACCAAAGAAATCCTCACACTCCTTGCTTATTCCTTTTGGTCCTTTCACATCCTTCTTCCCTGGAATTCCTTGTCTCTGATCTTCTAATCTTTTTCTTTCTAGACCCTGACCATTTTTATTTTCTGCCCAAAAGTCCGTGTAGTTTCTCTACCCAAGAACTTTCTGTCTTGGTTCTATCCAAGAATCCTTAGCTCTTACAACTTACCCCCTTCACATAAAGTGAAAAACAAGTCCAGTACTTGAGTTTCTGCCCATAAGCATTTCCCTTCACAATTGTTTTGCAGAAACAGTTTTGAATGAAACTGCAGTATGGCAGTTGTCAAGTTTAAACTAGGACTGATATATAGTGCCCAACCATCTGTAATTTGTCTAGGTTTTTTCTTTGTATGTCAGCTGGCCATAAGGAAACTCCAATGAGACCATAAGTGTGAGCTGATGGAAGATACCTGTGCAACAGCGGGGCTTGGGTTACATCTTTGTGTAACTAAGTTGTTCCCTTGGGACTCCAAATGTCCTGTTGTTATCATACAGTAAAGATTGTTTTTGCTCTAAATCAATCTTAAGGCAGTGGACTTGACAACACTCAGCTTATAATAAATAACTCTGGTGGATAGACCCTCAATGCTTGCTTGGGGCTCCACTCAAGACTGGTAGCCTTGTACTTCATTTGATAGGGTTCAGAAGATCATTTCCACAGGTGGTATATACTCAAGAGTTCTACAAAATGTATGCTTTTTTAGTGTACAAGTTGCAATAAGTTGTCCTTTTTTATTGAAGAGGATGTTCTGTATGCTCCAGATCTTTGGACCTTGTGTTAACTAAGGTCCAACTAGAAGCAAACCCTGAGACTGGATTAGGTGTGCAAGAGATTTATGGGAGGGAGGGTACTAGTGGAAGGTTAAGGGGAATAAGCTGGAGTGGGCAGTGCAGGGCTTCTGAACATGATGCAAGTCTGACATCTGTGATAAGAGAAGGGAAATTAAGGAGGACTGGGAAGGAAAACAGACTGAACACAGTTCTAAGAAAATTGTGGTCAGGCTTATATCAGTCATGGGCTTCCCTCACAGCTCAGTTGGTGAAGAATCTGCCAGGAGTGCAGGAGACCCAGGTTCAATTCCTGGATCAGGAAGATCCCCTGGAGAAGGAAATGGCAACCTACTCCAGTATTCTTGCCTGGAGAATCCCATGGACAGAGGAGTCCATAGGGTGGCAAGAGTTGGGCATGACTTAGTGACTAAACCAGTCAATACTTATATAAGTAATGGGTCAAAATTACCCATTAGTGCAGTCAGCCCACACACCACAGAAATGGGTCAGCATTTACATGTCCACAGTGTTCAGTTACTGACTAGGGGAAACAAGGTACTGCACAATAGCAGTGGTGGTTCCCAGTGGTGGCAAGCCGATATTCTCAGGCAGTTATGCTCCCTGCAGACAGTTCTCTTAAAGCAGATCTAAGGGCCTCCCTGGTGGTCCACAGCTCAAGACTTTGCTTTCTAGTGCAGGGAGTTTGATCCCTGGTTGGGGAGCCAAGATCCCATATGCTCATAGCCAAACAAAAACAAAACATTAAGAGAAGCAATACGGTAACAAACTCAATAAAGACAAAAAGTTGTCCACATTAAAAAAAAAAAAAAAAAAGGGTGGGGGGAGATCTGAATGGTACATTTATGACTGCCACAAGATCTCTAAAATCTTCAACAACCTCCGACTCTTGAGAATTACCTCCTATCTTCTTACATACACACGTCTTACCAGGCCACCTAGAACACATGCCACTTTCATGATCAGTAGGTCTAATTTTAACATGTCAATATAGTGGACTAGTGTAATGGCCTACAGGATACTGAGATGACCTAGGTGCTGTACTGTATTATGGCAGATAGGAGGAGGGCTAGCAGAACCATATAGCAAGACGGTGAAAATGTTTGGCCATCTATCCCAGGTGAGTGCACTGTTTTTTGATTCTTCTTTCTGATGAGTATTGAAATGAACACATTAAAGAAATCAATAGCTACTACAAATCAGAGGCTGTGTTCATCTGCTCTAGCAAAGATATGATCTTTAGCACAGCATCTATGATTGGGGCTACCATTTGTTAAGTTTACTGCAGCCTATCACCATCTGCCATATCCATCTGGTTTTTTGCAGGGCCATACTAGTGAATTAAACAGAAATAGGTTGGAAACAATTGTCCCTTATCCTTTAAATCTTCAATTCTCTGAAGTTCCAGCTGGGTTATGATATCACTTACAATTTAGTATCTTGGCTAGGGGAGTACAGTTTCAATTGCTTCAATTTTGCCTTTTCTATTATAAAGGCTCTTACTCCACAGGTTGGAAAATGAAGATGAGAGTTTTTTTAGCTGCTAAGTCTGTTTATTCCATTTAAGGACTAGTGAAATGAACACAGAATAGACTGCAGACCTCATGGACCCTCTGTGAGATACTTATATGTATTGGGTCTATAGGACTCATGATCTCCATTCTGTAACACCCTAATGGGGGCAAAGTTGGCATTTTTGCACCTTTGGTATTCCTGTCATCTCAGATCCTGTATTCAATAGCCCACAAAAGCTCTGAGTATTCCTCTTTCTCCAGTACATAAGCTACCTGAATTAATGTAGACCTTTAGGAGGAAGTACTGGGGGGATACTTGTACATACTTGCAGTAGGACTGTAGGGTCTTTCCTGACCTGTACTTCAATAGATGGACTCTGAGAAACAGCTCAAATCAGGAAACTGGGCAAGGGTTTGTGATTTTACATCGAAGCACTGACAGCAGTCTTCTGCTTTCTATCTTAAAAATCTTTTTAAAAATTCCATAATAAAGAATTTGATCATCTTCTTATATATTTCCCTCATACAGATACTATGGTCTCTTAGCTACAATGAGGAATTCAGTGAATCAAGGCCATCAACGGGTTGCCATTCCATTCATGTTGACCATTTGATAATTATCACCACTGTTCCTCTGATTAGTATGTGTCACCATTTGGACTCTGCTTTGTGGAATTCTGTCATCTCTATTGACACTAAAGAGTCCAGTTCAATAATGATGTCTTCTGTCCTCCACTATGGTATACAGAGAGCTTGTTAGTATTTTTATTATTGAAATATAGTTGAATTACAATTTTTTATTAGTTCTAGATGTACAGCATAGTGATTCAGTATTTTTGTAGATTGTACTCCATTATAAGGTATTGGCTATAATCTCCTGTGCCATATAATACACCCCTATTGCTAACTTGTTTTATGCATATCTGTTTATATTAATATCTGTCAGTTCCATATCCCTAATTTGTTCCTCTCCCCTTTGGTAATCACAAACTTGTTCTCTATATCTGTGAATCTGTTTCTGTTTTACATATATATATATATTCATTTGTATTATTTTTTATATACCACATATTAATTGACATCATATACTATTTGTCTTTGTCTTTGACAACTCGTTAAGCATACTATTCTCTATTATGGTCTATTAACATTGTTCCATATGGCAAAATTATTGTGGCTGAGTAATATTTCATTGTGTATCTATACCACACTTTATTAATCCAATTATCTGTTGATGAGCACTTGGGTTATTTCTATCACTTGGCTACTGTAAATAGTGTTGCTATTAACATTGGGGTGCTTGTATCTTTTTAAATTAATATTGTTTTAAATTTTTCAAGATATACATTGGGAGTGGAATTGCTAAATCATATGGTAGTTTTATTTTTACTTTTTTGAGGAAGCTTCATACTGTTTTCCACAGTGGCTGCACCAGTTTACATTCCCATGAATAGTGTATTGTTTCCTACAGTTTTATGGCTTCAGGTCTTTAAAATATTTTGAGTTTATTCCTGCATATGGTGTGAGGAAATGTTCTAATCTAACAGTTTTACATGTGGCTGCCCAGTTTTTCCAACACTATTTGTTGAAGAAACTGTCTTTTCTCCATTGTATATTCTTGCCTACTTTATCATGGATTATTTGATCATAGGTACATGTGTTTATTTATGGACTCTCTCTTCTGTTCCATTTATCTATATGTCTGTTCTTCTGCCAGTATTATACTGTTTTGCTTACTGTGTCTTTCAATATAGTTTGAAATCAGGGAGGGTGATACCTGCAAGTTTGGTCTTTTACTCAAGATTTGTATGGCTATGTGGGGTCTTTTCTGTTTCCATATGAATTTTGGGATTATTTGTCCTAGTTCTGTGAAAAATGTTGTTAAGGATTTTGATAGGGATTACATTAAATCTGTAGATTGTTTTGGATAGTATGAACATTTTAATAATATTAATTCTTCTAATCCAAGCCACTAGATATCTTTCCATTGCTTTGCCCTGAAGTAACTATCCTATAGGCAGCACATTAAAGGACCTTATTTTCTCCAATCAACCATGCTATGTGTTTGACTGGACATTTAGTCCATTGACATTTAAAGTAATCAGTGAAAGATACATTGTTCAGTTGCTAAACTGTGTCTGACACTTTGTGACCCCATGACCTGCAGCACGCCAGGCTTCCCTGTCCTTCACAATCTCCTGGAGTTTGCTCAAACTCATGTCCATCGAGTCGGTGATAACATCTAACCATCTCATCCTACGTCGTCCCCTTCTCCTGCCTTCAATCTTTCTCAACACCAGGGTCTTTTCCAGTGAGTCGGCTCTTTGCATCAGGTGGCCAAAGTATTAGAGCTTTAGCATCAGTGCTTCCAATGAATATTCAGGGTTGATTTCCTTTAGGATTGACAGGTTTGATTGCCTTGCTGTCCAAGGGACTCTTCAAGAATCTTCTCCAACACCACAGTTCAAAAGCATCAATTCTTTGGCATTCAGCTTTCTTTAGAGTCCAACTCTCACATCCATCCATGACTACTGGAAAAGCCATAGCTTTGACTAGACAGAACTTTGTCAGCAAAGTGATGCCTCTGCCTTTTAATATTCTGTCCAGGTTTGTCATAGCTTTTCTTCCAAGGAGCAAAAATCCTTTAATTTCATGGCTGCAGTCACCATCCACAGTGATTTTGGAGCCCCCAAAATAAAATCTATCAGTGTTTCCTCTTTTTCCCCATCTATTTGCCATGAAGAGATGGGACTAGATGCCATGATCTTCATTTTTTGAATGTTGAGTTTTAAGCCAGTTTTTTGACTCTCCTCTTTCACTTTCACCAAAAGGTTCTTGAGTTCCTTTTCGCTTTCTGCCATAAGGGTGTGCATATATCTGAGGTTATTGATATTTATCCTGACAGTCTTGATTCCTGCTTGGAGTCATCCAGCCTGGCATTTTGCATGATATACTCTGCACATAAGTTAAATAAGCAGGGTGACAATATACCGCCTTGCCCTACTCCTTTCCCAGTGTTTAACCAGTCTGTTGTTGCATGACAGGTTCTAACTGTTGCTTCTTGTTCTGCATACAGGTTTCTCAGGAGGCAGGTGAGGTGGGTTGGTATTTTCATCTCTTTCAAAGTTTTCCACAGTGTGTTGTGATCTACACAAATGCTTTAGCATAGTCAATGATGCAGAAGTGTTTTGTTTTTTTTAAATTCCCTTGCTTTTTCTATGATCCAGTAGATGTTGGCAATTTGATCTCTGGTTCCTCTGTCTTTTCTAAATCCAGCTTGAATATCTGAAATTTCTTTGTTCATGTACTGCTGAAGCCTAGCTTGAAGGATTTTGAGCATAATCTTGCTAGCATGTGAAATGAGTGTAATAGTACTGCAATTTGAGAATTCTTTGACATTGCCCTTCTTTGGGATTAGAATGAAAACTGACCTTTTCCAGTCCTGTGGCCAGTGCTGAGTTTTTCAATTTTGCTGGAATGTTGCATGTGGCACTTTAATAGCATCATCTTTTAGGATTTGAAATAGCTCAGCTGGAATTCCATCACCTCCACAAGCTTTGTTCCTAATAATGCTTTCTAAGGTCTACTTGACTTCACACTCCAGGATGTCTGGCTCTAGGTGAGTGATTACACCATCATGGTTATCTGAATCATTAAGACCTTTTTCATACAGTTCTTCTGTGTATTCTTTTTTTTTTTTAATTTTATTTTTATTTTTTTATTAGTTGGAGGCTAATTACTTCACAACATTTCAGTGGGTTTTGTCATACATTGATATGAATCAGCCATAGATTTACACGTATTCCCCATCCCGATCTCTTCTGCTTCTGTTAGATCCTTGCTGTTTCTGTCCTTTATTGTGCCCTTCTTTGCATGAAATGTTCCCTTGATATCTCCAATTTTCTTAAAGGAATCTCTAGCCTTTCACATTCCATTTTTTCCTCTATTTCTTGGCATTGTTCACTTGAGAAAGCTTTTTTATCTCTCCTTGCTATTCTTTAGTATTCTGCATTCTGATGGGTATATCTTTCCCTTCCTCCTTTGACTTTCACTTCTCTTCTTTTCTTAGCTATTTGTAAGGCCTCCTCAGACAACCACTCTGTCTTCTTGGATTTCTTTTTCTTGAGATTGATTTTGGTCACCACCTCCTGTACAACATCATGAATCTCCATCCTTAGTTCTTCAGTCACTCTATCAGAGCTAATGCCTTGAATCTATTCATCACTGTATAATCATAATGGATTTGATTTAGGTCATACCTGAATGGCCTATTGGTTTTCCCTACTTTCTTCAATTTAAGCCTGAATTTTGCAATAAAGAGCTGATGATCTGAGCCATAGTCAGCTCCAGGTCTTGTTTTTGCTGATTGTATAGAACTAGAGCTTCTCCTTCTTTGGCTGCAAAGAATATAATAAATCTGATTTTGGTATTGACCAACTGGTAATATCTGTGTGTAGAGTCATCACTTGTGCTGTTAGAATTACTTATTGCCATTTTATTAGTTCTTTTCCAGTTGTTTCTCTAGTTTTTTCTGTTTATTCTTTTTGTTTTTCATTTTGGTTTGATGATTTTCTTCTGTAGTTTTCTTGGGTCCTTTGCTCTTTGACTTTTAAGTATCTATTGTAGATTTTTGATTTGTGGTTACCATAGGATTCATATATGTTGACCAACTGCTATATATACTTGATTTAAACTAACAGTAACTTAAGTTCAAACACATACTAGAAGATACATTTTTTACTCCCTTCCCCTACATTTTGCTTTTGATTTCTTATTTTACTTCTTCATGTTTATTCCTTAACTGTTTATTGTAGTTACAGTTGCTTTTGCATTTTTTGTCTTTCTTATTCAAGTGATCTTCAATCTTTAACATATATCTGCCTTTCCTGATGGAGTTTTCCCTACCCTATAGATTCTTACATTTTCATATTTAGAAAAGACCCTTCAACATTTCTTTTAGGATAGGTTTAGTATTGATGAACCCTTTTAGTTTTTGTTTACCTAAGAAGTTCTTTATCTCTCCTAATCTAATGACAGTCTTGCCGGGTAGAGGATCCTACGGTGCAGGTTTTTCCTTTCCGTGTGTTCTCTCACTCCCTTCTGGCCTGCAAAGTTTATGCAGACAAATCAGCTAACACCTTGTGGGTATTCCCTTTTATTTGACTCTTTGTTTTTCTTTTGCTGGCTTTAGAAGTCTCTGTCTTTAACTTTCACCATTTTCATTGCTATATGTCTTAGTGTGCATCTGTTCGGGTTTTTCTTGTTTGGAACCCTCTGTGCTTCCTGTAACTGGGTATCTGTTTACTTCTTTAGGTTTGGGGAGTTTTCAGACATAATTTATTCAAATACATTTTCACTCCCCTTCTCTCTCTTCTCTGTCCAGAACCTCTATAATGCACATGTTGGTACATTTAATGTTGTCCCAGATGTCCCATATATTACTTTAAAAAATTTCTTTCTGTCTGCTGTTCTGATAGGTGATTTTCCTAATTTCATCTTCCAGATTACCTACTTCAGTGTCTTAGTCTGCTAGTCTGCTATTTATTCCTTATAGTGTTTTCTAATTCAGACATTGGGTCTTTTTTATATTTTCTAGTTCCTTGCTAAAATGATCTGTGTTTATATTAATCCCCTTTTCTAATTCAGTTAGCATTTTTATTACCAATGTTTTAAATTGTTTATCTGGTAAATTGTTTCATTATTTATTTTTTTCAAGGGTTGTCTCTTGTTCTTTCAATTGATGTTAGTTCTTCTGCTTTTATTTTTTCATTTTAATTAACTTTCCCTGCTCCTATGGGCTTAGGTGAAACACTCACCCATTACGGTCTTGAAGGTGTGTTCTTATGTGGGAATGTCCCATGCAGACTGTGTGCCATCAATGCCTTTGGAGGGAGGCGTGGATTTGATGTTGATGCCAGTCACTTTCCTTATTGTGTGCTGGCAGCTGTCACCTTGATTGTGGATGAGGGGTGGAGATGGAGAAGCAAAAACCTGGGCATGGTGTGAGGTGGGAGTTCCTCTTTGCTTAGTGGCCATCACCACTCTGTCAGGGGTAGGGTCTGCTCCTAAGATGCTGGAGCACAAGCCCAGAGGGTCAGGCTTTAGCTGTTGCTTTTCCTTTAAGCAGTATTTCCCCACCCCCACCCCCACCCCACACCAGGACATTTGCCTCACAGTAGGGGAGTGCTGAAGACTTTTTTTTTTTTTTTTAAGTAGTGAGCATAGTGGCATTGTTTTACATCTTCTTGACATGTGACTAAATAGCATCCAAAACTTCATGCTTTTGGATTCAATCTGTAGTAACATGTTTTGGTAGGAATGTATACAGAAAACCCAGCTTCAAAAAAATATGTATTTGGAAAAGGGAGGGAGATTATAATAGCCCGTTTGGATATTTGTGAATACTTTTTAGTACTACACTAAAACTTGACAAGCAGTGGTTTCTTAAAACATAGTTGTGATATGGAATTTGAAATAATTTCCATGAACTTTGCATCCTATTACATTAAAATCCGTTAGCTCTTTGCACAGCAAAGGAAACTATAAGCAAGGTGAAAAGACAACCCTCAGAATGGAAGAAAATAATAGCAAATGGAACAACTGACAAAGACTAATTTCCAAAATATACAAGCAGCTCATACAACTCATGGAGAAGGAAACAGCAACCCATTCCAGTACTCTTACCTGGAAAATCCCATGGACAGAGGAGCCTGGTAGGCTATAGTCCATGGGGTCGCAAAGAGTTGGACACGACTGAGCAAGTTTACTACTTCACTTCATACAACTCAGTACCAGAGAAACAAAAACCCAGTCAAAAAGTGCAAAAAAGACCTAAACAGAGATTTCTCCAAAGAAGATATACAGATAGCTAACAAACACATGAAAAGATGCTCAATATAGCTCATTATTAGTCAGTCAGTCAGTCAGTTCAGTCGCTCAGTCGTGTCCGACTCTTTGCGACCCCATGAATCGCAGCATGCCAGGCCTCCCTGTCCATCACCGACTCCCGGAGTTTACTCAAACTCATGCCCATCGAGTCGGTGATGCCACCCAGCCATCTCATCCTCTGTCGTCCCCTTCTCCTCCTGCCCCCAATCCCTCCCAGCATCAGGGTCTTTTCCAATGAGTCAACTCTTCGCATGAGGTGGCCAAAGTATTGGAGTTTCAGCTTCAGCGTCAGTCCTTCCAATGAACACCCAGGACTGATCTCCTTTAGGATGGACTGGTTGGATCTCCTTGCAGTCCAAAGGACTCTCAAGAATATTCTCCAACACCACAGTTCAAAAGCATCAATTTTTTGGTGCTCAGCTTTCTTCACAGTCCAACTCTCACATCCATACATGACCACTGGAAAAACCATAGCCTTGACTAGATGGACCTTTGTCGGCAAAGTAATGTCTTTGCTTTTTAATGAGAAATGTAAATCAAAACTACAATGAGATATCACCTCACACCAATCAGAATGGCCATCATCAAAAAGTCTACAAACAATAAAAGCTGGAGAGCGTGTGGAAAAAAGGGAACCCTCCTGCACTGTTGGTGGTAATGTAAATTGCTACAGCCACTATGGAAGACGGTCTTGAGATTCCTTAAAAAACTAGGACTAAAACCACCATATGACCCAGCAATCCCACTCCTAGGCATACATCCTGAGGAAACCAAAATTTAAAAATACACATGCACTCCAACGTTCACCGCAACACTATTTACAATAGCTAGAACATGGAAGCAATCTAGATGTCCATCAACAGATGAATGGATAAAGAATTTGTGGTACATATGTGAAAGTGAAAGTTGCTCAGTTGTGTCTGACTCTTTGCAACCCCATGGACTGTGCAGTCATACACAATGGACTATTACTCAGCCATAAAAAGGAATGCATTTGAGTCAGTTCTAATGAGGTGGATGAACATAGAGCCAATTATACAGAGTGAAGTAAGTCAGAAAGAGAAAGATAAATATTGTATACTAATGCATATATATATATGGAATCTTGAAAGATGGTACTGAAGAATTTATTTGCAGGGCAGCAATGGAGAAACAGACAGAGAACAGACTTATGGACACAGGGAGAGGAGAGGAGAGGGTGAGATGTTTGGAGAGAGTAACATGGAAACTTACATTACCATATGTAAAATAGATAGCCAATGGGAATTTGCTATATGTCTCAGAGAACTCAAACAGGGGCTCTGTATCAACCTAGAGGGGTGGGATGGGGAGGGAGGTAGGAGGGAGGTCCAAGAGGGAGGGGACACATGTATCTATACCTATGGCTGATTCATGTTGAGGTTTGACAGAAAACAGCAAAATTCTGTAAAGCAATCATCCTTCAATTAAAAAATAAATAAATTAAAGAAAGAAAAATAAATAAAATCCATTAGCTCACTGTGAACTTTTAAATAAATCTTTGTCATGCATGATCTTGAAACATCATACATTGATACATTTACAAAATATTAGCTCACTGACTTTAGCAGATCATCTAAATGTTTATTCATATAATTATACAATATTAATAAAATCATGTTCTTTTTTTTAAATCACATTTTTTAGTGAAATCGCTGATCTCAGAAAATCTTGAGGTTGAGAAGTGTTCAAGCTCAGTATATAATATATAGATTTCCCACGATTCTAACTTTTACTTTAAACTTAAATTGTCATCACTGGCAACAAATACTTTATTTTCTTTGAAATGGCAGGGTTACATTGTTAATTTGAGAAAATGACTGCCAAAAAACCAAGTTTGAATAACCATCTTTTGCCTGTCAGTTGTTATTTCAAGGAAAAACCCTGTTCCCTTAAAGAGACTTGTTCAGCTTTCAAGTAAAATAATTGCAGAAGTGCTTTTCCTTGATATGATGATCATACTTTGGTATGCAGCAAAAGCTTTATTCATACTTACTGTTTTGTCACATAGAGTATTAAAAATACACTTACTCCAGTATCAAGATTTTTAAGATTAATAATATAATAGTTTTGACTGCTTCATCAAGAGCTTCGTTAGAAAACTGACTTTTAAAATTGGCAGTGGAGAATTCTAGTACAGTTTGGTGTAAATGCCTTGATTTTTGCTAAAATACCTGAATTTGATACACTATTGCTTTGGCACTAACAGTGGAAATGTCAACAAGAAGAATATTCAAAATTAGTCTTAGAGTTATTATGAAAATAATTTAACCTTGTAAACTCTCTGAAAGGGTCTCTAGGATCCCTACAGAGTTATAGACTACCCTTTGAGCACTGCTACTGTGAAAGCATCATTTCTAAGCTGCAAGGTATCATTCCAGCAGTGTGTCAGGACAGGCTCCAAGTCTAAATACAATCAATGAGGTGAGATATTGAATTGTTTTGTATTAAAGAGAACAAGTTCATCTTGTGACTCATCACCTTTTCATGGTTTCTAAGCAATTTACATCTGATCTACTCTCACAAAGAGGTAGGGGGTTCTTTTGCTGGCCCATAGGGTTTAGAGCTATCTTAGGAGCTCAGGATCTCCACCCTAGAATTCATGGTTCTCTCTCCTCTTTTATCAGAACACTACTTTTAGCATAGATTTGTCTTGCCTATTTATTCAGCTCTTTCCTAACTGTTGCCATCTGTGCAATCTAATATTAATCGTGATTTTCAGTGCATCCCACCCTCTAGCTGCAGGAGATGAGGGTCTCTTTAAATATTCAACAGAGGCCATATGCCTGTCACAACACTCCCTAAATTAATATTTGAGTGACATGAACTTCTCCTTTTTCATGTTTCCTACATAGTTAACAAAGACTAGCCAAGTTCCCTACCTGATCAACATTTCTCCCATAAATTTCAAATGCTGGGACTATATACAAGGCAATCTTTTCCCTTCACCTGTGCTTCTTCCCAAGAAGTCATAGGTAGGAGTCTTAAAGTGTGATGCTGCAGCATACCAGTGATCATCACCACTTTACTTACTACCAGTAACAGAGAGACCTCCTGCCATATGACTAGCAAGTGACCTAGTTTTAGATCTTTTCCTGAGGATCTGCTTTGTAGGACAGTTTGGGTTATAGCCAAAACCAAACTTAAATCAAGAATTTGGAAATATTATTTCTCTGAGAGATGATCTCAGGAAATAAATCAGCAAGTAAGGAAATGCAACAGGGAAGGGGGAACAAAGCCAAGTCAACTTTGTCACGTTTGACTCTTTGCGACCCCATCAACTGCAGCATGCCAGTCTTCCCTGTCCATGACCAACTCCCAGAGTTTACTGAAACTCATGTCCATCAAGTTGGTGATGCCATCCAACCATCTCATTCTGTGTCATCCCTTTCTCCTCCCACCTTCAATCTTTCCCAGCTTCAGGGTCTTTTCAGATGAGTCAGTTCTTCACATCAAGGGGCCAAAGTATTAAAGTTTCAGCTTTAGCATTAGTCCTTCCAATGAATATTCAGGACTGATTTCCTTTAGGATGGACTGGTTGGATCTCCTTGCTGTTCAAGGGACTCTCAAGAGCCTTCTCCAACACCACAGTTCAAAAGCATCAATTCTTTGGCACTCAGCTTTCTTTACAGTCCAACTCTCACATACATACATCACTGCCAGAAAAACCAAAGCTTTGACTAGGTGGACTACCACCATACTTTGTTGGCAAAGTGTGTAAATAAGTGGTCATCACTTTCAGAAACTAGGGCTCAAGTCTATTGAGAACTCCCTGAGAGATGGTGTGAAACATAGCTCACAACCATCCCCTTTAGGGGTAGGCAAATTACTTTTCTAGTTAATCTGTTCCCTCATTTGTTGAGGGTCATTCTGGGGGGGCATTGACCCTCTGTCTGTTTCAGCCAGCCCTATCTTGGGTCAAACCTGCTTCAGCCACCACAGCAGAACTTAAAGAAAGCCCCCCAAAGCCCCTCCTGACAGGTAGATGTTTGAGGTAGGAAGCCAGTGGAGGACTCTTGGTGAGCTCTGAGTTAGGTTAAAAAATAAAGGTGGGCTCTGATTATATCTGTCAGAAATCCCTACCTCACATCCATTCAAAAACCAGACTCAGGACAACTAAAGGCTTAAGTGTGAAAGGAAAACAATAATAAAACTTTTAGAAGGCAATCTTGCACTTGTTAGACCTTTAGTAGATAAAGATTTGTTTTAAAAGATATGAAAAGCACAAATTATAAAAGGAAAACATTCAACAATTTCTCTTGCTAAAAAAGACCATTTAGAGACTGAATAAAATGATATAAACTTGAAGATAATTACAATACATATAAACAACCAATAATTATAGTATGTAAACACTGTGAGTTGAAAAGAAACCCCAGCACATGGCATAGAAAAATAAATATAGACCAATGGAATAAGATAGAAAGCCCAGAAATAAACCCACGCACCTATGGGCACTTTATCTTTGGCAAAAGAGGCAAGACATACAATGGAGAAAAGACAGCCTCTTCAATAAGTGGTGCTTGGAAAACTAGACAGCTACATGTAAAAGAATGAAAATAGAACACTTCCTAACACCATATACAAAAATAAATTCAAAATGGATTAAAGACTTAAATGTAAGCCTAGAAATTATAAAGCACTTAGTGGAAAACGTAGGCAGTACACACTTTGACATAAATCACAACAAGATCCTCTTTGACCCGCCTCCTATAGCAATGAAAATAAAAACAAAAATAAACAAATATGAGCTAATTAAACTTAAAAGCTTCTGCACAGCAAAGGAAACAACAAACCAGATTAAAAGACAACTCTCAGAATGGGAGAAAATAATTGCAAACAAAACAACTGACAAAGGATTAATCTCCAAAAAATATAAGCAGTTCATACAGCTGAATATCAGAAAAGCAAACAGCCCAATCAAAAAATGAGTAGAAGACCTAAACAGACAGTTCTCCAAAAAAGACATACAGATGGCCAATGAACACATGAAAAGATGCTCAACATCATTCATTATTAGAGAAATGCAGATCAAAACTACAATGAGGTATCACCTCACATCAATCAGAATATTTTCGTTGTTCAGTCACACAATTGTGTCTGACTCTTTGTGACCCCATGGAGTGCAACACGACAGGCTTCCCTGTCCTTCACTATCTCCTGGAATTTGCTCAAACTCATGTCCATTGAGTCAATGATGCCATTCAACCATCTCATCCACTGTCATCCCCTTCACAATGCCATAATCATAAAACAAACAAACAAACAAAAAAACACTACAACAATAAATGCTGGAGAGAATGCAGAGAAAAGGGAACCATCTTCAACTGTTGGTGGGAATGTAAACTGGTATAGCCATTATGGAGAACAGTATGGAGATTTCTTAACAAAGTAGGAATAAAACTACCATATGACCCAGCAATCCTGCTATTGGGCATATACCCTAACGAAACCATAATTCCATAAGACACATGCCCCCTAATGTTCACTGCAGCTATAGGGACATTGAAGCAACCTATATGTCCACTGACAGTTGAATGAATAAAGAAGATATGGTACATATAAGCAATGGAATATTACTCAGTCATAAAAAAGAACAAATATGAATCAGTTGTAGTGAGGTGGATGAACCTAGAGCCTGTTATACAGAAATAAGTAAGTCAGAAAGAGAAAAAACAAATATCATATCTTAATACATATATATGGAATATAGAAAAACAGTACTAATGAACCTGTTTACAGAGGAGAAATGGAGATGCAGATGTAGAGAAGGGACTGGTAGACACAGCAGGGGTCAGAAAGGGTAGCACAAATTGAGAAAGTAGCACTGACATACATACACTATCATGTGTAAAATAAATAACTAGTGGGAACCTGCTGTATCATACAGGGAGCCCGACTCAGAGCTCTGTGATGAACTAGAGGGGTGGAATGTGGGGGTAGGGAGGCTCAAGAGGGAGAGGATATATATAATTATGACTGATTCATGTTGATGTACAACAGAGACTACAACATTGTAAAATAATTATCCTCCAGTTAAAAAAAAGACAAAAGAAAGAAAAAGGAAAAAAAAAATCCCAGTAGAAAAATGGGAAGGAGGGGAAGCAATGAGAAGGAACTTCACAGATGATGGATCAAAAATGATCCATAAACATCTGAAAATATTCAATCCATTATTAACCAGAGAAAAGACAAGTTAAACCACAAAATAAGCAAAAGTTAAACTGTCAGGATGTATCAGGTTTTGGCAAGGATGCAGAACTCTGATTCACTTTTGAAGGGTGTGTAAATTGTATAATGTCTGTGAAATGTGGGTTGGCATTTCACAGCAGAGTTGAACATGAATATTTCTTATACCCTATCAATATCACTTATAGGTATATACCCAAAGAAACTTTCATTCTCCAGGATGTGCATGAGAATACAGTCTTTTAAAAACATATTATAAAGTTGGAAACAAACCAACTGCTGTTAGGAAAATGCTGAGTTCTGGTTCTGTTTCCTACTAGCTAGGTGGTTTTGGATATTACATAATCTCACTAAATCTTAATATCCTCATCAGGAAAATGAAAACAGCAGTAGCACTCCTAACTCATAGATTATTATTAAAATTAAATAATACCTGTAATATCCTTACACATGTGCTCTCCTGTTATTTGCCCAATAAATGCTAATGAAATGAGTAATTCTTATGTTTATTACAGAATCTCAAAAAGGGCTATATTTTTAAAAGTAGGTTATTGCACCACTTGTTTCCTAAGAGCTTGTTAAACAGCATTGTAATTTTGTTTCTTTCTCATCATCTGGCCTTAATAAAAGGGCTCACCCTGGGGTTCTTGAGAGAATTAAGTGAGATAAGATAGATAACGCACTTAGACAGATTTCCGTGCCTGATGGTACTGACACACACACTGTATAAGGTTATTCTCTTTGGTTTTAAATTCTATCAAATCTGAGGCTTCATCTAATTTGTTCCTTCTTCTTTTTCTTGGTTTTTCTCCCCACATATATAATTTTGGATATTTTTATCTTAAAACACCAATGTTCTAAATATTTGGGTTTTACTTGCTTCTTAGACTTCTTTTCCAATAATTTTTTTAAAAATTTGATTGATCTGGTTTAGATTATCTCTAGTTAATTTATTTTAACCCTGTTGAATTCCCCTTTAATGATCTTGGGTATTATCATATTTTGCTCATTTCCTCCCGAGTTTCTATATTGAACACGACCTTTTCCAAAATACTGTGATTTTGATGCCTGTATATGGTTTGTAAATCTAGAGAGGCCTCCTGTGTGACTCACAGGTCAGAAACCTAGGCTTGGTTCTAAAATAATAGCTACTACAAAATGCCTGCATGCTCAGCTGATAAGTTATGTCTGACTCTTTGCTACTCCAGGGACTGTAGCCTGCCAGGCTCCTCTGTCCATGGGATTTTCTAGGCAAGAATACTGCAGTGGGTTGCCATTTTCTCCTCCAGGGGATCTTCCCAACTCAGGGATTGAACTTGTATCTCCCGGATTGAAAGGCAGGTTTTTTACCTCTGAGCCACCACGGAAGTGCAGTGAAAAGTAACATAACATAAAAACAATAAAAATAAAATGAGCATTTCTGAAGTTGTTATGAGAAAAAGACTTGAAATATTCATAATTCAATTTGATCATGACAAATGATAAGTTGATCAAGCTATGAGCCAACAATATTATCTAAAATCCACTTAAATATTAACACAAGGTGGCAGAAGCTTTCAGGTTAGCTATGTGCACAGCAATAAAATACTTTGACATTGTGACATTCAGTCTCCTGCAAGCCATTTTACTCTACATGGAGTTGAGCTCTCTAGCCTTGCCATATAAAGTGAGGACCAAGGGCCAGCAGCATTAGCATTATTTGGGTATCTGCAAAGTGTTTTTTTTTTTTTTTTCAATGTAGTATAGTTGATTCACAATATTGTTAATTTCAGGTGTACAACAGGGTGATTCAACATTTTTATAGAATATCTTCCATTTGAAGTTATTATAAAATATTGGCTATATTTCCTGTGATGTACAATATATCCTTATAGCTTATTAATTTTATACATACTTTGCACCTTTTAATCTTCTTCTCTTTTGCCCCTCATCCTTTCTGTCTCCCCACTGGTAACCACTAGTGTGTTATCTATATTGATATTGTTGTTCAGTTGCTCAGTTCTGTCTGACTCTTTGTGATCCCATAGACTGCAGCACACATGGCTTCCCTTTTCCTCACCATCTCCCGGAGCTTGCTCAAACTCATGGCCATTGAGTTCGTGATGCCATACAACCATCTCGTCCTCTGTTGTCTCCTTCTCCTCCTGCCTTCAGTCTTTCACAACATCAGGGTCTTTTCTAGTGAGTCTGATCTTGGCATCAGGTGGCCAAAGTACTGGACCTTCAGCTTTAGCATCAGTCCTTCCAAGGAATACCCAGGACTGATTTCCTTTAGGATTGACTGGTTGGGTCTCCTTGCAGTCCAAGGGACTCTCAAGAGTCTTCTCCAACACCATAGTTCAAAAGCATCAATTCTTTGGTGCTCAGCTTTCTTTATAGTCCAACTCTCACATCCATATATGACTACTGGTAAAACCATAGCTTTGACTAGATGGACCTTTGTCGGCAAAGCAATGTCTCTGCTTTTTAATATGCTGTCTAGGTTTGTTATTGATTTTCTTCAAAGGGGCAAGAATCTTTTAATTTCTTGACTGTAGTCAGTATCTGCAGTGATTTTGGAACCCAAGAAAATAAAGTCTGTCACTGTTTCCATTTTTTCTGCATCTATTTGCCACGAAGTGGTGGGACGGGATGCCATGATCTTCATTTTTTGAATGTTGAGTTTTAAGCCAGCTTTTTCACTCTCCACTTTCACTTTCATCAAGAGGCTCTTTAGTTCTTCTTCACTTTCTGCCATAAGGGTGGTGTCATCTGCATATCTGAGTGAGTGAGTGAGTGAAGTCACTCAGTTGTGTCCGACTCTTTGCGACCCTGTGGGCTGTAGCCTACCAGGCTCCTCCCTCCATGGGATTCTCCAGGCAAGAATATTGGAGTGGGTTACCATTTCCTTCTCCAGGGGATCTTCCCGACCCAGGGATCGAACCCGGGTCTCCCACATTGCGGGCAAACACTTTAACCTCTGAGCCACCAGGGAAGCTGAGGTTACTGCTATTTCTCCCAACAGTCTTGATTTCAGCTTGTGCTTCATTCAGCCTGGCATTTCACATGATGTACTCTGAATTTAAGTAAAATAAGCAGAGTGACAGTATACAGCCTTGATGTACTCCTTTCCCAATTTGGAACCAGTCTATTGTTCCATGTTCAGTTCTAACTGTTGCTTTGGGACCTGCATGCAAGTTTCTCAGGAGGCAGGTAAAGTAGTCTGGAACCAGACTATCTATACTATGAGTCTTATCTTTTGTTACGTTTGCAATTTTTTTTAAAGATTCCACATATATTATTGCATACAGCTTTTGTCTTTGTCTGATTTATTTCAGTAATTATAATACTCTATGGGTCCATCCAATTCTAATGCAAAAAGATACATACTCCCCAATATTCTCAGCAATATTATTTACAATACAAGGATCTAGATGTATAATGGTGTTTGAGAGGCTCAGTATGAGAGTCAGATCTGTTTGTGCAAGACATCTTCCTCCTGTTTAAATGTGACTAGATAAGTCACTGCTGCTGCTGCTGTTAAGTCGTGCCCGACTCTGTGCGACCCCATAGATGGCAGCCCACCAGGCTCCCGTTCCTGGGATTCTCCAGACTAGGTTCTCTAAATCATAATATAGGTAGGACACAGAGGGTTTTGTTTTTTTTTTTTTTCTATGACATCTTCAGTTACTGATCCAGACTTACTCATGAGTGTACAGGAGTCTCTGGCAGAGGCATGGATTGGGGGTGGCCTGCTGCAGGTTTGGGGGCGCTGAGTGTAGCAGTGCATGCATGGGACCTTTTGAAGGAGGTCACCATTATTTTCATTACCTCCACCACAGTTTGGCCTCAGGTCAAATAACAGGGAGGGAACACAGCCCCATCCTTCAACAGAAAATTGGATTAAAGATTTACTGAGCATGGCCCTGCCCATCAGAACAAGAACCAGTTTCCCCCTCAGTCAATCTCTCCTATAAGGAAGCTTCCATAAGCCTCTCATCCTTCTCCATCAGCGGGCAGACAGGCTGAAAACCACAATCACAGAAAACTAACCAATCTGATCACATGGACCACAGTCTTGTCTAACTCAATAAAACTATGAGCCATGCCCTGTAGGGCCACTCAAGACAGCTGGGTTATTGTGGAGAGTTATGACAAAACGTGGTCCACTGGAGAAGGGAATGGCAAACCATTTCAGTATTCTTGCCTTGAACCCCATGAACAGTATGAAAAAGCAAAAAGAGAGGACACTGAAAGATGAACTCCCCAGGTCCCCAGGTGCCCAATATGCTACTGGAGAAGAGTGGAGAAATAACTCCAGAAAGAATGAAGAGATGGAGTCAAGGCAAAAACAACACCCAGTTGTGGATGTGACTGCTGATGGAAGTAAAGTCTGACGCTGTAAAGAGCAATATTGCATAGGAACCTGGAATGTTAGGTCCATGAATCAAGGCAAATTGGAAGTGGTCAAACAGGAGATGGCAAGAGTGAACATCGACATTTTAGGAATCAGTGAACTAAAATGGACTGGAATGAGTGAATATAACTCAGATGACCATTATATCTACTACTGTGGGCAAGAATACCTTAGAAGAAATGG
This sequence comes from Cervus elaphus, assembly GCF_910594005.1. Classification (NCBI taxonomy): domain Eukaryota; kingdom Metazoa; phylum Chordata; class Mammalia; order Artiodactyla; family Cervidae; genus Cervus; species Cervus elaphus. The sequence goes on from NC_057826.1 coordinate 37,491,962, forward strand.
AGTAGCCATCATAGTCAACAAAAGAGTCCAAAATGCAGTACTTGGACTGCAGATCAAAGCTGAATGGTTCTATGAAGACCTACAAGACCTTCTAGAACTAGCACCCAAAAAAGATGTTCTTTTCATTATAGGGGACTATATTGCAAAAGTAGGAAGTCAAGAAATTCCTGGAGTAATGGGCAAATTTGGCCTTGGAGTACAGAATGGAGCAGGGCAAAGGCTAACAGAGTTTTGCCTAGAGAATGCACTGGTCATAACAAACACCCTTTTCCAGCAACACAAGAGAAGACTCTATATGTGGACATCACCAGATGGTCAATACCAAAATCAGATTGATTATATTCAGCTAAAGATGGAAAAGCTCTGTACAGTCAGCAAAAACAAGAACAGGAGCTGACTATGGCTCAGATCATGAAATCATTATTGCCAAATTCAGACTTAAATTGAAGAAAGTAGGGAAAACCACTAGAACATTCAGGTATGACCTAATTCAAATCCCTTGTGACTATACAGTAGAAGTGACAAATAGACTCAAGGGATTATATCTGATAGACACAGTGCCTGAAGAACACAGTGCCTGAAGAACTATGGAGGTTTGTGACATTGTACAAGAAACAAGGATCAAGACCATCCCCAAGAAAAAGAAATGCAAAAAAACAAAATGGCTGTCTGAGGAGGCCTTAACAAACAGCTATGAAAAGAAGAGAAGCCAAAGGCAAAGGAGGAAAGGAAAGATATACCCATTTGAATGCAGAGTTCCAAAGAATAGCAAGGAGAGATAAGAAAGCGTGATCAGTGCAAAAAAATAGAGGAAAACAACAGAATGGGAAAGACTAGCGATCTCAAGAAAATTAGAGATACCAAGGGAATATTTCATGCAAAGATGGGCACAATAAAGGACGGAAATGGTATGGATCTAATAGAAGCAGAAGAGATTAAGAAGAGGTGGCAAGAATACACAGGAGAACTATACAAGAAGGTCTTAATGACCCAGATAACCATGATACTGTGATGACTCATTTAGAACCAGACATCCTGGAGTGTGAGGTCAAGTGAGCCTAAGGAAGCATTACTACAAACAAAGCTAGTGGAGGTGATGGAATTCCAGTTGAGCTATTTCAAATCCTAAAAGATGATGCTGTGAAAGTGCTGCACTCAATATGCCAGCAAATTCAGAAAACGCAGCAGTGGCCACAGGACTGGAAAAGGTCAGTTTTCATTCCAGTCCCAAAGAAAGGCAATGCCATTTAATGTTCAAACTACCACACGATTGCACTCATTTCACATGCTAGCAAAGTAATTCTTAAAATTCTCAAGCCAGGCTTAAACAGTGAACAGTGAACTTCCAGATGTTCGAGCTGGATTTAGAAAAGGCAGAGGAACCAGAGATCAAATTGCCGACATCCATTGGATCATTGAAAAAGCAAGAGAGTTCCAGAGAAACATCTGTTTCTGCTTTATTGACTATGCCAGAGCCTTTAACTGTGTGGATCACAACAATCTCTGGAAAATTCTTCAAGACATGGGAATACCAGATCACCTGACCTGCCTCTTTAGAAATTTGTATGCAGGTTAAGAAGCAACAGTTAGAACTGGACATGGAACAAGAGACTGGTTCCAAATCAGGAAAGGAGTACATCAAAGCTGTATAATGTCATCCTCCTTATTTAACTTATATGCAGATTACATCATGAGAAACACTGGGCTGGAGGAAGCACAAGCTGGAATCAAGATTGCTGGGAGAAATATCAATAAACCTCAGATATGCAGATGACACCACCCTTACTGCAGAAAGCGAAGAAGAACTAGAGCTTCTTGATGAATGTGAAAGACGAGAGTGAAAAAGTTGGCTTAAAGCTCAACATTCAGAAAACTAAGATCATGGCATCCAGTCCCAACAGTTCATGACAAATAGATGGGGAAACAGTGGAAACAGTGGCAGACTATTTTTGGGGGATCCAAAATCACTGCAGATGGTCACTACAGCCATGAAATTAAAAGACGCTTACTCCTTGGAAGCAAAGTTATGACCAACCTATACAAGTTGTTAAAAAGCAGAGACATTACTTTGTCATCAATGGTTCATCTAGTCAAGGCTATGGTTTTTCCAGTAGTCATATACGGATGTGAGAGTTGGACTATAAAGAAAGCTGGGCGCTGAAGAATAATGCTTTGAACTGTGGTGTTGAAGAAGACTCTTGAGAGTCCCTTGGACCCCAGGGAGATCCAACTGGTCTGTCCTAAAGGAAATCAGTCCTGAATATTCATTGGAAGGACTGATGCTGAAGCTGATACTCCAATACTTTGGCCACCTAATGCAAAGAACTGACACATTTGAAAAGACCCTGATGCTGGGAAAGATTGAAGGCGGCAGGAGAAGGGGACAACAGAGTATGAGATGGTTTGATGCCATCATCGAGTCAATGGACATGAGTTGGAGTAAACTCCGGGAGTTGGTGATGGATAGGGAGGCCTGGCATGCTGTAGTCCACAGGGTCACAAAGAGTCGCATAGGACTGAATGACTGAACTGTAACAATTAAGTGAAATGTTATATGTATCATTTACATTGGATAGCACATATATCCAGGTTTCTTCCTCAGCAATTTAATTTTTGTGGCATTTCACTCCACAAATGCTAGTGGTGTATATGTGATTTATTCAAAACTCACTTAATATTTGGTAAAATGTTACTTTTACTATAATATTGTTGAACAAATGGAGTAAAACACATTTTCATTCATTTATTCATTGAATGAACATTTAATGAACACCTGTTCTGTCCTATACTAGAGGCTGGGGACACACAGGTGAATATAACAAGGGACCTAATTTTAAGTAACTCACCATTTAATGGGATATTTTTCATAAACACTTGTAATAAAGTGGGAGAAATGCTTTGATAGACTACTTATGGGATCATTTGGAGGCATTAATGAGGGGCAGTTCATGCAGCTAGGAAGAAGGTGGGATGGTCAGAAGGGGTAATGACCGAGTCTTCCTAAAAGATCAATATAAAAGTTGAAGAAGAGAGAGCTAGAGAGAGCAAAAGAGCATTGCTTGTAGATGAGATGGCATAAGCAGAAATTCAGAGAGAAAAAAATGTGATATTATCAAGGACTTTTTAGTAATCAGGTACTACTGAGGCATAATGCTCAAGACAGAGGGAGGGGAGGAAGCCACTGAGAGTAGGCTCAAGCATTTCAAGTCCGTGTTAAAAATCTTGTAGTTTATTACAGGGCAGCACTGAATGATTATCAATGAGAGAAATGCCCAGTCACAGCATCACTGGTGGAACACTCTGGCTGTAGAGTGGAGGATGGAAGAAGATAAAACCTAAGGCAGAGAGACCATTTAAGAGGCTATTACCATATGTAAAATTAGATAGCCAGTGGAAATTTCCTTGTGACTCAAGAAGCTCAAATCTGGGGCTCTGTGACAACCTAGAGGGGTGGGATGGGGGATGGAGGCTCAAGAGGGAGGGGACATATGTATACCTATAGCTGAATCATTTGATGTATGGCAGAAACCAACACAATTTTGTAACGAAGTTATCCTCCAAATAAACAATTTTTTAAAAAGGGGCTGTTACCTTCTTGATGGCAAAAGTTATAGAGCTATTTGATGGTGAAATGTCAGCTTCCCAACCAGCCAGAGGGCAAAGGTACAGTCTCCAGAAGCTGAAGACGCCTACTTACTTTCTCTATAACCTTCTACATGTTCTATTCTACTTTTCAGAACAATATTGCAATCACTGTTCTAAATGGATAAATTCTCAAGATATCATCCTCCTCCATCCATCCATTATACTGTAAAAAATGAAACAATTAAGTCCTTTATTATACAAGCATCGTGAACAGAGATCAGATGTAATTCATCCCACAAGCTGTCAGCTAATTAAAGTATTTGTACCACAGATTCCTCAGCCTTTCACACAACCTTGGAGGAGTACTGGGGTTTTATACCAGGGGAAAAACAAATCACTCTCTATTCTCCCCTTATTTAATTTATGCCACAGTGCCAATGGTTTCAAGTTTCATATTTAACCTAGAAGTTAAATGTGCACCTTTAGAAAACTGCCTGCAGGTAAGAAGGAAATTAAATGTTAAAGAAATCTTTAAAGCAGGATGAACTGATTTCTCCTCTCCCCCTCCATCCTGATTTCTGTCCTATCATTCTTACATTTACTGTCTTTTCTCACTGATCCTAACCTAGTGGGAACTGAGATACTGAGGGGTGATGTGTATTTTTTTTCTAGTTTTACAGCATGGCAGAAGAAGTTTTAAGTGATAGATAAATGAGGGAATTACAAATCCTTAATATGCAGAACTAAGCTGCCAGATTCTTGGCATACTGAGAAACTCACTGGGTCCTGTAATCCATCTTGATCTGAATAATAGCACATTCTCACCCAGAACTATTAGTAGTAGAGAATCAGAACTCAGCTTGGAGAGATTGTCATTGGATAATTCATTCTGCTGCCAGGCACTGAACATTTAAACCTCATTCAGGCAAATTTAGCATTTTTGATATTTAACAAACATCTACTATATATGTATTGGGCACCTTCTGTATGTGGGATGCTGTTAAGTAATTAGAGTATACAAATTCTTTCAGTGTATTTTCCAGCCTTGCGCTCGACTCATGGGTCTTAAGGATTAGGGACCTTTAGCCAATTCATAAAATCTTCACCTGTTCTCCTTATCACCATTACTACAAAACTTCTGCTTCTGAATGCCATTGGTCTTATCTTATTTCCGATTTGTTTTACAGAAAAAAGTCCTTGAGCTAACTTGTTTGATTTTGTTACTTTTTTCTGAATTGTATATAAGCTCTTTCTTGACCTTAATATTTTTATTGTTATTATATATACTCTTTGGGTTCATTTGAATATTTTTATTATATGATCCCTAAAACCTAAATATAAATTTTCATTTGATTGACAACAGTAAAAATATCCCCAGAGTACACAGGTGCAAGATTAATTTTCTAAAAGTCTCTGGATAGTATATTTAATATTCGGCAATGCTTGCTCAACAAGTTCTATGGGTTTCACTAACACCTCCAAGAAAATGGGGAAGAATCTGCTTCAGTTTCCTTCCTAGAACCTCAGCTCAACATGGTGGTACACCTAGAGTGGACAGGAATTTGACACTCATTCATTGATTGATTGACCTCTGCTTTATATATCCATATGCAAAGGTCAAGTAGATAATCTCACTGTTGTTATCTTTAAAAATTTCACAAGATATTTCAACAGCAGTAACCAGTGGTGAGGTATTTTCTTCTTTTCCCAAAGCACTCTAAGACCTAATTATCCCCCCTCACATACATCTATTCTTACTTCAGCTGTCCCCATGTGAGTCCCCAGGATCAGTCTTCTACCTCCTGCTGACGATCTCCATTAGATAAACCTAAATAGATGCTAATGGGGACACAGAAGGAGCAGGGTGATGTAATTCAAATAGGCAGCCCTTGGGGACAGAAAGCATTTTGGAGAAGAGTGGAAATTGGATCAGGAAGGTCAAATGGAAGACACTTAACATATTCATCATCTGGTTATTGAGTACACACATAAATATACATGTAAACACACACATTTAAAAACTTCAGGAAAAAATGGAAGCAAAGTCCAACAATTTCAAATTTGACGCAATAAAGTCATTTGGTTAGCAATTAATTTAGCCATATTCAAAGGCACTTGGTAAGCACTGCAAGTAGTACAGATATGTATAAAGGAAGGTAGCTGTTTTGAAGATGCTTGCCATCATGTCATAAAATCAGAAAGCATTTATTCTTGGAAAGAAAAATGTTAACAATAGGTAAAACTTGGACACTAAGATCCAGGCTCAAATGAAAATTGGAGCTCCTATTATCAGTATTCATATTTATTAGCACTAAGAATGTGCCTATGCAAACAGATGAAGCAAATGAGGAGATGAGCATTCTCCTTTGGGCAAACTGTGAAGAATAGCAGACTTGGCAATGTTCCTGAACACTGCTTAGTGACCACTTGGAGTGCTTGTGGCTCCTATGGAGAAAATTCTACTCATCCCTTAATCTCTCTTTATTGTATCCCTCATTTAGTTCTTTATACATCAGAAAAATAAAAAGATAGTTCCTGGGTTGTCAACATTTCTCCAAATCTTGGTGTTAATTGTTCCATGATACCACAGGAAATAAAACTCAAGGGTAAAATGAATCTATGTATTTTGTTTGGAAGTTACCCTTGAAGTGAAAAAAACCACCCCTGCATTTCTTTGGTTTCAGGCTCTCTGTATTTCACTGAGTACTAAGGAAAGCAAAAGGTAACAACCTCAAAAAAAAAAAAAAAGAGAAATAAAAAGAAAAAAAAAAGAAAAAAAAAAAAAAAAGGTAACAACCTCCTCCCAAAAAATCACATTAATCACATCACTGTATAAAACATTTGGCTTCCCTAGTAGCTCAGTTGGTAAAGAATCTACCTCAATGCAGGAGATCTAGGTTCAATTCCTGGGTTGGGAAGATCCCCTGAAGGAGGAAATGGCAACCCACTCCAGTATTCTTGCCTGGAGAATCCCATGGACAGAGGAGCCTGGCAGGCTACAGTCCATGGGGTTGCAAGAGTCGGATATGATTTAGTGACTAAACCACCACCATATAAAACATATGACTTTTACATGGTTGCAAACAATGCCTTTACATTCAGTTTATTACTCCCCAAGTATCTCATTTAATAGAGATTTAACTAAATTAAGATCCTCCATCCACAATCAATGGGTAACCTACTGGAACCAGTTTTTTTTTTTTTTATGTCTTTGTATGTAAGTCAATCCTAAAGGAAATCAGTCCTGAATATTCATTGGAAGGACTGATGCTGAAGCTGAAACTCCGAAACTTTGGCCATCTGATGCAAAGAACTGACTCATTTGAATGCTGGGAAAGATTGAAGGTGAGAGGAGAAGGGGATGACAGAGGATGAGATGGTTGGATGTTATCACCAACTGAATGGACATGAGTTTGAGTAAACTCCAGGAGTTGGTGATGGACAGGGAGGCCTGGAGTGCTATAGTCCATGGGTTGCAAATAGTTGGACACAATTGAGTGACTGAACTGAACTGAACTGACTGATATGTAAGTCACATATCATCTAGGTGACTTTACAAGGACTAAGTTTTCTGCTGAAGTTGGTGGGGAAAGTACTAGAATTCTTACATAAATGGGTCCCGTGAGCAATCATGGTGTTGAAAAATGGGGTAGAGAAGTGCTTGGGCTAGTACTTATTACTGTTTTTAGCTAGTTATTCAAATAAGATGGGGAAATAAAGGTGACAGAGTAAAGAGGTTGTTGAGCTTATGTTTCCACACAATGACATCACAAACACACCTATTTATGAAGAAATTCTCACTGAAGACAGACTGGAGACTGGTAGAAAGACTCATACAACCAAGGTTGTAAAGAGTGGTCTACAGAGAGTTGCACAGAAAGGAAAGAGAAGTAATAGGTTGCACTGGTACATTTCCCCACTAGGGCAAAGGCTGATGTTTCCAAAGAAGAAAATGTATAATCAAGAGGGATGGAGGTGGATAGGACCTGAACAGGGTAAGGGTGGCCATTCCTAGCATAGGTAGATCAGGACTGATCTGGAGTTCTGACTGGCATGCCAGAACTACTTCAGTATATGCCCAGAACCATGCTGAGTGCCCAGTATGGCCCATCTTGCTCCAGTGCTGCTCCTTTCTGGGACAAAGTTACCACTGCTGGGATGAGGAAAGCACATACTCAGAGGGAACAGAACCAGCCCAGAACTGACCCTCAGGGCTTGTTCTCTAGCATCTTGGGATCTTACTGCATTCACAAAGGGAGGTGACAGCCACTGAGCCTAGGTTAAGCCCCAGCTCACAACTGGTTCTGGCCTCTATCCCCTCTATCTCCAGTCCCACCTGCCACTAAGGTTATAGCTATTAGCAAACCCTGGGGAAAGACATTATCCACGCTTACTTAGGGGTGTAGCTTTCCCATGAAAGCCACTAGGCACATATAGAATGTTTAGGGATGCTCCCACACAAGAATATTCTTTCAAGATTGGGGTAACTGTTTCACCTAATTGTACAGAGACAGAGAAAGTGAGGCAAAATGAAAAGACAGAGAACTTTGCTTAAAATGTTAAGAACAAGAAAATTCCATGAAAAAAAACCCTAAATAAATAGAAATAATTTACCAGATAAAGATTTCAAAGCATTAGTAACAAGACAGATAACTGAAGTATGGAAAAAATAGAACAGAATGAAAAATTTAATAAGAACCTAGAAAATAAAAGAGAACTAGTCAGAGCTGAAAAATATAATGGAAATTAAAAACATGATAGAAGAAAATAACAGCATATTAGAATACAGAAGAATACATAAGTGATCTAGAAGACAGTATAATGGAAACCACCCAATCAGAAGATCAAAAAGAAACTCAAAAAAGAGAACAGTTTAAGGAAACTCTGAGACAAAATCAAACATATTGACTTTCACAATATAGGGGCCCAGAAAGAGGAGAGAGAGAGAAAGATGGTAAAATGTATTTAATGAAATCATGGCTGTAAAGAAGAAAACAGATATCCAGATCCAGAAAGCAGAGTTCCAAACAAGATGAGCCCAAGAGACCTATACCAGTTAAAATGGTGAAAGTTAGAGAGATAATTTGAAAGACAGCAAGAGAAAGCAAAGAGTCAAATGTAAGGGAACCCCCATAAGGCTATCAGCTGATTTTTTAAGCAGAAGATTTGCAGGCCAGAGGCAGAGAGGCAGGCGGGCAACAGCCAGAGACAAAAGGCAGGGGGCAATCTTGGCCCCAGAGATGGCATCCTCCAACAAACCGTGAGCAGGCTCCCAGTTACTAACCATATCTTCCTGGGATCCTGGACGGTGACATCCACTAGGAGGCTTGCATCCTGAGATCAGCCCCCAGAGGAAACTCACGGCACATCTGAGGTGGTGCTCCCACTGCGCACCCAGGAAATCGAGGGGCTGGGACCGGGGAGGTGATAAGATGCACCGCCTAGCTGGGAGATGCGCTTGCCAACACCTGGTTGCCTGAGCTGCTCGGACCTGGGAAGGACACACAACCAGGCTCAACCGACTCTGTGCCTTTGTGGAGTACCCGAGAACCTGAACCTGAGTGGCTTAGACCAGGGAAGTGCACGCAACCCAGGGCCTGCAGAGCAACCTGGAGACTGACGAGTGTAGACCGGGAAAGCACACACGCTGTGAGCGGGGGCAAACCCAGTGTGGCCCAGACATCTCGAGCACTCCCCACAAATGCCAGTGATATTTGCTTGCAGTGTTCCTCCCTCTCCACAGCACAACTGAATAAGTGAGCCTAAATATGTGGCCACTTTTGCCCCCTTGTGTCAGGGTGGAAATTAGACACTGAAGAGATTTGCAAGCAAAGCCAAAATAAACAAAGAAGAGGAAACTGCTTTGAAAGTGACAGGTGCAACAGATTAAAACCCTGTAGTTAGCAGTGACTACATTGGAAGGAGCCTATAGACCTTGAGAAAAAGTATAAGCTGGAACAAGGAACTATCTGAAACTGAACTGACCCCACACTGCCCTCAACACCTCCAGAGAAATTCGCAGATATATTTTACTATGATCATTTTTAAATTTAAAAATTTTTTAAAAATTCTTTATTACTCCTTTAATTTTCATTTTTATAACCTACTATTACCTTGCAAAAAAAAAAACCACCCTATTTTTAAAGCGAATTTCACACACACACACACAAACACACACATATATATAATAATGTTTGTGATTTTGTTTTGTTTCTTTAATATTATAAATTTGAGAGTCTAACCTCTATGCTAGATTTTTAATCTTTGCTTTCTGGTTTTTGTTATCAATTTTGTACCTTTAAGAATCCAATCTTCAGTACCCATTGTTACTTAGGAGTGTGATTACTGGCTTGATTGCTCTCTCCCCTTTTGACTCTCCCTTTTCTCCCCCAAAACACCTCTATCTCCTCCCTCCCCCTTCTCTTCTCTACCCAACTCTGTGAATCTCTTTGAGTGTTCCAGGCTGTGAAGAACATGTAGGGAACTGATTACTGGCTAGACCTGTCTCTCTCCTTTTGACCCCCCCTCTTCTCCTCCTGGTCACCTCTATCTCCCTCCTCCCTCTTCTCTTCTCCATGAAACTCAGGGAACCTCTCTGGGTGTCCCTCACTGTGGAGAATCTTTTCACCATTAACCTAGATGTTTTATAATTGGTTCTGTATGGATGGAGATGTCTTGAGGCTACTGTAAGAATAAGACTGAAAGCCAGAGGCAGGGGGCTTAAATCCAAAATTGAGAACACCAGAAAACTCCTGACTCCAGGGAATATTAATCGACAAGAGCTCATCCAAAAGCCTCCATACCTACACTGAAACCAAGCTCCACCCAAGAGCCAACAAGTTTCAGAGCAAGACATACCACGCTAATTCTCCAACAGTGCAGGAACATAACCCTGAGCATTAAAATACAGGCGGCCGAAAGTCACACCAAACCCATAGACACCTCACAACTCACTACTGGACACTCCATTGCACTCCAGAGAGAGGAGATCCAGCTCCACCCACCAGAACACTGACACAAGCTTTCCTAACTAGGAAACCTTGAGAAGCCATTCAATCAAACCCACCCACAGAGAGGAACCTCCACAATAACGAGAAACCACAAAATTCCAGCATACAGGAGGGCCACTCCAAACACAGCAATATAAACAAGATGAAAAGGCAGAGAAATATGCAGCAAGTAAAGAAACATGATAAAAGCCCACCAAACCAAACCAAAGAGGAGGAGATAGGGAGTCTACCTGAAAAATAATTCAGAATAATGATAGTAAAGATGATCCAAAATCTTGAAAACAAAATGGAATTACAGATAAATAGTCTGGAGGCAAGGATTGAGAAGATGCAAGAAATGTTTAACAAGGACCTAGAAGAAAAAAAAGAATCAATCAATAATGAATAATGCAAAAACTGAGATCAAATACACTCTGGAGGGAACCAACAGTAGAATACCTGAGGCAGAAGATAGGATAAGTGAGGTGGAAGATAGAATGGTGGAAATAAATGAAGCAGAGAGGAAAAAAGAAAAAAAGAATTAAAAGAAATGAGGACCACCTCAGAGACCTCTGGGACAATATCAAACACCCCAACATTTGAATCACAGGAGTCCCAGAAGAAGAAGACAAAAGAAAGGCTGTGAGAAAATACTTGAGGAGATAATAGTTAAAAATTTCCCTAAAATGGGGAAGGAAATAATCACCCAAGTCCAAGAAACCCAGAGAGTACCAAACAGGATAAACTCAAGGCAAAACACCCCAAGACACATATTAATCAAATTAACAAAGATCAAACACAAAGAACAAATATTAAAAGCAGCAAGGGAAAAGCAACAAATAACACACAAGAGGATTCCCATAAGGATAACAGCTGATCTTTCAATAGAAACTCTTCAGGCCAGAAGGGAATGGCAAGACATACTTAAAGTGATGAAAGAGAAAAACCTACAATCCAGTTTACTGTACACAGCAAGGATCTCATTCAGATATGAAGGAGAAATCAAAAGCTTTACAGACAAGCAAAAGCTGAGAGAATTAAGCACCACCAAACCAGATCTCCAACAAATACTAAGGGATCTTCTCTAGACAGGAAACACAGAATAGGTTTATAAACTTGAACCCAAAACAATAAAGTAAATGGCAACGGGATCATACTTATCAATAATTACCTTAAATGTAAGTGGGTTGAATGCCCCAACCAAAAGACAAAGACTGGCTGAATGGATACAAAAACAAGACCCCTATATATGCTGTCTACAAGAGACCCACCTCAAACCAAGGGACACATACAGACTGAAAGTGAAGGGCTGGAAAAAGATATTCCATGCAAAAAGAGACCAAAAGAAAGCAGGAGTAGTAACACTCATATCAGATAAAATAGACTGAAATAAAGGCCATGAAAAGAGACAAAGGATACTACATAATGATCAAAGGATCAATCCAAGAAGAAGATATAATAATTATCTTCTCAATATAAGGCAAATGCTAACAAGTATGAAAGGGGAAATTAACAGTAACACAAAAATAGTGGGAGACTTTAATACCCGACTCACACCTATGGACAGATCAACTAAACAGAAAATTAGCAAGGAAACACAAACTTTAAATGATACAATGGACCAGTTAGATCTAATTGATATCTATAGGACATCTCACCCCAAAACAATGAATCTGACCTTTTCCTCAAGTGCACACAGAATGCTCTCCAGGATAGATCACATCCAGGGCCATAAATCTGGCCTTGGTAAATTCAAAAAAATTTAAATCATTCCAAGCATCTTTTCTGATCACAGTGCAGTAAGATTAGATGTCAACTACAGTAAAAAAAAAAAAAAAAATTAAAAATACAAACATATGGAGGATAAACAGCACAATTCTGAATAACCAACAAATCACAGAATAAATAAAAAAAGATATCAAAATGCATAGAAATGAATGAAAATGAAAACATGATAATCCAAAACCTATGGGATTCAGTAAAAGCAGTGCTAAGGGGAAGGTTCATAGTAATACAAGCTTACCTCAAGAAACAAGAGAAAAATCAAATAAGTAACCTAACTCTACACCTAAGGCAGCTAGAAAAAGAAGAAATGAAGAACCCCAGGGTTAGTAGAAGGAAAGAAATCACAATAATAAGGGCAGAAATAAATGCAAAAGAAACAAAGAAGACTATAGCAAAAATCAACAAAACGAAAAGCTGGTTCTTTGAAAAGATAAATAAAATAGACAAACCATTAGCCAGACTCATCAAAAAAAAAAAAAAAATGGGAGAAGAATCAAATCAACAAAATTAGAAATAAAAACGGAGAAATCACTACAGACAACACAGGAATACAGAGGATCATGAGAGACTACTATCAGCAACTATATGCCAATAAAATGGGCAACTTGGAAGAAATGGACAAATTCTTAGAAAAGTATAACTTTCCAAAGTTGAACCAGGAAGAAATAGAAAATCTTAACAGACCATCACAAGCACGGAAATTGAAACTGTAATCAGAAATCTTCCAACAAACAAAACCCAGGACCAGACAGCTTCACAGCTGAATTCTATCAAAATTTTAGAGAAGAGCTAACACCTATCCTACTAAAACTCTTCCAGAAAATTGCAGAGGAAGGTAAACTTCCAAACTCATTCTATGAGGCCACCACCACCCTAATGCCACAAAAAAAGAAAACTACAGGCTAATATCACTGATTAACATAGATGCAAAAATCCTTAACAAAATTCTAGCAAACAGAATCCAACAACATATTAAAAAAATCATACACCATGACCAAGTGGGCTTTATCCCAGGGATGCAAGGATTCTTCAACATTCACAAATCAATCAATGTTATACACCACATTAGCAAATTGAAAGATAAAAACCATATGATTATCTCAATAGATGCAGAGAAAGCCTTTGACAAAATTCAACATCTATTTATGATTAAAAAAAACCCTCCAGAAAGCAGGCATAGAAGGAACATACCTCAACATAATAAAAGCCATATATGATAAACCCATAGCATACATTATCCTCAATGGTGAAAAATTGAAAGCATTTACCCCCAAATCAGGAACAAGACAAGTGTGCCCACTCTCACCACTACTATTCAACATAGTTTTGGAACTTTTATCCACAGCAATCAGAGAAGAAAAAGAAAAGGGAATCAAGATTGGAAAAAGAAGTAAAACTCTCACTGTTTGCAGATGACATGATCCTCTACATAGAAAACCCTAAAGACTCTACCAGAAAATTACTAGAGCTAATCAATTAATATAGTAAAGTTGCATGATATAAAATTAACACAGAGAAATCCCTTGCATTCCTATACACTAACAATGAGAAAACAGAAAGAGAAATTAAGGAAACAATTCCATTCGCCATTGCAATGAAAAGAATAAAATACTTAAGAATAAATCTACCTAAAGAAACAAAAGACCTATATATAGAAAACTATAAAACACTGATGAAAGAAATCAAAGATGACACAAATAGATGGAGAAATATACCATGTTCATGGATTGGAAGAATCAATAGAGTGAAAATGAGTATACTATCCAAAGCAATCTATAGATTCAATGCAATCCCTATCAAGCTACTAACGGTATTTTTCAGAGAACTAGAACAAATAATTTCACAATTTGTATGGAAACACAGAAAACCTCAAATAGCCAAAGCAATCTTGAGAAAGAAGAATGGAACTGGAGGAATCAACCTGCCTGACTTTAGACTATACTACAAAGCTACAGTCATCAAGACAGTATTGTACTGGCAGAAAGACAGAAATATAGATCAATGGAACAAAATAGAAAGCCCAGAGATAAATCCATGCACCTATGGACACCTTATCTTCGACAAACGAGGCAAGAATATACAATGGAGAAAAGACAATCTCTTTAACAAGTGGTTCTGGGAAAACTTGTCAACCACTTGTAAAAGAATGAAATTAGAACACTTTCTAACACCATACACAAATGGATTAAAGATCTAAATGTAAGATCAGATACTATGAAACTACTAGTGGAAAACATAGGTTAAACACTCTCTGACATAAATCACAGCAAGATTCTTTATGACTCACCTCCCAGAGTAATGGGAAAAAAGCAAAAATAAACAAATGGGACCTAGTTAAACTTAAAAGCTTTTGCACAATGAAGGAAACTATAAGCAAGGTGAAAAGACAACCTTCAGAATGGGAGAAAATAATGGGAAACAAAGCAACTGACAAAGGGTTAATCTTAAAAATATACAAGCAGGTCCTGTAGCTCAATTCCAGAAAAATAAATGACCCAATCAAGAAATGGGCCAAAGAATTAAACAGACATTTCTCCAGAGGGAGGCAATTAAGAGAGTGGAGGAATAGGACGGGGAGACCACTTTCTCCCCCACAAATTCATCCAAAGATCACTTGAATGCTGAGCAAACTCCAGACATTTCTCCAAAGAAGACATACAGATGGCTAACAAACAAATGAAAAGATGCTCAACATCACTCATTATCAGAGAAATGCAAATCAAAACCACAATGAGGTACCATCTCACGCCAGTCAGAATGGCTGCTATCAAAAAGTCTACAAACAATAAATGCTGGGGAGGGTGTGGAGAAAAGGGAACCCTCTTACACTGTTGGTGGGAATGCAAACTAGTACAGCCAGTATGCAGAACAGTGTGAGTATTCCTTAAAAAACTGGAAACAGAATGGCCATATGACCCAGCAATCCCACTGCTGGGCATACACACTGAGGAAACCAGAATTGAAAGAGACATGTATACCCCAATGTTCATTGCTGAACGTTTACAATAGCCAGGACATAGAAGCAACCTAGATGTCCCTCAGCAGACAAATGGATAAGAAAGCTGTGGTAGATATACACAATGGAATATAACTCAGCTATTAAAAAGAATACATTTAAATCAGTTCTAATGAGGTGGATGAAACTGGAGCCTATTATACAGAATGAAGTAAGTCAGAAAGAAAAACACCAACACAGTATATTGACACATATATATGGAATTTAGAAAGAAGGTAACAATGACCCTGTATGCGAGACAGCAAAAGAGACATACAAAGAACAGACTTTTGGACTCTGTGGGAGAAGGCTAGGTCGGGATGATTTAAGAATAGCATTGAAACATGTATATTATCATATGTGAAATAGATCGGCTGTCCAGGTTTGGTGCATGAGACAGGGTACTCAGGGCTGGTGCACTGGGATGACCCTGAGGGGTGGGATAGGGAGGGAGGTGGGAGGGGAGGGGGTTCAGGATGGGGAACACATGTACACCCATGTCTGATTCATGTCAATGTATGGCAAAAGCCACTACAATGTTTTAAAGTAATTAGCCTCCAATTAAAATAAATAAGTTAATTTAAAAAATAAAATAAAGGCGGAAACTCCCTCTAGTAAGTCAAATATATAGTTAAGGTTGTGGATCAACCACTTAAATAAGCTAGGACAATGAATAAAAGACAAAAATTTTAAAAACAACTGTAAATACAATAAACAGTTGAGGGAGAAATATGAAAATGTAAAATAAGACACAAAAATACAAAATATAGGCAAGGAGAGTAAAAAATGTAGATCATTTAGAGTGTGCTTGAACTTAAGTGACTATCAGGTTAAAACAAGTTGATATAGTTCCATATTTATGAACTCCTTAGTAATAGATACACAAAAACTAGAGAGAAAAGAATACAAGTATACTGCTAAAGAAAAAGATCAAACCAGAAAGAAAGAAACTAAAAGAAGAAAAAAAGAAACCAACTAGAACAAGTAACAAAATGACAATAAGTATATATCTGTCAATAATCACTTTAAATGTCAATGGAAAGAATGTTCCAATCAAAAGACAATGGGTGACTGATCAGATTTAAAAAAAAAAAAAAAACAATTATATGCTGCTTACAAGAGACTCACTTCAGTTAAAGACATACTCAGACTGAAAGTGACTTTTTCCATTTTCATGAGGTATCTTTCTTAAAGTTGCTTAATAGCTATCTCAATGCACTCCATACAAAAACAGCAGACAATGCATTTTCTTCAAGTGCACATGGAAGTTTTCCAGGACAGATCGCATACTAGGCCCCCAACCAAGTCAACATATTTAAGAGAACAGAAATTGTATCAAGCATTTTTTCCCAATGACAGTACTATGACAGAAAAGAAATAATATCAAGAAGAATGGGAAAAACAAACGTGGAAACTAAACAACATGCTGCTAAAAATAATAATAATAATAAAGTAGGTCAGTAAAGCAATCAAAAGAAAATCAGAAAATATCTCAAGACAAATAAAGATAAAAAGACAACTTTCCAAAATCAGGACTCAGCAAAAGGAATTCTAGGAGGAAAGTGTATAGTGATACAGGCCTCCCTCAAGAAATGAGAAAAATCTCAAATAAATGATCTAATTTATCATATGAAGGAATAAGAAAAAGAAAAACAAGTCCAAGTCAGCAGAAGAAAGACAATAAGGAAGAGCAGAGAGGAAAAAAATAAGAGATCTTAAAAACAATGGAAAAAATTAATGAAACCAAGAGTTGTGTTTTTAAAAGATAAACAAAGTTGACAAACCTTTAGCCAGGCTCACCAAGAAGAGATGTAAGACCTAAATAAATAAAATAAGAAATGAAGTGGGAATGCAAACTAGTACAGCCACTATGGAGAACAGTGTGGAGATTCCTTAAAAAACTGGAAATAGAACTGCCATATGACCCAGCAATCCCACTGCTGGGCATACACACCAAGGAAACCAGATCTGAAAGAGACACGTGTACCCCAATGTTCATCACAGCACTGTTTATAATAGACAGGACATGGAAGCAACCTAGATGTCCATCAGCAGACGAATGGATAAGAAAGCTGTGGTACATATACACAATGGAATATTACTCAGTCATTAAAAAGAATTATTTGAATCAGTTCTAATGAGGTGGATGAAACTGGAGCCCATTATACAGAGTGAAGTAAGCCAGAAAGAAAAACACCAATACAGTATACTAACACATATATATGGAATTTAGAATGATGGTAACTATAATCCTATATGCAAGACAGAAAAAGAGACACAGATGTATAGAACAGATTTTTGGACTCTATGGGAGAAGGCGAGGGTGGGATGATCTGAGAGAACAGCATCAAAACATGTATATTATCAAGTGTGAAACAGATCGCCAGTCCAGGTTGTATGCATGAGACAAGTGCTCGGGACTGGTGCACTGAGATGACCCAGAGGGACGGGATGGGGAGGGAGGCGGGAGAGGGGTTCAGGATGGGGAACACATGTAAATCCATGGCTGATTCATGTCAATGTATGACAAAAACCACTACAATATTGTAAAGTAATTAGCCTCCAACTAATAAAAATAATTGGAAAAAAAAAGAAATGAAAAATAACAACTGATATCATAGAGATATAAAAAATGATGAGATTACTACGAACAATTTTATGCCAATAAATTGGACAACCTAGAAGAAATGGGCAAGTTTCTAGAAACATACAGCCTACTGAGGTTAAATCAAGAAGAAACAAACAATTTGAGCAGACTAACCACTAGAAATGAAATTGAATTTGTAATATAAGAACTCTCAGCAAATAATAGTCCAGTACCAGGAAGCTTGACATGGGAATTCTACCACACAGATAAAGAAGAGCTAATACCTAATCTTCTCAAACTATGCCAAAAATTGAAGAGGGCAGAACACTACCAAATTCATCCTACAAAGCCATGATTACCCTGATACCAAAATCAGACAGACACTACAAAGAGAAAATTATAGGTTAGGTGCAAAGAAGCAACAAAATATTGGCAAACTGAATTCAACAATAGATAAAATGTCACACAACATGATAAAGCAGGATTTAGTCACAACATGTAAGCACAGTTCAATATCTGCAAATCAATGTGAGATGCCACATTAACAAAAGGAAAGAATAAAAATCACATGATCATCTCAATAAGAGCCTTTACAAAATTCAACCTCCATTCATCTTAAAAACTCGCATCAGAGTGGATTTAGAGGGAAAATATCTCAACATAATCAAGGCTATTTATGATAAGTGCTTCCTTGGTGGCTCACACGGTAAGGAATCTGTCTGCATTGCAGGAGACCCAGGTTGATCCCTGGGTGGGGAAGATACCCTGGAGAAGGGAATAGCAACCCACTCCAGTATTATTGCCTGGAGAATTCCATGGAGAGAGGAGCCTGGTGGGTTATAGTTCATGGGGTTGCAGAGTTGGACACGACTGAGTGACTAACACACATTCATATACATGCACAGCTAACATCATACTCAGTGGTGAAAAACTGAAGGCTTTTCCTTTAAGATCAGGAACAGGACAGACATGTACACTCTCACCACTTATATTTATCATAATATTGACAATCCTAGCCACAGCAATCAGACACATACACACACATACAAAGAAATAAAAGGCATCCAAATTGGAAGGGAAGAAGTAAAAGTCACTATTTGCAGATGGCATGTAACTGTTTATAGAAAACCCTAAACGTGAAAGTGTTAGTCGCTCAGTCGAGTCCAACTCTTCTCGATCTATGGACTGTAGCCAGCCAGGCTCCTCCGTCCATGGGATTTCCTAGGCAAGAATACCAGAGCGGGTAGTCATTCCTTTCTCCGGAGGATCTTCTCGATCCCGGGATCGAACCCAGGTCTCCTGCACAGAGAACTCGAAGGTCTCCACTAAAAAAACTATTAGAATAAATGAACTCCGTAAAGTTGTGGGATACAATTATAATACAGAAATCTGTTGCTTTTACTTACATAATAATTATCTACAAGAAAATGAAAGCAAGAAAACAATCTTATTTAAAATTGCATCAAAAAGAATAGATCTAGAAATAAATTCAACCAAGAAGTTGAAAAGACTGAAAACTACATGACATTGATGAAGGAATTTGAAAATGATACAAAGTCGTGGAAAGACATCCCATGTTTATGGGTTGGAAGAATTAACATTGTTAAAATGCCCATACTAAGCAAAGCTCTCTACAGGAAATCCCCTACATACATACATACATACAGTAAATCCCCTACATACAAGTTGTGAACTTTCAAAGATGCAAACTTGTGTTCATTTGTCCAATCATATAAGTTAGCTCACATGTCTGGTGTACACTGTCATGTGCATGCATCCTCTACAGGTGATTATGCATTTGTGTATTTCACTGTACAGTACTAGATAGAGTACAGTGGTACAGTATCTTTATTTCAAGTCTGGGATGCCTGGAAGCAGTATAAAAGCAGTGATGATGTAGTTGGTACTGCTATCAGCCCCTATTTGCAAGCTGTTGTACTATATTACTGTACTTTTCAAAGTACTGTAAGATTAAAAAATGTTTTATTTTTTGTGTTTTATGTATTACTTGTGTGAAAATTATTATAAATCAATTATAGTACAGTACTATATAGCCAATTGTGTTAGTTGGGTACCAAGGCTAACTTTGTTGGGCTTATGAACAAATTGGACTTACAAACATGCTCTCAGAGTGGAATCTGTTCATATATAGAGGACTTAGTGTACATATTTAATGCAATCTCTGTCAAAGTACCCATGACATTTTTCATAGAGCTAGAAGAAATAATCTTAAAATTGAAATAAATCAAAAAAGATCCCAGATAGCAAAAATAAATCTTGATAAAAAAGAATAAAGCTGGACGTATCACACTCCCTGACTTCAGAATATAGTATGAATGTACAGTTATCAAAATAGGGTGGTACTGGCACAAAAACAGGCACATAGATCAATGGAGCAGAGTAAAGAGCCCCAAAATAAACCCACACAGTTACAGTTAAGAAATCTATGACAAAGAAGGCAAGAATATACAGTGGAGAAAAGACATTCTCTTTACTAAGTGGTAATGGGAAAACATGACAGCTACATGTAAAACAATGAGATTAGAACATCCACTCACATTATGTTTTGGGTTGGCTAAAAAGTTCTTTACAGTTTTTCTGTAGCGTCTTATGGAAAAACCCAAATTAATTTTTTGGCCAACCCAATACAAAAATCAACTCAAAATTGTTTAAAGACCTAAATGTAAGACCGGGAACCATAAAAGTCCTAGAAGAAAACATAGGCATAACACTCTTTGACATCACTTCAGGTCAGTAGCTCAGTCATGCCCAATTCTTTGCGACCCCACAGACTGCAGCACGCCAGGCTTCCCTGTCCAACACCAGCTCCTGGAATTTACTCAAACTCATGTCTATCGAGTCAGTGATGCTATTCAACCATCTTATCCTCTGTCATCCCCTTCTCCTCCTGCCTTCAATCTTTCCCAGCATCAGGGTCTTTTCCAATGAGTCAGTTCTTCGCATCAGGTGGCCAAAGTATTGGAGTTTCAGCTGCAGCATCAGTCCTTCTAATGAATATTCAAGACTGATTTTCATCTTTAGGATTGACTGGTTGGATCTCTTTGCAGTCCAAGGGACTCTCAAGAGTCTTCTCCAACATCACAGTTCAAAAGCATCAATTCTATTTGACATAAATTGTAGCAATATTTTTTTTTTTATTTTGGATCTGTCTCTTAAGGTAAACAAAAGCAAAAATAAAGAAATAGGCCCTAATTAACTTTAAAAGCTTTTGCACAGCAAAGGAAAACCTCTGACAAAATGACAAGACAACCTACTGACTGGGAGAAAATATCTGCAACATCCCACACATTTTAAACAACTCATACAACTAAATATCAAAAGTAAAACAAAACAAACAAACTGAACAACCCAATCAAAAATGGGCAGAAGACTTGAACAGACATTTGTTTTTCCAAAGAAGACACACACTTGACCAATAGGCACATGAAAATTTGCTCAATATCACTATCAGAGAAATTCAACCACAATGAGGTATTAACTCACACCTGTAAGAATATCTATCATCAAAAGACCTCAAATAACATATGTTGATGGAGATATGGAAGAAAGTAAAGCCTTGTACACAACTGGTGGGAATGTATAAACTGGTACAGCGACTGTGTAAATAGCATGGAGTTAACTAAAAATAGAACTACCATATGATCCAGCATCTTTACTACTTGATATATATCTGAAGAAATGAAAACACTGGTTTGAAAAGATAAATTCACCCCAGTGTTCACAGGAGCATTATTTACAGTAGCCAAGACATGGAAGCAACCTAAGTGTCCATCAGCAGACGAATGGATAAATACAGTGGGTACTCAGGTGAAAAAGAATGAAATTTTGCCATTTGGAACAACATGGGTGGACCTGGTGGGCCTTATGCATAGTGAAATAAGTCAGACAGAGAAAGATAAATATTGTATATTAACACTTGCATGTGGAATGTAAAAAATAAAATAAGCTAGTATATATAACAAAATGGAAACATACTCACAGACAGAGAAAAAAACTAGTGGTTACTGGTGGGGAGAGGAAATTGGAGATGGGCAAGATAGGGGTTTGGGATTAAGAGGCAAAAATTACTATGTATAAAATAAATAAGCTACAAAGATACATTGTACAGTATAGGGAATACACCTAATATAACAGCTTTCAAATTAGTATAACCATAATAACATTGAATCACTATGTTGTATCCCTGAAACTAACATAATATTGTAAATCAACTGAACTTCAATAAAAGAAAAAAAAGATTAGTGACTTCAAACAATAAAAAATAATATTGACAATAGATTAATTGTCATCTCAAAGAATGGTGGTAGATGACTGATCAAGATGGAAGTAGGATGGGAAAATGCTTTCCTAAGCCTAGTTCTGTGACTATTACCAGTCTGTAGAGCTATCTTGAGATGTGGAATAAAAAAAAAAAAATCTATTTTTACTATGTTTTTGTTGAATGTTTTCCTCTCAGGAGAGAAAAAATGAGATGAATAAATTTTATAACAGAGCCATATGCTCACTTAAGTTTATGGACAAAGAGAAGTGTGCTGTACCGAAATGGAATAAAGAGGGACCAGGTTCAGATACTGGACTTTTAAGCAACACAGGGAAGTGGCCACTGAGAGGGGAAACAAATAATATAAATCCTGAGGTTATTCCCACCTTACTTCCTAGAGTTTCCAGGTGGTACCTCAGAAAAAATATATAAATATATATATTCATATACATAGGAATGAAGAGCCCAACAACCTTCTTGGATGAAAAGATGGGGCTAGGATTCCCAGGAAGTAAAGCAGCTACACTGCATTTAAAGAGAGTAGAAAAAGAAAGGGAAGATAGATACATGAAGAAAGCTCCATAAATCGGTAATGTCATTAACTGAGCATTGATCAGTATGTGTAGATGAGGAAACTACCTGAGGCTAAGGAGAAAATCTATGTGAAGGAAGCTAAGGGGGAAAAAAAATCTTTAGAGCTTGTGCATGTCTAGGAATATTTCATGTTCTCATCAGCCAGAAAGAAAAAAAAATCTCATAATTCTTGAGGCATTAGGCAGAGTATTTAAGTTCTGCTTACACCAAAACAAAACTTAAAAGCATGCTTTGAAAGCGAAAGAAACACAGTTGACCCTTTAAAAACACAGAGGTTAGGAGCACCAAAAATCGACATGTCAGCTCTCCATATATGGGGTTCTTCCATATTCACAGTTCTATATCTGCATATTCAACCAATCACAGATGTGGCTGTGTGAGTACTGTAGTACTTACTAGTGGGAAAAAAATAGCCACGTATAAGTCTATCCATGCAGTCCAAACTCATATTATTCAATAGTTAACAGTGTTTTCAAGTAACTTAACTCTATCCCAGAACAAAGTTTAAGAATATTTATAGTAATACCAACATATATAGCACTCAAAAAGTAAAATCCATAGTATATGGCATCCAAAAAGAAAAAAAAAAATTACTTGTATACAAAGAAACAGGAAACTGAAATTAGTAGTGAAGAAAAAAATCAATAAAACAGACCCAGAAATGACATAGATGATGATATTGGTAGACAGGGAATTAAGACAATCAAGAAGGCAGAAAAAGATTGAGCATGTTAAGTAGGGACATAAGATTTCTTTAAAAATTTCAAATCCAATTTCTAGAAATAAATAATACAGTGTCTGAGCTTACCAAATTATATACTACTGAAGATTAGTAATCTTGAAGATAGAGCAATAGAAGCTATCCAAGATGAACAAGAGATGGGGCAGGGTGGGGGTGGGGAAGAATAGTATATCCATGAGTGGTGGGATAACTTAGGCAGATGTATATAATTGGAATCGCAAGGGGCAGGGAAAAAATAGAAGATACATGGCCTAAAATTTTCCAAATGTGATGAAAACTACAAACCCACAGAACCAAAATTAACAAACCACAGTCACAAAACATTGTTAAAAAACCAACATGAAGGCACATTATTTAAAATTATTTAATTATTTAAAATCACTGACAAATAGAAAATCTTGACCAGATACTATAAAACTCATTAAGGAAAACAGGCAGAACACTCCTAGACATAAATCACAGAAATATATTTTGGGATCCATCTCCAAGAATGAAGGAAATAAAAACAAAAAATAAACAAATTGGACCTAATTAAAAGCTTTTGCACAGCAAAGGAAACCATAAACCAAGCAAAAAGACAATCCAAAGAATGGGGGAAAATATTTGCAAACAATGCAATTGACAAGGACTTAATCTCCAAAATACATAAACAGTTCATACACCTATCAAAAAATAGGCAGAAGATCTAACTAGACATTTCTCTGAATAAGATATACAAGTGGCCAATAGGCACAGGAAACAATGCTCAACGTTGCTAATTATTAGAGAAATGCAAATCAAAACTGCAATGATGCATCACCTCACTCTAGTCAGAACGGTCGTCATCAAAAATTCTACATAATAAATACTGGAGAGGGTGTGGAGAAAAAGAAACCCTCCTACACTGTAGATAGGAATGTAGATTGGTATGGCCACTATAGAGAACAGCATAGAGGAGATAGTGAGGACAGGAAGGCCTGGTGTGCTGCAGTTCATGGGGTTGCAGAGAGTCTGACCTGACTTAGCAACCACCACCATATAATTAACTTGTATATCACAAACTTTAAAGCAATCAAACAGAAACCAAAATCAGAATTATAGCTTTGAAATCAACAAAAGCAGAAAGACCAAAAGAAGGCAGAAAAAGAGAAAAAAGGAAACAGAACAGATGGGAAAAGTAGAAAACAATTAGCAAGATGGTAGATTTAAACATGACTGTTAAAATAATCATGTTAAATAAATGGCCTAAACACCCCAAGTAAAAAGTGGGATTATTATATCAGATAAAAAAGCAAGACCCAATTATGTGTTGTTGTATGTTGCAAATGAGAAATTCACTTTGGATATAAAGCAAACTAGGTTAAAAATAAAAGAGATATTATGTCCTAACTCTAACCAAAAGAAAGTTCAAGTGATTATATAAATATCAGGCAAAGTAGATTTTATAGAAAATACTATTTTCCAGAGGTAAAGAGGGCTTTTTCAAAATGACAAAAGGACCAATTAGTCGAGAAGACTTAACAATCCTAGATGTACATGTACCTAATAACAGAGATGGAAAACAAGTGAACAAAACCTGGCAGTATTATAAGGCAAAATATGCAAATTCATGATTAGAGCAAAATATTATATACTCTTCTTTCAAAAATTTATAGAACAAGTAGGCAGAAAATCATTCAGGATATAGTTTTGAACAACACTCTCAACCAACTCTAGCTAATTAAATTTTATAGAACATTCCACTTAAAACAGCTGAATAAATATGCTATAATTCTTTTCTAGTCTACTTGAACCATTTGTCTAGATAAACCTTAAGCTGGGCCATAAAACAAGTTTCAATAAATTTAAAAGGATCCAAATCATAAAACTCTGTTCTCTGACTAAAAAGGAGTTTAATCAGAAGTTAATAACAAAGATATCTAGATAATCTATAACTATTTGGAAACAAAGCATTTCTAATACCCCTTATTTCAAATAAGAAATCAAAAGGGCAATTAAAAAGTATTTTGAACTGAAAATAAATGGCAACATAATATATCAAAATATGTACAAGACAGCTAAAGTAGCACAGAAATTTATGGCACTAAATATTCATATAGAAAAAAAATGTATCAAAACAATGACTTTAGTTTCCCCTTAAAAAAAATAGAAAATAAAAAAAAAAAATAGAAAATAAAAAAATTAAACTCCATGTAAGCAGAAGAAAGGACATAATAAAGAGTAGAAATCAATTAAATAAAAATGTAGATAAAAATCAATGAAGCCAAAAGCTGGTTCTTTGAGAAATTCAATAAAATGATAAATCTCTAGGTAGAATGACTGTGGAACAAATAGCTACATGTATCAATGTACATGTACATATGTATATAAGAGAGAGAGGGAGATTAAAAATGACCTTTATCAGAAATGAGAGTGCAACATTTGTAAATATTCTACAGATATTAGAGAGATAAGAGAATATTCAGTTCAGTTCAGTCACTCAGTCGTGTCTGACTTTGTGACCCCATGGACTGCAGCACACCAAGCTTCCCTGTCCATCACCAAATCCTGGAGCTTGCTCAAACTCATGTCCATAGAGTCGGTGATGCCATCCAACCATCTCATGAAGAGAGTATTATGAACCACTTAATGAAAACAAATTCAATAACTTTAATGAAATGGACAACTTCATTGAAAGATACAAAATACCTGTTTATTCATGAGGAAATAAATTATTTCTTATAGCCTTATCTGTATAAAATCAATTGAATTTATAGCTAAACACTTCCCACAAAGAAAACTCCAGACCCACATGGCTTTACTAACAAACCCTACCAAATATTTCATGAAGAAAGAGTACCAATAATTGTTGTTGTTAGCTGTTGTTCAGTTGCTCAGTCGTGTCCAACTCTTTGCGACCCCATGGTCTGCAGCATGCTGGGCTTCCCTGTCCAACACCAGCTCCCAGAGCTTACTCAAACTCATGTCCATAGAGTCGGTGATGCCATCCAACCATCTCATCCTCTGTCGCCCCCTTCTCCTTCTGCCCTCAATCTTTTCCAGCATCAGAGTCCTTTCCAATGAGTCAGCTGTTTGCATCAGATGGCCAAAGAATTGTAGCTTCAGCATCAGTCCTTCCGATGAATATTCAGGGTTGATTTCCTTTAGGATTGACTGGTTTGATCTCCTTACTGTCCAATGGACTCTCAAGAGTCTTCTGCAGCACCACAGTTGGAAAGCATCAATTCTGCGGTGCTCAGCCTTCTTTATGGTCCAACTCTTACATCTGTACATAACTACTGGAGAAAACAGTTTTGACTACACAAGCCTTTGTTGGCAAGAATACTGGAGTGAGTTGCCATTTCCTCCTCCAGGGGATCTTTGCAACCCAGGGATCAAGCCCGCATCTCTTGCATCGCCTGCATTGGCAGGCAGATTCTTTACCACTGAGCCACCAGGCAAGCCCACTAAAGTGATGTCTCGGCTTTTTAATATGCTGTGATGGTTTGTCATAGCTTTTCTTCCAAGGAGCTAATTTCATGGCTGCAGTCACCATCTGAAGTGCTTTTGGAACCCAAGCAAAAATAGCCTGTCACTGTTTCCATTGTTTCCCATCTATTTGCCAAGAAATGGGACCAGATACATGATCTTCGTTTTCTGAATGCTGAATTTTAAGCCAGGTTTTTCACTCTCCTTTTTCACCTTCATCAAGAGGCTCTTTAGTTCCTCTTCTCTTTCTGCCATTAGGGTGGTGCCATTTGCATATCTGAGGTTGTTGATATTTTTCCCAGCAATCTTCATCCCAGTTTGTGCTTCTTCCAGCCCAGCATTTTCCATGATATACTCTGCAAATAAGTTAGATAAGCAGGGTGACAATATACAGCCTTCTCATACTCCTTTACCAATTTTGAACCAGCTAGTTGTTCCATGTTTGGTTCTAACTGTTGCTTCTTGACCTGCATACGGGTTTCTCAGGAGGCAGGTAAGGTGGTCTGGTATTCCCATCTCTTTAAGAATTTTCCACAGTTTGTTGTTATCTACACAAAGGCTTTAGCATAGTCAATGAAGCAGAAGTAGATGTGTTTGCTGAAATTCTCTTGCTTTTCCTAATATCCAACAGATTTTGTCAATTTGATCTCTGGTTCCTCCACCTTTTCTAAATCCATCTTGTACATCTGGAAGTTTTGGATCACGTACCATTGAAGCCTAGCTTGACAGATTTTGAGAATAGCCTTGTTAGTACGTGAAATGAGCAAAATTGCACTGTAGTCTGAACATTCTTTGGCATTGCCGTTCTTTGGGATTGGAATGAAAACTGACCTTTTCTAGTCCTGTGGCCACTGCTGACTTTTCCAAATTTGCTAGCATATCGAGTGCAGCACTTTAACCACATCATCTTTTAGGATTTGAAATAGCTTAGCCTGAATTCCCGGAGAAGGCAATGGCACCCCACTCCAGTACGCTTGCCTGGAAAATCCCATGGACGGAGGAGCCTGGTAGGCTGCAGTCCATGGGGTCACTAGGAGTTGGACACGACTGAACGACTTCACTTTCATTTTTCACTTTCATGCATTGGAGAAGGAAATGGAACCCACTCCAGTGTCCTTGCCTAGAGAATTCCAGGGACGGGGGAGCCTGGTGGGCTCCCATCTATGGGGTCGCACAGAGTCGGACACGACTGAAGTGACTTAGCAGCAGCAGCAGCAGCCTGAATTCCATCACTTCTGTTAGCTTTATTCATAGTAATGCTTCCTAAGACCCGCTTTACTTCACACTCCAGGATGTCTGGCTCCAGTGAGTGATCACACCATTATGGTTATCCAGGTCATTAATACCTTTTTGTATAATTCTTCTGTGTATTCTTGCCACCTCTCCTCAATATGTTGTTCTCTTGGGTCCATATCTTTCTCTCCTTTATTGTGTCCATCTTTGCATGAAATGTTCCTTTGATATCCTTCAATTTTCTTGAAGAGATCTTTAATCTTTCCCATTCTATTGTTTTCTTCTACTTATTTGCATTGTTCACTTCAGAAGACTTTCTTGTTTCTCCTTAATATTCTTTGGAACTCTGCATTCAGATGGATATATCTTTCCTTTTCTCCTTTGTCCCTCACTTCTATTCTTCCCTCAGCTATTTGTAAGGCCTCCTCAGACAAGCATTTAGCCTTCTTTTTTCCCTCTTGGGGATGGTTTTGGTCATGGCCTTCTGTAAAATTTTATGAACTGCCATCCATAGTTTTTCAGGTACTCTATTAGATCTAATCCCTTGAATATGTCACTTCTACTGTATAATTATAAGGAATCTGATTTAGGTCAAACCTGAATGGCATAATGGTTTTCCCTACTTTCTTAAATTTAAGTCTGAATTTTGCAATAAGGAGCTCATGATCCTAGCCCCAGTCAGTTCCCCATCTTGTTTTTGCTGACTGTATAGAGTATCAATAATATATTATACAAAATCCTCTATGAAAGTAAAGAGGAGGGCATACTTTCCCATTCCAACCCACAGAATGGGTAATTTTGTGAAGCCAATATTATCATGATCCCAATACAACAGTAGACATTACTAAAAAAGGAAACTACAAACTAATACCCCTGTGAACATAAATGTAAAAATTATTGACAACATTTTAGCAAATCAAATCCTGTAATATGTAAACATGATAATACATAATAATCAAATGAGCTTCATCCATGAAATGCTAGATTACCTTAACATTGAAAAATAAATCTAGGGAACTTACTTTTACAGCTCTGACACATAAAGAGCTTGGAAGTAAGCATTCTTGTCTTTTCAAGAAGAAGAAGCTGAACCAATAGAAAATTAATGACTTTTCTTAGATCAATCAGAGAATCAAGTTCTCAGGGCAAAGTGCATCCTGAAATCTGGAGAGACAGGTTGAATGTAGAGAATCACAGCTGAGACTAGCCTGGATGGAGCAGTTGCTGCTGGTACAGACTGCTTACAAACTGGTTACAGTTCTTATAACCTGGTAAGAACACTTAAATAGTCTTTGATGAATTGCTGGAGGCAAAGTGTGGTCTAGTATGATGAGAGTGGGAAACTTCTGAGGGCAGCAGAAGAGCTATACTTTTGTTGATTTTACTTGGACATAATCAGATACTCATGGTAAAGAGCCATGAAAACCCTCAGGTTTCTGTCATGGAAGGGGAAAAGGACTAGAAAATTCTCTATTAGAAAGACCACCTCAATAAGGGGAAAGAATACCAGAACCTTATCTGAGGTTAGGAAATAAAAATTATTCAACGCCAACCACCTGTAAGCCTTTCCATCTCACTTAAGAAAAAGAAAAAGTGAGAAAATACTTGTGACGATCATCCAGTGACACAGGCCCAGTTAAAAACTGAAGATTATAGACTGTTTCCCTGTCTCCCATACCCTACCATCACAACAGGCCTCCAGTATAATAATAGTGGATTAGAATGAAAGAGTTCCAAGGCTCAGACTCTATTTAAGAGAGAGTTTTTAGGGAAGTGCAAAGACAAAAAACAAGAACACCAGAAGAAATAAAATCTCTGGCATCTCATAGAGAATAGATTTGTGGTTGCCAGTGGAGGAGGCGGGGTAGGGTATGGACAAAGTGGGAGTCTGGGGTTAGCAGACAAAAGCTATTATAAATAGAATGAATAAACAAGGTCCTACTGTATAGCACAGGGATATGCATTTAATATCCTGAGATAAACCATAATGGAAAAAATATTTTTAAGTATATATGATTCCTTAATGAGCTAATAGATAACTGTTCAGAGTAATAATAGTAACAGTGTATTGGGCCATCATACAATATAGATAAGTGGAATAAATGACAGTAATGATATAAATATAGGAAATTCAGGACACTTGGGGGCTGATCTAGTAAAAAATATGACCATGAAAGGCAATAACATATATAAGCTTTGATGGGTGACACCTTGAAAGGTCTGAATATGAAGAAACTCCTTATAGCAGTCTCTAAATGTCTAAAAATCTGCCTGTTTGGTCTATTATTAAGATAACTGAATATGTAAAAAATGGGAACATATGAACTTTTAGGCTAATGAATCTCAGCAAGCAGTGAAAGAATAAATTTAGAGGCCAATTCACAAAGGCCATCTTTGACTGATTTAAATAAGAGTGAGAAATAGAAGGGAGGGATTGGGAATGCTTTATTAAAAGGTGTGTGTATATATATATATATATGTCCTACCTATGAAGTGATGTACTGTTTTTTAAGAGTGATCCTACATGATTTGTAAATATATGTAGCAAACTCCAGGGTAGCCACTAATTAAAAAAAATATATATATATACAGTTGATACGCCAAAAGAGAGAAGATGGATTCATATAATATGCTCAACTAAAGTCAGAAAAGGCAAAAAATTAGGAGAAGAAAGAGCAAGTATAGCAAATAGAAAACAGTTATAAATGTGGTAAATACTGAACCAATGATATCAATAATAACTAAATATGAATGGTATATACATGCATTAAATGGCAGAGATTAGAGTGGATTACCCAGTTGTGGCTGTGACGGCTGATGGAAGTAAAGTCCAATGCTATAAAGAGCAATATTGCATAGGAACCTGGAATGTTAGGTCCATGAATCAAGGCAAATTGGAAGTGGTCAAACAGGAGATGGCAAGAGTGAACATTGACATTTTAGGAATCAGTGAACTAGAATGGGTGAATTTAACTCAGATAACCATTATATCTACTACTGTGGGCAAGAATACTTTAGAAGAGATGCAGTAACCCTTATAGTGAACAAAAGAGTCTGAAATGCAGTTCTTGGGTGCAATCACAAAAATAATAGAATGATCTCTGTTCATTTCCAAGGCAAACCATTCAGTATCACAGTAATCCAAGTCTATGCCCCAACCAGTAATGCTGAAGAAGCTAAAGCTGAACAGTTCTATGAAGACCTACAAGACCGTCTAGAAAAAACACCCAAAAAAGATGTCATTTTCATTATAGGGGACTGGAATGCAAAAATAGGAAGTCAAGAGATACCTGGATAACAGACAAATTTGGCCTTGGAGTACAAAATGAAACAGGGCAAAGGCTAACAAGGTTTTGCCTAGAGAACAAACTGGTCATAGCAAACACCCTCTTTCAGCAATACAAGAGAAGACTCAACACATGGACATCACCAGATGGTCAATACCAAAATCAGATTGATTATATTCTTTGTGGCCAAAGATGGAAAAATTTTATACCATCAGTAAAAACAAGACCTGGAGCTGACTGTGGCTCAGATCATGAACTCCTTATTGCCAAATTCAGACTTAAATTGAAGAAAGTAGGGAAAACCACTAGACCATTCAGGTATGACCTAAATCAGATCCCTTACAATTATATAGTGGAAGTGACAAATAAATTCAAGGGATTAGATCTGATAGAGTGCCTGAAGAACTATGGACAGAGTTTTGTGACATTGTACAAGAGGCAGTGATCAAGACCATTCCCAAGAAAAAGAAATGCAGAAAGGCAAAATGGTTGTCTGAGGAGGCCTTACAAATAGCTGAGAAATGAAGAGAAGTGAAAGGCAACGGAGAAAAGGAAAGATATACCCATTTGAATGCAGAGTTCCAAAGAATAGCAAGGAGAGAAAAGAAAGCCTTCCTCAGTGATCAATGAGAAGAAATAGAGGAAAACAATAGAATGGGAAAGACTAGAGATCTTGTCAGGAAAATTAGAGATACCAAGGGAACATTCATGCAAAGATGGGCACAATAAGGGCAGAAATGGTATGGATGTAACAGAAGTAGAAGATATTAAGAAAAGGTGGCAAGAATACACAGAAGAACTATACAAAATATAAATGGAATTTCAGTTGAGCTATTTCAAATCCTAAAAGATGATGCTGTGAACGTGCTGCACTCAATACGCCAGCAAATTCAGAAAACGCAGCAGTGGCCAGAGGACTGGAAAAGTCAGTTTTCATTTCAATCCCAAAGAAAGGTAATGCCAAAGAATGCTCAAACTACTGCATGATTGTACTCATCTCACACACTAGCAAAGTAATGCTCAAAATTCTCCAAGCCAGGTTTCAACAGTACGTGAACCGTGAACTTCCAGATGTTCAAGCTGGTTTTAGAAAAGGCAGAGGAACCAGAGATCAAATTGCCAACATCTGTTGGATCATCAAAAAAGCTAGAGAGTTCCAGAAAAACATCTACTTTTGCTTTATTGACTACGCTGAAGCCTTTGACTATGTGGATCAAAACAAAGTGTGGAAAATTCTGAAAGAGATGGGAATACCAGAACACCTGACCTGCCTCTTGAGAAATCTGTATACAGGTCAAGAAGCAACAGTTAGAACTGGACATGGAACAACAGACTGGTTCCAAATCGGGAAAGGGGTATGTCAACGCTGTATATTGTCACCCTTCTTATTTACCTTATACACAGAGTATACCATGCAAAATGCTGGGCTGGATAATGTACAAGCTGGAATCAAGATTGCTTGGAGAAATATCAATAACCTCAGACACGCAGATGACTCCACCCTATGGCAGAAAGCAAAGAAGAACTAAGGAGCCTCTTGATTAAAGTGAAAGAGGAGAGTGAAAAAGTTGGCTTAAAACTCAATATTCAGAAAACTAAGATCATGGCATCCAGTCCCATCACTTCATAGCAAATAGATGGGAAAGTATGGAAACAGTGACAGACTTTATTTTGGGGGGTTCCAAATCACTGCAGATGGTGACTGCAGCCGTGAAATTAAAAGACACTTGTTCCTTGGAAGAAAAGCTATGACCAACCTAGACAGCATATTAAAAAGCAGAGACATTACTTTGCCAATAAAGGTCCACCTAGTCAAGGCTATGGTTTTTCCAGTAGTCATATATTGATGTGAAAGTTCCACTATAAAGAAAACTGAGCACCAAGGAATTGATGCTTTTGCTCTATGGTGTTGGAGAAGACTCTTGAGAGTCCCTCGAACTGCAAGGTTATCTAACCAGTCCATCCTAAATGAAATCAGTCCTGGGTATTTATTGGAAGGATTGATGCTGAAGTTGAAACTCCCATATTTTGACCACGTGATGCGAAGAAGTGACTCATTGGAAAAGATTCCGATGCTGGGAAAGATTGAAGGCAAGAGGAAAAGGGGACGACAAAGGATGAGATGGTTGGATGGCATCACTGACTTGATGGATATGAGTTTGAGTAAGCTCTGGGAGCTGGTGATTGACAGGGAAGCCTGCCATGCTATGTAGTCCATGGGGTTGCAAAGAGTTGGACACAACTGAGCAACTGAACTAAACTGAGAGTGGATTATAGACAAAGCAAGATCCAGTTATATGTTGTTTTTATAAGAAACATATGTTCAATCTAAAATTGCAGAATAGTTAAAAGTAAAGTGATTGAGAAACGTATGCTAATACTAACCAAAGACAGCCAGAGTAGCTACATTAACCTCAGACAAAGCAGACTTCAGAACAACAAAAAATTATCAAAGATAAAGAAGAGCACCACTTAATCATAAAGGAGTCAGTTCACTTAGGAGATATAACAATCCTTAATATTTTGGCACCAAACAACAGTGTGTTAAAATATGGGAAGCAAAAACTGATAGATCTGCAATGAAAAATAGATGAATTCACTATTATATTTAGAGTTTTGTAAAGTCTTTCATCATGGCTCACATCTAACTTCCACTTTAGAAAATTAGAGAAAGAATAGAAATTTAAGCCTAAGGCAAGCAGAAGAAAATAGCTAATAGAAATTAGAAGAGAAATTATTGAAGTTGAAAACAGAAAATATTAGAGTGAACCAATAAAACCAAATATCAGCTGCTACTGCTGTGGCATCGCTTCAGTCGTGTCCGACTCCATGCGACCCCATAGATGGCAGCCCATCAGGCTCCCCCGTCCCTGGGATTCTCCAGGCAAGAACACTGGAGTGGGTTGCCATTTCCTTCTCCAATGCATGAAAGTGAAAAGTGAAAGTGAAGTCGCTCAGTCGTGTCCGACTCTTCACGACCCCATGGACTGCAGCCTACCAGGTTCCTCCGTCCATGGGATTTCCCAGGCAACAGTACTGGAGTTGGGTGCCACTGCCTTCTCCAAATATCAGCTACTCAGTGTGATAAAATTGATCAATTTCTAGCCAGATTAACCAAGAACAAAAAAGAGAACACAAATTACCAATATTAGAAACAAATGACATACCCTTATTACTGATTCCTTAAATATAAAAAGGACAGTATATGAGCATAATGAAAAACTTTATGCCTACAAATTTAATAATGAATGAAAATATATCAATTCCTTATAAGACAGAGACTACCAAAAGTCAGATGAGGAAAACAGATCATCCAATAAGTCTGTATCCATTAAAGAAACTTAATCAATAATTAATATTTAAAAAAAAAATACCAGGCCTAGATAGTTAAATCCTACCGAAGATTTAAGAAATTGATACCAGTTCTCTTCAGTATCAAGGGAACAGAAGCAACAGAACATTTCCTAACTCATTTTATAAGGTCTACTGCTGCTGCTAAATCGCTTCAGTCGTGTCCGACTCTGTGCGACCTCATAGACGGCAGCCCACCAGGCTCCCCCGTCCCTGGGATTCTCCAGGCAAGAACACTGGAGTGGATTGCCATTTCCTTCTCCAATGCATGAAAGTGAAAAGGGAAAGTGAAGTCGCTCAGTCGTGTCCGACTCTTTGTGACCCTATGGACTGCAGCCCCCAAGCTCATCTGTCCATGGGATTTTCCAGGCAAGAGTACTGGAGTGGGGTGCCATTGCCTTCTCTACATTGCCCTAAAAAAATCAGTTAAAGGCATTATGAGACAGGAAAGCTACAGGGTAGCTTCTCTCATGATCATATGTAGTACAATTCTTAAGAGAATATTACCAAACCAAATCCAACAATGTATAAAGAATTTATGTACCAATACCAAGTGGGATTTATTCCTGGTATGCAAAGCTGGTTCAACACTTGAACATCAATTAATGTAATTCTTCACATCAACAGGGATTAATCTTGATAGTATATTGAAAAACTGATTACAAAGTTTTAGGGAAGGCAAAAGATCTTCCATAAAATAGAAATGGCCAAAATACTAAAGAACAACAAAATTGGAGAACTGACACTTCAAGTCTTACCATAAAGCCACAATTATGGACCTAGTGTTGTATTGTTAAAAAAAAAAAAAAAAACCTATAAATCAGTGGAATAAGATAGATATCCCAGAATCAGACCCACACAAAAATAGGTAATTGACATTTGACAAAGGAACAAAGGCTGTTTATTGGGGAAAGAACAATCTCTTCAACAAATGCTAAACTCCTAGTTGTAAAATAAACAATTTCTGGGAATGAAAAATGCTGCTGAAAAATTAGACATCTATATGCATAGAAGGAGGGATGGATAAGAAGGAGAAGCAGCAGCAGAAACTAACCATAGACTTATATCTTTGACAAAATAACTCAAAATAATCATACATATAAATATAATATGTAATATCATGAAACTTCTAGAAGAAATAATAGGAGACAACCTACATGATTTTGAGTTTGGCGATGAATATTTAGATACAACACTGTAAGCACAGCCAATAAAAGGAAAAAAATAATGAACTGGACATTATTGACATTTAAAACTTTTGCTCCTTAAAAGTCACTGCTATCAAAAGACACAGACCTGAAGAAATTGTAAACCATACATAAGATAAGGGCTTCCCAGGTTGCTCTAGAGAAGACATCCTGGTTTGGGAAGATCCCCTGGACTAGGAAGTGGCAACCCACTCCAGCCAGTATTCCTGCCTGGAAAATCCCTTGAACAGAGGGGCCTGGCAGACTACAGTCCTTAGGGTCACAAAAGACATGACTGAAGCGACTGAGCTCACACGTATAATAAAGGACTTATATCCAAATCGTATAAAAAACTACTAAAACTCAGCAGTAAGAAAACAAACAAAAAGCTTAAAAATGAGCAAAATATCTGGACACCCCACAAAAAAATATACAAGTGGCAAATAAGTATATGAAAAAATGTTCAGCATCACTTGTCATTAGGGAATTGCAAATTCAAACAAAAATAGTTGTCAATATACATCTATTAGGAAGGCTACAATCCTAAAAGAAAGTTAAAACAAAAAAGACAATATCAGTGTTGGTGAGGACGTGGAACAACAGAATTCTGTTCCCTGATGGTATGATTGAAAAATGAGAGAGCCATTTTGATAGACAGTTTGACAGCTCCTTACAAAACTAAACACATTCTTTCTATGCAGCCCAGCAATAACACTGCTAGGTATGTATCCATTTGAATATTTATGTTTATACAAAAATCCACACACAAGTATCTATAGCAGCTTTATTCATATCTGCAATAACTAGAAGTTACCAAGATTTCCTTGAATGGGTCAATGAATAAACAAACAGGTATATCTATATAATGGAATATTATTTAATGTTTTAAAATGAGATATAAGCCATGAATACATGGGAGAACCTTAAGCATATATTGTGAAGTGAAAGAAACCATTCTGAATGGCTAAACATTGTATGATCTCCATTATACTGCATTCTAGAAAAGCCAAAACTATTTAGACAGTAGAATGATCGGTGGCTAGTAGAGGTTGTGGTGATGGGAGATGGTGAGGCATAGGAAATTTTTAGGGCAGTAAAATTATTTTGTATGACACTGTAATTGTGGTTACAAGACAGTATAGTTTTCAAAAACCATAAAACTTTACAGCACGAAGACTGAATCTTAATGTGTGCTATTATAAGGAAAATATTTAGGACTTTGAGGAATCCATGGAAGGCCTGTGAACTGTGAGAAGACAGTCTAACTGTGTTAAAAATGTATGAAACAATCTAACTGAAGAAGTTTCAGGGAAAGGTGCTGACCTGTAATCTTTGGAAATGAGTGGAGCATGTTATAGTAAAAGCAAAAAGAACTGTTTACGAGCAAATGTAGTGAGGTTTGTAAAGTTGTCTCCCATGAAGTACAGTTTAATAATTCTGATACTGCAATACATGTATGCTGAAACTGACAATTAAGTAAATGAATAGTTCATGGTGGGAATCGGGGTTCTTATTGTTAGAGTGAGAGTTTAAAGGTAAGAAAGAGGGGGAAGCTAGAATGATCCATGTGATAATAATGAATTAGAGCTGGGAACATCAGTATAAACTAATGTTTAGCTTATTACAGATACAGGTAGTCAAACATAGTTGTATATGTTTTTGTATTATACAGACATATGTGTAACAGATTTTAGTATACACACTAGTGTATCCTTGCTCTGTCAACTGAGATAGATGAGAAGCAGTGATTCTATGCTTATATTAACAACAGAAGCAACATGTGCACCTAATACTGGAAACTTGATTTCTAATTCCAGTTTCCTATAAAAAGAACCAGAGATTCTTAGAGAAATTACTTATTCTAGGACTTGGCAAGAAATATGCAAGACCCTGGTAGCTCAGCTGGTAAAGAATCTGCCTGCAATGCAGGAGACCCCGGTTCAATTCCTGGGTTGGGAAGATCCTCTGGAGAAGGGATAGGCTACCCACTCCAGTATTCTTGGGCTTTCCTGGTGGCTCAGCTGGTAAAGAATCCTCCTGCCTTGTGGGAGACCTGAAGTTCGATTCCTGGGTTGGGAAGATCCCCTGAAGAAGGGAAAGGCTACCCACTCCAGTATTCTAGCCTGGAGAATTCCATGGACAGTATAGTCCATGGGGTCACAAAGAGTCAGACATGACCGAGAGACTTTAGCTTTCACCCAAGATGAGCCTGGAGAATCTTGTAGTGCCAGAGATTAAAGAAATAAACAAACATAGAAAACAAAAACAAAATTACCATGATGAGAAAATGTCAGAGGGACACAAGAGCCAACTGAACATGTCCTCAGTGGCCAAGCTTAACAATTTGAGCAAGAAAATAAATAATACAATATATATAATAAATATAAAATTTATTAGTATATTATATATATTATTATATATAAATAATATAACATAATCCAAAGTATAACATAAATATTCAAGTCATTATTGATAAAAGTAATGACTGAGTAAATAACTAAATGGTGAAGAGACATGTACAGAAGCAAGCCAAATAATTTATGTAAATATTTTTTTCCCTCAAGGTGTGATATAACTCCCTACTCCTTAAATGTGGGCTGTGCATAGACTTCTTTCCTAAGGAGTACAGTGAGAAAAGGAGGAACAGGAGACATTTACAGTGGAGAAACCTAGCAAATATTTTCTGATCTAGGTGAACAAAGTTAACACCAATTATGTTGATGTTACAAATACTAGATTTCATTAAAAATGATTAAAAAAATGTGATAAAAATGGCACTTTACCACTCCTTCTTCTCTATAACCCATAAATTCAGTCTTGTGTGTGTGCGTGCCAAGTCACTTCCATCGTGTCTGACTCTTGGTGACCCTGTGGACCATACCTCCTAGGCTCCTCCGTCCATGAATTTCTCCAGGCAAGAACAGTAGAGTGGGCTGCCATGCCCTCCTCCGGGGGGTCTCCCCGACCCAGGGAATCAAGCCCACATCTCCTCCCTTGGCAGGCAGGTTCTTTACCACCAGTCCCACTTGGGAAGCCCAAATTCAGTCTTATCACAAGAGAAAACATGATTTTATTCCAATAAATGGAATCTTACAAAACATCTGACTAATATTCCTCAAAACTCTCAAGATCATCAACACAGACAAAGTCTAAGAAACCACCCAATCAAAAAGTCTAAAGAGACCTGACAAATGCTTGTAATGTGATATGCTGGATGGAATCCTGGAACAGAAAAAGGACTCTAGGTAAAATTAAGCAAATCTAAATAAACTACAAAGTCTTCCCAGACTTAGCACACATGCACAAATAAACTATGAACTTTATAATAGTGTTAACTGTGTTAGTTTATTAACTGTAACAAATGTATCATACTAATACTATATTATGAATAATAGCAGAAACTATGGATATAGGGCATATTGAGAACTCTGTACTATCTTTTCAATTTTTCTATAATTCTAAAACTATTCTAAAATTAAAGACTAGTAACATCAATGTAATTTATCATACTAACAGATGGAAAGGGAAAACAGCACTATCTAAATAAGATGTAGAAAAACACTGACAAAAATCCAATATCCTCCCTTGTAACAGCTCCAGGAAATTAGAAAAAGAAATGAATTTTCTCAGTCTGATAAAAAGCATCAAAGAAAATCCTAAAATTCTAAAACCGTACTTCATGATGAAAGACAAATGATATTTTCATAAGATTAGAAATAAGGCGACGATGTCTGCTCTCACCATTTCTGTTCAGTTCTGTTCTCAAGGTTCTAAATAGTTCAGTGAGATGAGAAAATAAATAAAAGACAGCTAGGTTGGGACAAAAACTGTAAATTTATAGACTGTAGAAAATCCTAGGGAATCTATAAATATGTTACTAAAACAAATAAATGATTTTAGCCTATTTGCAACATATAAGATTAATATAGAGAAATTAATGTGTTTCTATATACTAGTAATGAGAAATTGGAAATTGAAATTAAAAATGTTATATTGTTTACAATATTATATAAAATATGAAATATTTAGTGATAAATATGTCAAATTATGCACAAGACCTATACAACTTAAACTGTCAAACAGTGTTAGGAAAAAGTTAAAAAATCTAAAGAAATGGAGAGAAATGCTATATTAATGGATAGGAATCCTCAGTATTGTTGAGATAATAATATTTTCTAAGTTGATCTACCTATTCAGTATAATTCCAAATAAAATCCACTCAGGGTTTTTTTTTTTTTGCAGAAATTGACAAGCAATTTTCTAAACTTTATATCAAAACAAAATGGGCTTATAATTGCCAAAATTATAATTGCCAAAACTTTGAAAGATAAAACCAAATTTGGGGTCTTATACAACCGGATTATAAGATTTATTTTTTTCTGGGGTGCTGGTTTTTCCATTTTATTTTTTTGAGCAAAGGGCATTTAATTATTCAAATTTAGAAATACACCTTTATTAATATCTCAAACCTCCTTTATACAATGACAGAGATATTATTATCAAAACATTTTAAAACTACAGTGATAAGGATAATATGATATTACTGTGAAGACAGAAGATGGTTCCTTGGAGTGATGTTCAGATAAAGACACACATATATGTTCAATTCATTTTTTACTAGTTTACCAAGGCAATTAAATGAAAACAGGATGATATTTATATTAAATTGTGCCTGAAAAACAAAATGTTCTTAATCAAATATCATATACAAAAACTAACTTGAAATTGATCATAGACCTAAATATTTAAGAATTAAAACTGTAAACATTCAGAAAAAATCCTAATCATCCATATTCTTAGCTACAGTTTCTTAAGTATTACACAATATTCACCAACTATAAATGGAAAAAGTCAATAAATAGACTTTATAAAAATTAAGAACTTTTGATCTTCAAATAGCAAGAGAAGAAAATGAAAAGCAGGTCACAGACTGGGAAAGTTAATTTTTGTGAAACATGTACTGAACCAAGCTTCCCTAATGGCTCAGTTGGTAAAGAGTCTGCCTGCAATGTGGGAGACCCAGGTTTGATCCCTGCGTGGGGAACATCTCCTGGAGAAGGAAATGGCAACCCACTCCAGTATTCTTGCCTGGAGTATTGCATGGACAGAAGAGCCTGGTGAACTGCAGTCCTTGGGGTCACAAAGAGTCAGACATGACAGAATGACTAACACTTTAACTTTGTACCCAACCAAAGATTTGTATCTAGAATATATGAAGAACTCTAGCAACTTAATTAGAAAGTCTTACAACTTAATAAAATGACAATCAAGAAAATTTAAAAATAGGCAAGACATTTGCTCAGACACTTCACCAAAGATGATACACAGATGGCTAGTAAGCACATGGAAAGTTGTTGTCAGCATTATTATTCACTAGGGAAATGCAAATTAAAACTAAAAAAAGATACCAGTATAGTGCTACTAGAATGGCTAAAACTATTAATAGAACGCTGACCAACTAGAGCAATTAGAAATCTCATACATTGGGATTGAAAAATGGTTTCAAACATTTTGGAGAAGTGTTTGGCAGTTTCTTGAAAAGTGACCCATATGACCTGGCCATTATATTTCTAAGTATTTACCTTAGAGAAATGAAAGGATATTCTCATACACAAACTTGTTCATAAATTTTCATATCTTTATTTATAATAGCCCCAAACTAGAAATAACCTAGATGTCCAACAAGTAGATAATAAAATTGAGATATATCCATACAGTGAAATATTAAAGAAAAAATGAACATATTCTACAATATGGATGAATTCTAAAATAATTACACTGAGTAGAATATGTGACCATGTATACACACTGCATAGCTATATTATATACAATTTTAGAAAATGGAAAATAATCGATAGTGGTAGAAATCAGATCACTGATTACTTGTTGGGGTAGGGTAGGATTTGGATGGGTGGGAGGAAGGAGAAAACTTTTGGGCAGGAGAAAACTTTGGGGCATATGAATGAGCCATCTAGATCGTACTGATAGTTTCAAGGGGATATATATTTGTCAAGATTTCTAAAATGATATACTTTAATATTTTCAAATTTTATTCAATTATTCCTTGGCTGCAACAGCCATACAACGGCCGCAGGAGAGGCCAAGAGGAGCTACCCCACATCCAAGGTAAGGAGCAGCAGCTGCGCTTTGCTGGAACAGCCATGAAGAGATACCCCACATCCAAGGTAAGAGTAAACCCAAACCCAAGTAAGACGGTAGGCGCTGAGAGAGGGCATCAGAGGGCAGACAGACTGAAACCACAATCACAGACAACAGGCCAATCTGATCACATGGACCACAGTCTTGTCTAACTCAATGAAACTAAGCCATGCCGTGTGGGGTCACCCAAGATGGACGGGTCATGGTTCAGAGGTCTGACGGAATGTGGTCCACTGGAGAAGGGAACGGCAAACCACTTCTGTATTCTTGCCTTGAGAACCCCATGAACAGTATGAAAAGGCAAAATGATAGGACACTGAAAGAGGAACTCCTCAGGTTTGTAGGTGCCCAGTATGCTACTGGAGATCAGTGGAGAAATAACTCCAGAAAGAATGAAGGGATGGAGCCAAACCAAAAACAACACTCAGTTGTGGATGGGACTGGTGATAGAAGCAAGGTTCGATGCTGTAAAGAGCAATATTGCATTGGAAACTGGAATGTTAGGTCCACGAATCAAGGCAAATTGGAAGTGGTCAAACAGGAGATGGCAAAAGTGAACATCGACATTCCAGGAATCAGCGAAATAAGATGGACTGGAATTCCTTTTCTCCTTTGCTTTTCACTTCTCTTCTCTTCACAGCTATTTGTAAGGCCTCCTCAGATAGCCATTTTGCTTTTTTTGCATTTCTTTTTCTTGGGGATGGTCTTGATTCCTGTCTCCTGTACAATGTCATGAACCTCCGTTCATAGTTCATCAGGCACTCTGTCTACCAGATCTAGTCCCTTAAATCTATTTCTCACTTCCACTGTATAGTCATAAGGGATTTGCTTTATTGACTATGCCAAAGCCTTTGCTCTATGGATTACAATAAACTGTGGAAAATTCTGAAAAAGATGGGAATACCAGACCACCTGACCTGCCTCTTGAGAAACCTGCATGCAGGTCAGGAAGTAACAGTTAGAACTGGACATGGAACAACACACTGGTTCCAAATAGGAAAATGAGTATGTCAAGGCTGTATATTGTCACTCTGCTTATTTAACTTATATGCAGAGTACATCATGAAAAATGCTGGACTAGATGAAGCACAAGCTGGAATCAAGATTGTCAGAAGAAATATCAATAACCTCAGATATGCAGATGACACCACCCTTATGGCAGAAAGTGAAGAAGAACTAAAGAGCCTCTTGATAAAATTGAGAGAGGAGAGTGAAAAAATT
The DNA here is from genome assembly GCF_910594005.1 of Cervus elaphus. Classification (NCBI taxonomy): domain Eukaryota; kingdom Metazoa; phylum Chordata; class Mammalia; order Artiodactyla; family Cervidae; genus Cervus; species Cervus elaphus. The sequence continues at coordinate 37,535,406 of NC_057826.1, forward strand.
GGCTTAAAGCTTTAACATTCAGAAAACTAAGATCATGGCATCCGGTCCCATTACTTCATGGCAAATGGATGGGGAAACAGTGGAAACAGTGTCAGACTTTATTTTTTTGAGTTCCAAGATCATTGCAGTTGGTGATTGCAGCCATGAAATTAAAAGAAGCTTACTCCTTGGAAGGGCTTCCCTGGTGGCTCAGAGATTACAGCATCTGTCTGCAATGTGGGAGACCCAGGTTCGATCCTTGGGTCGGGAAGGTCCCCTGGAGAAGGAAATGGCAACCCACTCCTGTATTCTTGCCTGGAGAATCCCATGGATGGAGGAGCCTGGTAGGCTACAGTCCACAGGGTCGCAAAGAGTCGGACACGACTGAGTGACTTCACTTCACTTACTCTTTGGAAGGAAAGTTATGACCAACCTAGACAGCATATTAAAAAGCAGAGACATTACTTGCCAACAAAGGTCCATCTAGTCAAAGCTATGGTTTTTCCAGTAGTCATGTATGGATGTGAGAGTTGAACTGTGAAGAAAGCTGAGCGCTGAAGAATTGATTCTTTTGAACTGTGGTGTTGGAGAAGACTCTTAATAGTCCCTTGGACTGCAAGGAGATCCAACCAGTCCATCCTAAAGGAGATCAGTCCTGGATGTTCACTGGAAGGGCTGATGTTGAAGCTGAAACTCCAATACTTTGGCCACCTGATGCGAAGAGCTGACTCATTTGAAAAGACCCTGATGCTGGGAGGGATTGGGGGCAGGAGGAGAAGGGGACGACAGAGGATGAGATGATTGGATGGCATCACCGAATCAATGGACACAGGTTTGGTTGGACCATGGGAGTTGGTGATGGACAGGGAGGCCTGGTGTGCTGTGGTTCATGCAGTTGCAAAGAGTTGGACATGACTGGGAGACTGAACTGAACTGATTCCTTGACAAATATTTCAGAAAAAAAAATAGTTTTGTCTCTTGTTTTGTCTTTTTATAGACTTCACCAATTTGAACTGCTATTACTCATTTGCTCATATTTCTCCTTTCTTAGACTAAAGATTCTTGAAGTCAGGAACTCTATTTTTGTTACAGTGTCTAACACTGAGGTTATTGATAGCAAAGATATAACAAATAACATGCAAAATAGTATAAATCAATGAGCACACTACTGAAGACATTCTTAGAGTCTTTGGGAAATTTTTTCAAGCCTTATTTGAGATTATCATGTTTTTTGAAATATGATAAAAAAAATCTAGATTAGTTTATAAAGTTAGAATTGTGCACCAGAGTAAAATAAACAAAACTAACCATGCACTAATCTGTAAGATGTGACCACAACAATAATTTCTAATATAACAAGATTGTTTGTCAGCACAATTGACCCCTGCCTGATATGTACACATCTTATGTTCAATAAACCAATGTGAAGCAAGACTCCACTTCAGATGTCACAGTTCAGTTCAGTCGCTCAGTCGTGTCTGACTCTTTGCAACCCCATGGACTACAGCACACCAGGCCTCCCTGCCCATCACCAACTCCCAGAGTTTACTCATACTCATGTCCATTAAGTCAGTGATGCCATCTAACCATCTCATCCTCTGTCGTCCCCTTCTCCTCTCGCCCTCAATCTTTCCCAGAATCAGGGTCTTTTCAAATGAGTCAGCTCTTCGCATCAGGTGGCCATAGTACTGGAGTTTCAGCTTCAACATCAGTCCTTCCAGTGAACACTCAGGACTGATTTCCTTTAGCATGGACTGGTTGGATCTCCTTGCAGTCCAAGGGACTCTCAAGAGTCACAACTTAAGGAAAATGGACCACTGAGAGTCACATGAATGAGGTTGAGAAAAGTAAGGTCATTCCTAGAAGATTTAATCTGAATAGTGGGAATACTCTTATTTGCATCCCAAGTTGTCCCTTTCTTCAGTGGCTAAATTACAGGCTTTTTTTTTTTTTTTTTTTGAGTAAAGATTGTAATGGTCTCCACTTGCTCACAGGCGAAGCAAGGCATAGAGGCTCACAACCCTCTGTGCCCCCCTGTTCTCCCCCATGCACTGCATCCAGTGTTGGGTGGTGAGGGACTGGGGGTGTTTGTGGCCGATGTGGGCAAGGCCCAGATGTGGACCCTCCTACCCTAAATTTGCCTATAGTCCCTTTTCCAGTTCCCCCGCAGAGGGCTCCTTTTCCCTGTCTGTAAAAGTCGCTGTGTAGTAAAGCTGAGGGAGGAGGGCACAGGGAGGAAGGGGAGGATCCAGGAATCCTCACCCCAGTCTGGTCTGGCCTGAGTCAGGGTGGAGAGCGTGTGCATATGGCTGTGTGTGTGTGTGTGGCACGACTGTGATTTTTGGTCCAGTTGAGTTATGTATGAGATTTCCAGTGATTTTATTTGGAAAATGGCTTATATCAAGTGATTGAAAATGATTCTTTATATTACTGATGCTCTATGTGTATGTCTTGTAGTTGTTGTTTGGTTGCTAAATTGTGTCTGACTCTTTGTGATCCCATGGACTGTTGCTCACCAGGCTCCTCTATCCATGGGATTTCTCTGGTCAGAATATTGGAGTGGGTTGCCATTTCCTTCTCCAGAGGATCTTCCCAACCCAGGATTGAACCTGGGTCTCTGGTGTTTCCTGCATTGGAAGGCAGATTCTTTACCACTGAGCCACCAGGGAAGACCCATGTATGTACTAGGGCTGGATTTATCAACTATGTAGGCACGAAACTATTAATGAGGTTGACTAGTTGATGGTTGGTCCATGGAATCACTGGATCATATGTAATAACCTAATTCAAAGAAGAACTCTAATACTAGTATAAAATAAATTATAAAAATAATAGCTACTTGAGATGTCTGAATCACCTCATGATAAATGATCTCTGTGCCAGGCTGAAGAAGTTTAAGCCTCTCCAACAATGCACACTCCCAGGAAAACATCCTTAGCTGAAGGTAGCTGACTACATGGGATAACCTGACTCCCAAGAAAATATGGACAGCTTTTATAAAACTATGAACTCAGTTTCACATTTTCCTTGTGAAATTATTTTCCTGCAGCTATTATTCCTTGAAATAAAATGCCACTTTCATAATGACAACAAGATTTGGGGGACATTCTGTCACTTCAGTAACCTTAAAAGTTGAAACAAAGTGGAACACTGGTAAAGGAAACACTGTTTGCATTTCACAAGGAATTGTACATTTCCCATGGGTCCTCTAAGCTAGGAAACATCTTCAGAAAAAAATACTTCTCTTTTTTAGTACAAAGGATGTAAATTATAACAAATCAAATGGAGTGGGGATGACAAGGTCACTTAAAAGCACTTCTGTGATTAAATAGTCTGTATTCAAATTGTATTGTGACAGATTTGAATAACTGACACCTTGAATGGAAAGTGTTTTATATTTGGAAAACTTTTCTGCAAAGAAAGCATGCTAAGAGAAAATAGTTTTGGTGTCTCACTCCAGTCTCTGGAGAATACTAGAATAAGATGTGCACTTATACATGAGAAGAATTTATATGGTCTTAGAGATCATCTAGTTCAAACATTTTGTTTCACAAATGCGGAGACAGGTAAGACTGATGTTTAAGGAAGGTTAGTCTGGCACCATGGACATGACACTGCAGGCAGAGTCTTAGGGGCTGATCTGGGAAGGGCTGGGTCAGGCTAGGAGTGTTTTCTCCAGTGGTTTGAAGTGTGTTCCATCAGAAGGATAACTGTGAATTGGAACTCAAGTTAAGATGAAAAGGGCAAGGGTCTGGCATTAGTTCCTGAGAAGTGATGGAAATACATACCACAACTGAGAGTAGAACATTCTGGAAAACAGACTCCAAGTCTCAATCACATCATAAGATGAAGACCAAAACCTACAAAGCAAGGACTTGTTTGTTTTTTAATGAACTTTGCCTATGATACAGAAGAAGGCCTGGCATCTAGTTTGGAGTTTCAGTGCTGGATTGCTAAGAATTATTGCAAAAAAGGTTGAATAAAGTTGAGCAGTACTGGGGCATTAAAAAAGCCTGATAAACACTCATAGCCCATTTAACTCTTCTGTTCTCCATGTTCATAGAAATGTATCCCTATTGCTGTTACTTTCCTTTTGGGGGCATTTTTGGTTGTAGCTTTCTGAGAGGCCTTGTAAATAATCAGAAAATGGTGTATAGGCTTAGAAGTAGACAAAGTAAGATTTTTATTTTTTCCCCTGGCTTTGATACTGACCAGACAAATGGTGTTGGACAAATTACAAATCCTCTTCAAGCTTAAGTTTTGTCATCTGCAAAATGGAGATGACAGTACCCTCTACTAAGTTTGTTATGAGAATAATGTAGCTAGAATTCTAAGCACAGTCTAGGCCTCTAACAAATAGTTTTTTACTATGCTGCTAGATTTATTTCACAAAACTGTGTCATTTAGAGAATATACCCTACTTTTGTTCTTGCTGAGAATAGCCTGACTCATCCACTAAGTGTTGACCTTATAATTTGACACTCAGAGGGATAGCATTGTCTACAAGTTCTAAGGCATTTTACTATTCCCATCTGAGCACATGGATATAAATTACAGAGTGATCAGCATAATTCTAGGGTTTGTTGTATTTGTGATTTTTTTCATCAGCATTGCTCTTAATTCTTCCAATAACTGATGTTTACTTTATGACCATATATATTCAGAGAACGTAAAAAACAAGCCAAAAGAAAGAGTCAAGGAGTCATCTCCCTACAAAAGTACTGGAGATGCATAAATCCCCCATGTAATGAACCAATAAATCCTGAACTCAGAAAAATTTAATCCTAGAAAACCAAAGGTTAAGAAGGGGATTATGACTGAATTTGCACAGTAGCTCCAAAGCATTTTGAAAACAGGAAAATTAAGAAGGTTGTTTTCTGATCATCCTAATAGTTCAGTACACCTTTCAGTGGGTTCACAAACTTTCACTTTTGCTGTCTCTTTTCCCCTTAAGTTTCCAGACCTGCAATCTGAATGGATATTGACAATCTAAATGGTAATCAGTGTCTTTGTGAAAATAATTGAATAAGATCATTGGGCTACAAGAGCCCAGAGAAATGGTTTAATACAACATTTCATTTATAAAGAGGAAATTTAAGCCTGAGAAATTACTATGATAATATGCATTGATTTCATAGTCCAGTACATTTAAAAAAATTAGAAGGTGGATGTAAGCTTGTTTTGTTGCTGTTTGTTCTTTGGATTTATCATCTAATATCACCTTCCCTCATCCTAGGTAGCCACTTTTTTTGTTTTTGTTGGTTGCGAGTTTTGGAACTACTTTTGCATTTACTAAACAAACTCTGAATTAGGCTACAGTAACAAAGGGAAGTATCTTTAATGCAACTGTACCTCTTGGTGCATCTTTAAATTTTATTCTAGTGCTGGCCTAAACTGAGAGGGGCCACTTACAGTGTGCTAAATTGACTGAGAGGACAGTAATCTGGGACAAAATAAATCCTGTATTAGAATCAAGAAAAACATGGGCATGACTGTTTGCTTTTATGGTCATGACTTGGAGAATTAAAAGCAGCTCTATGGTTTTATAGATAAGTCTTACTACCTCTGCCCTTTCATGGATCACTGCCTAGTCATGGAGAAAGGGCTTGTGTAACTCAGTGAAGCTATAAGCCTTGCTGCATAGGGCCACTAGAGACAGATCAGTCATAGTGGAGAGTTCTGTCAAAATGTGATCCACTGGAGGAGGAAATGGTAAACCACTCCAGTATTCTTGCTGTGAGAATTCTATGAATTACATAAAAAGGCAAAAAGATATGACACTGAAAGATGAGCCCCCCCCCACCCACCACCCCCAGGTCAGAAGTTGTCCAATATGCTACTGGAGAAGTGCAGAGGGCAATTGCTAATAACTCCAGAAAGCAGCTGGGCCAAAGCAGAAACAAAGATCACTTATGGATGTTTTTGGTGATGAAAGTAAAATCTGATGCTGTAAAGAACAGTATTGCATAGGACTGTGGAAAGTTAGGTTCATGAATCAAGGTAAATTGGACATGGTCAAGCACGAGATGGCAAGAGTAAATATTCACATATTAGGAATTAATGAACTAAAATGGAAGGGAAGGGGTGAATTTAACTCAGATGACCATTATATCTACTACTGTGGGCAAGAATCCCATAAAAGAAATGGAGGATCCCTCATAATCAACAAGAGTCTGAAATGCAGTACTTGGATGCAACCTCAAAAATGACAGAATGATCTCAGTTTGTTTCCAAGGCAAACCATTCAACATCATAGTAATCCAAGTCTATGCCCATAGAAGAAGCTGCCCAAAGAAGCTGAAGTTGAATGGTACTATGAAGACCTAGAAGACCTCCTAGAACTAATACCAAACAAAGATGTCCTATTCATCATAAGGATTGGAATGCAAAATTAGAAAGTTAAGAGATACCTGGAGTAACAGGCAAATTTGGCCTTTGAGTACAAAATGAAGCAGGAGAAAGGCTAACAGAATTCTTCCAGGAGAATTCACTGGTCATAGCAAATACCCTTTCTCAAAAAAAAACAAGAGACAACTTTACACATGGACATCACCAAATGGTCAATACCAAAATCAGATTGATTACATTCTTTGTAGCTGAAGATGGAGAAGCTGTATACAGTCAGCAAAAACAAGACTTGGAGCAGACTGTGGCTCAAATCATCAGCTCCTTATAGCAAAATTCAGGCTTAAAGAAAGCAGGGACAACTAGGTCATTCAGGTATGACCCAAATCCCCTATGAATATACAGTAGAGGTGATAAATATATTCAAGGGATTAAATCTAGTAAACAGAGTGCCTGAAGAACTATGGACAGAGGTTCATAATATTATACAATAGGCAGTGAAAGAAAAAGAAATGCAAGATGGCAAAGTGATTGTCTGAGGAGGCTTTACAATTAGCTGAGGAAAGAGAAGCAGAAAGCAAGGGAGAAAGGGAAAGATATACACCACTGAATGCCAAGTTCCAGAGAATAGCAAGGGAAGACAAGAGGACCTTCTTCAAAGGACAATGTAAAGAAATAGAGGAAAACAATAGAAGGGGAAAGGATAGAGACCTCTTTAAGAAAATTGGAAATATCAAAGAAAAATTTCATCCAAAGATGGGCACAATAAAAGACACAAACAGTAAAGACCTAATAGAAGCAGAAGTGATCAAGAAGAGATGGCAAGAATACAAAGAAGAACTGTACGAAAAAGATCTTAATGACCTGGATAACCACAATGGTGTGGTCACTCACCAAGAGTCAGACATTCTGGGTTGCAAAGTCAAGTGGGCCTTAGGAAGCACTGCTGCCAATAAAGCTAGTGGAGGTGATGAAATTCCAGCAGAACTATTTAAAATCCTGAGATATGATGCTATTAGAGTACTGTACTCAATATGTCAGCAAATTTGGAAAACTCAGCAGTGGCCATAGGACTGGAAAAGGTCAATCCTCATCCCAACTCCCCAAAAGAACAGTACTAAAGAATGTTAAAACTACTGGACAATTGTACTCATCTCCTGTGCTAATAAGGTTATGCTCAAAATCCTTCAAGCTAGGCTTCAGCACTATGTGAACCAAGAACTTCCAGATGTTCAAGTTGAGTTTAGAAAAGGCAGAGGAACCAGAGGTTGAATTGCCAACATTCTCTGGATCATGGCAAGAGCAAGGGAATTCCAGAAAAAACATCTACCTCTATTCATTGACTATGCTAAAGCCTTTGACTATGTGGATCATAACAAACTGTGGAAAACTCTTAAAGAGATAGGAATACCAGACCATCTTACCTGTCCCCTGAGAAACCTGTATGCAGGTCAAGAAGCAACATTTAGAACCCTCTATGGGACAACTGACTGATTCAAAATTGAGATAGGGATACAACAAGGCTGTTTATTGTCACCCTGTTTATTTAACTTATATGCAGAGCACATCATGTGAAATGCCGGGCTGGATAAGTTACAAGCTGAAATCAAGATTGTGGGGAGAAATTTCAACAACCTCAGATATAAAGATGATACTACTTTAATGTCACTAAGTGAAGAGGAACTAAATGTCCTCTTGATGAATGTGGAAGAGGAGAGTGAAAAAAACCAGCTTAAAATTCAATATTAAAAAAAAAACAAAACTAAGATCATGGTATCTGGCCCCATCACTTCATGGCAAATTGAAGGGGAAAAGATGAAGCAGTGATAGCTTTCCTCTTCCTTGGCTCTAAAATCACTGCTGATGGTGACTGTAGCCATGAAATTAGAAGACAATTGCCCCTTGGCAGGAAAGCTGTGACAAATATGAAGTGAAGTCAAAGTGAAGTTGCTCAGTTGTGTTCGACTCTTTGCGACCCCATGGACTGTAGCCTATCAGGCTCCTCCATCGGTGGGATTTTCCAGGCAAGAATACTGGAGTGGGTTGCCATTTCCTTCTCCAGGAGATCTTCCTGACCCAGGGATTGAACCCAGGTCTCCCTCATTGTAGGCACTTTACCGTCTGAGCCACCAGGGAAGTCAAATATAGACAATGTATTAAAACAAATACAGACAGTGTATTAAAAAGCAGAGGCATCACTTTTCTGACAAATGTCCATATAGTCAAAGCTATGGTTTTTCCAGTAGTCATGTATGGATGTGAGAGTTGAATCATAAAGAAGGCAGAGTGCTAAAGAATTGATGCTTTCGAACTGTGGTGCTGGAGAAGACTCTTGAGAGTCCCTTGGACAGCAAGGTGATCAGAGTCAATGCTAAAGGAAATCAACCCTGAATACTCATTGGAAGGACTCATGCTGAAGCTGAAGATCCAATACTTTGACCACCTGATACGCACAGCTGACTCATTGGGAAAGACCCTGATGCTGGGAAAGACTGAAGGCAGAAGGAGTAGAGGGCAGCAGAAGATGAGATTGGTTGGATGGCATCACCGGCTCAATGGACATGAATTGGGCAAACTCCAGGAAATGGTGAGGGACAGGGAGGCCTGGTGTGCTGCAGTCCATGGGTTGCAAATAGTCGGATAGGACTTGGCGACTGAACAACTACTTCTCTGAACCTAATTTTCATCATGTGTCATAGAATATAAAAGAAATCCTCCAACAGATAAAAACTATAAACTATGGAAAACACAAGGCCCTGAAGAGTGAACAAAATCTAGGCAGATTCTGAAGAGACATTGACATTTGGATGAAGAAAATGACGTGGCATGAGTTTCCATTTTTTACTGCTTTTAGCTCAAGGTCAGAATGCAGTCAGCACACTTGCAGCAGCTAAAATTCCTAAATAAAACTTCAATCTTTCTGGCATGGAGAACCAGTGACAGCCACTAGAACGGGTTGGGGGGAATCCCACGGAGAAAAGAGCCAGAGAAGGTGAACAGTATGTTCTGTATATATAGTCTGTATACACCTCAAACTGACCCCTGAACCACACACATGCGCAGCGCAGACTGAAAGCAGCCTAGCTACCAAAATAACTGAGTGGTTCTCCGAAAGTTTCTAGTTTGAGGCAAGTCAAATTACCCACTAAAGCTGCAATAAAATATCAGCAGTCTTTGCAAGAACATAACATAGTTCGGAGTCCCTATGACAGCACTCATAATATCCAAAATACAATTCAAAAATCTGGAAAATTTGATCCATTCTCAAGGGAAAAGACAAGCTGTGGAAGCTTATACCATGATAACTAATAAGTCAGATGTTGGAATTCAAAGACGAATGTTTGAAAGCAGTTATTATAATTATGCTCAATGATGTAAAGGAATATATGCTTATAAAGAATGAAGAAATACAAAATAGAAGTGTTCACTCTTTTGCTCAGACAGTATGGACATATTCAATACCTTCCATGAAGAGACACAGTTATCAGCTTCTTAGGGCTTATAGTCTAATTAATAGAATAATTGATGGGATATAATAGCACTTTGGGCTTCCCTGGTGGCTAAAATGGTAAAGAATCTGCCTGCAATGCAGGAGACCTCAGTTCAATCCCTGGGTCAGGAAGATCCTCTGGAAAGGTGAATTGCTACCCACTCCAGTATTCTTGCCTGGGAAATCTCAAGGACAGAGAGCCTGATGGGCTACAGTCCGTGGGGTCGCAAAGAGTTGGACACAACTGAGTGGCTAACACACACTAGTACTTTAGCTGTACTGTTTGCTCTATAAATCTATGACTCTGAGAATAGGGAAATGGAAGAGGGTCCTTATTAAATACACACATATCCAGACACCACTGACGTGTACATCAGGGTTCTAATTAAGGCCAGAAATATTAACTTGACATCATAACTTCTATAGGCAGTGACCCGAAAGCAACTGACTCACTAAATCAAGTCTTGACATCTACTGACAGATGATTAACAACAACAGCAATTATAAGAGTAATAACTAATATTTGTATGTATCTTAAAAGTTTACAAAATAACTTGCACTTTTATTATGAAATTTGAGCCTTCCTATAAAATAGGAAGGCAAATATTTACATTTTGAGGGTCCACTTGGAATTAAAAGTGGAGGGAGTGTATCTGTATAGAAATTTTCTTCTCAAAGACACGAATGGACTAAAAGAATTATAGGCATTCACCCAAATCTTTATTTCTAGTAAGTTATCAGTGACCATCTAAATTTTATTGAAGGAAAACAAGCTTTACCTGACATGAAAGCAGCAATGAGCATTTGGAATTATCAAAGCATTCTGGCAACTGTCTTTTCCAGAAACCTATCCTAAGAATGAGTTGTTCAGTGATAATTAGAGAGTGAAACACACTCAGCTTCACATTTCAATGCTCCTTTCCCATTAGAATGGCATTAGAGTGAAAGGGTAGCCATGTAATTGTATGAAGAATAGATCTAATTTTCTCAATGTCACTGCAATATCACCTTTTAGAGCTAACAGCTCTGAATGATTACACATATCATTTGGTAATTGTATTTTTATCCATTCCACACTGGGAGCTGATTTCTTAAAAAAGTGGACATACAATTAGATTATAAATGAACACATATCAACTGGCCCTCAAAAGATAACAATATGTCAGCGTTAACCCAGCTGCAGTTTTAACTACCGTCAGTGGCAGCATTTGCAGCTTGTATCAACACTTAGCGGTGATGAACATAGGGATTCCGAGCTTGGCCTTTAATAATAAAAGATAAAGAACGTGACTCAGAAACTCTGAACTCAGGGAGAGTGGCCTTCACAAGCTGGCTGGCTACTGAATGTAACTTTTAAACAAGCTGTGATAGAGAATAGAGATTAAATGTCCACTATTGCTGCTCGATGCTAGTCTTTGAAAGCTGTAGAGAGAATGTATATTACTAGAGAGGAGCCTATCATTTTATCTCACAGGCTGCAAAACAGATAATTCCTGAGGGGGGGAGGAAACAGAGGTCTGAAGTACCAATTAATCATAGCATATATTGCTGGATATATTTCAGGTCAGGAGTGGAAATTTATACAGCCATCTGCATTTAAATAGCAGTTTCTAAAAGTAAAATGTATAGAAGAAGGTGAGGTTGAGGCTGTAAGTTATGGCTTTAAGACCTCCTGAATACTACTGAACTCTCTAATGCACAATCATAAATTTAAGTAAATACAATTATTTGGTGTGCAGTTGAAGTCTCATTATCATACTAACCAAAGGCAAATTTGTGGACCAGTCTGATCCTTGGAGTTGATTGGGAGCAATCTCAGAACATTTAAATGAGGGTGTTTTTCACATGGGACAAACGATGAAAAATCATTTTGATTTTCCTGTGCTAACAACACGGCAGTTAACAACCACACTCCCCTCTCATTATGATGGAGTGTTCACACTACGAAATGGAAATGTCAGTAACTCCATTCCTATTACCAGAGTTGTTAATGCAAGTCAATGAAATGCATCTTTCCTGCATGAGACCTCAGCCAGAAATCAGAGCCTGTGATGTTTCTCGTAGGTGTTTGCGAAGGCCTTCTGTACTTTCTTTAAAGTTTCAAAGATCAACATGTGGATAGGCTGCAGCTGTATCTGAAGGTGCTGAATAAATGTTTTGAGTCATTGCCTTCCAGTACATCCCTACCCAGATGAACATGACCTCTTGTCCTAGATGCAGTCCTAGGGTATATAGGAAAGTGAAAGTGTTAGTCACCCAGTCATGTCTGATTCTCTGCAACTACATGACTATAGCCCACCAGGCTTCTCTGTCTATGGGATTCTCCAGGCAAGAATACTGGAGTGGGTAATCATTCCCTTCTCCAGGGGATCTTGCCAACCCAAGGATCAAACCCAGGTTTCCTGCATTGCAGGAGGAATAGTCTGAGCCATCAGGGAAACCCAGGGTGTATAGAGAGGGATCTTTTACTGCCCTGGCTGCAGGGGTGAGGTTAAGAGTACTGGAGAGAATTGCAGATTAATTCCAGAGAGATCATAAAACCTAATCATTAGCCTATAAGGTCCCAGCCAGAGCAGACATACGGAAATATGAAAATCTCATAACACACACACACACACACACACACACACACACACACACACACACACACACACACACACACACACACACACACACACACACACACACACACACACACACACACACACACACACACACACACACACACACACACACACACACACACACACACACACACACACACACACACACACACACACACACACACACACGGAAACCAAATGACTATTAGAGAATCTGAAGCAGAAATCAGTAGGGGAAGCCTGAGAAATTCCCCATCTGGAAAGAATAGTTTAAGCATTTCCTTTACTTATTACTTGCTTACATTTACTTACTTTACTGGTGGCTGAGATGGTAAAAAAATCCACCTGCAATGCAGGAGACATGAGTTTGATCCCCGGGCTAGGAAGATCCCCTGAAGAAGGGAGTAAACCCACTCCAATATTCTTGCCTGGAGAATCCCATGGACAGAGGAGTCTGGTAGGCTATAGTCCACAGAGTCTCAAAGAGCCATACACAACTGAGCTGCTAAAGCTTTACTTCTTCTCTTCCTCATTGGTCACCCTACTTCAGCACTCATCCCCTGTATTAGATAAGATCATCTTTGGTGTAACCAATATACAATGTATGTCTAAAAAAAAAAAAAAAAGGATTGTGATTAACGTTTTCATGTTTCCAAGGTGGTTCAGTGATAAAGGATCTGTCTGCCAGGCAGAAGACCTGGGCTTGATCTCTGGGTTCAGAAGATCCCCTGGAGAAGGAAATGGCAACCCAGTCCAGTATTCTTGCCTGGGAAATCCCAGTGTACAGAGGAGCCTGTTGGGCAACAGTCCATGGGGTCACAAAGAGTTGGCCACAACTTAGCAATTAAATAACAACAATAAATCCTTGGTTTAGGCAGAAAATATTTGAAAAACCTTCCTTTTAAATTAGATAATGATATAGTCATGTACAGATGTGAGAGTTGGACCATAAAGAAGTTTGAACACTGAAGTATTGATGCTTTCCAATTGTGGTGCTGGAGAAACTCTTGAGAGTCCCTTGGACAGGAGGGAGATCAAACCAATCAATCCTAAAGGAAATCAACCCTGAATATTCACTGGAAGGACTGATGCTGAAGCTCTAGTACTTTGACCACTTGATGCAAAGAGCTGACTCATTGGAAAAGACCCTGATGTTAGGAAATATTGAGAGCCAAAGAAGAAGGGGACACCAGAGGGTGAGATGGTTGGATAGAATCACCAACTCCACGGGCATGAGTTTGAGCAAACTCTGGGAGGTAGTGTAGGACATGGAAGTCTGGCATGCTGTAGGTCACAAAGGGTCAAACATAACTTAGCAATTGAATAACAACAATAATTTTCTACTACAATAGAACCCAAACTTCTTACCATGGACCATGATGAGTCATTCCTACATGTCTAATTTTTAAATTAATTTTAAAATTTTAATTGGAGGCTAATTACTTTTCAATATTGTGGTGGTTTTTGCCATACATATACATGAATCAGACCTGTCTGTACATGTGTCCCCCCATCCAAACTCCCCCTTCCCATCTCCTTCCCCATCCCATCCCTCTGGGTGTCCCGGAGCACTGGCTTTGAGTGCCCTGCTTCATGCATAGAACTTGCACTGGTCATCTGTTTTACATATGGTAATACACATGTTTCAATACTATTCTCTCAAATCATCCCACCCTCGCCTTCTCCCAGAGTCTAAAAGTCTGTTCTTTACATCTGTGTCTCTTGCTGTCTTGCATATAGGGTCATTGTTACCATCTTTCTAAATTCCATATATATGCATTAATATACTGTATTTGTGTTTCACTTTCTGACTTAATTCATTCTGTATAATAGGTTCCAGTTTCATCCACCTCATTAGAACTGACTCAAATGTGTTTTTTTTAAGTAGCTGAGTAATATTCCATTGCCTACACCTCTGATTTAATCTCAACCTGCCATTTATCTTGTTTAATCTGCCCTAGTTAAAAATAGCTTTTTTTGTTTTTGTTTTTGTTTTTTTTACAGTTTCCTGAGTGCCCAAAACTTTTTGTAAACAAGTGACTTATTTTGCCTGTACTTTTCATTTCTTTCTCTCTTCATATGACTGGGCTTCTTTCGTTTGTGTTTTCTTTTTCCTTCTCTTTCAATTCTCAGCTTTAAATGATACACCCTCAAAAAGATTCCCAGACTATATCTACAATATAAAGTATATCCACTATGTTATTCTTTTTTATAGCACCAGCTTTTACCCCTGTAGGGTGATCATCAACCCCTGTTTTTCTGGGAATCAGAGGATTTGGGGGATGCAAAGTTTTTCATACTGAAACTAAGAAGGTTTTAGGCAAACCAAGATGGTTGGTTACCCTTCTTGTAGAACTTACTTAGTTTAAACTATAGTTTCATCCCTTTACCTGTGGAGTATCTAACTCCCCAATTAAGCATTAAGGTTCAAGGAGGTGGGAACCATGCCTTTTTCATTGTCATTGTATACACTAACCTCTCACAGAACCAGATACTTAATATGCAACCAATAAATATTGAATGGATAAATAAAAAAGGCATCAAATAATGAGATACTGGGAGCTCAGAACAAGAAATTTACACAGAAGCATCAATGAGCCAGTCATTTAAACCAGAGGATGATAAACTACAGCTTGGAAGACAGATACAGCCCACCATCTGTTTTTCATACAGTCCATAAGTTTTGTTTTTACATTTTAAAATGGTTAAAAAATAAGACAGTTTTGTATATGTTATATATTGTATATGGCTTCTTTTGCAGTAAAATGACAGAACTGAGCAATGGTGGTGCTGAGCTGTTACAGAGTCCGAAAGGTCTGCAAAGCCTATTATATTTTCTATCTTGCCCTTTATAGAAAAAGCTTACTCATCTCTCATGTAGACAGTCCCAGAAACAAACTTTGTGGACTGATGACCTAGGACAAATAGGCCACCTATATCCTCTGCTCATGGAGATTCCAGAAGCAATATCCCCTACACAACTGAAGAGAAGATACTCAGCACTTTGGCAGGATGGGATCTAGAAAGTATACTTATAACTGTACACTAGGATTTATGACTTAGAGCTATATCCATTAAACATGTTAAGATGATAAAGAAACTGAAGTCTTATAGTCAATAAGCATATTTAACTAATGTTCTCTAAAGTTATGTGGAAAGTTATGTATTTTTTGTTAGACTTATTAATGTCCTATGAAAGAAAGCGTTTTCTAAAGAATACACTTTGGAAAATGCTGCTGTAGTCTAACCTCCTCATATAGGGGGAAAGACTGAGAATCAAATGTGGTAATGTGAAAAAAATCACATAATTGGTGAATAGCAGACTTGGAACCCAAGAATCCTAACACCTCTAGTATAGTTTTAAGTCTCTAAAAATAATTTTGATTTAATCATGCAAAGAGTATCAAAACCAGATAGTTGACAGATGCAATAGAGTTCTGAACTGATCTGATTGCGTTTTTGACTGCATATCAGTTAAAGCTATGGGGTTTTCCTGTGAAGCATCAAAACTCAAAAGCAGCAGGGTTTAGAGTGATTCCACATTTTAATAACATTTTTTAGCCATTTAAAATAAATTTATCAGTCAATCCAATGTAAAATAACACTCTGCTAGACAATACACTGAATTGGATTTTGATGGAATTGACCATCTGTTTAAACTATGAGACCAATTCAGGTTGTATCCAGAATATAGTCCAATAAAATTTATGAGAGCAAACACAAAACTTTTTAAAGTTGGGGAAAAATTAAATTTTCAGATCAAGCAGGAAAAGGATAGACTTAGTCAATCTCTGCCTTCAAAGCCCTCCTTTTGCAGAAATTGACAAATTGGTTACTTTCATCAGTTTCAGCCTCTGTCAATTTTGGCAGCCTGGAACAGTCACACAAACACATCAGTTTCATTCCCAAAAGCTTGTCTTTTTTGAAACTGACAGGAACCAAAATGAAGGAAAGGCAAAATGTCAGGTTCTCTGGAGGCCTTGGGAAGCAGCTGATACCGACTGACCACTCCAGCAGGGCTGGTATTCCAGGACCTTGATTCTGTTGCCTTGATGCATTGGCTCCACACCAAGTTGCTGTCCCTAGGATCCTATGGTGAAGGGTGTTCCAAAGGGGCCATACATCCTCAAACTTAGATCTTAAAGTCAACTGCGGCTCAGAATAAAATTGGCATAGTACAGAGCATGATGATTTCAGAATTAGAAATATGGGTTCTGGGGCAATGAAATCATTTAACTTATGAGGTTCTTTTACTGGGATCTGTAAATTGTAGTTAGTGATATCTGTGCTACTAAATAATAATAACACTAATCATGGTTAACATTTATTGAGCAAAGTATTTTCCATTCATTATCCTTTCAATTTTTGATCTTTTTTGATGGTTTTAGAAGAGAAAACTATGAGATAGAGAAGTAACTTTATGAATGTTACATAATTAGTAAATCCTCACTCCTAGATTAATGATCCTGTTAAGGTTAAATAACAGGATTAACTAATTGTGTTAAGGATTAAATAATATAATATTAAATCATCCTGGAAACTCTTAGGTGCTGTGCACTTCAGGTGTTATTATCATTGGTTGTCATAATTTCTTTATTCACTGTTTAACTTCATATTAAAAATGTGTAGTAATCATTGCCTTGTATAATCCTGCATAGTCAGTATGCTCGTAAACCATTTGAGGAGAGATATGAATAAAAGGATGATCAGATCCAAACTGAATGTCCTGTACTACCAAATATAGTTGCTTATTTCAAACACTTGGGATAAGAACCACAAGACATAAAAGGGTAATTTTAAATTCTCTTGGTGTGGCCTCTGACTAAGTTAAAACTCACTCTATTCTGGCTGAAATATTTCTATTTTCATTGTCTCTTTATAAAATTAATTTCATGACCAAGGATATGCATACTTGTCTATTCAGATGTCTTTGGATACCATTCAATGATATCCATCCTATTGCTGTCAATGCATACCTACACTTCTCACTCATCCTCCTCCTCTTTATTTAGTATAGTTTGTTTAGGCAACTCAATAAATTTAAAGCTTTTATGGAGGCTTCTAAAGAAGACACAGAGAAGTATAAAGGTGCTAAGGATTATTTTACATCTTCTGGATCTTCTCTTGACATCCTCCTTATTTTCTTCCTGTGTTATTTATCTCCTTCCTTCCAACTCTTTCTCTTTCTACTAATACTGAGCTCCTACCATGTGGCTAGTGTTTTGCTAAGCGCTGAGGCAAGGTGCACTCGGTTTCTTTCCTTGGGGTCACTTAGAATTTAGTGAGATTTGACAGCCATTAAATTAAAATTATTTATAAATGTCAATGTGATAAGTGTGCAGAAAAAAACAGGATGGTTTGAAACAGAATAACATGCCCCTTACCTAAACTAAGGGCTTCCCTGGTAGCTCAGGTGGTAGAGAGTCTGCCTGCAGTGCAGGAGACTGGGGTTCGATCCCTGGGTCGGGAAGATCCCCTGGAGAAGGAAATGGCAAACCACTCCAGTATCCTTGCCTGGAAAATCCCATGAACAGAGGAGCCTGGTGGGCTACAGACCATGGGGTCGCAAAGAGTCAGGCAGGACGGCGCGACTGACACTTTCACTACCTAAACTAGGGGATGAAGAAGGCTTGAATTGAATCCTTAGGTTAATGTTTCTTGACATGCACACAATTTCTAAGGTTTTAACATAAATGCAGCCCATACCCATTTCCTTCCTTTGATGACTATACATAATGAGTAAGAGAGCCAGTTTTGACTTTCCAGTGCAGTCGTGACAATGGATAGAAAAGAAAAAAAATAAGGTTTACCATTTCCTAGTCTAGTTGTGTTAACAGCCAAGGCCAGTAAACAATTGTGCAATTCCATTAGTTTATTGGCCAAAGATCTGGAAAGACCTAGTCTTACCAGTTGCACAAATTTAATTTAAACTCTGTTTCTGTTTCAGTCTGTTTTTGAGGTTTCACAGGTAAGATCTAGAACATAAACTCAGGTTCAGGAAGGGAACGGAAAGCAGCCTGACACATGACAGAGCCCCAGAGCGTCAGTGTTTACCACGCCTAACATGCCATGTCTGTCTCAGCCGACCCGCCAGTTCAGGCTGCCCCTTTATAATTTGGCACTTTTTCTCTGAATGCAGAGGTGAGTGTACTCTCAGAGCTTTCCTGAGACTCCTTTGTTTGAGAGTTACCTTGAGAATTCTCTTCATCAGTGTTCCCTTCCATCTCCCACACTGAGAGGCTGTGGCCCTTTGTCACCTGGCTGTATGCACAGCATCTGTATTCAAATAATTTATACAGAGACTGAAATTGCTAATCCCAGTTTGGGCTGGAGAAATATTTACTTGGTCACTCACACTCTGTTAAGCTGAGGCACTGAAAGAGGGCTACTCACAGCTGTCCTTCCCCATATAAGTTTTGGTGCTGTGTATTGCAAACCGTTTTATCCAAGAGCTACGGGTAGCAGTTTGCGAGGACGAATGGGGAATCAGCTAATGGACAGAAAGTACCTGCTCTGACACATTAATTCCCTTCCCTGTCAGGCTGCATCATTGTAGAGCATGCATGATGGGAAGCAAGGTCCCATCACACCACGGCACCTGCTGCTTTTCCATCTGCCGACTGCAATAGCTTCTTTGATTGCCCATTTTTCAGCCTAATGGCTTATTCCTCTTCTCTTTGTAAAGTTTTTACATTTTATTGTGATTTTAATAGTCATTTAAAAAAATTTCTCATCTCTGTTTGGCATGCCAAGGATGTTGATAAAAGAATAACATAAATAATATTGTAAACCGTACTCAAATTGAGATTGCTCCAAGAGCTGCATTTCAGTGTTTAGCCTGATAAAGTTGTCATGGCAATAATGTCCCCTGAGAATAAAAGTGCCATGTGCATGGTTGATTAAAGGAAATAGCTCAGATGGTACACAAACTAGTAAATATTGAACCTACGGACTATTATACTGGCCACAGTATTATTTTGCTTTTTTTTTTTCTGCTTTTTTTTTTTTTTCGTGGAAGTAGTCTAATGATTTACATTTCTCTCTCTTTTTCACTTGAGGATTTTTATTGTTAAAATCTCTTGGAATAGTTATTGGCAGTGCTCCCAAACTGGCCTTTGGATTCTGTCTAAAGCTGTTGATTTGGCTGGATTAGTCAAAGCAGCAGATCATTATTACATATTGAACATCTGTCAAAAATAGCACTAACAATTATCAGTTACATTCCCTATCATGAAAATTTGGACTTGAGTAGTTGAGAAGAATTTTCTATGAATCTAGCAGGACTACTTACTTTTACTCAAGGAAAGAAAAAGCTAGAATGGTCTTTAATTGATGTGAAGATAAAAGAATAAGCATACTGCATTTGGGTATTTAAAATTAGGATAGGTCAAAGCTACTATTTTCTGGGAGGTCAGAGCCAACCCATCTTCCTAAGTTTCAAGTAAATGAGAGAGAAAAATGGGTTCCTTAGTGGGAGGAATGTGAGCCCTGATGTTACCTGGAATCTAGATTTTTTTCTATCTTTATGCTATCTATATAATTCATTCATTGGTTTTATGAAACATCAGAATGCTGCAATGTATGTAAGATCTCATGGGCTGTGGGAATGAGAAGATAAACAGCATATAAACTTCTGGGAAAACAAGAGTGGGAAGGCACTTCAGAAAATACTTATTTGTGTGGTTATATATTAAAGTTCAAAAAGCTCTCATCTACTAACCACACCTCAGGGAACCATATAGCTATAAATCTGTCTAAGCCTATAAAGACCAGTAAGATGCCAGACATTGTCAGTAGCATTTGGAAGGAAGTTGGAATGTGGCACCCACACTGATAGAAAAATTAACAACAATCTTCAGCTAAAGGGCACCTTAAAGTTCTAGACTCTGAAACTGGTGAATGGAAAGGGGACATTAAAATGCAAAGGAAATGAAAGAATCTCAGTACTAGAAAGGGGAGAATTTTTCATTTTGCAAATGTTTACTCCTTAGCTGCTCAGATTTAGACATTGAGCTAGGTACTGTAATGAGAAGCAGAGAGAAATACAATTTTATAGGGAGCTTACAGTTAAACAGAGGAAGGAAACTATATCTATATCAAGAGGATACATAAAGGAGCAGGTGAGTAGGAGTGCTCTGTGTTGAACCCGGGGTGAGCTTCTTGGAGTGGAGGGGCCAGTGTTAATGAACTATCTTGCAGGTGGTGTCAATCTAAGCAAAGTCTGCCCTGTACTGGATGTGGGAAGGCAGGATCCATGATTAAGTTAAAACCATAACAATGTGGAAAGCCAGAGCTCAAGCAAGGATGTGACCAAAATTCATAATGACAAGTGGAACAGGTTGAACACAAACTCCTTTCCTGAATGGAGAAGTTCTAGAAACAGGGAAGGTCCTCTTTGAGCAATACATTAACATCCTTCCCAGAAAAAAAGAAGGGAAGAAAAAAAGGAGGGAAGGAAAAAGGAGGGAGGGGGCAGGGAGGAGAAGAGTTCTGTTTTCCACAGTGAAAAATAATCTTATGGAACTGGTTGCTCTAAGTTGGTATGGATTGATTATGTTGTATGTTCCAATACTATAAAAGTGTTTGCATAAATTCATGTGTGGCAGATCTACATTCATAGTTAAGACATTCCAAAGTACAGAGAGGCAGATGCTCTAGGGTGAGAAGTACAGGGTTGAGAGAACATTTAGGATGGAACCTGCATGCATAAAGAACTATTTTGTATGTTTTGGGGCAATCATACAACTATTTTGTATGGTTTACATTATCTCAGTTTTCTCACTTGAAAAAAAAGAAAATATAATACCTGTTTCATGCAATGGTTCGAATAAAGGAGACAATGGATGTGAAGGCTTTTAATAAAGTTCTTAGTAGCAAACACACACATTCCTTGAGACGGATGTTAGAAAGGACAGCTTTAACTTCCCATTAAATTATTCTCCTTCTCCTGACTGGTAAATTCTACTCTTAAATTTATAATCAGTGCTTTTGGTGGGTAGAGGCAAGTAAAATGGACAAAAAGGGTATTATTATATCTGATCATAGTGCAGTACTGCCCTGCCTCCTTTTGACTCTATTCTGCCTTTGTGAAAATTTATGCCTTACGCAGTGACTCAGGCATGATGCTTGGCGGAAGTCAGAGCACTCAGACCCACTACTCTACAGGCAGGAGGCAGGCATGCCTTGTGTGCTACAAGGAGACTTGGATATATTACCAAAGCCATGCAAAGTATTTTCTTTCTAGTCTTCCTCATAAAAGCAACTCGGTGTGTGTGTAACAGATTATATATTATGTCAAAAATATAAATAAAATAAAATCCTGAACTACAGACAGGGGCTAGACTTATCTCTACTGAACAAAGACAGCTGTGACCCCAGAGAGCTACTGTGTTGGAGAGATGCTGGCTTGACAGCTCCAGGCTGGTTCAGACATAGTGACATGCGTGGCAGCAAATGATTCTCAGTCCCACCTTTCTCAGGTGGCAGGACAGTGAAAGAAGGGGGCTGAGTTGCTTCTTAGTGGGTACAGGGTCATCCATGAATAGCAGACGCCTTTATGTCATTAATTATTTAAAAGAGGATAGCAAAGGGCTCCCCCTCTCCTTATGTCTACTTCAACCTCCTCTTTGACTGAAGGATGGGAAACGGGAATATATAACTTTCCCCTGGAGATCTATGCACGTGCTCAGCTGTATATGAAGGTGATGTTGAATTGATCAGGGTGCAATATTCTGACAACCACTGGGTTTTATCAAAGTAGGTTATTCTACCACCAAATGTTTTATTAAGTCATCAATTCAAACATCATATATGACTGCCTGAGGATATTTTATAACCACTTTATTTATTCTCCTTGTTTCAGATGATAGGCACTTTGAAATTTCTTAGCTGGCTATCACTCAAGTCCAAAGGAGCTGGCCATCAATAGTTTAAGGAATGACCCAGGCATGAGCAAATCCCTTCAGTCTTCTTGATTGTAATTGAACTCCAAAGTAAGCTCTTAGTTTATTTGGGGGAAGTATATTTGTTCCTCTTTAACAACCTAGATAACAATTAGTTCAGGATATTGCCCTAAATCTGTTCTTCCAAGGTCACATGAGCCAATTCCTGCTATCGATAGGACAAGAGGGACAGCTGCTGCTGCTGCTAAATTGCTTCAGTCATGTCCGACTCTGTGCGACCCCATAGATGGCAGCCCACCAGGCTCCCCCCGTCCCTGGGATTCTCCAGGCAAGAACACTGGAGTGGGTTGCCATTTCCTTCTCCAGTGCATGAAAGTGAAAAGTGAAAGTGAAGTCACTCAGTCATGCCCGACTCTTCACAACCCCATGGACTGCAGCCTACCAGGCTCCTCTGTCCATGGGATTTTCCAGGCAAGAGTACTGGAGTGGGGTGCCATTGCCTTCTCCAAAAGGGACAGCTGCTCAGGGCTAACTCTGATATAGGAAACTACTGCTTTCTGCCTTTTGCTGAGGAGGGGCAGGTAGCTCAGTGGATAGGAAATTTTACAAGAGCCTGAATAAGGGACTATTTTACCCATCCTGAAATCTAGTCTTTTTCTACCACTTTTTTTCTTTTCTGTAGTGCTGTCCTTTGGGCTGGTCTCCTGTAGTCCTCACTCCCTAGATGAGTCAAGGCTATGTCCTCTATACCTGTCTCCATTCTGTTTCCAGTAATAGAACAAATAGTATGTAAGTGACTCTTAAAAGCTAACCTTGAATTGAACTACATCTTAGAGGAAATCTCAAAATCTCAAAAATTCTCCTGATGCTTGTAGAAATGCTGTTCTAAAGCATGAAAGGCAAGAACCTGTGGAGTAGCTGGGCTGGGAATTGTGGATAGATAGATGGAATAGAATGTTCAGAGGTTGATAGTTAGGTACTTTAAAAATAGCTTGGGAGAGGATATATAGATGGCAAATAAGCTTGCAAAAAAAGATGTTTCATATCCCATGTCACAGGAAAATGCAATTTAAAGCAACAATGAGATACCAATGAACACTTATTAGAATGACCAAATCCAGAATTATAATACCACCAAATGCTAGAAAATAGTTTGGCAGCTTCTTACAAAATTAAGCATACTCTTACCATGTGATCCAGCAATCACACTCCTTGGTGTTTATCTCTAAAGGAGTTGAAAACTATGTCCACACAAAAACTTGCACACAAATGGTTATAATAGCTCTATTCATAATTGCCAAAACTTGGAAGCAACCACAATGTCCTCCAGTAGGTAAACAAATAAACTATGGTGTGTCTATATAATGAAATATTATTTAGTGCTAAAGAGAAATGAGCTTTCAAGGCATAAAAAGACCTGGAGGAAACAAATGCATATCATTAAATGGAAGAAGCCAATATGAGAAGGCTAAATACTATATAACTCCAACTACATGACATTCTGGAAAAGGCAAAACTACTGAGGCACTAAAATAATCAGTGATTGCTATGGGCCATGGGGAGGAAAGGATAAATAGGTGGATTATAGAGAATTTTTAGAGCAGTAAAACTATTCTATATGATGCTATAATGGCAGGTACATGTTATTAGACATTTATCCAAACCCACAGAATACACAAGACCAAGAATGAACTGTAATGTGAACTATGGACTTTGAATGATAATTAGGTGTCAATATAAGTCCATCCAACCATTATGCTGGATGTTATTGATGATGGAAAAAGCTATACATGTGTGGGGGTATGGAGCATATGGAAATCTCTGTACCTTCTGCTCAATTTTGCTATGAACCTAAAATTGTTGTAAAAAGTGAAATCTATTTTAAATAGTAGCCTAGAATAAACATTAATGCTTTTAATACAAAACAACAAAGGATAAAGGCCAAAAATGAAAGTTCCAGGAGGAAGAAACTAGTTGAGTTTGGGCTGGCCTAAGAAGAATTTACAGAAAAGGTAAGAGTTCAAACTGGTTCTAGAAGGATAGATATATGAAGAGCTAGTAGGAAATGTATAGCACAGGGATTGGGGTGGAGAGAGGCCATCCATGCTTTTGGAATCATTGAAAAAAATCAAAGTATTTTCAGAGTTGAGAAGAATTTGTATAAGGGAACATAATACTTTCAGGGAGGTAAATGGGAAGAACGACCTGGTCACTCTGAGTAGGATTCATTAAGAACTGAGAGGAAGGGTGGATGCAGGAGGTATTATGAAAGATGAACTGTCAGACTTCTCAAGTGGGTTGGTTGTGGGGCAAAAGTAGCATGGATTCTCAAAGGCAACATCTCATGGGAAACTAGTAGAGTCATTTACCCTTCAATGAGGAAGAGTATGCTTCATCGCTGTGGATGTTCAGAAAGGCTACTCAAGAGATGCAATTCCTAAGGTAATTTCTTAATCTTGCAAACATTTATTGATAGTTTGAAAATAAATGTTTTTTCTAAATTCTAGATTTAGTGATATCATGGTTACAGAATGCAAGTAAACAATCTCTTACTTTTTAATCATAAAATTAGTGTATCAATCGTTCAGTCGTGTCCAGTTGCTATTTTTAAAGCATTTTGCCATATTCATATTTAATCTTTTTCTCTTTATATATTTTGCTTATACTGTATAATTCTAATCAGATTGTGCATGGAATTTCCTATACAATTTTAAAAATGTACTTTCTTAATTGTATTAAATATTGAATACTTATAAAATTATATTTATGATATTTCTGAAAGTTATGAAAGGTAATCCAAAAGCTAGGTACCCATAACCCAGGCTAGGAGATAGAAAACATTGCCAGTTCTAGAAGATATTGATGTGCTCCTTTTGGACATAGCCCCAATTTTTCCCTCTAGAGAGAACCATTGGCTTAATCTTTGGGTCTAATATTCCCATGTTTTTAAAAATAGTTTTATATGAGTTACGGGATTTTATCAAAAGACAAATATCAGAATAACTGGAGTTCTAGAAGGAGCAGAGACATAGAAGAGGCAGAGTTTATTTAAAGAAATGATAGCTGAGGACATACCAAACCTGGAGAAAACTGGACGTGCAGCTCACAAAGCTGCTAGATTACCTTATTATCTCAGTGCAAAAAGACTTTCCCTAAGGGATACGATAATGAAATTGTGAGGAATAAAGGAAACAGAAAGAATCTTTGTAAGGCAGCTAGGGGAAAAGAATGCAACCTATAGAAGAACCTCCAATACTATCAGTGACTTCTCAGCAAAAAATCTACAGACCAGAAAAGAACAGAATGATACATTTAAAGGTTTGAAAGAAAAAATATACATATATCAGCCAAGAATACTTTATCCATCAAAGTTATCCTTCAGATATGAAGGAGAATTAAAGGCTTTTCCAGACAAGCAGAAACTGACTGAGTTTACTACCACTAAATCCACCTAGAAATGCTGAAAGGAGTCTTCAAATTGAAAATTCAATTATGCTAATCAGTGACATGAAAACATATAAAAGCACACAGCACACTGGTAAAGGTGAAAATAGTCAGTCAGGACTAGAAAACTATGACTCGCTTATAATAGTGTGTTAACCAGCAACTAACAATAGTATAAAGGTTAAAGAAAATGAATAGTAAAATAACTATAACTACTATAAATTGTTAAAAATATATAATATAGAAAGATAAATTGATAACATAAAAGGGAGGAGTAAAAGGATGAAACCTTTAATGGGTGATCAAATGTAATTTGCCATCAACCTAAAATGAGCTATTGTATCTATATGATATTTTATGTAAGCCCATGATAACCACAACACAGAAACTTAAATAGCTCCACAAAAGACAAAGAATGGAAATAGAGCATACCAGCATGGAAAATAACCAATTAACAAAGGTAGGCAGAAACAGAGGGGAAAAGTAACAATGGAAATACAAAACAACCAGGAAGCAATTATTAGCAAAGTAGATTCTTACATATCGATAATTACTCTAAAAGTAAATGCAGTGAATTTATGTGTCAAGAGGCTGAGTGTCTAGATGAATAAAAACAATACCCAATTTCCTACAAGAGGATCACTTCAGCTTAAAAGATGAACAGGGACACAAGTGAAAGAATAGAAAAAGATATTCCATGAAAGAGGCAACAAAAAGAAAGTGGGGGTAGCTATACTTATGAGATAAAACAAATTTTACACAGTAACAGAAACAAGACACAAGATAGGTTATTATATAATGGTAAAGCAGCCAATCCATCAAGATTTAACAATGTAAAATATATATGTACCAACACTGGAGCATCAAAGTATACACAGCAAATATTAACATCTGAAGGATGAAATAAATAAGAATACAATAAGAGTAAGGACTTTAATTTCTTCAAAAACTTAAAAACAGAATTACCATACCATCCAGCAATCCTCCTATTTCCCACTACTCACAAAATTAATTCTACCACTGAGCCACCAGGAAAGCCCCAGATCAAAGACTTAGGCATAAGACCTGATACCATAAAATTCCTAGAAAAAAAATAGGAAAGAATCCCCTTGACATTAATCTAGGCAATGATGTTTCTGGATATGACACTAAAAGCACAAATAAAAAAGAAAAAATAAAAAACAAGTGGGATGATATCAAACTTAAAACTTGTGCACTGCAGAAGAAACAACAAAATGAAAAGGTAATCTACAGAATGTCAGAAAAAAAAATTTGTAAATGATATGACTGATAAAGGTTAATATCCAAGATATAGAAAACAGCTTGTTCAACTTAATATTAAAAAAATCTTATTAAAGAATAGGCAGAAGACCTGAACAGACATTTTTTATCCAAAGAAGATATATAGATGGCTAATAGGCACATCACAAGATGCTCAGCATCATCAGTTAGTAGAGAACTGTAAATCAAAACCACAATGAGCTATCACCTCCCATCTGTCAAAATGGCTATCATCAAAAAGACCACAAATAACAAATGTTGGCAAGGATATAGAGAAAATGGAATCCTTATAAACTGTTGGTAGGAATGTAAATTGGTGCAGTCACTATGGAAAATAATATGGAGGTTCCTTAAAAAGCTGAAAATAGGGAGCATGTATCTTTTTGAATTAGAGTTTTTTCTGTTCCAGGTATATGCCCAGGAGTAGGATTGCTGAACCCACTAACTCTATTTTTTGTTTTTTTAAGGAGCCTCCATACTATTCTCCATAAACACATGCACACCAATGTTCATAGTAGTATGATTACAATAGCCAAGACATGGAAACAACCTGAATATCCATCCACAGATGAATAGATGAATGTATGTATATAGATACACACACACAGGAACACTAGTCATGAAAAGGAAGGAAACTTTGCCATTTTCAACAATGTGGATGAATCTAGAGAGTATTAATTATGGTTTGTGAAAGAAGTCAAACACTGTATGTTACTACTTATGTATGATATCTAAAGCTAATACATTTATATAAAAAATAGAAACAGACTCACAGATATAGAAACAAATTAGTGGATAAACTGGGGAGAGAGAAAGAGGGTGGGGCAAGATGGTGATATGGAGTTAAGTGATACAACTACTATGTATAAAATAGATAAGCATAAAGATAAATTGTACAGCACAAGGAAATATATCAATTATTTTGTAATAACTGTAAATCGAGTATAATCTATAATAATTTTGAATTACTATACGGTATACCTGAAACTAACTGAGAATATACATGTATTTCAATAAAAAATAAAATATATATATTTCAGATGTTGTAAAAAGAATATATGGTATGTATATGTGTGTGTAACACAATGGAATAGTATTCAGCCATGAGAAAAATGAAAATGCTCTAAATTTTGACAACGTGAACCTTGAGAACATTATGCTAAGTCAGATAAGTTGGACAGAAAATGGCAAGTACTATATGATATCCCATATATAGTATCTAAAACAGACTCAAAAACCACAGAGTGGAATGGTGATTCCTGGGGGCAGAAGCAGGAGTAAGACAAATATTGTTTAAGGACACATTCTTGCATTTAGTAGGTAAATATATCCTGGAGGTTTAATACACAGGTGATTGGATTCCCTGATATCTCAGTTGGTAAAGAATCCACCTGCAATGCAGGAGACCTGGGTTTGATCCCTGGGTTGGGAAGATCCCCTGGAGAAGAGTAAGGCTACCCACTCCAGTATTCTGGCCTGGAGAATTCCATGGACTGGATAGTCCGTGGGTACACAAAGCGTCAGACATGACTGAGCGACTTTCACTTTCTTGCTTTTTTTTTTTTAAGTGATTATAGACAACAAAGATATATTATTAAATTTGCTAAGAGACTAGTTTTGAATTGTTCCCATTACTACAAGAAAGGATAATTATGTGATATGTTAGAGGCGTTCATTAATGCTACAATGGCAATCACCTTGCAATAGTAAATGTATCAAGTCAATGTGTTGATTTCCTTAAACTTGATTTACAATTATTATCTCTATAAAAATACCCTAAAGTAGTTTTATTATGTACACACACACACATACAGTTGTCCCTTGGTATCTGCAGGGGACTGTTTCCAGGACTCCCCCAAGGATGCCAAAATGTGAGGATACTCCAGTCCCTTAGAGTGTCCCTTAAAGTCCCTTGGAGTCCCTTAAAGTGGTATATTATTTGCATATAACCTATGCACATCCTCCCATGTACCTTGAACCATCTTTAGATTATTTATATTACCTAAAACACTGTAAATGCTATGTAAATAGTTGACAGCACATGGCAAATCAAGTTTTGTTCTTTGGAAATTTCTGAAATTTTTTTTTTAATATTTCTAAGCCATGACTGGTTGAATCCATGCATGTGGAGCCCATGGATATGAAGGGTCAACTGTACATGTATGTGTGTGTATACACACACACACATATATATACATAGACACACATATAGCATATATATGTATGTATATTCCTAATTATAATAGTTAAATTTTGCATAGTGATTAGATTTTTCTTTTCTTGCCTTCTATGAGTTTGGAGGTTGTGTTTTTCCATATCTATTCTTTTAGTAATTACCACAGATATTTTAACATGGATACTTTAAAAGTCTAATGTTAACCACTATTTTTAAACTCTTCTCAAATGAAAAGACATCAGAATGCTTCAGATCAAATCCATCTTCTCTCATTTAGAGGCTATTAAGGTCTAGTATTGGGCTTTTTCTTTTTACAAAATATTTTATATAGTCAATATTTGCTTAGATTTGCCTATGTATGTATATGTCTTTGCTTACCATTCTTTTCTGCATCTATGTCTTTCCATTTGTTATTACTGCTACTTAAAACTCATTATTGAGAATCACCATTAATAAGAATCTGTTGGTGGTAAATTCCGGTATCTTTTAGCCGGATATATTTTTTCCTTCCTATTATTGAAAGGCAATTTCACCACACATTCCATGTAAGTTGATAGTTATTTTTTCTTAGCATTTTAAAATATCACTCATTGTCTTCTGCTTTTCATTATTGTAGGAAAAAAATCAATCAAGCTATTTACAGTGCCTTTGTAGAAACATTTTAACTTTCTAGCTGCTTTACAGTTCTGCCTTGTTTTACAGTTTCACTATGCATGCATATTGCCTGGAATTCTTTTGATTTCCTAAATCTGAGGATCAGTTGTTTATTTTAAACTTTTGGGTATCTCTTGAACTCTTTCTTCTAATACGTTCTCTTTATTATGTCCCTGTGAAACTCTAATTAGACATCTGTTAGAACGTCTTACTCTATCCTTCGTGTCTCTTAATCCTGCTTTGTATTCTCTTTTAAAACTGTACTTCATTATGCATAATTCATTCATATCTGTATTGCATTTCACTGATTTTTTTCCCCCTCAGTCATGTTCAATCAGTTACCCCATCCAGTGAATTTTTTATTTCAATGATTATGTTTTTATTTCTGGAAATTACTTTTAGTCTTTTCACAACTATTGTGCTCCTTTTTATAATTTTGTGTTCCTTGCTTATATTTTAAACTTCTATTTTGTTTCTTTAGATATGTTAAACCTGCCTTTCATATACTCCTTGATAATATCTGAATTCTTTGCAATACTGATTCTGTTGTTGTTTCTGGTTGCCAGTTCCTTATGATATGTTATGACCTTTGACTGTAAGTATATGTCCCTCAGAACTTTATTTTTGGGAATTATCTGAGAAGTGGTTTAAGGTTGGGTCTCTTCAGATAGGAGTTGTCTTTGCTTCTGATGTTGGCTGGGATACCAGCATCCTGCAAATAACTTCTATTTCTTAGCTTGACCATGATCCTATGTGAAGACTGACTTGTGGTTATATATTCTCAAGGGAGATTGATCTACCCTACCTTGCTGTGTTTTTTTTTTTTTTTTCCCCTTGCACAGTTAATTTGTTTCTCATGTTCTCATACACTGAGAATGCTGCCCTTTGGTTTCCCAGCTTAATGCTGGAGTCTTCCATTAGATTTTCCTCCTTAGGCATGCCTTAGGGTTTATTTCCTGTACCTCACCTAGGGTGACCCTGAGCAGCTAAATCAGAAGTTCAAAGTTACCAGGATTTGGCAAATGCCATTAGAGCAAATGCTGGGCTAAACACTGGCTTACCTAAGAATAACTGCCTCTTTCACGTGTTTGGGGTATCTCAAGATTCATTAAAACAAAAAACAATACTTAGCATTTTTATCATTTTCAGTGGGAGAGTTATGGAGAAAATTCCATTCACCATATTGCCAGAATCAGAAGCCAAATCAGATCTTTAAAAATCACTCAACATCATATCAAAAGTATTCCAAATAATATTTGTAACGATTATTGTAATAGCAAACAGAGATTCTTAGCTGTTTCATGATTTTTAATATTATTTTTAAAGATCAACACTATAAATACATTTAAAATAACATTCTCTGTATATTTGAAGTTATTTTCATAGGCTATATCCCCAGTGTAGTATTGCTGGACTAAAGGGATGAATATTTTAAGGTTGTTGCTATACTTCACAGAAGTGCTTTTCAAAAGCATTGTATCGATTTACATTTTCATTCATTAAAATGAGAGGGCTCTATATCCTCATTGTTTGGTGTTACTGTTAATATTTTATACTTGCCAATTTGATAAGGGGCTTTTCTTTAAAAGCAAAATCATGTCTTTTTGCCTTAAAATCAGTTTGTGATAAAATTTTTATAATTTTTTAAAGTTTATTTGTTCTATGTTTACATATTCATACATATAGTCCTATTTATTATTGGAAGTAGATACAGAACAGCAAACCTCTGGAGATGGGTGGTAAAAAAATAAATATTTGTCAACTCTGGAAATCTTGGTTCTTATCTCTTTCTTTAGTTTCCCCTCATCCCTTCCCTCTGACATATAGGGAAATGTTTTTTAAACATATAATAGCTTCCCGGTAAAGAATCTGCCTGCAAGGCAAGAAACCCAGGTTTGATGCCTGGGCCAGGAAGATCCCCTAAAGAAGAAAATGACAACCCACTCCAGTATCTTTGCAGGAAGAATTCCATGGACAGAGGAGCCTCGCGGGCTACAGTCCATGGGGTCGCAAAGAGTCAGACACGACTGAGTGACTAACACTTTCACTTTCGCACCCTGCCTTGAGAATGCCTTTTGCTGCAGGTGCCCAGAGGCCATCCAGTGTCCCCATGTAAGTGCCAGTAAACTCCTCCCTTTAATCCATTCTATCCTCAGAATAAACCAATTCATTTATGGTCACTAGTTTTCCAGCTTAACAACGACAACAAAAAAGCTAAAAAGATGTAAGAAACAACACACATCTTAAAAACATGAAAACTATTTCTCCTTGGGATTTTTCTTCTGTATGAAATGTCAACTAGTGAATATATAAAATATTTGTGCATGTAAGATAACGGTCAGAGAAGGAAGATAATGCAATCAATATTTTGAAAATTTTGAAAAAAGTTTGAAAAAAAATTAAAAAAAAAAACACTTTTTCCTACTTAGAATAATTTTTATGTGCAGACAGTACAAAACATCCCCCTTGAAGGCAAGTTTTCCGTGGCAGTAGACACAGGAGTGGGTTGCCTCTGTGCCATTCTATAGCCTCAGCATTTATAGCCTCAGCTTCCTGAGGACCTGCTCTCTCTCAGCATCAACATGAACCTGTCTCCCCATAGCCTCAAAGCTTTGTTTTAGTCAGGGGCCTCTTGTCCCCCATTGCCCCAGGTGACTGGTCACCTCTCAGGCAAAGCCCCTGGAGTCCTGATGGGTGCTCCTCTCTGAGAGCTCTCCAGCAAACCTTCCTGCTGACGGCTTCTCAGCTTTCTTTATTTCCCGGGAGACTGGTTTCAAATCAGTGCCTGCCTGCCTGGGCCTGCTTGCTTTGTGTCCCAAGCGGGAGAGGCAGGATCTTCAGGGACTGTAACACACAAGGCTGCAACGCATCAGAAAGGGCCACCAAGTCTCCTAGCACTGCTCTTGAAATAATTATTTTCTCTTTAAATTCATTTTACAATATCCTAAAGGTTCTTCTATTAAGATCCTATCTGACAGATTGAAAAAAAAAAAAAAAAAACAATTAGCCAGTCATCCTGTTTTTAAAGGTCAGGTTTGACCGATTTTACCCAGAAGGATATCTGTACATCTTTAGAGGGAAAACTGTTTGTAGTTTGAGTCATTTGTAAATGATCGATTTATTTTCTGACAGCCTGTTGCTCCCTCTCCACAGCCATTGGCTGCCTTTTGGTTTTTCTAACTTGTTTCGGTTCAGGAGGAAAGGGATGAGTTCAGTTCACTTCATCTGAGACTGTGTGAGTTATTTAACAACTCCAGACAACAGGGAGGGCAAACTCAGCTGCTCCCTCAGGTCCGGGTTCATCTTGCGGTGATGTGATTTGGTATGCTGGTTTTGGGTCCATGATGCTGAGACTAGACAGCTGAGGGCGGCAGCCAGGCCTAGCCACAGGTATGCTGGCTGAATTCTCAACCCCAGACGCTTTGGTCTTTCTATTCGCAACTCCTTTCCCCATAGTCACAACCAATCAAATGTCCTATTTTTTTTTTTTTTTTTTTTTTTAAGAGAGGAATAGAGGTTTGTTTCCTAAGAAACCAGAGACCATGGAAGAAGGTAACTGAGATTTCTGATATGCTTTCAATCATGCTTCCTGTGGGATACGCCATAGAACACTCCGGGTAGTCAGAAACCATCAGCAAAGGGCTTTTACCTGGCAGAGCTGAGCTGAAGTTTCAACTCTGCTACCTTTTTGCTTTGCAACTTTGGGCCCATTTCTCCATCTGTAAAATGAGGTGTGCCCACTGGGTTCCCTGTCACTTTCCCATCTAGAAAAGTACGTGTACGCTAAATCCCTTCAGTGGTGTCTGACTCATGATCCTATGGAGTGTAGCCAGGCTCCTCTGTCTATGGGATTCTTCAGGCAAAAATACTGCAGTGGGTTGCCATGCCTTTCTCTATGGCATCTTCCCGACCCAGGGATCGAACTGCATCTTTTATGTGTCCTGCGTTGGCAGGTGGGGTCTTTACCAGCAGTGCAACCTTCGAAGCCCCAGACAAGTATGGTCATCAGTAGATATGCTAGAGAATTAAGGTCTTAGGAATGTCTAATGCCAAGAACACTTTAAGATACTTTCTCTTGTAAAGGTCATTAGAATATTAATTAGCCATTTTCAAAGTGCTTCTTTTCTTAGGCATTTGGAGAAACTTTTAGTTAAAACTGGTTTTTAAACTTTTAGTTAAAATTCTTTTTTTTTTTTGGCATTAAGAAGAAAGCTTTGGGGCAGGGGGGAAACCCTTGAAGTTATAGGTTCTAAGTTGTTTTTTTTTTGACACGAAGCATTTAAGTCTTTATTAAGTTTGCTACAATATTGTTTCCATTTTATGTTTTGGTTTTTTGGCTGCTAGGCATGTGGGATTTAGCTCCCTAACCAGGGATCAAACCTGCATCCCCTGCATTGGAAGGTGAAGTCTTAACCACTAGACTGCCAGAGAAGTCCCTCTTTCTATTTTTCCAGAGCAATAAAAAGTCTGATGCAAACTGATCTAAGTTCAAACTCAAGGAAATTTAAGTGGGAAAGGTGACTTAGAAAAAGGATTTGCTTCTGAGAAGTCAAAGGCAAGTGTGTATATCTTAGGGAAATATTGACCAAAACTGCCCATCCTGGTCAGGTACGATATCTTCTTGTATGAGTTATCTTACATCAGGAGGTCCTGGTAAGTAATGAGGAATTAACAAGTTAACACCAAGCAGAAAAATTCGGGAGAGGCCAAAAGGAGCAAGAGACACCAGTACTTAACGTCATGTAAATCTCCCCAAATCCTTCTCGCTGGAATCCATCTTGGCTGAGATATGCACACATCACCAGAAAGGAGCCTAAGTCAGGATGACTGGCCAGAGACAACTGACCCCATCACCATAAAACCTGGGGCCGTGAGCCACACGGCAGAGCAGCGTTGACGGGCTCGCTTGCCCTGCTGCTCCCTGCCTGGCTGCTGCTTCCCAACAAAGCCTCTTGTTTGGCCAGTGCATCTGTCTCCTCGGATAATTCATTTCCAAGTGTTAGACAAGAGCCTACTCCTTGGACAATTCATTTCTGGGTGTTAGACAAGATCTCGTCCCACTTCCTGCAACACACACACACACACATATATTTGTTGTTGTTTAGTTGCTCAGTGGTGTCCGACTCTTTGCGACCCCATGAACTGTAGCCTGCCCCCGCCCCCCACCCCACTCCAGGCTCCTCTGTCCGTGGGATTTCCCAGGCAAGAATACTGGATTGGGTTGCCATTTCATTCTCCAGATATATACATACATATCTATATACACATGCACATACATGTGTATATATCCCTTCCATGATTCTAATTTATTTTTCTAAAACTATTTGATTTTAATTGTCCCAAAATTACAAAATCCTGTTTCTATTTCTGTCTCCCTAGAGTCTAGCCTCAACATTAGAGCTAACATCTTTCAAAAATATTGTCTGTTCATAGCCCTCTCTTGATTAAAATCCTTCAAGAATTTCTAACCCACTCCAAATAAAAATCCTGTCTTTATGTGCATGTACATACTTAGTGCTTATTTGCTCAGTCATGTCTGACTTCGTGACCCTATGGACTGTAGCCCCCCAGGCTCTTCTGTCCATGTGATTCTCTAAGCAAGAATACTGGAGTAGTTGCCATTTCCTATTCCAGGTGATTTTCCTGACCCAGGGGTCGAACCCAGGTCTCCTGAATCGTGGTTGGATTCTTTAGCCACCAGGGAGGCCCCAATGTCTCTACAATAACCTTCAAAACCCTATGTGATCTGGCCCCCTATTTAAAAATTATCTTTTACTGTTCCCTATGCTTAGATCAATTCCTAGTCTCCCAGCCCCCAGGGACCTGCATAACTCTTTCCTTCTCCTCCTTCCTGTTACCTTTATAGTAAAGCTATCTCTTACCATGTGCTTCCCATTTCAGATACAATTTAGGGAATAAACAACCTCTCTTATCACACCAGCTGAAGTGAAGCCCATCCCCCTCCAAGTAGCAGTTCTCCTTCCAGGCTTCATATATTCATGTAACTTTTATCACCTTCTAATACAATACATAATAATGTATCTGTTTTTTATTTGGCCTATGCCTAGAAGCTCCCTGAAGGCAGAAATTTGGTTAATTTTGTTAAGAAATGACTCCACCGCTCCTAGAACCACACTCCAGCATAGTAGGCACTCAATATTTGCTGAATTATTAGGGGAGAAAATTTTAAAGAATCTGATGGACTTTAGCAGGTGAATTTTTTCCAACATTGTCAGATAAAATAATTTTTTTTGTAAAACAAGGTAAAACTTCGAAGGAAATTTTACTTAAACTTGAAGGAGAGAGAAAAGATGTGGATTAACAGAGAAAATACAAGTAATGTACAAACAGTTGGTTAGTACAAAGAAGGTCTTTGAAATGACCGACGCCTAAGACCAGGTACACTTTTCAATTCAATTTTTACCATATTTGGAAATATGGGGCCTAGAAAGTCCCGCTTCTCAGATTGTAAGAGACGCTCACTTTAGCTTTTGCCCTATCTTTTACGGTGAAGAGTTGGGGCAGAAATTGCCAATGGAAATGCTGCTTCCCTTAAAAATACCAAAAAGCCTTCCTCACCCTGTGAGTAGAATACAATTTCCAACAA
This sequence comes from Cervus elaphus, assembly GCF_910594005.1. NCBI lineage: Eukaryota > Metazoa > Chordata > Mammalia > Artiodactyla > Cervidae > Cervus > Cervus elaphus. Next base: position 37,571,887 of record NC_057826.1, read on the forward strand.
CCTGAGTTTACAGTTAGTATCACATAGAAACTAATGTCCCGTATAATCATATAGAAGATTAGGAGTACACAACTCTAAATTTTGCCAAGCCCGCATTTCTGGTTCGAAGGCCACTCAGTCTGCATGTTTTCTCTTTCTCTCTCCCAACCGCCATGTAAATGACCCACATTTCCTACCTCACAGTGTCCCAGTTCCTGCGAGAGACATGAGTGCTCAACTTGCTGAGGCAGCTTCCAAATCTATGTCCCCGTGTTCCAGGAAATGCTTTAAAAGATACTGCTGCCCCTGACCCTGGGAGAAGGTGCTTCCTCTCCTAAAGAGTGATCTCAGCTCACAAAATAATTAGCTCCTTAGTGCTAATCCAGGTGCGTTTGCAAAAGTGCTTTCAGGTTAGGAGAAATAAGGACTTGATTAGGTCTTCATCACTGAGATGTAACACCAGGGAGCTCTTACCTGCTAGTTGCATCTGCAATAAGGAGACCCAAGGCTCCTCAGGTTTGCTTACTAACCTGCTCTTCTTCCCTGCTTTTTAAAAACATGAAAAACCTGTGGCACTTGCCGAAAACTCTGGAGTCATGGCTTGATTTCCTCCAGAATGTTGTTTACATGACTTTGGGCTTTTGGCATTTCTCCCTTTGTTACTTAGCAGTTCTATGGGGTGCAATCTAACAGGTCTCAGAATCCCTCTGTATACTTTGTGACCAAGACAATTTACTTTGTAATCTAGGCTGCATCTTTCCAGCTCTTCAAATCAGAGACTTGGGTATGATTCCCAGACCCTAAGATATTAAACGAGGAACTGAAAAGGCAGAAATGAAGACAAGAAAGGACAAATTTATGTCAATGAAATCCCGTGACAACTAACTTGCATTTAATTTTTTTTCCTTGATGAAAGGATTTTTTTAAACTGTTCTGAAAATGCTAATGAGACACGTTTCAAGAAATTGACAGTAATGGAAAACTTGAATGTTACAATGATATCTTAAAGAAATTATTTCACTCATCTTAATCTTGCTGGAGAGGAGAAAAAAAAATGTGAGCAGAGAAATGAGACAGCTGGCAATTGAAGCCTTGGGATTCCTAAACCTTCTCTTTTGTGCTCCCAAATGAACAAGGTTTAAGCTGCCTTCAAGAGAAAGTCAATCTAAAGTCTACCGGTGACTTTTCAAAATGAAACCTTAGGGGGCTTTTAAAACTACAAGCTTCAGCTCACCAAGGTCACTTTCTAAAGTGAAAATTCTTTTTAGGGTAATGATTGTGGGGGTAAGAAGAGGAAGGAGATGGGATGGCATGGTTAGGTTTGAGTTACAAGCCACATCATAGAATCTTCAGCTGTAGAAACACTGTATCATCTTTCTCAGCAGATCATAGGGAGAGGTACTGCCTAGCTGGATGCTAGGCCCCCTGTGGATTTCTTTTGCATATCATGTGCTAAAAACACACACACCTGTTCATTGGTAGTTAATTGGCTGATCTCTATTGGAAGTTAGAACTCTGGCCTCTGGGGAGATTGCATTGCTTGGTGATACTGGCAGCCAGAGGAAAGCTCAGCTGTCACCAGGATTCCTAAGAAAATAGCCTAGATTTATGCTGAAGTCCTTTACGCTCTCTGCTGATGGTTTTTTGTGTTTTTTTATTTTCCTTTTAAGTCTTTACACACACTCTTTGCTTCCAGGCTGTCTTGCTGTTGTTGTCTATTGTTTCACAAATGTGCATTTTGAGTCCCTGGTTACAACTGTGAGATTCTTAGGGAAAACAAACAACTTTTAGACCCATTCTCTGCTCTGCCCTGGAATTGGGAGGGGAGTGTGAGGGAGAAGCAGTGGCCCAGGGCTGGACTGAAGCCTGAGTGGGCAGCATCAGCTGGCCCTCTGGAACCCGGACAGTGAGTGGAGCTCAGAAACTGGGAAGCATTTCTGAGGGCTGGGTTGGCAGGGAAGATGGGGAGGAGCTAGGAAGCCCAAGCAAGTCTAAGTTCCTAAGCAAATTTAAACTTACAGTAAGAACAAGGGAACGGCACAGAGGGCCATATGGAACTCTTCCAGATGTTTGCCACATCTGCCTTTATCTCAGCCTTCTCCCAGGAGGAGGTCTACCTATTATTAAAGACAGAGAGAGAGAGGCTGCAAGAGGCTCCTCTCCTGTGTTTCTGTTGATACCAGTATCCCAGATAGTCCCGAGATGCGGGCACCATTACTTCCTTACAGTCATCTTGGTCACATCCCTTAACTTCTGCCTATTTCTACAAATAGGAGTGGAAAACCTGGTTAAAATCCAACATTTAAAAAACTAAGATCATGGCATCTAGTCCCATTACTTCATGGCGAACAGAAGGAAAAAAATTGGAAGCAGTGACATTTTCTTTTCTTGGGCTTCAGAACCACTGTGGACAGTGACTGCAGCCATGAAATTAAAAGATGCTTGCTCCTTGGAAGGAAAGCTATGACAAACCTAGACAGTGCATTAAAAAGCAGAGAGACGAATTTGCCAACAAAGCTATGTTTTTTCAAGTAGTCATGTGCAGATGTGAGAGTTAGGCTATAAAGAAGTGTGAGCACCGAAGAACTGATGCTTTCAAATTGTGGTGCTGGAGAATACTCTTTGATAGTCCCTTGCAGTGCAAGAATCAAACCAGTCAATCCTAAAGGAAATCAACCCTAATTATTCACTGGAAGGACTGATGCTGAAGCTCCAGTACTTTGGCCACCTGATGTGAAGAGCTGACTCATTGGAAAAAACCCTGATGATGGGAAAGATTTAAGGCAAAAGGAGAAGGGAACAGCAGAGGATGAGCATCACCAACTCAATGAACATGAATATGAGCAAACTCTAGAAGTTAGTGGAGGACAGAGGATCCTTGTGTGCTATACAGTACCTGAGGTTGCAAAGAATTGGAAGTGACTTAGCAACTGAACAACAACATTTCTATAAATAAAACAATGAAACAGGAATCAAAATATGGATTCAACAATGTCATTAAATTTCAGTTAATGCTGTAGACATACAAAAAAGATTTGTTTCTTTTCCATTTCACATGCTCAGAATAAATAATTAATACATATTTAGAAACTATAAGTTAATCTTGAGACTAGAGTCTAGTAGCTGTGGAACCAGTATATCTGGGTTCAAACTCTTAAAAACTGATGATTTGACTTTGGACAAGATATTTAGATTCTGTGATTCAGATTTCTCAGGATGAGACACTAATAGTGACCACTTGCTAAGGTTATGGTGAGGATGAAATAATATAATGTATGCAAACATTAAAAAGTGGTGATGGTGACAATGAAGGTAGCTTTTCCAACCCTCAGGTTTGCTGAGTACAGCAACACCTCTCCTTCACCTTCCTCACGTACTTGTATTGCTCAACACCAGATATGACACATCCCTTCCTCCAAACAATTAAAAGTACTCTATTTTTCATGGAAAAAGAGTGAGAACAGGAAAGAACATTTAAAATAAATGTCATTTGATATTATAAATGACATAGTCTTAACATTATCTGGGGAGATGTTGTCAAGGTAAAAAGCCGACACTCTGTGGAGTGTGGGACTTCTTCCATTATAGCTTCATGGGGAATAGAGAGAGGAGTGTTGAGGTGTGTGTTGCTGAAACCCTCCCTTTCTGCATCCATAAGAATGAGCCACACGCAACCCAAAATCTTCTAGAAGGAACTTTAAGATCTCAGAATCCCTACTCTGGCTGGGACTCCCCTCTGACACCTTCCAGCAATCTTATGCCTCCGCCAGGGCCCTGACCTCAGGCATGCAGTCATAGTTTTGCAGCTCTGCCTTCTAAAGCATCCTCTTTGTGGAGGGAACATTCCGGGAAGAAGTGCTCACCGGCTGAAAATTGCTGTCTGTGATGGCCGTTTTGAGCAGTGCTTTGCATTTACTCCATGTGTAGCTGTTTCAGCAGCAGTTTCCCTGTGGGTTATGGACACAGTTTAAATTTCCTTTCTAAGAGCTCTGAGCTGCCAGCTCTGGAGGAGGCTCTTTGATTTTTAAAGTTGGATGACATTCACCAAACCAAACTCACTTTCAAGAACGGAGCAGTAGTACAATCTGAACGTTCATGCTGCTCTCAGCAAGGAGTCACCTGTCCAGGGTGACGGAGGGGAAGCCTCATGGGCTGGCAGGAGAGAGTTGGGCCTGCTGATCTCCTCCTTAACATTTTCAAACACAGTTGTCACAGGTCATATAGAATTAGGATGAAAAGGAGGGTGGGTAAAAGGGAGCAATGGGAAATTCCATTTTGGGTTTCTGTATATGCAACTCTTGAAATATAGCTACTGTGTTAGAAAAAAAAATGTATAAATGAGTCATACATTCTAAAGAATGCTAAATGTGAACTATTGTTTTCCTCCAGAATGGAAGTTTGAAATTTGTCACCTACAGACCTTTCAGGAAAATATGAAATTTGAGTGTCTATGTTTCCTTAGGGAAGAAGGTATAGTTTAAAACATAGACTTTAGACCCGGACTGCCTGGGTTGAACTCCCAGTTCTTCTTCTTACTGGACAAATTACTCAACTTCTTGGAGTCTCATTTTTCCCATCTGTAAAGGGGATAATAGCAGTACATACCTCACGGAGTTGTGAGGATTAATAATGTAACATATGAAACCTTCATAACAACACCCTTCATAGAGGTAACACCAAAAGCAATATTTATTATTATTGTTGTTTTCCTTATCATTCTCACTTATGAAAGTGAAAGTCGTTCAGTTGTGTCCAACTCTTTGTGACCCCATAGACTATACAGTCCATGAATTCTCCAGGCAAGAATACTGGAGTGGAGATTCTTCAGGGGAATCTCCTTTCCCTTTTCCAAGGGATCTTCCCAACCCAGGGATCGAACCCAGGTCTCCTGCATTGCAGGCAGATTATCTACCAGCTGAGCCACAAGGGAAGCCCAAGAATACTGGATTGGGTACTCTATCCCTTCTCCAGAGTATCTTCCTGACCCAGGAATCCTGCATTGCAGGCAGATACTTTACCAACTGAGCTATGAGGGAAGCCCATTTTCACTTATCAGTTCAGTTCAGTCACTCAGTCGTGTCTGACTCTTTGCGACCCCATGAATCGCAGCACGCCAGGCCTCCCTGTCCATCACCAACTCCCAGAGTTCACTCAAACCCATGTCCATCGAGTCGGTGATACCATCCAACCATCTCATCCTCTGTCATCCCCTTCTCCTCCTGCCCCCAGTCCCTCCTAGCATCAGGGTCTTTTCCAATGAGTCAACTCTTCACATCAGGTGGCCAAAGTATTGGAGTTTCAGCTTCAGCATCAGTCCTTCCAATGAACACCCAATGAACATCTCCTTTAGGATGGACTAGTTGGATCTCCTTGCAGTCCAAGGGACTCTCAAGAGGCTTCTCTAACACTACAATTCAAAAGCATCAATTCTTTGGCACTCAGCTTTCTTCACAGTCCAAATCTCACATCCATACATGACCACTGGAAAAACCATAGCCTTGACTAGACGAACCTTTGTTGGTAAAGTAATATCTCTGCTTTTTAATATGCTATCTAGGTGGGTCATAACTTTCCTTCCAAGGAGTAAGCATCTTTTAATTTCATGGCTGCAATCACCATCTGCAGTGATTTTGGAGCCCCAAAAAATAAAGTCTGACACTGTTTCCACTGTTTCCCCATCTATTTCCCATGAAGTGATGGGACCAGATGCCATGATCTTAGTTTTCTGAATGTTAAGCTTTAAGCCAACTTTTTCACTCTCCTCTTTCACTTTCATCAAGAGGCTTTTTAGTTCTTCTTCACTTTCTGCCATAAGGGTGGTGTCATATGCATATCTGAGGTTATTGATATTTCTCCTGGCAATCTTGATTCCAGCTTGTGCTTCCTCCAGCCCAGCGTTTCTCATTATGTACTCTGCATATAAGTTAAATCAGGGTGACAATATACAGCCCTAACGTACTCCTTTTCACTTATAACTGGAGCCAAATGAAGATCAGATTCATTGCTCTAGAGTTTGATGAAACAAAATGTCAATAATGAATTTAGGTAACATTCCAATTAGTAGTTTAACACATTTGTGCCAGTAGTGATGAGGCAAAAACTGTCATACCCCTCTCTTACACAGTGATTTACATTTTACAAAAGTTTTCTGTATATATGTCCCTCAGACTGATCCCCACAGTCACCATGAGGTAGAAAGCATCACCCCATTTTACAGATGAGATTATCTGACTCAGGGAGAGTATGTGATTTGCCCAAGGTTGTGCAGCGAGTTAACTGCAAAATCCAGGTCTGTTCCATCTCCTACGCTTATGTGCTTCCCTTTACATTATGCTGCCTGCCATATGCAAGAAATAGACACTTTTATAATTAGACTATTGGTTGCATATTGTATATAGTGTAACAATTCATCAAGGAAAAGCTGAAGGATATAAAGAAAACAACAGCACAGGTCCCTGAAGCAATATCAGTGGACCTGTATGTGACTACCAGTCAATAACTGCTCAGCTTTGCTCTCCAATCGCTCATTAGCTATAGATTCCACAGAATGCTCCATGCTGAGCCAACTGAACATGAATTGCTGTCTGGAGAGCTTTTGGAAATATATGCTCAGAGAAAGCATTTGAAAAATTCATCAAAAATGGGAGACGAGATGACAAACTGCAAATTCAAAGGGCTTATTTATGTCCTTATAACCTAAGTACATGGCAATATATTGGGCCTTGAACAGATTGCCTTGGCCCAGCCCCCAACTTGACTTTCAGGGTCATTCTGGAACTCTGCCACTGCCTGAAGGATTTATTCACTGCTCCCTCAAACCCCACCAATTATCCTCTTTGCCATTTTGCCTGTGTTTAGTTCATCAGGATATATTCTCCAGGCCATTGACTAAATGCTACTTATCTTTCAGACCCATCTCAAATTTTACCTCCCCAGGTAGAGTCCACATTTATACACTTGCTTTCAAACTCCTGGAGACATGATTTTCTAAATTATTTAATTTGCCTTTAGCTTTTACTGCTGCACATTTTCTTTTCATATACATGAACCCTATCTTTCCCACAGAGCCATTTTTTCTTGAGGGCCAGAAACACATTCTTTTATTTCTTCATATGCCTCAAAGAACCTCAAATCATGCCTTGTAACTACTATAAGCACAGCAGATGCTCAGTTATCAATTGATTACAGTAAAAGATTGACTTATACATACATATCAGCTATGTCACTGATTAAACTTTGAAAAAAATAAGGTGATGCATAAACCAGAAAAAAAATTATTTTTTTTAAATTTGAAAGTTCCTATAATGGATAGTATTTTTCCTCCCAAATTTCACTGTTTCTCCTGTCACCCAAGATATGAATCTTGGCTCTTTTTTGAAGACCTATATTTGTCCCATCAGATCATGTAGTTGGTAGAAGGAGGCAGCCCATAGAGACCCCTGGGTCCTCATAAAGAGGAACTGACAGAGGACGAGCTAGGAGTGGAAGAGGGGCGAGCTGAGTTCTCAGTAATGAAGGAAAAGTGGGCCTGAGCAACGACTATCCTTTGTGCTGGGTGGGCGGAGGCTTTGCATAGCTGGGGTATTGGACTTCCGATGTGAAGCCTCTGACAACACAAAACACGCCCGCAGAACTGTATCAGGGATTTCAGGTTATCTGAAATTGGTTTATCCTTCTTTTTTTCCATTAGATGGTATCACTTCACAGATAGGTATTCTATTTCCTAAGCCTCAGTTTCTGCTTAGCTGGACCATTGTACGTGTGTGAGCACACGCGTGTGCACATGTACGTTGTTCTTGTTGGTAAGTTGCTAAGTTGTGTCCAACTCTTTTGCAACCCATGTATTTTAGCCTGCCAGGCTCCTTTGTCCATAGGGTTTCTTAAGTAAGAATACTGAAGAGGGTTGTCATTAGCTTATCCAGGGGATCTTCTTGACCCAGGGATCAAAACTGTGTCTCCTGCATTGGCAGGCAGATTCTTTATCACTGGTCTATCCCAGAGAAGCCGGCGCAAGTATGTACAATGCCATAATTTTAATTGGCATATATATATATATACCCCTCAAAAGTTCACTGCTGAAAGCCATTTCTGTCAATGAGATGTATGTGTAGGTGGCTGTGCAGTGGCGGTGGTGATACCACAAACTGGTATTTAAAATACAAAACCTCTGGCAACAAGAAGAAAATATTACTTCAGAGTTGTTTGCTTACAGCAAAGTTGAAAAGCCGAAAAAATTAGCAGCAGGACTAGCACCCCTTAGCAGTTCACTTGTTACATTACATGACTGTTTACACACTGTGGGTCGCAAGCCATTAGTGACTCATAAAATCAATTAGAGGGCTACCTCTAGACCTAAAGAAATAAATATAATAGCATATTCATTTAAAATGTATTAAAATGAAACAGAACAGAAAATGTCAAAATATGTTACACACTGTAAGAGTATGGTTTAGTGAACTTTTGGTTATATAAAAGTATGTTCTGATTCATGATTTTAAAAAATGTGTTACTTATTGTGGGTCATGGTCAAAAAAGCTTAAAACTCACTGCCCTTTAGGGCAGTGTTATGAAGCTTTCCTTGATTTAATTGGCCAATCTAGAAATGAAGGATATGTTTTAAAGGGTTGTGAATGCTACTTCTATCTTGTAGGAAAGGATTTTAAAAGAAATAATAACTACTAAACAAACGAGAAAGAGCTTCCCTTTCAGAAGAAAGAAGTGTGAGCCAAGGCAATGTCCTGAGTAGCATTTGGGGAAGAGAGTCAAATAATAAGTAATTTTCCTATGAGGTCTAGCCATTACACATTTGCTTATCATAGCAAACTATTGAAAACAGCTCTAATAGCCCACTAAGAGAGGCTTGATTAACAAATTAGAGTACATATTTATAATCAGACATATCTAACTATTATACTTGAAGCTAAGGATCTACGTTTACTTGCTTGGAAAGAAGAGCGTGACATGTTGTTGAGTTAAAAAAATCAGGTTACAAATATAGTACAGTAGAGGACAAGCTAGTCACATATAATTATGTGATTGTGTATGTTTATTTGTGAAAAATACATAATTGGTAAGTCAAAATATTAACATTGTTTATCCTTTAAGGTGGAGTTTCAATGTGTTTTTTGGTTCTTTTGTTTCTGTTTAAATTTAATAAGCATCAATTTTATAACTATGCATACATATATGTATACATTATGCAAAATAAGAATGTTATAATGAAGTATATGTAATGTGCAGTAGGAGCAAACAGAGGTGACACTGCTGGAAGAGGACCAGGGAAGAGGCATCTCGTGAACTGTGTCTTAAAGGAGGAGGTATGTTCCTTAGGGCTAATGAAGAAGTGTGACCCAGGTGGGAGCAACTGCAGAAAAAAACAAGCGGAGGCCTGAGAGGGCATGGGGTTGTCAGTGTGTGTCATTGTCTGGGATCCAGAGATTGATATTCAAGGATAGACAGAAGGCAGAGTCTGTACGCTAAGAGAAGGCACTTGGATTAATCTGAGGTTGGTGGAAAACTTCAGAAAGGTGGGAAGCAGAGTAGTGCCAAGCCAATGGTGTTGATGTCCCGCCCTTTCCCCACCACCATCGCTGTCTTCCACCTACCCAGAGGCTTCTTATGAAAGCATCTGCAACTCTCAGGCCTAGAGCCTTGGCTGGCTACAGGAGTGTGACTGGCCCAAGGAATTATCTCCAGGGAGCAGCCCTCAGCCGAAGATGAAGACGCAAATTGGTGGTTAAATGCTCCAGCTTTCTTGTGCCTTGGGTAAAATGACTCAGATGTTTTCCATATGGTCTCCCAGATACTCCAGCGCAATGGTGCCCTGGTGACATGGCAGCAATTGCGACTTAAGACACCCCTTTTGGCTCTCTTGATTTCTTTAGCTCACAATCATAGTCTCATCCTGAAACTTTCTGGACTCACCTCTCTAATGAAATATTCCTATTCAAATCTATCACTCAGAGTTGGCTTCTGGAGGACCACGATTTAAAGTACCAGCTTGTGTTGTATTAATCTCTTTCTATACGAACATTGAAACAGCTAGTGGTTGTCTCTGTGTGGTGAAATTTTAAGTGGCTTTTTCTCTGTCAATTTAAATCTTTGTTTTTTTAAAATGTCAACAATTTACTTTTACTACTCTTGTAACAGAGTGGAACCAAGAATTGTTTTTTAAAAGGAAACATTTATTTGATAATATGGAATTCATTGAGGTGGCTACTGAAATAATTCAGGTGAGGGACAGTGAACTTAAAAACTTGCACAATGGAAGTAGGAATAGAGATGAAAAGTTATATTTGAGCCTTATAGAGAAGAAAAGAGCCAAAAGGGGTCAAGAAGCCACATACTTTGAGGAACCTTTATCAAATACTCGTAACACAAAGGAAGAAACATGTTAATGGAGAATGATAATTTCGGTTTGGACACAATGAGTTAGAAATCTTTTAAATGATTCAGGTGGAGACATCTCCTAGAAATTAGAAATATGAGTCTGGATAGAAAGTTGAATGAGAGACATAGAATTGGGGGTTGTAGGTGTGTGTGGAATAGAACATTCACTGATGTATTGAAGATTATTTTGAGATGTTCATGGAGTGAAAAAGATGCAAGATGAGCATGTCACCCTGGGGACATGTGTTTATGTTCTGGCGAAAAAATGACGAACCATAACAAGATGGAGAAGAAGTGGTCAGAGCTATAGGAAAAAGAGCGAAGAGACAGAAGCAGCATGAAACTTGCAGGAGACATGGGGATATTCTTCTCTGTCACATGGTTTAGCAAGGGTGAGTGCAGAGGGACTGAACTGCCCTAAGTCACCCACTCTTGTCTTCTCCTTCCCCATCAGCACTTGCTTCATCTGTTTATGCACAGGCTTGGTCCCTCTTGGTTCACATTACTTGGGGAATTCCAAGAGCAAAACAAGGCATTTTAATATAATTATTTCCAGGCCACCATTTAAAAAAGATATTTTTTCCCTTATTACTGAAAAATAATCACAACAAACATCCTTGAACTTCACATCATCTTTAGATAGTGTTAAAGTAATTGAACAAGAAGGTCAGTGTGCTGTGGTGTTTCCAATGTCTTAAGAGCCTGCCTAAGCAAACCTAAGGCAGAATCAGTGTGCTGAAGACGACAAGCACAAAGGGTCAACCAGGCTTTCCCAGCTGAGAAAACTGCCTAAGCTATAGTCAGTCAAATTAGTTCCTTGCTTTGCTTCCACATCTTTTCTATAAAAACCTATCCCCAATTTCTTTCAATGGAGCACTCTTCATAACCATTTTTGGCTTGGCGTTGCACCATTTGATTTGGTATATACTCAAATGAAGGGTTTCCCTGGTGGCTCAGTGGTGAAGAATCCACCTGCAATGCAGGAGATGCAGGAGACTCAGGTTCCCTAGGTCAGGAAGATCCCCTGGAGGAGGGCATGGCAACCCACTCCAGTATTTTTGCCTGGAGAATCCTATGGACAGAGGAGCCGGGCTACAGTCCACAGGGTTGAAGAGAGTCCTGACCCGACCTAAGCGACTTACCACTGGAGCCCTGAAGCAACTTTGCACGCACGCATGTACTCACATACTCAAATGAACTCCTGAAAATTTTAACGTGCCTCAGTTTATGTTTTAATAATACGATGAGAAATGAATGATAACATCCACTTAAAAGCAAATGAATATTTAATCATTTGTGTTTTTAAAAATCTTGTTTCACGACCCTATGTCAAGATATGCTGTTCTTAGTTGCTCAGTCATGTCTGACTCTTTGTGGCCCCATGGACTGTAGCCCGCCAGGCTCCTCTGTCTGTGGGATTCTCCAGGCAAGAATACTGGAGTGGATTGCCATGCCCTCCTGCAGGGGATCTTTCTGACTCAGGGATCAAACCCAGGTCTCCTGCATTGTGGACAAATTCTTTACTGACTGAGCAACTAGGGAAGCCCCAATGGGTGAATTCAAATGTACTCATCAACATGAAATGTATCTTTCCAAACTTCTGGGTGGGACTCTTGTCTCATCCCTCAGAGAGTCTCCTGGCTCTACAAATGGTCCTCAGTCTCTAACCCACCAGTATAAGTCCCCCCACTGCGAATTCCCAAACCCTGTGCCCTTCTTATAGGTAATTCCAACTATGGGACTTAGTTACAGATCATATCAGGAATAAAGGGAACCTCTGGGCCCCCTGGATAGAACGCCAGAGACAGAAAGATCTGGTTCATAGCTTTCCCCTAATATAATGTAAAAATCCCTCTTAATATTTTAGGCTTTCCTGTGTGCATGTGCTAAGTCGCTCATTCATCTCTGACTCTTTTGCAACCCCATGGACTGTAGCCCACCAGACTTTGTCCATGGGATTTCCTAGGAGAGAATACTGGAGTGTGTTGCCATCTCCTCCTCCAGGGGACCTTCCCGACCCAAGGATTGAACCTGTGTCTCCTGCATTTCCAGTACTGCAGGCAGATTCTTTACCTCTGAACCATCAAGGAAGCCCTATTCCTGGAGGCATATTTTTAGTCCAACACAGTTTAAAAACTACAAAACCAGAGGAACCAGTTTTGAATTAATATAACCTGAGTGATCTTTTTTTTTAAAAAAAAAAAATGATTTTATCTGGAACATTCAGAAAAATAAATCATTTTTAAAATTGCAGGGGATTGGGGTTTTCTAAATTTGAAGTTGCTCCTAATAATTTAACTTAGCTGGAGGGAAAATGAAGTCTTTCTGTCAACTACAGGTTGTTCAGTCAGAGGAGATGAAAAAAAAAAAAAGGATGCACACAGAAAGAACAAGGTCTGATGTTCATGAGAAGTGATGGTTTTTTCCAAAATGAACTTCCAACTGAAATGTGCGAAGTCAACTAGAGGCAATGATTTTAAGAGTTTTTGAAGAAGGCATCAGAGAAGGGTGATAGAGTTGCAAATTTCAAGCTGTCTATACCGCTACAGCCCAGCAGAGATCTGGAGTGAAGAGAAACTATTTCCTCAGGACTTCAGTGACTGTCCATCTGGAAGTTTAAAAAAAAAAAAGAATTAAAAGTAAGCAGGAAAAATAGAGACAGCCCAATCTGGAGGATGGTTTGAGTTATGGCCAGAGAAAGTTCAGCTAACTCCATCTTCCTTGTTCACATGTACAAAAGCTTCTCGCTTGCGCCTTACACCCACTTTTACTTTCTTCCTCAGATAAGTCAAGTCTTCAGACAGGGCCACCTACCATTTCTTGGTTCATGAAGCTAGATATTTTCTAAGGAATTCCCTTTCAGAGAAGACAGTGCATAAAATTGATTTAAAAAAAAAAGTGCCACTCTCCTCGATCTACCTTTATATGTTAGAAATAAACATACTGTTCCTTTTCTTTTTGAGGATTTTATTATGAAGCACTGCAGAAAAACAGTCTAGGGAGTAACAAAAATAACCAAAGTTAATCTTCAGGAAATCCTCAAATGGTTGCAGTCTCTGTTCCTATTCTGAAGTAAAAAGCAGGGGGAGCTAGCCAGCTTTGGGCCATCTGATAATGCGCTAAATTTTGCTCTAAGAATTAGTCCCATTAAACCCTACCTGCTAGACAGATGGTTCCCATCCACGACTCTGCACTGTTGCCACTGCTGATTAACTCTCATGTCCACCAGTAAGGTGGCCTTACCTGTTGTTTATTAGCTGTTTGGGACCTTAGGCGTGTTCTGGGGTAGAATCAAAGATTACAGCACTGTCTGGAATGTGAAGACAGCCCAAAGGAAGAGGTAGGAAACCAATCTGTTCAGTTGTAGAAGGAGAAAGCCTATGGAATTGTGTGTGTGTGTGTGTGTGTGTGTATTGGAAAACGGGAGAAAAGAAAGGAAACTGCAGTTTCCTCCTTTTCTTTTCCCTGGACTTTTTTTTTTTAATCCAAAGTCACCCTTGGGGCCACCTGCATGTGTCTATGAATATGTCATCCTACATTCCCAGAACTCCGACCTGTGCTTCTCTCTTTGGATTCTTAAAAATGTCAGAACCCTACATCCCAGTGTTATTTACATACTAAATGATTTGCTGGTGCTGTGACATTTGATCTTCCCTGCTGAGAGAAAACCTGTGTAAATTCACAAGTGGTTAAGTCATTACTATAGCTCGCACGTATTGAGCACTGACTGTATACCAGGCTTTCTGCTAAGCATTTTATCTATATTAATCCGTTGAGGTAGGTTTTGTTGTTATCTTCATTTTATCACAGTGAGGTGCCTGAGGAAGCTAATAACTGGGCAAAATAAGAGCAGGGTCCAGGAAGCCTGAGCCCACAGTTGTGTGCTCAATACTGCATCCTTACTCTCCCCTATGGCCTCCCACGGCCTCCTCTCCTGAGCTTCAGCTTGCCCCAGGTGTCCAGAAGCCTCTCCCCATGCCCCTTGGGACCTTCTGGCCCCAGTTCTGGCTCTGCTGGCTGCATTCTCTTTGTTTTTCCTGTAACGTACTCAATACATGGCTATTTTTCTTGGCTTTGGTTTCTACTGTTAAGTCAGTATCTCAGTCAAGTACAGCACACTGCAATGTTTTAAAAAGTCCCTACATAGCCATCATGTCAATTTCTCTATCTGTAAAACTGGGCTAGAAGGATATCTATCTCCTGTGGATATTATGAGGATTAAACAGTGAAATATATTGACATTCAGCACAGTGTCTGGCACAATACGAGTACTCATTATTTTTGTCATTTGCTTACTAAAATAATCCAAAGGTATGACGTTCCATTACTACATCATGTCTGACTCTTTGTGACCCCATGGACTGCAGCATGCCAGACTTCCCTGTCCTTCACCATCACCTGGAGTTTGCTCAAACTCATGTCCATTGAGTCAGTGATGCTATCCAACCATCTCATCCTCTGTTGCCCCCTTCTTCTCCTGCCCACAATCTTTCCCAGCATCAGGGTCTTTTCATCATGAGTTGGCTCTTCTTAGCAGGTGGCCAAAGTATGGGAGCTTTAGCTCCAGAGGTATAATTATGCTTGTTTTGTGGGTGTGAAAAGTGGAGTATAAGTGTTTAAATAATCTGGCATAAGGGAGTAATGCAAGTTATTAGCAGAGCTGGTAGAGCCTGTGCCTTAGAAGTCGTCATCTCCCTCAGCTCCCTGCAGAGGAACTTCCTGCAGATCTATACCCACTTCCCACATTGTCGGGTATCCTACTGCCTTTATGTTTATGGTTTGGGATCACTTTCCATTTTCAGTTAATTTGAAGATCAGAGATAATTTCTATTCCATTTCAAATGATCAAATTCTCAGGTTCATTTTAAGATCATTCAGGGACTGTCAGACTTAGGAATGGTAAAGCAGAGAGAAGAAAGGGAGATGAAGTTTCACTTCCAGTGTTCCTGGGGTGGTGTGCCACTGTCAGAGAACATCAGAAGAGGGCAACAAAGAGCTTAAATTAGGGAAAGGTTAAGGTTGTTCCTTGGTTGAGCAATTCACTCAGATGATGGGGGAGGCTGAACACCTGAGGTGGGGGAACCCAGGTGCATAGGAAGTAAGATTATAACAAAGAAAGCTGGAATATACACCAGCTCCATGCAGCCATCACAGAACTCGA
The DNA here is from genome assembly GCF_910594005.1 of Cervus elaphus. Classification (NCBI taxonomy): domain Eukaryota; kingdom Metazoa; phylum Chordata; class Mammalia; order Artiodactyla; family Cervidae; genus Cervus; species Cervus elaphus. The sequence continues at coordinate 37,587,416 of NC_057826.1, forward strand.
ATCTTCCTAGAGTTGGGCAGCTTGGGCGAGGATCAGATTTATCCATGTGGAGAGAAAGTAGACACTGCATTTCAGGGTCAAGAACAAACTGTGATGGACAAAATTACAGGGCAGGAGCATCGCAGAGCTGAGTGAAATAGAGCTAACAGAATACACAGCTTCCTTCCCTCTAGAAGCACACTCTGGGCAAAAGCTCTGACTGAATTTCAATGATCCCTGTTCTTAGAAGGGGCTTAGGATAAGGAGGGTGTTGCCCTAGAAGAGCCTTTGTTTTCCCCTTAAAAATAAGTAGCAACATTTCCATGTATGGAAGGAAAAGCAATATTGCTTCATATAAGATCTGCTAAGGCTTAGGGATTTTTTTTCAAGATGAAGAAAAGCAAATTACTTCCTTATTTACATTTACGCTGTCACCCATACACCAAGTAGTAACTTAAATGTAAGAGGAACTCAGAATAATGGACTAAAAATCTGATGCAATGCCTGATTAAAAATGCAAATTTGAATTTGCCAGTGATCTTCTAGCTAAGCAGAGTAAACACTGGGAAAGAGAAAAGACAGATTGAGGTTGGTGAGATAATTGAAATGATTGTGTGTGCTGAAGGAAGTAAGAAATGTGGAATCTGGCTCTGAAGAGTCAAGAGAGACTGAATAAGCCCTGGTGAAGGAGGGGGGAAAATCAAGTCCCCCAGAATGATGCTTAGCAGGGTTTAGATTTTATGTCCATGGATTGATTCAGCAATGCTTGGAGGAAACCCAAAGAGCAAATTCCAACTGAATACCCACTACGTGCAAAGCAGCCTACTATGCATTCCAAGGGTAATAAAGACGCTTAAAGAAGATGAGATAACCTTGCAATATAACAGTTAAACATCCAGAAAGTTAAATAGTTAGAGAACATGTGTATCTTAAAGAAAAGAAAATTATAACATGTTAAATGCAGAATAGTGGTACACAAGAGCAGCACTAGGGGACTTGGAGGGAGAGGTGGGGTGGTCAGGAAAGTCTTTTGAATAAAGGTGATGATTCTATTGAGTTGGACAGAAAGGAAGGGTGGGAAAGATCATGGCTGAAGTGAGAGATGATGGCTTTTATGGAATCAGAACATTATATGGAATCAGAACATTCTGGCGACAACATCAGTTCACTCAGAGTATCACTCAGAGCCCACTGTGTTGTTAGTTTAATTCTGCTTGTCTCCTTCACCCCAGCCCTACACAATCTGGGTCTGCCCACCAAGCAGGCATACTGGCTGAGGGGAGTGGCATGCTATTTGGACTGCATGAAGCTGGAGGGGCTTCCCTCAGGCGGTCTATGGTGAGACAGAGGGACAGCACGAAGAAGGAGGAGGCATTTATCCTTCCTATGGATCACGTGATGAGGTGGAAGGTTGAGCAAGGACACAGATATGTGGTCAGGCCTGAGAGCAAGGGCCAGTTGGGAAGTTCAGGAACTGGTCAGCAACCTGAAGGTATATACTTCTACACGGGGTCTGCTTGGGGACAGCTCTTTAAAAGAGATTAAAAATTCTGAACAAATTGCAAATATATAATTTAATATTTTTCATAATATGACCCTGGTTTTAGTCCGTGATTCTCTAACACTTTGGCATCTAACCAAAGGTATTTTTAATATTCACCGGAATCACCAGGGAAGAAAGTATAAGTAATCAGAACCACCTTCAGAGATTCTTATTTAGTTGGATTGCAATGGCACTCAGAGAACAAGATTTCTTGATATCCTTCCAGCTAGGACTGGGAGCCACTACTATAGCCAAACTGGGGTTCTCTCTATTCTTTAAATATGCTCTAAAGTTTTCCTTCTCCGTGCTTCTTGTTCTTGATTTTCATTCTGTTAGCAATGAATATTAGGGATTTTCTCTTTCCATATCTCTGTTTAAATCCTTATTTTAAAGATATTAAAAGTAGTAGATGCCCAGTTCATCTTACTAGTTTGATCCAATTCATGGGGTTCCTAGATCATTCAGGGCCTCTGTATGAGGATTTGGAATTATTTTTGGTGCACTACTGATGTGAGCGGGAGAAGGCAATGGCACCGCACTCCACTCTTGCCTGGAAAATCCTATGGACGGAGGAGCCTGGTAGACTGCAGTCCATGGGGTCACGAAGAGTCAGACACGACTAAGCAACTTCACTTTCACTTTTCACTTTCATGCATTGGAGAAGGAAATGGCAACCCACTCCAGTGTTCTTGCCTGGAGAATCCCAGGGACGGGGGAGCCTGGTGGGCTGCCGTCTATGGGGTCGCACAGAGTCGGACACGACTGATGAGACTTAGCTGCAGCAGCTGAAGCAGCAACTGATGTGAGCACAGTGCTATAGGAGGCCAGGAGAGGGCAGCAGAGAGCTGAGAAGCCCTGTGATAGAGGCCAGAGGAAGCAGGCCGAGCGGAAGAACCACTAACAGGTGGGGAAGGAAACAGTTGGTCGTTCATGAAATGCAGGGTATGACAATGGTCTGCGCTTCTTAAATAAACCAAAAAGAGAGTTATTACTCAGACCAGAAACTGGAATCAATAAAGGATGCAATAGGGAGCCCCAATTTTAAAGCAGGAAGAGATAAAAACAGGTTCTGAGCTACCTGCTCCTAGCCCTCAAAAGTGAGCCCTCTTGTGGGGTAACAGTGGTTCCTGACTGCTCATGAGAGCTAAGACGCTAAGGGAGTCTAGGCTTACAGGTAAACCCAAATCAAGAGAAATGTGCTTTATCTAAGGGCTGAGCAAGTCTTAACTTAGGGAGGCGTGTGAACAGGATAGAGCAGCACATTTTACGAAAGATTCCAGGGAACTGGAGAAGTCCTGACTTCTAGAAAGGGCATAAGAGATTCCTGCAAGGTCAGGGCCTTCTCCATAAGGCAAGACTGGAACACCATATGGGACCAAGGGGTGTTTTGCAGATGGAGGCACACAGGAAGTATCAAATGTACAGGCCAGGACCAGAGAGGGTGAGCTAGAGCACCTCGTCTAGAGAAGGTATCTCAAAGTAAATTCTGCAAGATTTTGAAAATTCCACATGATTTAGTTATTGATAATTCCAGTTTGGATCTACCTTAGGCCCACACTTCCAGAAAGTGGTTTAGCACCTTGCTGTTTAACGTGTGGTCTGCAGCCCAGCAACGCTGGCATCATGTGGGAGCTTATTAGAATTTGGAATTTTGGGTCTCACCTCAGACCTACTGAATCAGAATTTGCATTTTAACAAGATCCCCAGGTGATTCCTATGCATATTACTCTTATTAAAGTTTGAGAAATACCAGTCTAGCCCCCAGTCCAGGCAGGGCTGGGTGGCACTGACACCCAGAGAAAATTAATACAGGCTTCAATAATGAGGAAGTGAGGGAGAGCAGCTGCATTTGAATCAGAGTGGGTGTATCTCTCACCAATAATGTAAACTTGGTATTTTCATTTGGCTTACTTTTCTTAAGCCCTATTAGATTGCTTATAGTTATATGCAAAATCAACCAACTAATGTCTATTTTGGAGGGCCCATAGTGGGGAAAACCATATCCTATTGCAGTCTGAATGTGGGAATCAAAGTGGAAGGGGCTGTGTGAGGTGAGTGGGGTTTCTTAGAAGATTTTTACTATGTGTAGTCTAGGACCTGCATATCCAGAAGCTAGATCTTGGGGTTTCATTTTTTTGGGCTAGCTTAAGACCAGGGACCATTAGTACTATTACAAAGGGTTGATATTAGCTTCTTATTGCTGCTGTAACAAGTTATCACAAATGTAGTAGCTTACAACAACATAAATCTATTCCCTTACAGTTCTAGAAGCTCTAAATCAGTTTCACTGGGTCAAAGTCAAGGTTTAGGTAAGGCTAGATTTTTCTGGAGGATCTAGGGGAGAATCCATTCCTTGTCTCTTCCAGTTTCCAGAAGCTGTGAAAGGGTTCATGGCCCTTTCCTCCATCTTTGAAGCCAGTAGTATAGCATCTTGCTTCTGGTATCACACTGCATTATTTTGTATCAAATCTCTCTCCATTTCCCTCTTACAACTACACTTGTAAGTACATGGAGGTCCCACCTAGATAATGAAGGATAATGTCCCCATCTCATATCCTTGGCTTAATCACATCTGCAAAGTCACTTTTTTTCCATAGAACATTCACAAGTTTTGGGGATTATGGTTTAGATATTCTTTGGGATCATTATTCAGCCTACCTCAGTGTTTAAATCAGAGTGTTAATTAATTTTAAAAAAAAACATAAAATATGCTTTTCCATTGATTAGAGCAACCTGTTGTTACCCTGTTTCTTCTTGAAGAAGGAAATGGTAACCCACTCCAGGATTCTTGCTTGGAAAATCCCATGGACAGAGGAACCTGGTGGGCTACAGTCTATGGGATTGCAAAGAGTCAGACATGACTGAACGTGCATGCACCCTGTTTCTGAGTATTGGACATTGGAAAATACTGAATGAGTGCCCAAGGAAGTGGCTACTCAGAGAGTCCCTTGAGGAAGCAACACAACCCACAGCAATACCTTATGACGTCATCGCTCATGAGCCAGCCTTCCCTCCTCTGCTCTGGCCTCACTCACACTGTTACAATTTGCTCTCAGCCTTCTGTATTCTGCACTGCTCACATCCTTTAGTTGGCAAATTATTTCTTTGGATGTACAGTATTACAGATGAAGCTCCAGGTTTGGGGGTTCATGAACCATTTAAGTGTACCCTCCTTGCTGTTCCAGGAAAGAGCAGCTGGGATGGAAAATCAGGTCATTCAGGTGGAATGCTGCTGGCATAACCTGAGAAGATTTTGGAGCCTGAACACAATTTAAAAATCATCTAGTCCAACCCCTCATTAGCTAATGGGGAAAATGGTTTCAGAGAAATAGCTGCATGTCCAGACCACACTTTGCTTCATAAAGCAGCTGCTGTGTAGAAGAGTTCCAAAGAGAAATAGAATGAATAGACGTGAAAGAAATAAATAAAGGATGGTGACCATGGATTCAACTGGCAGCAGGCTCCAACATGTGCACCAGAAACCAGGCTTTGGGAATTTCTGAGTTCAGACTCTAATGCTCTGTATGGGCAAGTCAGAAAACCTGGTGCTATTACCCCATCACTGATAAAATAGAAATAGTACTATTCGTTTCCCAGTACATATCAGAAAAATAAAATCTAGTTCTCTCTCTTTTTTACACTAGAAAATACATGTGTTTACCTCCCCAGAGGCAGGATCTCTCACGGTTAGGTAGCAACCCGTTGCCAGCTCAACCCTCTGGGAAGCAGCAGGGTAGCAATAAGCCAGTCCCCTCCACTCCCATGGGCATCCTGCAGGGACATACACTGGAGCTGATGGATATAATCGCCACGGCAACATGGATCAGGGTGGAGCAAGCGCTTCTTCCCTCACACAGAGCACCAGTGTGCCTGAGCTTGAAGGAGAACAGAACTGACTGTTCCCAAGAGGTTTGGAGCTGAGCAAATGATGCCATTGATTCTCTCCATAGGCACCCATACATATCTTTTACCTTATGTCTGCCAGCCCAGGGTTTGTTACGATATGTCAGACATCCTCAAATTCTTTTCTGCAGCTCTCAGAATAATATGCTTGGGTACAATATGATCATGGGTGGCAAAAAGCTGAATCATCTTTCTCGTGTTAATTAAAGTCATAAACCAGTGATCTTAGGTTTAAATAAAGAATATACATATATTTCAATATACCTCAGCTAGAAAGGGACTCCTTAGACTTTATTTTTCCTAGGAACTCAAAGGAGTTTAAAGTCTTTTCACAGGAACAACAAAGACATCTAGGCAGCCTAACAAAATCCACAACAAAATATGAAAATGTAAGTTACTCACCCTTGTCTGGGGGGTTGACAATGCAAGATTTCCACTTCCTTTTAGGGAACACTGTTGGCTACCTAACCTGTTCTCCATTACGATCGGAAGGCCTACTCTCAATAGTTACAAAACTGGCTAACAGGTCTCATCAGTGAAAAGGTCAAAAATGATGACTTGATGGCTCAGGCGGTCTGCAGACATTGGTTTATCTTCTCAGAGGTGCTGGACAGGATGGCTGCCAGTAGTCCCTTGATCCACACATGACTGCCCTGCATATGATCCTTCCAGTGGTCACCTGCTCACCATCCCACCCCATCCATGACTTGTCCCAACTTACGTCTGCCCCACTGCCATATGATCAAGACTCCCAAGGGGTGGGTAATTCAGACCTTTTCTCTCCTCAATCTATCATCTTGTTCTTAACTCTGTGCCTGACTCCCCTCAGGCCTTCTCCTTTCATTCTAACTACATGTTTTATAGGTCAGGCAGACTAAAGTTTGCTAATTGACTGTGTCTTTCCCTTCTTGCAATAAGAATCCCAATCCTAATGGAGGTCATGTGGATTTCTCTAATTAAGGGAAGGATCAAAAATAAGAAAGTACAGGAAAGGAAGGCTCAAGTTATTATCTATCTACATAACGGCCAAGAAAAAAGAAGTGAAAGGCCAGATATCAAAATACTAACAGTAGTTTTGCTGATTGTTATTGTTTTTTTTTTCTATTCCTCAAATTTATTTTTATCACAATGAATCAGAAAGAAAATGATACATGTTGTCAGTCAGAATAATTGTGCTTTTCTTTGTAACCGTAAGGAAGAGTGTGGAGAGGCAAACCGGAAATCACTGCAATGGGCTAGGATCAAGTTAGGTAAGTAAAGGAAAGACACTGCTCGTACGCCTTTTTGAACTAAGCATGAAATCGACTAAATTTGACTTGGTAAATAAGATGCCCCAAGGTCAACCCTACTTAGGGTTATTTTATATTGCTTCACATAGTCATGGCTAAATGGGCCCTCCATCACCCTCCAGACTAATTACATTTGATTAAAGGGCTTCCTTAAAAGCTCTTCTTTCACAGTGAATTAAAAATGACTGTTAACCTTCATTGACAGATCGGGGATGGGGGTCACCCATGAATTGATTAGATAGTGCTGCATTATGCCTTTGGAATACTAGTTCTATGGGGACACTAGAACCCTGACTCCATAAATCAATGTGTGGGATGGTAATTACAATATTCTGTTGCTGTTTCTGTGCTATTGTCTGGTCTATGTGACGTAGTCACCATTTTATCTCACTCCAAACTGGCATATTCTCTGCTTCTCCAGTATTTCTTTACATTTCTTAAAGGTATCTTGCTGGTAGCTGTTTGCTCAAACTGAGGCTATTATCTCCCCTATGTTTTGTGCCAGAGGGTTTCATTTTATAGTTTTTTATGGCTACAGAATGTGATGGCAGGAGAGGGTAAGAATGGTTGAAAAGCAAATGGATTCAACTATTAGAAATGTCAAGTTGAGTTCAGTTCAGTTCAGTTGCACAGTCATGTCCGACTCTGTGCGACCCCATGGACTGCAGCACGCCAGGCCTCCCTGTCCATCACCAACTCCCAGAGTTTACTCAAACTTACGTCCATTGAGTCGGTAATGCTATTCATCCATCTCATCCTCTGTTGTCCCCTTCTCCTCCTGCCTCCAATCTTTCCCAGCATCAGAGTCTTTTCAAATGAGTCAGATCTTCACATCAGGGGGCCAAAGTATTGGAGTTTCGGCTTCAGCATC